>NC_080633.1:705000-1405000 GCF_027579445.1 Ammospiza nelsoni | reverse complement strand
ACCGAGTAATTACAGTGACAAAGCCGTGCCCCGAGCTGGGAATTCTCCTCCCTGGAATAACGAGGAGAGAGGAGTTGGGGCCTTTTTGTGGATCTTCACTGCTCCCTCTCCCTGTGGGCTTTGGGACCTGCACAGAGCTCCCCACAGGAAAGAAACCACATCCAGGAAAATCTATCCCACTTCTTCATGCAGATCCAAAAAAGCCCAACCTCCAGGACAGGGAAAAAGGGCACTGTAGGAGCATCAGGGGTAGGACAGTCAGGACAGATGGAGACGAGAGATCTCTGAAGCCAGATCAGGAATTTGGGGTTTATTGCAAAGGGCCTGGGTGCAGGGCCCTGCTGGGATTTGGGGTTTATTGCACAGGGCCTGGGTGCAGGGCCCTGCTGGGATTTGGGGTTTATTGCACAGGGCCTGGGTGCAGGGCCCTGCTGGGATTTGGGGTTTATTGCACAGGGCCTGGGTGCAGGGCCCTGCTGGGATCTGCCACCCACAGCTGGAGCAGGATGAGAGAAGAGAGGGGGAGAGAGGATGACAGGGTAAGAGAGTTAAGAGGCAAGAAGTAAGAGAGCAAATTTCCCGTTACAATACAATAAATCATCTTCTGTGTTGAATATTCGCATTCCCACTAACCAATCTAGTACAACATACAAATCCTATAGCATTTCCATACAGCCTATAAGAATCACTACATTACCATCCTGTGTTACATTTTAAACCCTAAAAACTCCTCTTTGGGCCCCTTCTGCCAAGCTGGCAGGGTCTGCTCTGCCCCTTGGAGCTGTCTGCAAGCAGAGGGTGTTGTTCCATCAAAAGGGGATTACCTTCAGCTGGCCACACCACTGTTTTCCAGTTGTTCAGTAACTGAGGTATCTCAAAGCTTTCATTTCACTCTTGCTTATAGTTTCTATATTCTCAAAATCTTTTGCCAGGCAATCATATTTATAAGGTTTTCCTGTTTCATCTTCCCCAACAGGACAGAAAGAGGGAATTGTGAGGGTCCCTTTGGAATTTCACCTCCAGAGTTGTCACCTCCTTTAGTTTTCCATTTTTTTCCTTTGCAAATCTTACACAGATTAATTTCCTCCCCTTGGATGATGCTCTAAGCATCCCTCTGGGTTGACAGTCTCAATTTGGGAAGCAGAGTGTTGTTAATCCAGGGAGAGCAATTCCTCTGCCTTAAATCCCCTCTGGACTCACCATCCCTGGGGATTGCCATTTCCCATGGAATGCTAAAATAACACATCTAGGTGAAGAGATCTTGTGACACACTTGTAAAAACTCCCCAGAGAGTAATTCAGGGTGGGAATCAGAGAATCCTGGAATTTTTCTGTTGGGAAGGACCCCAAAACCCATCCCATTCCAAGGGCAGGGTCACCTCCAACTGTCCCAGGCTGCTCCAAGTGTCCAACCTGGCCTTAGGCACTGCCAGGGATCTGGGGACAGCCACAGCTTCTCTGGGAATTCCATCCCAGGGCCTCAAACCATTCTGGGATGATTCCATGATCCAAGCAGGGCCACCCAGTAAGGTCCCAGCTGTTCCCTCAGCCCTGCCATTCATGGAATTTCATCCCGTGTCCCTTTTCAGGGAGCCAGCCATGGATCACTGCTCTGGATCCACAGTTTGTGTTGTGAGGGTTAGGTCAGCCAGTGCCAGGAATCTTCATTCCTGGAAAAGTGGGGAAAGTGTTCTTTCCTGCCTTTTTCCTCTTTTCTGCCTGATTGGATTTGCCAGATCCCTTTCCAGGGCTCCTCACCAAAGCCAGGCCCACTTAAGCTCAGCTCTAATTTAAGCAGGGAAGATCTTTCCAGCCTGGATCCCAGCACACTCCAGTCCTCCCTCTGGCTCTCTTCTTGTTCCCTTTCCCTCCTTTTCCCTGTGCTCTCCACAGAAAGGATGGAACATCAGCTCCTCCCCTGTTTACAGCTCCAGCGACTCCGCACCATGCTTCTCCCTGGCAAAACTGACACCATTCCATGAAAAATAAAAAAAATAAAAATAAACAAACCCCTCAGCCCAGCATGTTCTTCTGAACAGGACAAAAAGTCCAAACCCTGTCCTTGGAGGCAGAGGAGCACAAACACACAGCAGAGGAGGTCAGCGCTGATGCTGGAATTCCCCCTCCTGCTCCTGAAGAGCAGCATTGTCCTCGAATCCACCGGGAATGGCCGCGGAGCTGGGGCACGAGCCGGGATCAGCTGGGAGGAATTAGAGGCAGGAAAAGCTGCTCGGAGTTCCCACAGAGCTCCCGAGGCTCCAGGCAGCAGCCCCAGCTCCAGAGCTCAGCGCGTGCTCCAGCCCAGGAGCTCGGGACATTTCATTCCCGACTCTTTGTTATATATACACAATATAATATTGGCTTTTTGCAAGTATTGACGTGGATTTTATATGTGGGTTGTTAAAGTAGCTTTGCTATAAAGATAATGGTTTTATTTCTGCTGTTAATTAAGCTTGGACACAGCAGTGAAATAGCTGATATGTGTTATAGATAGATGTTATAATATTGGCTTTTTGCAAATATTGACATGGATTCTATATATGTGGTGTTAAAGGAACTTTGTTATAAAGACATAGTTTTTAATTCTGTTGTTGATTAAGCTTAGTGAAATAGCTGATATAGGTATGAGTTATAGATAGATATTATACTATTGGGTTTTTGTAAATATTGAAATGGATTTTACATGTGTGATATTAAAGGAATTTTGTTATAAAGATATAGATTTTATTTCTGTTGTTAGTTAGGCTTGGACATAGCAGTGAAATAGCTGCTATGTATTATAGATACATAATATTGGCTTTTTGCAAATACTGACATGGATTCTACATGTGGGATGCTAAAGTAGCTTTGCTATGAAGATATTGTTTTTATTTCTGTTGTTAATTAAGCTTGGATATAGCACTGAAATAGCTGATATGTGTTATAGATAAACCTTATAATATTGGCTTTTTTGCAAATATTGACATGGATTTTATATGTGTGCTTAAAACAAAAGATATATGTATATCTCTTGTTATAAAGATACAGTTTTTATTTCTCTTGTTAATAAGTTTGGACATAGCAGTGAAATAGCTGATATGAATTATACATACACATTATAATATTGGCTTTTTGCAAATATTGACATGGATTTTACATGTGAGATATTAAAGTAACTTGGCTATAAAGATATAGTTTTTATTTTTCTTGTTAATTAAGCTTAGACATAGTAGTGAAATAGCTGATAAGCCATATTATAATATTGGCTTTTCACAAATATTAAATTAAATCTTATTAAATAAATATTAAATATTAATTATGGATTAAATATGTGTGGTGTTAAAGGGACTTTGTTATAAAGATACAGTTTTTAATTCTGTTCTTGATTAAGCTCAGTGAAATAGCTGATATAAGTATGTGTTATAGATACACATTATAATATTGGTTTTTTGCAAATATTAAAATGGATTTTACATGTGTGGTGTTAAAGGAACTTTGTTCTAAAAATACAGATTTTATTTCTCTTGTTAATTAAGCTTGGACATAGCAGTGAGATAGCTGATATGTGTTATAGATACATGCTATAATATTGGCTTTTTGCAAATATTGAAATGGATTTTATGTGTTAAAGGAACTTTGTTATAAAGATATAGATTTTATTTCTGCTGTTATTTAAGATTAGTGAAATAGCTGATAAGTAAGCTTGTGTTAAAATGCCCGCTAAAATGTTTAAATGTTTTAAATGTTAAAATAAGTGTGCTTGTGTTACAATGCCTGCTGGGATGGGATCACACCCAATGCACACAGGAGGAGCACACCTGGACAGACCTGCCAGCCATCAGCACTCACCCTCTGAAGGCAGAGTGGACCAAGGCCCAAAAGCTGAAGATGATGGTAAAAAAGGACTAAACCCAAGCAATGTGCATGCTCTAAAAAGGTGAACCCAAGAAGAAGCCGTGCTAAAAACTTCTTGGAACATGTAAAGTAGCTTGGGGGAAGTTTGCTGTGCATAAAGGTCTATGAATATGCAAATGGATGATGTAATTAAAAGGTAATTAAGGGGCATCCCCAAAGATAACAGGGTGCTCTTGGCTGAGTGGCTGTAACAACCTTTGCTCTGTGGTCCTTGTCTCCCATTGTCCTTTATTAAACTTTTTCCATTTTCACAGGAGTGTTTTTCACACTCAGCGTTCCTGGGAGCATTTCCCAGCCCTGACCCTGCAGGGACACTCCCAAACCTGCCCTGGGCCTCTTTCCCTCTTCCCAGTTATGTCCAAGGAGCTCCGTGTCCAGCCTGGCACAGCATTCCCGGTTCCCACTGCTCTCCAGTTGGGATGTCTCCAGTGAGTCCTGCTCTGCGCCGGTGGCTTCCAACTGCCCACGGGGACTCAAATCCCTGGAGGTGGCACTTGGGGACACGGATCCATGGTGGCCTTGGCAGTGCTGGGCTCGATGATCCCAGAGATCTTTTCCACCCTCGGTGATCCCACAGCCTCTCCTTGCCCCCAGCACAATTCCCAGGGTGGGATGGGAGCACCCAGAGCTCCCAGCAGCACCCGAGGGTCTGGATGGATCCAGATGGGAGCTGTGGGACACAGGAGGAGACTCCTTGGCCAAGCCCAGAATCAGGGAGCATTCCACATTTCCTTCAGGAGCTGAATTCCCACCTTTCCTTCAGCTCCTGCATTCCCACCTTTCTTCAGGAGCCGCATTCCCACCTTTCCTTCAGGAACTGCATTCCCACCTTTCCTTTACCTACTGCATTCCCACCTTTCCTTTACCTACTGCATTCCGACCTTTCTTTCACCTCCTGCATTCCCACTTTTCCTTCAGCTCCTGCATTCCCACCTTTTCCTTCAGCTCCTGCATTCCTACCTTTCTTTCATCTCCTGCATTCCCACATTTTCCTTCAGGATCTGCATTCCCACATCTTTTGGGAGCTGCATTCCCACATTTTCCTTCAGGTCCTGCATTCCCTCCTTTCCTTCACCTCCTGCATTCCCACATTTCCTTCAGGAGCTACATTCCCACATCTTCCTTTAGTTCCTGCATCCCCACCTTCCTTCAAGAGCTGCGTTCCCACCTTTCCTTCAGGAGTTGCATTCCCACTTTTCCTTCAGCTCCTGCATTCCCACCTTTTCCTTCAGCTCCTGCATTCCCACCTTTCCTTCAGCTCCAACATTCCCAGCTTTTCCTTCAGGTGTAACTCAAATTCATGGAATTTGGTTCCTGTGTTGAGCAGGAACAGGATGGAAACTGGAAGTTTTCCACAGGCAGGGTCGAGGGCTGGGATCCTGGTTTATAAAAAAGGGGATTTGAAACAGAAAGAAAGGGGTGCAATCCAAGGAACTCAGTCCAAAACTGTCCCTGGATTTATTTAACTGCAAAATCATGGAACAGTTCAGTGTTGGAATCTACTCCTGGATCATTCCCAGACAGAAGGACTGGGAATGGGTAAGGCCAAGGCAAACTCATGGAATCATTTGGGATGGAAAACAAAGCCCCACTCCCTTTATCCCCTTTTTATACATCCAGAGGAAAATCCCTGGAGATGTCAGAGCCTGGGGCCAGCTGCTGTTCCTGTGAGGAATTTCACAGATCCCAGGATTTACACCAGAATAACAACAGGGTTTGTGTGGATCCAGGGATTTATTTATTTCCCTATTTCTGTCCCATCTAGGAGTGAGAAGGTAGGAGGGAATTCCTGGGCTGGTTTTAAAGGAGGTTCTGTGGAGACTTTAGGAATTCCCACCCCTCTGGAAAAGAAAACAGGCTGAAAATTCCCTCCAAATATTCCAACAAACAAACCAGCAAGCAAACAGGGGTTGTTTTTTGGGAGCAAACGGTTCTGGAATGAAGGGAATGAGGTCACAACCCCGCTCCCAGTTTGGTTTTGTGGGATTTTTTTAGGAAAATGGAATATCCAGACTGGGAAAGGAGCAGCTCAATTTTTAGGGAGAATTTTGGCTGGGGGAAACGGACAAGGAAGAGCTGGAGGAGTTTCACCCAGGATTTGGGATTGGAAGAAAAATCAGGAAATGTCCTGAGCTGGAAGGACCTACAAGGATTATCCCCTCACCCCTGTCCCCAACAATCCCACTCTGTGCTTTGGAGCACTGTCCAAACCCTCCCTGAGCTTGGGAATTCCCCTTTGGGAATGTGCCATTCCCTGGGGAGCCTGTTTAGTGCATCTGGGGTAGAACCTTTTCCTGATATCCAACCTAAAACTTCCAAAGAATAAAGGCCCACAATTCCCTAAACCTTACAACTACACAGCTAAAAATCCAGAATTGCAATTCTCAAAACCCTAAATATCCAGAATTGCCATTCCCAAAAACCTACAACTGTACAACTAAAAATCCTGAATTGTCATTCCCAAAAACCCTACAAATACACAACTAAAAATCCTGAATTGCAATTCCCAAAAACCCTTACAACTGCACAACTAAAAATCCAGAACTGCAGTTCTCAAAAACCTACAAAAACACAACTAAAAATCCAGAATTGCAATTCCCAAAACCCCTACAAGTATACAACAAAAAATCCATAATTACAATTCCCAAAAACCCTACAAATACACAAGTAAAAATCCTGAATTGCAATTCCCAAAACCTCTACAAATACACAACAAAAAATCATAATTCAGGGAATTTGGAGGCTTCCTGTGCCTCTTCCCAGTAGCACAAAGTAAGGAAAGAGTGGGAAAAGAAAGGAATTGCTGGGAATTTGCAAACTGAGGTTTTTTTCTCTTCCCTCATCCTAAATTTGGTGGAAGTAGAACAGAATTCCTTGGCTCTGCCGCTGTTCTGGCCAGTTTAGGTTTTTTTTTTTAAATATGAAACCCAAACCCAATTATTGCCTCTTTCCCTGGGCTCTCCAGAAGAAATCCCAGCCCTGCTGTGTCCCAGGAATGGGAAACCTGTGGATCATCAGGTAAATGTGAGGAACCTCTATCCCAGATATTCTCCAGGCAGAACAATTCCCGATCCCTCCATCATCCCCTGCTCCAGCCTCCAGCCATCCTGGTGTCCCTTCACTGGGCTCCCTCCAGAGTTTCCATGGATTTCCTCTCCTGGGAAGCCCCAAAGTGGACAGTGCTGGTGTCCATAATCCCCCCCATTCTTTTCCATAAATCCCTTTTCCAGCTCACGACAGAGCTGTGGGGTTGGGATCCCAAATAATGGAATTACTCCTTCCAATCCTTTTCCTCGGCAGTTTTTCATTATTTATTCCTCAGTAATTCCTCCCTTTGTCTTTCCCTTCTCCAAGCCCTGCCTTGCACTTTTCCCTCTCCCCAAGTCCCTCATCTGTGTTCCATGTGCAACAGCCCTTGGAAATCCTGCAATTCCACTGCCTGGCTCCTAAAATATTTAGGGATGGAGCGAGGGCAGCCAGCTGGAAATCCTCTCAAGCGTTGGAGTGTTGAAACCAGCTCATTCCCTGCTCCAGAGCAGGATTTCCCTCCTTTATCCCTGGTTTTAATGCTCCCTGGTCCCAGATAAGATTTTTTTGGGATACCCTGCACAGAAAGGGCACTTCAGCCTTCCCAGGAATATCCACTCGTGGATCCAAACCCAGCTGCCTCTCAGATCTCCAGCTGGTGGTGGCAGGGCCATAAAAGTGCCTCTGAAAGGGGCCGTTTTTATGGGATTCCTTTGGGAATTCCCTCGAGGTGTCCTGGAATTCATCCCCACACGGAACACACCCGGGGGGTTGTTCCCAGCACCCCGGCCAGATGGGACACACATTTCGGGAATCCAGATTTAAAAGCTCCATGGAATTCCTTTGTTTGTTTTCTTCCCAGAGTGGAGAGATAATTTAATAACCCAGCCCTTAATTAGTACCACAATTAACGAGATTTAGGAGCTGCAGCATGAGGACGTTCCCTGCAGCTCCTACAATCCCTTTCAAGTCCCGTTGCTTCATCCCGGCCTTGGAAATTCCCAGGGCTCTGCTCCCCGAGCTGCACGAAGCCTCTGGAGCAGGTCCCACCCATTCCAGAGGGTCTCCAGCCTGGAATCTGGCACTCCTGGGTTTATTCTCCATCAGTGGGGAGAGCCTGGAGTGGAGGTGTGGGCACAGACACAACTGGGACAGCAAGGTGCCCAGAAAAATCCTTTGAGGATTTTTCCTGGAATCTTGGAGGGGCAAATCCAGCTCAGGGCAGGACAGAGAGACCCTGAACTGGGACAGGGCAGAACTTCTGTGGGGAATCCCAGTGGGACTGGAATTTAATTCACATTTCCCACCATTTCCATCCCAAGAGCGTGGGGTGGGTTGGGTTGGCATGGCCAGGCTTTGGGAGTGAGGGGAAATCCCCGGGCAGAGACAGCTCCCATTATCCCAGGTTGGTCAGAATTCCATCCAACGTGGCCTTGGGCACTGCCAGGGATCCAGGGGCAGCCACAGCTGCTCTGGGGACCTGTGCCAGCGCCACCCCACCTTCACAGCCAGGAATTCCTTCCCAATGTCCCATCCAATCCTGCTGCTTTTCAGTTTGGATCCATTCCCCCTCATCCTGGCATTCCAGGTTCTTGGAAAAAGTCCCTCTCCATCTTTCTCGTATCTCCCTTCAGGTTCTGGAAGGCTGCAAAAAAGAATCCTGGAACGGTTTGGGCTGGAAAAGGCTTCAAAGCCCATCCAGTGCCACCCTGCCATGGCAAGGACACCTCCCACTGTCCCAGGCTGCTCCAACCTGACCTTGGACACTGCCAGGGATGGGACAACCCCAGTTCCTCTGGGAAATCCATTCTAGGGTTTTACCACCCTCATTGGAACCCTCCTTTACTATCTCCATTTAAATCCCCCGTGTTTAATTTAACCCCTCACCCTCTCTCCTTTCCTTGTCCTTTCTGTCCTTCAGCCCCTGACATAAAAGGCCACAGAAATTCCATCTTTTCCAGGCCCATTTGGATATTTAAATGACCTCAGGACATCTTATTTTAACTCCTGCTACCTTTGCATGGACAGCAGAAGTGATCCCTGGAATTCTGCTGGAATTCAAGAGATCCCTTGTTGTCTGTTAAATTGAATTCCAAGGGTCTGGTTTTGATATAAAATGGGATAAATCCTGGTCCCTCCTGCCTCATTTGCTCCAGAGGATAATCCAGAGCCACCCTTGCCGTGGGCAGGGACACCTCCCACTGTCCCAGGGTGCTCCAGCCTGGCCTTGGACATTCCAGGGATCCAGGGGCAGCCACAGCTGCTCTGGGAATCCCATCCCAGCCAGGAATTCCCAATTCCCAATCTCCCATCCATCCCTGCCCTCTGGCACTGGGAGCCATTCCCTGTGTCCTGTCCCTCCATCCTTGTCCCCAGTCCCTCTCCAGCTCTCCTGGAGCCCCTCCAGGCCCTGCAAGGAGCTCCAAATCCTCTCTCCTCCAGGCTGGAATGCTCCTGGGTGGGATTCACCTGCAGCTCCAGCCTGTCCCACTCTGCATCCCAGTGGAACAGAGGCAGAGGAGCTGCTGGGTGGTCCCTCCTGCAGGACACGGGATCCCAGGGGTGGAAAAGCTGCTGAGCTTTGGGAAAGCAGAGCCTGCAGGAAGCTGCTGAGGCCTCTGTGGTGAGCACACACACATGGCAGCTGGATGAGATTTATTCCTGTGGTGGGAATGATTAGGATCAGGGGAAAAAGCCACAGCTCACACGCCTTATTCAAGGAGGAGGGAAGGACCAGCACAGCACATCCCCTGCAGAATTCCAGGGAAAATTCCAGGCACCTTTCTCCCAGGGATAAGGAAGGTGAAGTGCAGGTGCCAGGCAGGATTGGATTGCAGCTCTCCAGCCTCTCCCTCACACCTGGGCCTGGAGCTCCAAACCTCAGCAACATCCCAAATTCCAAAATGGCCCCAAAATGCACCTTGCAGTTCATTGTCCCATTGCAGCTTTAGCCCAGGCAGTCCCACCCTGCTTGTTTTTCTCTCTGCAGCCCACGGGGTTTGTGCTCTGGGGCTGAGATTTGGATCATTTGTCCTTGGTGCCCAGCTGGAGCAGGAATTGTTTTGTCTCCCTGCTCTGTGCACAGAGCTCACCATGCCCTGATGTGCAGCTCAGACCCACACACTAAAGCAGCACAGAATGTGAAAATATAAAAGCTAAACCTGAGGCACCACCATAATTCCCTGGATTTATTTTTTTATTATTTTTTTGTCCTTCCCCTGTGCTCCCTGTCTTCCCTCCATGATCCATCCCCATTTCCCAATCCAGCTGAGAAATGAGAGGAGCCTGTTTGGTTTAGGGATTTGCCATCAGTGTCACATCATGGGACAGCCGGGAATGCCACGGAGGGAGAGGGCACATCCCAAATTCCCTCCTCCTTCATTTCCCTCCGCCTGGGAGCCACCCATGTGGATTTTAAGGCTCCACTCTGCGAGATGTCAGGCCCCTGTTCCTTAGGAATGTTGCTCCCTCTCACAAAGGGAAATAATTGAAACCGAGGAGGGAAGAAAAAAAAAAAAAAAAAAAAAAAAGGGAAGAAAGACTGGAGGGAGAGCTCCGGAGACTCCCAGGGATTCTCTGGAAAACAGGCAGCCCCCTCCAGGCCTGGATTGCATCCCGGCCTCGGGAGCAGGGCTGGGAGGCTGCCACCCAACAGGACAGCGCTCTGGGACTGCAGAGCTTTGTGCTGGAATTCCAGGCTGCATCCCAAGCCACCGGGACGGGGAAGCCTCGGGATGAAGGGCATGAAAGGCAGGAAAAGCAGGAGAGGCGGGAAATTGTGCCTGGAGGAGGCTCCGAATCCTTATCAGAGCCAGCACAGCCTCAGGGGCTTGTTAACATATCATTTGCATATTCATATATTCATTAACGTCTCCAGCCAATCAGCAGCCCGTGCTGGTGCTGATGCAACGCAGGGAAATCCTTGGGCTGCTCAGCAGCTCCTTCATCCCACTCCGAGCCCATGGACATGGGATGGTGTCAGGATATCCCATACCCCATATCTCCTATATCCCATACCCCATATCCCATGTTCTAAACCCCACATCCCATTCCCCATATCCCACACCCCACACCCCATATCCTATAACCTATATCCCAAATCCCACATCCCATACCCCATATCCCATACCCCACATCCCATACCCCACATCCCACACCTCACATCCCATATGCCATATGCCATATCCCACATCCCATATCCCACACCCCATACTCCATATCCCATACCCCATTTCCCATATCCCATGTATCCCATATCCCATACCCCATACCCCACATTCTATATATCCCAAATCCCATATACCCCATATCCCAAATCCCACATACCCCATATCCCATATCCCATATACTCCATATCCCATATATCCCATATCCCATATAGCCCATATCCCATATATCCCATATATCCCATACTCCATATCCCATACCCTATATATCCCATATATCTCATATATCCCATACCTCATATCCCATACCCTATATATCCCATATCCTATATCCTATATCCTATATCCCATATCCCATACCCCATATTCTATATATCCCAAATCCCATATACCCCATATCCCATATCCCATATATCCCATATCCCATATATCCCATATATCCCATACTCTATATCCCATACCCTATATATCCCATACCCCATATCCTATATCCTATATCCTATATCCCATATCCCATACCCTATATTCCATACCCCATATCCCATATATTCCATACCCCATACCCCATATCCCACATTTCATATCGCATATCCCATATCCCATAACACATAAACCATATCCCATAACCCATATCCCAATCCCATATATCCCATACCCCACATCCCAAGGTGACCACTTTGGGGCAATAATTCCGGTTTAATTCCAGCTTGGAGTCCTTGATGGATTCTCCCAGCTCTCCCGTCCTCTCCAAACAGGAGAGGTGCTGGAAACCCTACTCTGCTCACAGTGTCAGTGATAAACATCCCCCATTCCTGATAATCTTTTATCTGGAAAAGATGGATACCCCAGCCAAGGAGAGCTGGGCCGTTTATTTGAAGATTTAATCTCTTTCCTCATGGACAACCTGTCAGAGCATCCAAACACCTCTGTTATCCAGGGAATAACGAGGAGACCAGGACTCACGGCCACAGAGAGATTTTTTTTATTTTATTCAGGACATTTTCCAGCATTTATCCTGTTTTATCTGGAATTATTGACATCCCCTGTCAGCCCTGCCCTTGCTGTGAGTCGCCTGGGATTTTCAGACTCTGATGAGATTCCAGGGAATGTCCATTAAATCCTCACAGCCAATTAAGGCTCTGTCCTGCCATGATTGGGTAAATATTGGGGTGGAAAAAAAATTTGGATTTGAATTTTTTTGTAGTCCCAAGTTGAGATTGTTGTGATTTGAATCTCAAATTGTTGTGAATTGAGGGTTTTCTACCACACTGTGACCTTTTAATCCCAGAATCATGGAATGGTTTGGGTGGGAATGGATTCTAAGGATCATTCCATTCCACCCCCTTCACACCTTCCAGACAGCTCCAAGCCCCAGTGACCAACCTGGCCTTGGGCACTTCCAGGGATCAAGGGGCAGCCACAGCCTCACCTCCATTTGATGGAAAGGGAGGAGGTGAAATCCCAAATCCCAGATCTTTATGTCCAGATTATTCCTGAAAATATTTTTTTTGTCAGAGTCCCTGTTCCCTTCCATGAGAAACATTCCCTAAAAGTTGTGGATTTTTTTTCTGTTCCTTCTCCATGGAGTTGGCTCATTTCCAGCCTAAATGTTCTCCTAAGGGGTTCTGCCTCCAAATTCCAGTTCTGCCTCCCTTTGGATCACGGCCTCGTCCTTAGGATCAGCTGTTTGCTCCCATGGATTTCCCAGCACCATTTCTCCATGGGCCCATGTAGGAATATCAAGGGAATTTTGCTCTTTTTTGGATCTGGTGATCCCTAGGGAGGTGTTTTCCCTACTCCAGAACTTGATGGAAGCCACCAGAACTCTAGGATCACCCCCTAGAAGCAATCCAGCCTCCTGGCAGCGGGAATTCCTCCCAGGCATGGAATGTACGAGCCATAAATATTTTCACAGCTCCAAACCTTGAGCGACTCCAAGAGGAAGAGCCCACGGGATCTCCTGAGCAGACCCAAACAAGTGGAAAATCAACTTCTTAGGGGGAAAAATGTCAAAGGAAAGGATGAGAGAGCTGAGCCTGGAAAAACAGATCCCAAAAAACCGTGGAAGAGTCAGGGCAGAGCACACCAAGATATGACAGGGAGGGGAGGAGATTTTCCAGCTCAAGATGTTCCCTATCCATGGAAGTGATGGGTGTGAAATCATCCCATCAGTTCCTGGGAACTGGATTTTTCCCAATCTCCACAGGTTCAAGGCATTAATTCTTGGACAGTCCTTGTTTTTTCCTTGTTTTTCCTGGTGAGGGCACCTTGGAACGTGCCCACATGTAAGGGATGCTCCAACACCCATCGGCATCCAGCCCTTGGCTTAGGAATTCTTGGCCCTCCTGCCTCTCCCGTTGGGAATTCCAGGTCCCTCACCTGCTGCACAAGATTTTTCTCTGCCTGCCCCAGGAATCTTGGAAACCAAACCTAAACACCAGGAAAATGGTGGCGTTTCATCCTTGCAGCGATTCCCTCATTTTTAGCAGGAATAAGAACAGCAGCTCCTGGGGACTGTCTGGAGCAGGAATCACCTCATAACCAGAGAGCTGCAGACAGCTGGATTGTCTGTTTGCTATTAATCCCTGATTTTGTGTTTTCCCCGGAAGGGTGGGGGTAGGAATGCTGTGTTTACCAGCCCTGCTCACCTCCCACATTCCCCACGCTTCCCAATGCAGTCAAATCCCTCCATCAGGTGGCTGTTCCCGTTTTCCAGACCCTCAACAGGGAAGGAATCACCTCAGACCCCCCAGGTGCCACCTTGGGCACACCTAGCTGGTGCCATCTCCGGTGTTCCCTTGCCAGGGAGATCCTGGATGTGCCCCCATTCCAGCTGGAATGATGTGGGATGAAGCAGATTCCAGGAGCTGCCTCCCTCCTTCCCACGGCTCCAGTGCCTGGAGCCTCCCTGGATTCATGAGGAAAGATGAGCTCATGAGAAAATCCATGTCAGGGTCCATGGCCTGGGATCCCTCTTTGCCAGAGGGCGGGATGGAGGTGCTGCCCCTGGAGGTGTGGGATGAGGGAGAGGAACAAAGGCTGGGAATTGTTGGCCGCTCTCCCTTTCCCTCGGTGTTTGCCAAGAATTCCGCTCCTTCCGGACAGGGACACGCAAAGGGTGCAGGGTGTCGGTGACATCCTCACCCCTCCCGGCTCTGGATCCATCCCAACCCTTCCACACCCACCGGAGCGAGGTCAGGGAGCCCTCAGGGGAGCAGGGGGTTCACACAGCGGTCAGGAGAACGTTCTGAGGGCAACCGGCTGCTCCGGGCGTGCTAAACCAGGGAGTCATGGAATCGTTGGGGCTGGGAAAGCCCTCCAAGATCATGGACTCCAACTCCCGGCTGCTCCAGGCGTGCTAAACCAGGGAGTCATGGAATCGTTGGGGCTGGGAAAGCCCTCCAAGATCATGGACTCCACCATTCCCCAGCCCTGGGGCCACCACTGAATCCTGTCCCCAAGTGCTACATCCACACAGCTTTAAAATCCCTCCAGGGATGGGGCTCCACTGTCAGAATTCAGGACATCCCTCTGGCTGTCCTGGAATGCCAAAATCCCTGCCAGGGGGCTCAGAGACCCTGGCACAGAGACCAAGACCCCTGTGACTTTGATTATGACCCATGGAGCAGATTTCCAACCTTATATGAAGATCTGCAAGCCACGACAGCTTAAGTAGAATGATAGTGAAGTTATCACGGGGTGAAAAATAGATTTTTTGGAGTTTTAGAATGGGGGTTCAGGGGACAAGATGGAGGAATCTGGGTGTTTCCAGCCTTTCTCCTTCTCCTTCTTGGCCTCCATCTTCTGCTGTGATGGTGGCACTTTGGGATTGGTTTAGAGTAGAAGCTCACTGTCTAACACAGGTGATAGGTATTGGGAAGTTATTGTAAATATTGCACACGTAGTTTTTAGTATAAAAAGATAACACCGCCCCAGGGGCAGGCAGAGTGCCTCTGACTGTCCTGATGAATGGACCTTGGCATACCAGGAGAAAGAATTTTGTAGATAAGGAACAATAAGCAACCTTGAGAACGAGAAATTAAGAGCTCTGAGTCCTTCTTCGAGTGACGGGCTGGAAAAGAGACTTTCTAACTCATCTGGGGTCACTGTGAGCAGCAGAGACCCTGAGACTCCACCACTGCCCTGGGAATGCTGGTCAGGGAAAGGAGGGAAATATTGCATGGAAAACACTTTTTGTGGAACACAAACCTCTGGATCTGACTGAAGGTAACGCCCCATAGGTACCCATGGGGATTTCATTTTATTGTCGCAAATTTTAATTTGGATTGGAACCAAACATCCATCATTGCAGGGAATAAAGCGCCCTGGATGTTCAGTCCAAGGGGGATCCAAGCAACACCTGGACATCATCCTTCCAGGAATGTTATCATGGAAAGGTTTTGATTGGAAGGGACATCAAAGCCCATCCAGTGCCACCCCTGCCATGGCAGGGACACTTTCCACTGTCCCAGGCTGCTCCAAGCCCCAGGCTGCTCCAGCCTGCCCTTGGACACTTCCAGGGATCCAGAGGCAGCCACGGCTGCTCTGGGAATTCCATCCCAGCCAGGAATTCCCAATTCCCCATCTCCCATCCATCCCTGCCCTCTGGCACTGGGAGCCATTCCCTGTGTCCTGTCCCTCCATCCTTGTCCCCAGTCCCTCTCCAGCTCTCCTGGATGTTCCCTTTGGGCCATTTCCCAATTTCCACCCTGAGCCTGCCCTGGCCCAGCCTGAGGCCGTGCCCTCTCCTCCTGTCCCTGTTCCCTGGGATAAGATCCCAAATCCCCCTGGCTGTGCCCTCCTGGCAGGAGCTGTGCAGAGCCACAAGGTCCCCCCTGATCCCCCTTTTCTCCAGGCTCAGCCCCTTCCCAGCTCCCTCAGGGATTCTCCAGCCCCTTCCCAGCTCCATTCCCTGCCCTGGACGCCCTCCAGCCCCTCATAACAAACCCTGCAGCAGCACCAGGAGGATCCAGGTGAGACAGGAGGAGAATTTTTGTCATTCCAAGTCCCAAGATGCTGCAGCCCCTCAGGAAAGCAGAGGAATGGCATCACAATGCCAGATTCCTTCTGGCTGATCCCAAGATAAAGTTGGGGACAAAGGGAATCAACTCCCTGAGCCCAGATGACTCAGGAAAGTGCTGAGTAAAAATATTACAGAATTTAAAATTGATTTTAGGGAGAGTGGTTGTCACGTTGGACGGCACTGATCCAGCATAGCCAGGAATTCCAAGCTTTGTTTAATCCATGGAGTGGCCCACAGGAAAATGTGGAGCAGGGGAGAGACCCCGCAGCTGAGGCATGGGGTGGGAAAATCCCACACAAGCCGGGAATTGTTGTTCCTTTGCCTTCCACGAATGGTTGACTTTGCCCAAGAAGAATTCCACCAGCAGTGGTTGCCATGAAAAAAAACATTTAAAAAAAAATTAAAATTTGACTCAAAGCAGGCACAAATTTCTGTTGCCTTTTTTTATTGATTGTGTCATTCCATGATGATCCAGAAATACATTCCGTGATCCAGAAATACATTCCATGATCTGGAAATACATGGAAGGCATGGAAATACATGGAAGTCCAGGGCAAGCTTTAATCAGTGAGATAGTTTCTTTTATTACACAAAAATCAGGTAAACTTTCCTGAATGGGAATGTTTCCACCTCCATGCAGATCCATGGAATAATAATAAAAAAAAAAGTAAAAAAATATCATGGAACTTATTTTTTCAGTCAGAATTGGCTTTTGCTTCTCCAAAAAACTTCACAAGTGAAGTCTCGTTGGCACAGCTGGAAACCAGAAAAAAATAGGGAAAAAACAGGGAAAAAAGAGAGAGCCTGAGTGACAAGCTGAAATATTCCAGCCTCTTTCCAAGAGGAATGTTCCATCCCTGTTTGAAGGAGTTCCAGTCAGGTCTGCTCCTCCCTCCTCCATGTGTTCCCCATGGAATCAGAGCCGTGCCAGAGCTCCTCGGCTCCCAACATCTGCTCCCAGCTGCGTCAAGGAGCTGCTCAGACTCATCCTCCCAGAAACCATCCCTGCCTTTTCCTGGCTCCAAGCGGTGCCAGCTGTGGAGCAGAGCCGGTGGCAGAGGCACAGGACAGGGAGGAGAAGCTCTGATGTCCCACACAACCTTGGAACCTGTGGAGATCCAGAGAGGCAGAGCAGGTGAGGTCTTGTTGACTCACTGGAGTTCTCCTAGGGAATAATTTGTCCAGGGATGATGCTCCAGTCTTCTCAGATCTTCCTTTTTTGGTAACTCCATATTTTTGGAAGATACAACGACTGGGATGTGAATTTTGCATTTCCTTCACTATCAAATCAGCCTAAATGGAAAAAAGTGAGGTTTTGATGGGATATTGGGAAGGAATTCCTGGCTGTGAGGGTGGGAAAGGACTGGAATGGAATTCCCAGAGCAGCTGTGTATCCCTGGCAGTGTCCAAGGCCAGGCTGGACAGGACTTGGAGTATTTGGACCAGTGGAAGTGGACAAATCCCAGCTCAGAACTGGAGAACATCAGGATCATCCCAGGATGGATCCAGCTCCAAATGTCTCCAGGTCAGATGATGATTGCACAATTCCCACAGAAACAAGCAGGAAATCATGGAATCAGTTTGGATTTATCAATTTATCGCAGATTTATCAATTTTGGATGAGATCATCATCGATTAAGTTCCAATAAAACTTCCCAGAGGGGCTGGAAACATCCAGAACATCCGTCTTGTCCACATCCAGCTTTAGCACAGATGGATCCTCCCGTTTTCCGTGAATCCACAGGCCCAGCAGTGCAGGAAGAAGCCAGGAGGACTCAGGAAAACCATCCCGTGCTCAGCCTGCTCTGCGGTGTAGACATTCCTCCCCTCTGGCATTTGGGAGCAGGAGGGGGCGTCGAGACAGGGAAAGCAATCCCGAACCCCTCTCCAGCACGCCGGGATCTCACGCAGGAGCCCGTCAGCAGCGCGGGTTATCACTCCCCCTCACTCACTCATCACCTCCCACCCCTGCCAGCAGCTCAGCTCCACACAGGGAACACATCTTGCCTCCACATTTTTTGGTTGGAATCGGGGAACGGCACATCCAGCCCAGATGTGCCTCCAGAAATTGAAATCCGCTGCGGTCGGGGGGTTCTGCTCCCCATCCTCTCACAGCCTGGGTCCGTGGGCAGATCCAAGTTCCTGGCCTTACTTTAGGATTTGGGTGGAAGCAGATCCAAGATCAAATGCGTCCAGAAGGGTCCAGAGATGTGTTTTCCCCATTCCAACAATTCCTCGTGCTTGGCAAAGGCAGTTGGCGAGGTCTTCCCACAGATGGTGCAGGAGCAATCCCATCCCAAATTCTGGGCCTTAAAAAGAGGGATAAGGATGAGTGGGAATCACATCCACATCCCGGGGGTGCAGGGATTGGGATGGACCTTCCAGCCTTGTCCCATTTACTTTCCCAGCTGTTCCTTTGCCTGCATCCAAACCCAAGCAGGAAAAATCAACCAAAGGAGCCCCAGGTTACAAACACTGATGGCAACTCTTGGGAAAGCTCCACTGGGAATATTTCAAGTTCCTTTTCCACTTGTGGTGGGGGGTTTTTTGGGGTTTTTTTTTTTTTTTTTTTTTTTGGTTTTTTTGGTTTTTGGGGATTTTTTTTTTGTTGTGTGTTTCCTTTGCTTTCAGTTGGAAGATTCCACCTGGATTTTTGGGTTCATCCCATTTTCTGCCAGAGTTTGTCCACAGGACTTCAGACAAGACTTTGAGCCCTTTTTTTTTTTAATTACAGGTACCTAAAAAAGTGAATTTTCAGAATTTAGACATTAGTCCAGCCGGACTTTTTTGATTTCTCCTTTGGGTGAGTGGATAAAGAAATCCCTTTGGACAGTTAAGGTCTAAAAGAAGAGCCTACAGAGGGTGTGGATGGTGAGAAGGGGCTCCTCCAGGAATCCCAGGAATGTGACCCCCATTCCATGGTCAGGAGAAGCGTTCCCATGGGATGAGTCCCCTCATGAGTGGGGTTTGGCACCTGATCCAAGCAGGGATAATCCTGGAATGCAGCTCAGGGAGGAGGAGAGGCTTGGAGATGGTCCCAAAGCATCTCCCTGACCTCTGGTCCTGCCAGGCCATGGAGGATCCCAGCCAAGGAATCCCTGGAATAGGGAGGAGCCGCTTTCTTCCAGCTTTGGCTGGAGGATGAACCTGCTCAGGCTTCAGAGACAATTTTATTCCCTCAATAAACCACATCCCAAGTGCCACATCCACAAACCTCCTGAGCTTCCAGGGATGCTGATCAGGAGGGAGGCAGCAACCACAGGAATTCCAGGGAATTTTCCCCGGGATGCAGGTGCAGTGGGATGAACGAGCTGCTGTCACTCCACGTTCCTTGGCAGGGTTAAAAAAACCAGCTGAGGCATTTGCCAAGTGAAACCTGAGCTGGATCCCAAACTTAATCCCAAAATTAACATGGTATTCCATGATGTCACTCCCAACAGCCCTTTTCCTGGATGAGACAGAGGCTCCAAATCCAGGTCTGCACGTGGAATCTCGGTGAGGAATCACCTGTTATTCCTTGGCTCTCTTTTCCTCGCCTCCATTCCGGAAGCTTTTGCCTATAAACATCCAGGTGGCCACCAACAAGCTGTGAAGATTTAGTTTATAAAGATGTGAGGGGTAATCCATGGGAAGAGGCTGGAAAAACAGATGTGGGAAATTATTTCCAGGCTCACTTTCGCTGTTGGATGCCAAAAAATGAGCCCAAAAAAAGTCATTTAAGGGTGCTGGAGTGAGGGATCACCAGGGACCACACTGGGAATGAACCTGTGTCCTTGGGAAGCACAAATTCCACTCATCCACTCCTGGATTTTCCTCCATGTTGTTGGAAGCATAAATTCCACTCATCCACTCCTGGATATTCCTCCATGTTGTTGGAAGAACAAATTCCACTCCTGGATTTTCCTCCATGCTGTTGGAAGCACAAATTCTGCTCATTCCACTCCTGGATTTTCCTCCATGCTGTTGGAAGTGCTGCACACACAGTTTGGGAAGCTCTGGCTCTGCTCAGCCTGGACAGAAGGTTGGGACTTCCTTGGCCACATCTCTTTAGGGGGTCTGGGGTCCTGGATGTCCTCAGCTGGAATGACACATCCTCGGAATGGGAGCCAAATGTGGAACAGCACCTGGAAAATGGACTGGGAGGAACGAAAGAGGTAGAAAAACCCAGGGATTTGCAGCAAGGTGGCAAAGTTTGGGAAGGAGGGATGATCTTCCCACCAGTTTTGCTTCTGCAGGATTCCCATCTTGGAATTTAAATTAAATTAAATTAAATTAAATTAAATTAATCCCTGCCAGTGATCCCAATGGGTCCCTTCCAGCTCAGCAGATTCCAGGATTCCACGGTTCCATTTCGATGCTCACAGCATGGTGGTCGCACGCTCAGCACCCACTGGAAGTTCTTCACCTGCACAGAACTCCACAACGTGCCTGGGAATTGCCTGGATGAGCAGGTCTGATTTAGGTGAGATATTTAGAAGGAATTCCTCAGGGGACTGGAATAAATTTGCCAAGGCCAGGCTGGACAGGGCTTGGAGCACCCTGGGACAGTGGGAGGTGTCCCTGCCCATGGAATGGGGTTGCACTGGATGATCCTTAAGGTCCCTTCCAATCCAAACCATTCCAAGTTCCCAGGAGCCAGAGGGTTTGACAGGAATGGGGAGTTCTGGGAGGTTCCAGGAATGTCTTCTCCTTCAGGAACAGCGGGTTGGCCCTTTTGGAATTTCAGTTTATGTTGTGGGAGCATCCAGAATCCCACAGCAAAAGGAAGAGGTGGAAGGGAAAGGGAAGCTCCTGGCATTGGCCCCTGGGAAGGGTTTTCCTCCTCTCTGTAGAGATTCCAGAATTAAAGTCCAGAGAAGGATTGAGCTCTTTCCTAGCTGGATCATGAATCTAAACCACCTTTAAGGGTCTCTTCCAAGTCAAACCATTCCAGGCTTTCGGGAGGAGCTGGAACTTTGGAAGGAGGATGAGGAATCAGGAACGTCCCGCTCTCACCGGGAATAGGATTCACTTCCTTCTCCCTTTGGTACCAACCAGCCAAGGGTTCCATTGTGCAAAATTCCAAGGAAATACAACAAACCCAACAGCTGGAGGCCAACTGGGATCATTCCTGCAGCATTTTTTAGCTCCAGGTCGAGACCTTTCCCATCCCTGTGCTGCTCCGGACGCACGAGGGATGATTCCATTGTCCCATTCCGTATTTACGGAGCCCTGGCCCCCAGCCAAGGAAGCACAGCTGTGCCTGATCCCAAAATACCCCTCTGGCAGCTCCCACTGGATTTTGGGATGGCTCCATGGCTTTGAACCCAAACAGAGATGCCCAGGAAGGGAGCAAAGCCTCGCAGAAAGCCGGAATTCCCGCGTGGAATGGCGGAAAAGGAGCCAACAGATGTTGCAAAATGTTTTAGGGAATCACACTGGGCTGGAAATAAAAGAGACCTCTGGGGTCTCATCTTCTCCTGGCCATGGGAGAAGTCGGAGTTTGCACAAATCTGCACCAGGAAAATAATTTATAAAAAAAAACAGAGGCGGCTCCAGAGGGTGTGGAAGCAGAAGAGGAATTTCAGACACGTTCCAAGCAGCTCTTCCTGCACCTTTTTCGTAGCAATGGGAAATAATCCTCTGGAAACAAGGCAGGTTGTCCCAAAAAATGGGGGAAAAAGGGGCCTTTGGGTGTCGTTTTTCATTTCCGCTGAGTCCTTTAGAAAATGCAGCTGCTGGGAGAGAAATGAGGCTGTTAAAATCAAGGATTTTACAGTCAGACTCACCGGATAACCAGGAATTTATATTCCCCAGCCTGGATCATAAATATAAGATAAAAAAATCTGGATTACCTGCTCTATTCGCTTTGCTGGGAATTCTTTTTTCCCCCAGGCGCAGTGAGTTTGATTCTGTCTGTGCAAAACAATTCCAATTATAAATAAAGGCTGTGCTGACTCTCTCCCTGGAGCTGCTCTCCCTCAGGGGGAGGGAGGGAGGGAGGGAGGGAGGGAGGGAGGGAGGGAGGGAGGGAGGGAGGGAGGGAGGGAGGGAGGGAGGGAGGGAGGGAGGGAGGGAGGGAGGGAGGGAGGGAGGGAGGGAAGGAAGGAAGGAAGGAAGGAAGGAAGGAAGGAAGGAAGGAAGGAAGGAAGGAAGGAAGGAAGGAAGGAAGGAAGGAAGGAAGGAAGGAAGGAAGGAAGGAAGGAAGGAAGGAAGGAAGGAAGGAAGGAAGGAAGGAAGGAAGGAAGGAAGGAAGGAAGGAAGGAAGGAAGGAAGGAAGGAAGGAAGGAAGGAAGGAAGGAAGGAAGGAAGGAAGGAAGGAAGGAAGGAAGGAAGGAAGGAAGGAAGGAAGGAAGGAAGGAAGGAAGGAAGGAAGGAAGGAAGGAAGGAAGGAAGGAAGGAAGGAAGGAAGGAAGGAAGGAAGGAAGGAAGGAAGGAAGGAAGGAAGGAAGGAAGGAAGGAAGGAAGGAAGGAAGGAAGGAAGGAAGGAAGGAAGGAAGGAAGGAAGGAAGGAAGGAAGGAAGGAAGGAAGGAAGGAAGGAAGGAAGTGTCGGAAGGAAGGAAGGAAGGAAGGAAGGAAGGAAGGAAGGAAGGAAGGAAGGAAGGAAGGAAGGAAGGAAGTGTCGGAAGGAAGTGTCGGAAGGAAGTGTCGGAAGGAAGTGTCGGAAGGAAGGAAGGAAGGAAGGAAGGAAGGAAGGAAGGAAGGAAGGAAGGAAGGAAGGAAGGAAGGAAGGAAGGAAGGAAGGAAGGAAGGAAGGAAGGAAGGAAGGAAGGAAGGAAGGAAGGAAGGAAGGAAGGAAGGAAGGAAGGAAGGAAGGAAGGAAGGAAGGAAGGAAGGAAGGAAGGAAGGAAGGAAGGAAGGAAGGAAGGAAGGAAGGAAGGAAGGAAGGAAGGAAGGAAGGAAGGAAGGAAGGAAGGAAGGAAGGAAGGAAGTGTCGGAAGGAAGTGTCGGAAGGAAGGAAGGAAGGAAGGAAGGAAGGAAGGAAGGAAGGAAGGAAGGAAGGAAGGAAGGAAGGAAGGAAGGAAGGAAGGAAGGAAGGAAGGAAGGAAGGAAGGAAGGAAGGAAGGAAGGAAGGAAGGAAGGAAGGAAGGAAGTGTCGGAAGGAAGTGTCGGAAGGAAGTGTCGGAAGGAAGTGTCGGAAGGAAGTGTCGGAAGGAAGTGTCGGAAGGAAGTGTCGGAAGGAAGTGTCGGAAGGAAGGAAGGAAGGAAGGAAGGAAGGAAGGAAGGAAGGAAGGAAGGAAGGAAGGAAGGAAGGAAGGAAGGAAGGAAGGAAGGAAGGAAGGAAGGAAGGAAGGAAGGAAGGAAGGAAGGAAGGAAGGAAGGAAGGAAGGAAGTGTCGGAAGGAAGGAAGGAAGGAAGGAAGTGTCGGAAGGAAGGAAGGAAGGAAGGAAGGAAGGAAGGAAGGAAGGAAGGAAGGAAGGAAGGAAGGAAGGAAGGAAGGAAGGAAGGAAGGAAGGAAGGAAGGAAGGAAGGAAGGAAGGAAGGAAGGAAGGAAGGAAGGAAGGAAGGAAGGAAGGAAGGAAGGAAGGAAGGAAGTGTCGGAAGGAAGGAAGGAAGTGTCGGAAGGAAGTGTCGGAAGGAAGTGTCGGAAGGAAGTGTCGGAAGGAAGTGTCGGAAGGAAGGAAGGAAGTGTCGGAAGGAAGTGTCGGAAGGAAGTGTCGGAAGGAAGTGTCGGAAGGAAGTGTCGGAAGGAAGTGTCGGAAGGAAGTGTCGGAAGGAAGGAAGGAAGGAAGGAAGGAAGGAAGGAAGGAAGGAAGGAAGGAAGGAAGGAAGGAAGGAAGGAAGGAAGGAAGGAAGGAAGGAAGGAAGGAAGGAAGGAAGGAAGGA
Organism: Ammospiza nelsoni; assembly: GCF_027579445.1. Lineage (NCBI taxonomy): Eukaryota > Metazoa > Chordata > Aves > Passeriformes > Passerellidae > Ammospiza > Ammospiza nelsoni. The sequence goes on along the minus strand of NC_080633.1, from coordinate 1,381,084 downwards.
AGGAAGGAAGGAAGGAAGGAAGGAAGGAAGGAAGGAAGGAAGGAAGGAAGTGTCGGAAGGAAGTGTCGGAAGGAAGTGTCGGAAGGAAGTGTCGGAAGGAAGTGTCGGAAGGAAGGAAGGAAGGAAGGAAGGAAGGAAGGAAGGAAGGAAGGAAGGAAGGAAGGAAGGAAGGAAGGAAGGAAGGAAGGAAGGAAGGAAGGAAGGAAGGAAGGAAGGAAGGAAGGAAGGAAGGAAGGAAGGAAGGAAGGAAGGAAGGAAGTGTCGGAAGGAAGTGTCGGAAGGAAGGAAGGAAGTGTCGGAAGGAAGGAAGGAAGGAAGGAAGTGTCGGAAGGAAGGAAGGAAGGAAGTGTCGGAAGGAAGGAAGGAAGTGTCGGAAGGAAGGAAGTGTCGGAAGGAAGGAAGTGTCGGAAGGAAGGAAGTGTCGGAAGGAAGGAAGTGTCGGAAGGAAGGAAGGAAGGAAGGAAGGAAGGAAGGAAGGAAGGAAGGAAGGAAGGAAGGAAGGAAGGAAGGAAGGAAGGAAGGAAGGAAGTGTCGGAAGGAAGTGTCGGAAGGAAGTGTCGGAAGGAAGTGTCGGAAGGAAGTGTCGGAAGGAAGGAAGGAAGGAAGGAAGGAAGGAAGGAAGGAAGGAAGGAAGGAAGGAAGGAAGGAAGGAAGGAAGGAAGGAAGGAAGGAAGGAAGGAAGGAAGGAAGGAAGGAAGGAAGTGTCGGAAGGAAGTGTCGGAAGGAAGTGTCGGAAGGAAGTGTCGGAAGGAAGTGTCGGAAGGAAGTGTCGGAAGGAAGGAAGGAAGGAAGGAAGGAAGGAAGGAAGGAAGGAAGGAAGGAAGGAAGGAAGGAAGGAAGGAAGGAAGGAAGGAAGGAAGGAAGGAAGGAAGGAAGGAAGGAATTAGAGTCAAGTGGAAAATGGGAGGAAAGAAAGAGGTCGAAAAATCCAGGGATTCTCATCAAGCAGGCTTCTGCAGGATTCAGGTTTAATTCCTGGCTCAGAAATGAAGTTAAATTAAATTTAATTAATTAAATCTGGCAGCAACAGAACAATCCTTCCATTCCTTCAACTGAATCCTTCAGTTCCTTCAATTTTAGTGTTGATCCTTTGTTTACAATTCCTGAAACTTTCCAAGGAATGAATGGAAGTATCAGAGCTTGCTCAGCCCCCGAAGTGGCTGAAAATGTCCTTGGAACTGGTCTAGGAGGAATCTTACATGGGAAAAGAAGGAGTTGAACTCGGGAAATGCGCAAGAATCCTTGGATTGGGATGGTTGTGGGACTCCCCTGATTATGGGACTCATGGACTTTTTATATCCCAATCAATGGAGAGAAAAACTGAGACTCCACCCAAGCTTGGAAGGAGAGGATTTGGGGTTGGAAATCTCCATGAAAAAATGGCAGCTGGAGAAGGACTTGGGATAAGTTCTTGGAGAAACCAAACTCTCCCCGGGTGCTGTGGTTGGTGCAGCTCCCCTTGGGGAAGTCCAAATGCTGTAAAAAAAAAAGCTGGAATATCCTGTAAAACAAAGCCGGCTTGGAATGTCCCATCTCAAGAGCAGCCTGTCCCAAAAAAACCCAAGTCTCTTGGGAGCAGAGGAGTTGAAATCTCCTTTTTGGTGTTTTTTTTTGCGTTGGGATTTTTGGGTTTTTTGGTTCTTGGTTTTTGAGGGGTTTTTTTGTTTGGGGTTTGTTTGGGGTGTTTTGGGGGCGTGGGGTTTTCTGCTTGTTTTTGTTTGGGTTTTGGGGTTTTTTGTTTGTTTCTTTGTATTTCTTTGTGGAGTTTTTTGGGGGATGGTTGTTGTTTCTTGTTTGTTGGTTTTATTGGTTGTTTTTTTATTTGTTTCTTTTGTGTTTGTTGGGGGTTGAGGTTTTTGTGTTTATTTTTTTGCTTGTTTTAGTTTGGGGCTATTTGTTTGTTTCTTTGTATTTGTTTGTTGGAGTTTTTGGGGAAGTTGTTTTTTGTTTGTTGGGTTTTGTGTTGGTTTTTTTTTGTTTGTTTTGGGTTTGTTTGGTGGGGGTTTTTGAGGGGTTTTTTGTTGTTGTTTCTTTTTGCTTGTTTTGGTTTGGGGTTTTTTGTTTGTTTCTTTGTATTTGTTTGTTGGGGGGGGGACATTGTTTTTTGGGTTTTGTTTGTTATTTTTTGGGGGATTTTTTGTGAGGTCCCACCGATCCCAGAGACAAAGCAGCAGCAAAGAAACCTCTCCCAGCATAGCTATTCCCAATTCCTGCTTCCCAAACAGCACCCAGGGCTCTGCCAGAGCCGCCTCTGCCTTTTTAGGGTTTCTGGGTGCATCCTCGCGCTGAGGGTTCTGGATTTGCAGCACATCTGGCTCCTGGAGGGGCTGGGGAAATCGCGGAGCTGCTGCTGGAGGAGGAGCACCAGGGGCTGGTGAGATTCCAGGATCAGATTCCAGGCTGAGCCCGGGATCGAATTCCAGGCTGGGAATCGAAGCCGGGGCTCCTCTGTCCATCCCCAGCCCGGCTCAGGTTACAGACTCCGGGCAGGAAAATTGATCTCCCGTCCTGCTGGGTTAACCCTTGAGGCGCCCCGGGGCTGCTGGGGCAGGGAGAAGGCTGAGGTCAGGAAGGTGGACGTGGAAATCACGGAGAAAATGAGAATTTCTTGGACCTCCTGAATTCCCAGGAAGCCAAGGCAGCTCCTTCTCTGTTGGGATTTTGTGTTGGGGGATCCTTGAAATCTCAGCTCTCCAAATTTCTTGTCTGGGCTGATGTTCCAGCCTTTGCTCCCCGTGATTCTCCCCATTACTCTTCATTTTTCCAGACTTTGCTCCCTTGTTTCTCCCTTTCCCCCTTTATCTTTCCTTTCCCTTTCCCTTTCTTTTTCTTTCCTCTGTCTTTCTCTCTCTTTCCATCTTTCTCTCTTTGTCTTTCTTTTCTTTTCTTTTCTTTTCTTTTCTTTTCTTTTCTTTTCTTTTCTTTTCTTTTCTTTTCTTTTCTTTTCTTTTTTCTTTTCTTTTCTTCTTTCTCTCTTTCCCTCGTTCTCTCTTTTTTTATTTTTTCTTTCTCTTTCTTTCTTTCTTTCTTTCTTTCTTTCTTTCTTTCTTTCTTTCTTTCTTTCTTTCTTTCTTTCTTTCTTTCTTTCTTTCTTTCTTTCTTTCCTCTCTCTTTCTCTCTCTTTCCATCTTTCTCTCTTTGTCTTTTCTTTTCTTTTCTTTTCTTTTCTTTTTTCTTTTCTCTTTTCTTTTCTTTTCTTTTCTTTTCTTTTCTTTTCTTTTCTTTTCTTTTCTTTTCTTTTCTTTTCTTTTCTTTTCTTTTCTCTTTTCTTTTCTTTTCTTTTCTTTTCTTCTTTCTTTTTTTCTTTCTCTCTCTTTCTCTCTCTCTTTCCCTCTTTCTTTTTATTTTATTTTATTTTATTTTATTTTATTTTATTTTATTTTATTTTATTTTATTTTATTCTTTCTTTCTTTCTTTCTGAGTTTCTCCCTTTCCCCTTGGTTTCTCATGCCTTTGCTACCTGAATTTCTCCCTTTTCTCCCCCTGTTTTTCCCTTTTCCCTGTGTTCCTCTCCCTGCCATGAGTCCCAATTCTGACCCTGCTGGGCATTGGAAAAGGAGACACTTGGATATCAAGACTTTCCAGGATAAATCCTTTTTTATTTATCTGGAATAAACCCTCCCTATGCCTAAGAAACACCTTTCCTGCAGGGATTACAATAATTTAATTTAAAATAATAATTTAAATAATAAAAATTAAATAAAATTGAATAATGGAATCCAAATAATAAAATAATAATTTAAATAATTTAACTACAATAATTTACAGAGATTTCAATAATTTACCTTTCCCACAGGTAGCAGGCCACAGTGTCTTTGCCATCCCAGATCCCAGACGGATCAGCCTGAAATCTCCCAATCCCAAATAAAAGTGGGTCTGGTGTTTTTCCACCTCCTCCTTTCAGCTCTGATTCCCAGCAGGAAACTGAACCCTTTGTCCCTCACTGTCCTCCCAGTTGCTTCAAAATTTATCTGAGGCAGATTTTCCCCTTTTTTGCAAAAAATAAGGAATATTTTTTATAAGAATTAGAGGATTTAAAAGGTTTATCCCTGAACTCTGTCTGTATTCAGGGAGAAGAGACATGCATGGAGTCTGGAGGTAGCAATCATTTCATCCAGAGCCATAAATTATCCCAGAGGAAGCTCTGACAAATAATTGAGTCCCTTTCACTGCAGAAGGGGAGAAAATAAGATTTTGGAATCAGGCTGGGATGGATTTTTTATAATAAACCCTGGATGTGATGGAAAAGCAGCCCCCAAGGTGAATGAACAACAAATTCCCTGCCTGTTAACTCTGGTTCCCACTCCCTTCTGCTTCCCATCCTTTCTCCTCATTTTCAAAGGGATTAAAATAATCCATTTATTTAGGGATTTTTACTTAGAGATTTTTAATTAGGGTCAAAGATGGAGTTCCTGTTATCAGCTGGTTTTAAACCAGGTCCTTATCAGAACTGATAAGGGTTAAGTGCTCTGAGGGGTTTTATGTTTTTATGACTAATAAAGAAATTCTCTTTCCCAATAAATTGTAGATCCCTAAATGCACAGGACATGGTGGGAATAGCTGGGATTCTGGGGCACTCACTAGAGGTAGGTTTTGGGTTTGGAGTAGGGAAGGGCCATGGGAACACTGGAATAAACTGGAATAAACTGGAATAAACTGGAATAAACTGGAAATAAGCACTGGGATAAACTGGAAAACGTGGAAGGATTCAGGAGGAATCCAGCCCAGCTCTGCTGGGGGAAGCTGCCACCGTTGGAAAGTGATAAATAACAGCTGGAACTTGGGAACCTCAGCTGAGTGATGGAACCCTGGAATGGCTGGTGTTGGAAGGGAACTTAGGGATCATCCCATTCCATGGGGGATGCCAGATTTTAGCTTCTTTTTCTATCTCTGTCGAGGTGGGGATTGGAGGCACTCGAGACAAGAGTTCACATTAAGACTCAGGTGTTTGCTTTTTGTTATCAATGTCACAGTCTCTCAGCAGTGAATTCTGCGGTTCTTCACTAATGAGGCACAAAATGGCCAAATATCTTTCCTTAAAAGGCCTTTTAAGGATAAACTGCCCAGTTAAGAAATGACACCTCAATTATTTTCACTTTTAACCCAATAACCAACCACCCATGACTGCAATGGGGACTTTTTATCCAATTACACAAAACCACCCAAACCCATGGAGGAGGAAGAGGAGAAGGAGAAGGAGGAGAAGGAGAAGGGGAAGGAGAAGGAGAAGGAGAAGGCGAAGGAGAAGGAGAAGGAGAAGGAGAAGGAGAAGGAGAAGGAGAAGGAGAAGGAGAAGGAGAAGGAGAAGGAGAAGGAGAAGGAGAAGGAGAAGGAGAAGGAGAAGGAGAAGGAGGAAAAGGAAAAAGAAAAAGAAGAAGAAAAAGAAGAAGAAGAAGAAGAAAAAGAAGAAAAAGAAGAAAAAGAAGAAAAAGAAGAAAAAGAAGAAAAAGAAGAAAAAGAAGAAAAAGAAGAAAAAGAAGAAAAAGAAAAAGGCTCAGCCTCCTCCCCAAAACCTCCACCTTGCTTTATATCCATTACTGTATTCTAAACCCTTAAACTCTTAAACTCTGAGTTTCCCACCCTGTGGTATCACACACTTCTATCCAAACTCCACACCCACAATCCCAGTTCTGTCATTTCATTCTGGAAGCTTCTCCACGGCCTCAGGTCAGGGCAGTGTTCTCTTGGGGGTCAGTGCCTGGCAGCACAGAAATCTGAAATTCTCAGCAGTTCTCCCAGCCCATTACTCATATCCCAAGAAGATTCCAAACGAAGAGCAAGGACTGTGGTTCCTCACCCACCAATACCAGAAAAATGTGGATGACGAGGGAAACTGAGGCAGCTTGAAAAAATGGACGCAGGTGATTCAAACACCACCTGAGGGGGAGATGGACCAGTGGAAAACCCTGTCAGGTTCCCACGGTGACTGACAGTGTCCAGAACATTCCTTTGAAATCGAAATCCATAGTTAGGGAATGACAGGAGGATGAAATCCCAACTTCAATCAATCCTTGAAAATTCCCACATTCTCAGGGACCATCTCTGATAAAAATGTTGAATTGGAGCATAAGGGCGTTGTAGGCAACACCTGGAGCAGCAGATTTATTGGAGTCATGGTATTGATTAATTGGAATTTCCCAGAGAGGCTGTGGCTGCCTCTGGATCCCTGGAAGTGCCCAAGGTTGGACGGAGCTTGGAGCATCCTGGGACAGTGGGAGGTGTCCCTGCCATGGCAGGGGTGGCACTGGATGGGCCTAAAATTCCTTCCAACTCAAAGCATTCCATGGATTTTCTCCTGCAGGAATGCTGCTGCCCAAAGAGCAGAGCACGGCCTTCTCCTCACGGGATTTGATCCATGCAGAAGAAGAAGATCCCTTTACATCCTCACCTGGGAAGTCCTGATGGCCCCAGACCTTCTCCAAGGAGAGTGGGAATGAGGGCCAAAGCTTTGCCCAGGAATGATGTGGGATTTGTGGGGAGCAGGCAGTGGAAAAGGAGACTGGAGGAAGAGGAATCTCGTTAAGGAATCCAGAGCCACCAATGGAAGGAGACGGGAATGCTGAAAAAAATAAAAAATGGAGGGGAAAAATAATCAAAAGGCCCAAACATTGCTGGGTTTGGTGGAGAAACTGCACACAAAGAGAGCCTTTCTGGGAGAGAAAGACAAAGCGCTACCTTTGCTGGAATTCAGGGATACAGACGTCTCTTTTTGGGAATTGTTTACACCTGGACACCAGGGAGGGAACGGAACAGCCAAAAAAGACTGAGGGAACGTTGAAAAAATCCGCGTCGGGCCTGTGGGTTTTGTTTTATATGATTTGTTTATTTAAATGGGTTTTTTTCCCGATGAAGCAGCCACTGTTTGAAGAGCTGGATCAAGGAACATTTTTAGGTCAGTGGTAGCTCTATTTATCATTTTTAAGACAAATTTGATTATCCTGATGGGAATTCAGGTCTTCAGGGAAAGCTGCCCAGTTGTCATATTAATCATTGCTTTTAGTGTTTTCCTTAGGCTTTGGGGTTTGGGTTTAATAGGGAATATTCATTTTTTTCCCCCTTTTAATTTAGCTTTCAGTAGCCCCAGGGCTTTGGCCTGGGAACCTTTGCAGAGTGTTTTTCCTTCAGTTCCAGCCTTGGGATTCTGGGAAGGCTGTTCACTCCTAACGCAGCCCTTGCTGCAGGTCCATCCCTCCTTCCACTACTGGGGAACTGGGATTCAGGGAATTCTTTCTTGGAAGAAGAAGAAATAAAGAAAAAAATGTCAGAGCAAAAATAAACATTTACATTTCCATTACTATGGAACACATCATGCTTTTGTCTTTCCAATGGTTTTATGGGACACTCTTCCTGGCTTTTTCTATTATCATGGAATCATGGAATGGTTTGGGTGGGAAGGGACAGCAAAGCCCATCCAGTGCCACCCCCTGCCATGGGCAGGGACACCTTCCACTGTCCCAGGGTGCTCCAACCTGGCCTTGGACACTTCCAGGGGGAATTGGGATTGGATTGAGGGAGGAGGAGGAGAGTGGAGGACACCAAAACCTCAGCCTGACCCAGTAAATCCCAGTGCTCCATGCAGACACTGGGAATAAATAAAACCTTTGGAAAAGGGGATCACCATTTTTGGAGGCATTGGGTCCTCCCCAACAGCAAAGGAGTTTGGTTTGGGGATGTTTCTGGTTTGGGAATCTCCACGGAGTGGAAAACCAGGAGAGGAAAATCCAGCTGCAGCAGCAGGACCGACCGGCAGTGCCGCCGCTCCCGCTCCCTGAAATGAGAACAGGAAAAGAGTCAGGAAAACAATCCGTAAAACTTAACTAGTGGCCATATTTAAGAGAAATTAGAGGAAATGGCCCCACATCCTGTGGAATTCACCTTTGCCAAAGTCTGCAAAGCCCAGTCCCAGGGCCGGATTTAGAAAGGGAGCGGAGGCTTTGACGGCCAAAAACGTAGGGAGGGAAAAACGCTCCATGGCCACAAGAGTGAGGCTTCTGTTTGGGCTGGGATGGCTGGAAGCGTGGCCGGGACACAGGGCAGGAATGCCCCAGGTATTCCATGGAAATGTCTCCATTACGATTCCAGACATGGAAATGTCATCAGTGCTGCAATTACAGCCCCAAGGGCACCCTGTGGGAAACACATCCAAGGTTTTAGAGGCAAAATCCATCACCCCTCGGCTAAAGCTGCCTAAAGCTAAGCTCGAAATAACCCAAATTTTAAGCTCAGCCCAGTTCACTTTGCAGGAGGTCATGGGGAAGAAATTTAGGAATTTTTTTACCCCTATGGAATGAAACGGCTCCACAAGGGATGGAGTGGGAACACCAACTCGTGGTTGCAGCACATCCCACAACAGTTTTGGGCGCTGCTCCCAATTTCCTACATGTTTTCCATCAATTCTCATCATGGTCCAGGTGCTGCCATGTCTGATGGTTTCCACCGCGAGCAAAGGCTCAAATTCAGCTCCTGCAGAATGGTGCTGGATTCCAGTCCAGGAGCTGCAGGAACTTGGGAGGCAGCAAAACCATAAATTGAGGCAAACAGCAAGCCAGAATTCCCAGTGTCCTCTTCCAAGTGTCCCTCCCAGCTTTTGGACCTGCCTCATCACCACTTCAGCCCTCCCTTCCCTCACTCGAGATTAAAACCATGGGAAACACATTGCAGACATATAAAGAGGTTTAGACTCAATGTTAGGAATTTTTTTTCATGGAAAGGGGGGTAAATCATTGGAACAGACTGCTCAGGGCAGTGGTGGAATCATCACTCCTGGAAATGTCCCAAAAAGTGTGGATGTGGCACTCAAGGACACATTGTAATGGTGAACATGGTGGTGCTGGGTTGGTGGTTGGACTTGATTTTAAAGGGCTTTTCCAACCTTAGCAATTCTATAATTCCATGATTTTCTGTCAGTGGTATGCACAGGTCATTTTTCATTGCTTGCATGAAATTTGAAGGCAATCTTCCCTGCTTCCTTTTTTCCCTCTTATCCCTCTTTCTGTCTTCCATTCTTTCCTTCTTCCCCTCTTCCATTCTTCCTTTCTTCCCTATTTCCTTTCTGCACTTCTTCCCTTTTTTCTCTCTTCTTCCCTTCTTCCCCTCTTCCATTTTTTCCTTCTTTCTTTTCTTCCCTTCTTCCCCTCTTCCATTCTTTCCTTTCTTTCCTTTTTCCTTTCTGCACTTCCTTTTTTTCCTTCTTTTTCCCTTCTTCCCCTCTTCCATTCTTTCCTTCTTCCCTTCTTCCCTTCTCCAGAGGTTCTCCTCATACGAACAGAACTTTTACACTTCCCAAAGTCCCTGTGACTCCCAGGAAAATCCCCTTTAATTGGGATAAGAGGTGATATCCATAAGGGACATCATTGAAAAAATTCAAGGAAACTTGGATTGCTAAATCCATGGAAACATCCTGCACTCAGTTCTTCCTGATGTTCCGAGCAGGACCATGAGGATGGTGAACAGGGAAAATCAGACCCCAGTTGGGGAAGGACTGTCCCTCTTCATTGCATGAAAATGAGGATTTATAAGAGGCGTAGAAATGTCTGAATAATCCCAGTGGTGCAGATGGAGTGGCTGCTCTTTGCCTCTTCCAGAACAAGCCACCATCCCTATTTTTAGGGAGGGAAAACTCATTTGGGATGGAGTTCTCAGTGGTAGACTTGGAATGACAGCAGGACAGAACTGCTGAGGTTGGAAAAGCCCTCCAAGATCGAGTCCAACCCTTCCCCACCACTGACCACGTTCCCAAGCGTCCCATCCACAGGGATATCAAATCCCTCCAGGAATGGATTCTTACTGGATTCCCACAGTCAGCACCAGCCCGGAATTTGACTCACCCCACATCCCAGACCTGATCCCTCTCACCCAGCACCGGGATCAGGAGATAAAAACTGGATCTCTTGGGCTGTTCCACACAGATTTCCAAGCAAACCTTTGTGACTCTGCTTGTAGGATCCACATCGGATTATCCAACCATGGAAAATATTCCCATTTCCAGGATATAAAATGCCATTCAGACTGAGATCTGGTCATTTATAAACGAGTTCTTCCAGTGATGAAGCAGAGGCTTCTCCCATGTTCCAGGTCCTGCTCGGATCTCCCTCAGGTGAAGTTTAAATGATCCATGTGTTTCATTCCCAAAATCCCGGGAGAACTGATTGCCTGTGCTGGTGTGATCCATGTCTGATACCCAGGTTATTTTTATGAGTCCCATGCTCACGGAAGTGAGATCCGAAATTGAAATGTCATCTGCTATTTGATCCCGATTCCCAACTTTCTGACATCTCTTTTCCCCTTAATATATTCCAGATGACTATGAAAACCCCAGGAAAACATCCGCACTTTATTCAATAAACCGAAGAGGATTTGTTATTTTCATTTTCCTAAGGGCTGAGGGAGCCCTTTGGGCAATGTTTCTCCGTGTTTTCCTTCCAAATTGCTGACACTTTGTTGGTATCAAGACGTCCAGATGCCTTTTTTCCCTCCCTGCCGGGACTCCTCGCTCCGTGGCGTTGATGTGTATATGAACTCCAGAATTCCCTGGATTTTACAGCTCCCGTGGTGTCGTGGTGTTGGATTTCATAAATCGCGCATCACCTCGGCTCGTGTTCCTGGATTTTAGAGTGATTCACAGTCCCAGGAGCAGGAGTTCAGCAGGATCTGGGAAGATGCTGACAGGACCACTCAGAGCCTGAGCCCCACTGAGGTTGTTCCCGAATTATCTGGGGAATCTCCTGTCGTGCTGGAGATGAGATCCAGCAGGAATGTGCGCCTGGAATGTCCTCGCAGCACCAGGAGGCTGAGAACGTGCAGTTGCTGCGCTCGAGCTGGGCCAGAGGAGTTTTGGCTGCATTTTGGGAAAATTTCTTCCTGGAAAGAGCTGTCCAGTCCAGGGCAGCAATGGAAGCCTCATTCCTGGAGGGATTTACATCCATGTGGAGGTGGCACTTGGGGACATGGTCAGTGGTCGCGTTGGCAGTGCTGGGGACGGTTGGATTTCATACTGGGGATCTTTTCCAGACTTAAGGATTCTGTGATTCTATCAAGGATCCAGAGAGCTCCATACTAAAAGAGGGGAGGTGGATCCTGGTTGGTGCTCCCAGCCTGGATCTTGGGAATGGCCCCTGAGCATCCTGAGAGCCCCAGTCCGAGGCGCTGCCATGGAGAACATCTGGATACACCTGCTGGGAAAGGAGGAACATTTAACATCTCATCCCAAAGCTGATCCCTGCCTCACAGCCAGAGGGGATCACACAGGGATTCCCTTCCCAAATGTGGGATGTGACCCCCTCCAGCTCTCCCAGCTCTTCCCAAGGGGCTGAGCTGGCACTTGGAGCTCGTCACCTTCCCACTGCTCCTCCCCAGCACCCAAAGCCACCGACTGAAAGGAGAGAAGGCTGAGCAAAGGAAGGAAAAGTATCCTGGGATGATTCTGATCCTCAGAGAATCCCAAAGGAAAAAATAAATTTGGAAGGGAGATAGCATTAAAAAAGAATGATTATGATTATAATGATCATGATAATGATAATGATAGTGATAATGATAGTGATAATGACAATAAAGCATTTCTTTAGTCCCTGTGTGGTTGTTTTTAAAGCACAACCAAACCAACCATCAAAGACTTGCAGGGCCAGTTTTCTTTTGAAAAGAAAACTCAAAGGCACAGAAATACAGAAGCAAAAGGTTTCAATGGCAAATCCTGGAAATTCATTCTGACAGAGGACTCTCCTGGAGTGTCCCTGTTATCCAAGCAATGACAAAAGAGTAATAAGGGAAGAGGTATCACATGAAGAGTCCGAGTACAAGGGATGGAGGGACAGGACACAGGGAATGGCTCCCAGTGCCAGAGGGCAGGGATGGATGGGAGATTGGGAATTGGGAATTCCTGGCTGGGATGGAATTCCCAGAGCAGCTGTGGCTGCCCCTGGATCCCTGGCAGTGCCCAAGGCCAGGCTGGACATGGGGGCTTGGAGCACAGTGGAAGGTGTCCCTGCCATGGCAGAGTGGGACTGGGACGATCCTTAAATTCCCTTCCAATCCAAACCATTCCATCTATAAACCCACCCATCCCACTCAAGACCTCCGACTTCTTACAGCTGAGCGTCTGCCAATGAAACCCAAGAAAAATGACTCAAAAGTTGGGCCAGAATCAGAAAAAAAAAACTGTTTGAAGCTCACGAGTCCCTGTCATCCTGAACATTACAAGAAACAGAGATCAGCTTGGTTTCATTCCTCTGACAGCAGGAATTTTTTCCAAATGGATGAGTTTTAAGCAGCTGTCACAAGCCCAAATTAGCTCCCAATGCGTGATCCGTAAAAGTGGGCAGATAAATCACCCAGGAATGCCAGCCACGCTCTCAATGGGAAGAGAAATGGATCCGCAGTGTTTTTTCAGGGATGAGCTCTGCAGTTTGGTGAGAGGAGGTGTCGACAAAAAAAAACACTGCCTTGACAGCTCCGGAAACGAATTGCTCCTTTTCCAGTCACCAAAACTCAGCTGAGGTTTTGTTTCCCTTCATAAACTCCTTCATTCACCCCAAAAAGTCTCTGCCAACCGGGGAAATGTTGTGCAGAGCCCAAGTCCTGCCCGAATTTGAAAGAAACCCAAAATTAGAATCATTTACAATGTTCTGGAAGGAATCCCACGGAGTAAAGTGAAAAGAAAAGAATTTGTGAATGGGATTCTGCTGCTTTTAGGAGCTGATGGGAGGATGGAATGCTGTGGATCTCCTCCTGCTCCTCAGTTACTCCGGGATGGAGGCGAGGTGGGGATGGGATGAGAGGTTCCAGTTTTGGTTGCCTCAGGATCCCTTCCAAGGCCTCTCCCAGTTGGCAGACTGGGCCGAGGGAAGGTTTGGTCTCCCTGAGCAGGTGAGTCACAGCCACAGAAATCCCTATGGCCAAATTCACTCCTGGCCGTGTTTGTTCCTGTCTCGGCAGGAGAAGAAGTGGAAATATTGGATTTTTCCACCCCAAAATTTCTGCCAAGACATCAGAGATTTAAGGGGGAAAGCAGAATTACCTGGATCAGCCTGACCTCCTGGTGGGAAGGAGGGGTCTCACACTTCCCAAATTCCCAAATCAAAGGGAGTTGTTGATTCCTGCAAGGACAAGATGGATCAGGTTGAGCTGGTTTGTCTTTTTGTCATTGTCACTCCAGCCGTGAATCCTGAGCTCCCATCCAGGGAAGAGGCCACAGTCCATCCCTGATGGGATCATGGAGCCAGGGCCCATCCAAGAGAACACGGGATGAGCCATGGAAGTGACAGCTCCAAAAGGGATCCGTGCAAATGGACCCAAAAAATTTATCCCAGAAAGGATTTGGAAAGGGAAAAGGGAATTTTGAGAGAACAGCGTTTTATGCAAGTCTGTTTGGACAGGAAATCCCTGGTGTTTGTGAATAACGGGAAATATCCAGGAAATCCCAGGATTGTCCCAGTCCCAGGACTGTCCCTGTGTTGGGATGAGATGTCTGTCACTGCCACTGTTGGAGGCCAACCCAAGCAAAGCTCCAGAGCTTTGGTTCTGATATTCCCAAAAATCTGGGCCAACGATCAAATCCATCCCTGGTCACTTCACTGTGCTGCGGTCATGGAAATTTAGTGAGGAGTGGGTAAAACTCTGAGTCATGGAATGGTTTGGGTGGGAAGGGATCCTAAGGACCATCCCATTTCATGGCCAAGGACAATTCCCACTGTCCCAGGCTGCTCCAAGCCCCATCCAGCCTGGCCTTGGGCAATTCCAGGGATCCAGGGGCAGCCACAGCTGCTCTGGGCACCTGTGCTGGTGTTCCATCACCTTCCTCCTTATCCACACGTCTTATCAGCTGTCCAGGAATTTTCCAGAGCTCCACCTCAGCTGGAGCATCAAGCCAAGGAGTTAGTGGTCATGGTTCCCAAACGTGGATCTCAAAGTGCTTTATTTAGATTTGGGATCCACCTCCAAACCTTTGGGGGCATGAAATGAGGAACAGTCACTTGGCAAAGGTCCAGAAACTCCCTCAGGATTCCTGTGGAATCATCGGTGGTTCCTAAGAGAGACCAAATTAAGGCTGGACCTAATTAAACACAGTCACAGAATCTTAAATTCATGGAGTGGTGGGGTTGGAAGGACCTTTAGGATCATCAGCTCCCGATCCCTCTGCCATGGGCAGAAATCCCATTATCCAACCAGGCTGGAGCCGGGCCCGGGGTCCTGCAGGAAGGGAGAGGTCACAGCAATGGAACGTCCATGATTCCCACTCCAAGGGCTAGAGTGCTGCTGGCATACCCTCCAGCCACGGCAGCATCTCCTTGGGCACTTTTCTGGCCCAAAATACTCTGGAAAGTGAGGAACAGGGAAGGGCTTTGCTCATCTTCCACTGATTTATGGCAGAAACATCAGCGCCGTGTGGAATTCCCTGTCATTCCTGCAGGGAAATCACTCCTGGCAGGGAGATTCCCTACAAAGGGACCAACATCCCTGTGCTTCCCATTCCTTCCGGCCAGCACGAATTGCAGGGAACGGGAGAGGGCACGAATTTTGGAGCATCTGAACTCCGAGATTTGGTGTCCTGCTCCAGCAGGATCCCTCTGCTCATCCCGGGGCCCGAGCAAACAGAGCTCCTCAATCCCGGCTGGGAGTGCAGGCGGAGGAGGGAAAGCTGAAGGAAAATAAATAATTTCTGGCTGCTCTGAATCAAAGCCTGTTACAATCAAAACAGTTCCCCGCTGCAGCAGGGCCCTGGGGCCTCGTTCCCAAAAATTATGTGTGTGCTGGAAGCCACAGGGAAAAACTCTCTGACAGAGGAGACCTTCCTGCTGTCCGAGGGAGCCAGGGAATGCTTTCAATCCAACATCTCTGTCCAGGCTCTCCCGGAGCTTGTGCAGCCTCTTTGTGCAGAGCCCAAGGCAGAGGGGGTTAATCCTGCAGCTCCTGCCCCTGGGAATGCCCAGAGGGGAAAACAGGAAAGGAAATGAGGATTTGGGGGCTAAATTGAAATGGGAAGTGGACAAGAGAGCATTGAAAGAGGTTGGAGGGGAAAACCCTCGGCACAAATGGCAGCAACGAGCCCTGAGCCTGGTTTGCATGAGGGTGTCACTGATTTCATGGGAAATATTCCTGATTTGCAGGAATTATTCCTGATTTTCAATTGTATGTGGAAAAATACACAAGAATGCTGCAGTTAAAATGGGAATTCAGAAATCTCCTTGTGAGGGATCTCATGAGGCTGAACAAGGGCAAGGTCCTGGATCCAGGTGGACGCAACCCCAAGCACAAACAGGGGTTGGGTGGAGAATGCGTGGAGAACCCTGCAGGGAAGGATTTGGGATGTTCATGGATGAGGGGCCAGGCCAGAGATCCCCCCCTGCCCCAGGGATGATCCCAAGGGTGGGACACAGGATTAGGGAGGGGATTCTGCCCCTCTGCCCCTCAGGTGAGACCCCACCTGCAGAGCTGCTCCAGATCCAACAGCACAGGGAGCTGGAGCCAGGCTGGAGAGCTGGGAATGTTCATCTGGGGAGGAGAAGCTCCAGGGAGAGCTCAGAGCCCCTGGCAGGGCCTGGAGGGGCTCCAGGAGAGCTGGAGAGGGACTGGGGACAAGGATGGAGGGACAGGACACAGGGAATGGCTCCCAGTGCCAGAGGGCAGGGATGGATGGGAGATTGGGAATTGGGAATTCCTGGCTGGGATGGGATTCCCAGAGCAGCTGTGGCTGCCCCTGGATCCCTGGCAGTGCCCAGGGCCAGGCTGGAGCACCCTGGGACAGTGGGAGGTGTCCCTGCCATGGCAGGGGTGGAATGGGATCGTCCTTAAATCCCTCCCAACCCAAACCATCCTGGAATTCTGTGAAAGGATGAAATTTCTGGGATTACACCCCTAAGAGCCACTGATTCGTGCTGAATATCCAGACCTTTCCCTCTTTCCAAGATAGAGGATGGAAGCTCCACTTTTCCTCCGAGTCCTTCCGCAGCTCCAGGTTCTTCCCCCATCCCGGAGTACCAAAGTGCCACCAGAGCTTGTCACAGGGAGGGCACTTGGAGCAAGGCCTGGATCCTGCTGCTCCAGAGGATGCCAAGAGCAGATCCCACCCCACCGAAATCCAGGCTGTGGGGAATCCAGATGAAAAATCACCAACAGGATAAAGCAGCAATTTTCCTGATGCCAGAGAACACCGAGTGCAGCCGGCGCTCCAGAAATTCCAGCTGAACTTCCTTG
The DNA here is from genome assembly GCF_027579445.1 of Ammospiza nelsoni. Taxonomy (NCBI): domain Eukaryota; kingdom Metazoa; phylum Chordata; class Aves; order Passeriformes; family Passerellidae; genus Ammospiza; species Ammospiza nelsoni. The sequence continues at coordinate 1,364,896 of NC_080633.1, read as the reverse complement.
GCACCTTGGATTTCCTGAGAGGATGGAGAGGAGGGAAAAAAGGGGTCAAACTCAGCCACTTGGGATCCCCATTTCCCTTTTGTCCCTCTCATTGTTCCTCTATGAAGACAGAATTCCTTTCATTCTGGATATATTCCAGGTCCTTTTTGTGGATACAGAGTTTGCTCTCCCCCCATGACCTGTTGGATTGGGCAGTTCTTGTGTTTTTTAACCCCAAAAAGAGATGGGAATTCATTCAGATCCCACATTCTGATGGAGACATGACTGAAAGCAGAGAATTGGGATCCAAGGATATGCAGAGGTGCCTTCCAAGCCCGCTGACTCTGATTTTCCAGCACAAATCCATAAAAAAAGGGCAGAATCCCTCCAGAAAAAAAAAAAAATAAAGTGACCGAACCTCGTTTTCTGTTGGATTCTCCAGCAACAAGGACATTCCGAGGGAGTGGGAATTGGATGAAAGGAGAAGTTGGGAACAAGGAAGGTGGGAACTGGGGCTGAGTAACCTCGGAGCAGTTACAATGGATCCTTGTCCTGCCGCTGGAATGTGGCCAGGAGGTGCTGAACAAGGAACTGCTCATTCCCTTGGTGACAGATAGGATTTCATGGCTTGGTTTTATGGGATGTGGCCATAAATCCATGGATTCTGCACGCCTGCAATGGGCTGGGCTCCTGCTTATTCTTCACTGGTTTAAAACAACTGGTGCAGGGTGAGGAACCAGCTGTGGGCAGATGTGGCACCTTCCAGAGAAGAGACAAACTCCAAGGATGATCCAGCATGGAGTTCTCACAGGACAGAGCTTTCCATGGATTACAGAGAAACCCTGGAGCTGTTCTTGATTAAAATGATGAGCTGGATTATAAAAAGGACAAGGAATCCGGGCCAGCTTTGCCTCAAGCCCATCCTGAAAAATCCAGCTTGTCCTGCCTTGCCCAGGCCTGAGAGCAGAGGAAATTCCTTGGAAAACAAGGAAGGAAATGGGATTTTTCAGCCTGTAAAATTCCAATAATAAAAAAATAAAATTAAAAATAAAATAAAAATAAAAATAAAAGAAAAATAACAATAACAATAACAATAACAATAACAACAACAATAACAACAACAATAACTTAAAATAAATATAAAAATAATAGTAATGACAACTGGGGATTGCTGTGGAGGATTCAGGTCCTTTGAAAATGCCCAGCACTGATTTTCCTGGGATCTCCAAGCTTGGCAGAAATCCTGTTAGGAGAGGTTGGGAAAAGAGAACATATTGCGATGAAACAACATTCCCACCTGGAAAGACTTTGGGATTGGTGTTAGGAATAATTGTGAGGCAATTCCCCACAGCTCCTAAATCCAGTCAGAGCTTGAGGTGACTTACAGAGCTGCTGATCCAGCTTTTCCCTGAAACTCAGGGATTTGGGGCAGTTCCTGCAAGAGATGGATAAAAGGGGATGGGCTGGAGTCCATCCCAGTTTCCCCAAGTTTTATGGATACTGCTGAGGAAAAGAATGGGCAGAGAGGAGCCTGGATTGGGATGGGGACACCAGAGAGCTCCTATGGTTCCTTGGAACTGGATTTGAGAAGGAATTGAGGGGGAAGTGATCCCAGAGCACAAAAGTTGGGTCCATGACTTTTGAGGGGTTTTCCTCGTTTTTTATGATGGATAACTTGGCCACTTGAGGATGAAATGACACAAATCCAGTGGGAATCTGCTCTGGAAGTCAAAGGAATGGTCAGAGAGGCCCAGGGCTCCCAAGCCTTGCCTGGTGTCCCCTCACCGAGCTCAGCTTTCATTCCCTGCCTTTCTTCCCTTTTTCCCACTCAGTTTACAGTGGATTGTAAGAACACAGCCCCCATCCTTTTGGAGCCCCCTCCTGCCAGCTGGAATTCCAGGGAGGCAGAGAAATCCTTCCAAGAATATCCTGGAAGGTGAGACGTGGTTATACACGACCCCATTATTCCAAAAATAACCATTCCCTGCCAGTGGGATGGGGCCAAAATGTTGGATTTGGGGTTTCCCCAGGATTTCCAGGATACCTGGGCCACCCTGGGCCTTCAGCTCCAGCAAATCCCAGATTTTCTCCTTGCCAAACTGGGCTGGCACAAAAACACCTGGAGCTCCACATCCTTTTGTCCTGAAGGAATCGTTCCTGGCGGAGGTTTGTGGAGCTCTGCCTTCCCTTTCCTGCTTTTCCAAACAAAATTCAATCTCCAGGTTCCCGTGCTCCTGGCAGGATGGGATTTGGTGGAGGTGGTTCCCCACATTGAGTTCGGGATGGGATTCAGGAGCTGAGCCTAAAGGCAGGAAAAGCCACAATAAAAATTCCAATGAGCAGTTTTACCGAGCTTGGGGCAAACCCAGGGATTTTAGGGAAAACCTCTGGGTGTTCCTGCAGCTTCCCAGCCACCAGGAACAGCCACACTTTTCCATGGGATTGGGAAGGGCAAAATGTCCTCCAGGAGCTTTAAAGCCTCTACAGGGCAGGAGGATGAACCTTTCCTTGCATTTCCCAGCTCCACACTCATCCCAGAAAGTTGGGAAGTTAAACTTTATAGTCAGGGATGATCCTTGGATTCTTCCCACTCTCCTCACTGGGAGTTTCCTTGGCATCCCTCTGCTTTTCCTTGCCCTGACATTCCATGTCTGCACCTCTGGAAAAGGGATTTAAGTAAGTCTGACCATGGGATTAATCCAGCAGGAGCTGAAGATCCACTTTGAGGAAAATCCAAGTGGTTTTCCTCAGAGTTTCTTGGGAACACTCCATGTCCCGGCAGTCTGTGACTCCACTGGAATTTGTTTTGTGCTACCTGCATAAAATAAGTGCTGCACAATCCTGGAATTCCAGAATGTGTGTTGGGAGGGATCTGAAGGATGATCCCATTCCCACCCCTGCCATGGGCAGGGACATCTCCCACTGTCCCAGGGTGATCCAACCTGGCCTTGGATGCTTCCAGACACTTCCAGCTTCTCTGCGAATTCCATCCCAGCCCCTCCCCACCCTCCCAGCCAGGAATTCCCAATTCCCAATCTCCCACCCATCCCTGCCCTCTGGCAGTGGGAACCATTCCCTGTGTGCTGTCCCTCCATCCTTGTCCCCAGTTCCTCTCCAGCTCTGAGTTTTCCCTGGATCCTTCTCTTCTCCAGGTTGAACATTTCCAACATTTCCAATTCTCCTACTGAATGACTCCACCATCAAAATCCTGGCTCTGGTTTTCCTTAACTTCCATCACCAGGAACAGGAATTTCTGGGGGAAGCAAAGGTTTGATCCAACTGTGGGATTGTGAGGATGGGAATGGGATCGGTCCTGGAGGAAAATTGGTTTTATTGGGAATTCTCAGTTTTTTGGCCAAGGAAGTCTCTTCCCAAGTGGGGGCTGCACCCTCAGCCCAAACCCAGAGTGAGAATTCCCAAAATTAGGAGGGGAAAGATGAAACTGGGAAATTTAAAAATTCTGTTGGGAATTATCAAAATTCCTGGATGTCAAAACACCCAATGAATAAAAAAGAAACAATTTAAAAAACCTCCCCAAAATTCCCAAACTGGAGCCAAACCAAAGTAACAGCAACAATTTTCCTGCTCCCCCTGAGTCTCATTTTTTGGGACAAGGATGGATAAAATCCCTCTTTTCCTTGGAATGGCTTTCCCGAGCTTTGGGGAGCTCCTGCTAAGTTGAATCCCTACTGTGGTTTGGATGATGGGTCATAAAAACACTCAGGAGGGATCAAAAACACAACAAAACCCCACAAATGTCTGGTTTTCCCAAAAAACTCTGCCCAGGACATTCCCTGCTCCGAAGGGAAGTGAGGCAGGGAAAAGAATTCCGTCTTTCCAGAAGGTTTCCCAAGGTTTTTGGGAAGGGGCTGAAGGTTGAAGGGATCTGAGCTCCAGCCCTGGGATGCTCCACAGGAAGGGCAGAGATGCCCTCTCATGGGGGATCATGGAATTATCCCTCTGAAATCCCCTTTTCCCAGATTTTAAAGGCTGCTGTGTCTATGGAAGTGGGAATCCATATTTCCCAGCTCTCCTTTTAGGGTTTTGGGAAGGAAAAGCCACCCTGGAGCATCATTGTCCAGTCAAAAGCTAAAAACTGCAAATCCCAGTTTTCCTCTCTATCTTTTTGCTGGGAAAGCCTCTTTGGAAAGAAAAATAAGGGAAATGTTGAGCCTATGGAATGATAAAGGTCTTCGGAGGGATGGGAATTGTCCTTTAATAAATCATGGAATGAATCCTGAGGGTGCCACCCACCCCAGGAAAGGGTGATCCCAAATGTGGAATATCTGATCCCAATGAAATGAGGGGAAATTTTCCATGGGGATGGAAACAGTGGGAAGTGTGAGTTTCATTCTGCTGCTTGGGATTAGGACACGCTCCACAGAGGAAGAATTTTATACCCGAAATATTTGGGATATTAAACCACACAAAGGGGATTCATGGTCTGGGAGGTTTTGGTTTCCCAAAAATTCCTCTAGGCTGGGAGGAATATGAGGAATAGGGACACAGGAATAGGAGGATTCCAGAGTTAGGGCCTTCATGGCTCCAGACTGCTTGGAAAGGATTGGATCTAAGCAGGGATAGATGGGATATTGGAAAGGGAGGGTGGGGAGGGACTGGAATGGATTTCCTGGAGAAGCTGGGGATTATTAACAGATTAAAGTTTAATGATGGATTAATAAGGAATAATAGGAAAGAAATGGAACAACATGGAGGAAAAACTTGGAAGAAAAAAATTCAGCTTGGTCTTGGATGGAGGATTAGGAAAAGGTTTTGCTCAGCGGCTGAATCCCAGAATCCTGGAATGGTTTGGGATGGAAGGGGCTGAAAGTTCATCCCATTCCCACCTCCCACTGTCGCAGGCTGCCCCAAGCCCTGTCCAACCTGGCCGTGGGCACTGCCAGGGATCCAGGGGCAGCCACAGCTGCTCTGGGAATCCCATCCCAGCCAGGAATTCCCAATTCCCAATCTCCCATCCATCCCTGCCCTCTGGCACTGGGAGCCATTCCCTGTGTCCTGTCCCTCCATCCTTGTCCCCAGTCCCTCTCCAGCTCTCCTGGAGCCCCTCCAGGCCCTGCCAGGGGCTCTGAGCTCTCCCTCTGTGCTTCTGGCTGAAGGGACAAGGAAAGGGACAATCCTGAAGGGATTTTGGAGGGTTTTGGACAGTCTATCCCTTTTCCTATCCCCATTCCTATCCCTATTCCCATTCCTCTGGATTTTGCCTTGCTCATTCCCTGGGCTCTCCACCTTTCTGGGATCATCCCTTGCCAGCTTTTCCGTGTTTGTTCCCTCCTTGCTGTATCCCAGATCAGATTCCCACTGGGATCTCTTCCTGACCCAATTCCAGCACTCCAAGGCCTCTTCCCATCCCCTCCCACATGGAAAAAGTCTCTTTGTGGGGAGCTCCAGGAAAAAGGAGGGATCCTTGGAGCAGAAGGTCTGTGAGGGTTTTTCCCTCCCTCATTCCAAGTGGTGCTCTCCCTCCATCCCAGGCTTGGAAATCCATCTTTTCCCTCTGCTCCAGGGATGGGAAGAAGCTCCTGGAGAACTTTCTCCATAGGCAAAGCATTGAGAATTCCAACTTAACGAGGAGATTTTACAGGCTTCCAAACATTCCCTGGCTCCAGGCTCTGCCCCTGTGGTGGATCCCAAGGCTTCCATGGGGGAATTGTGATTTTGGAAAATTCCATTTGAAAGATCCCAAGGGAATATATTAAGACTTCCTGTAAAGGGACAGGGAGTTTAATACAGAAGGGAAAAAAAAAAAGAACAGGAATTTTGATTTCCACCAGAACAGGGCTTGACTTCATAAATGAAATTCCCTCATGGTCTCCCCCATCCTGTTCCCATCCCATTTTCCCCCCTCCTCATCCCATAAAACAGAGCCTGGGATCAATGGCCCGTGTGTATGGAAATAAAGAGGAATCCTGTCGTTCCCAGGTTTTTCTGTGGGATGGGTCACAGAGCTGGGGCAGGGAAAGGCACAAACCCTGGGCTGGCTGGAATGGGGAATGTTTCCCTTCCAACCAAACTTTTCTGGAATTCTTTGGAGAACAACTGAAATATTCCCAAAATCCAGTGTGCATTTCCTGACTTACATCATTTATTTCCTCTTTTAGTTTCCATTTTGTGTTGGGATTTCTCACTCTCAGAGGGAACCATTGGAGAGGGAACAAACCCTCATTCCATAGGGAAGGGAATCCAGCCAGAGGCGTTTCCCTCCATCCCAGTCCACCCCAACAACTGGTGACCAGTTTCCCTGGTGGATCTGATGGAATCCCAGCATTGTGCAAAGCAGTTTTACCCAAATAAATTAATTTACCTCCTCAAATCAATTCTCACAGTAAATCCCACCTTTCTACAGCCATGAATTTCCCCCCAACACTTCAATTCCCTCATCCCTGGATTCCAACAAGATCAGGATCCAACCTTCCCTTTTCCCAAGCAGCTCCACAGTAATGTTGGAGTTCTGGCACCTCCTCCTTGGCTGCTCCCAGAACTCACTCCAATATTTGGGAATCGTGTTTCACTCCATATTAATGCCTGAAATTTTATTATCCCAGGATCATAAAAGCCCAGCTGCTGATGGCGGCCCCAGCCTCGGTTATTTCACCCTGCTGAATTCCTGGGATGGAATCCAGAGTTTCTCCATCACCGTGTGGAGAGAGCCCTCTGCAGATGGCTGGATAAATCCATCCACGCACAGGAAATATCCCAAGGAATATTTCCTCCTGCAGGAAAACCTCTGGGAAAGCAGCATGGCTGGGCACCAGGATCTGGGATCAGCCAGGTCAGCCTTCAAGAACGAGTTTCTTTTATTCAGGACATGGAATTCCCCCTTTTCCTGACCTTTTTCCTGCTCTTGTGGAGGAGGAGGGACCTGACAAGGCTTAGGAGCAAGAAGCGATCAAATCCAGGATTTCCTGAGCTTTTTCCTCATTTTTGGCTGAGGATGCATCAGAATTTGGTGAAATTCTCCCATCATTCCCTTCTCTTCTCCCTAAAATGTTGGTAAGACATGGAATCATAAAATCCTGGAATGGTTTGGAAGGGACCTTGAGGATGATCCCACTCCATCCATGGCAGGAACACCTCCCACTGTCCCTGGCTGCTCCAAGCCCCATCCAGTGGCCTTGGACACTTCCAGGGATCCAGGAGCAGCCACAGCTTCTCTGGGAATTCCATCCCAGGGTCTCCTCACCCTCCCAGCCTGGAAGTCCTTCCCAAAACCTCATCTAAGCCCCAGGAGAACAGCCCCTGGTTTGGAGCAGGGATCAGAATTTCCTGGGATTGCAATCCTGGGAGCAGGGAACCGCAGCCCTTTTCCCTTTTCCCTCCACCAAAGTGTTAATTCCCAATAAAACCCTTGATCCGAAGCTACTGGAATTCCTGCCTCTGCTAATGAATTAATTAAACTAATTGCCCATGGGGTTGGTGCAGTGGTGGCTGGGACAGAGCAGAACAGCAGGACAATGAGGGGACACCACGGGGACATCGGGGGAGAAGCCTCTGGAAGTGCCTGGCACCATCTGGGATTTCCAAGGATACCTGGGGATGGTTAAGGAGCCCAAAATTCCCTTTCCACCTAAATTATTCCACTGAAATTATTCTCCAGTTGACTCCCGAGCACCATCCAATGAGGGGCATCCAGAGATCCTGGGTCTTGGGTCATCCCAAATTTCTTGAGCCTTGGGACACTTCCCTGTCACTGGATGTGAGCCAGGAAATCTGGGAAAGGCTGGAATTTCAGAGGTGTGGAGAAGGAAGAGCTGATGGAGGTAAGGAGAGGATCTTGGAAGGGACAGGAACAGTGGGGATGGTGGGACAAACCTCCAGCCAGGAGCAGGAAGGGAGCAAGGAAGCCACGAGTGGAAAAAAAATCAGAGGTTTCCTTGTGGAAAGATATCTAGAATATTGGAGAGTGTTTTCCTGAAGTCTGGGAACAGCCTGAGCACATCCCACCCATTTGGAAAAGTAAATCATGGAAAAGCCACCATTCCTAAAAATCTCCCAGGATGGGGGAGAGGGATAGCAGAGCAGGGGCCAGGGGATCCAGCTGGATTTCTCCTGGTGGCATGTGGCATCTCCAGGAGCAGCAGGACCTCGTCATGGAGCAGCTCCTCCCCATCAGCCTTTGGGAGGAAAAGGAATTCCCTGCTCTCCTGGTGAAAATTTGGGAAGTTCTGGGCTTGATGGTGCACCAAAGGATTTGGGATTGTTTGGACTGGAGTAGGAGAGGATCATGGAACGGGATGATCCTGAAGATCCCTTCCAACCCAACCCACTCCATAATTTGATGATGATTATGGAACAGGACACTCTGCCTTGGAATTCTGGTGTAGCCAGGGCCAAGGTGGTCCTGAAAGTCCCTTCCAACCCAAACTATTGCATGATTTGATGATGATTATGGAAAAAATACACTCTGCCTTGGAATTCTGGAGTAGCCAGGACTGAGGTGATCCTGAAGGTCCCTTCCAACCCAAACCACTCCATGATTTGATGATGATGAGGTGATTATCATCATTATGGAAAAAAGACACTCTGCCTTGGAATTCTGGAGTAGCCAGGACTGAGGTGATCCTGAAGGTCCCTTCCAATCCAAACCTCCATGATTTGATGATGATGATGATTTGATGATGGTGATGATGATTATGGAAGGGGACACTCTGCCTTGGAATTCTGGAGTAGCCAGGACCAAGGTGGTCCTGAAGGTCTCTTCCAACCCAAACACTCCATGATTTGATGATGATTATGGAACAGGACACTCTGCCTTGGAATTGTGGTGCAGCCAGCACCGAGGTGGAACAGAACTCGCTCCAGGACATTCCCAGCTCCCATCTTCTCGTTGGATGAAGAATAAACTCCAACAAAACCCAAGCACATCCCGGCCCCTCATCCCACCCTGCTTTACAGCTCCGTGGGGAATCCAGGGATAAAGCTTCTGTCCATCCCCACACAATCCCTGCCTGGAATCTTGTGCTTTTCCAGCACACACAGCGGGGATGTGGGGAGGCGGCGGATGGGGCTGGAATAAATCAAGGAGAGCAGCAGGAGGGGCCCGGCATGCGGCTGGAATTAGCAGAGAGGGGAATTGTAAACAACTGGGAAACGTGCCTGAAATTAATTTTTAGGACCTAATGGGATTTTGCTTGGAGCGGAGTCAAGAATGAAAAGCTTTCCGTGGCAGAACGAGGCACTTTGCATAAATTTGCATGTCGGCTGGCTCTTGCCGGGAGCGCGCGTGCGTCCCTGCACTGCTGCGAGGGGGATTTGGGAATTGCTTTGGTCGTTACCCACAGCTCCTCTCAAGGAGTTTTCATGGGAATAGACCCTCAAAAGCCGGGATTCCTGGGCTCTGGAATGCCGTGGGATGGAAGAGCGGGAAAGGGAAGGACAAGTCACCTTGGTGGTGTCATGTATGAACTGGGGGGAATTTTTAATTTCATAGGAGCTGTCTGGGAAATGTGACTCCCCAGGAAGGGTTGGATCCTGTGGAAGAAGGGATGAGGTGTTTTGGGAAGGGAAATGATCACAGAATAGGATCAGGGAATGGTTTGGGACAGAAGGGAGCTTCAGGATCATCCCATTCCACCCCTGCCATGGGCAGGGACACCTTCCACTGTCCCAGGCTGCTCCAAGCCCCATCCAACCCAAACCATTCAGGTCCCTTCCAACCCAAACCACTCTGGAATTCCATCATTCCATAATCCCATGAACAATCACAGCAGGAAATTCCTGTCAACTACCCAAAACCCTCAGTTTTCCTTGATGCTCATCCCGGCTGATTTTGAGGAAAAACCCAGGAATTAAATCATTCCCTATTGATTAAGCTGCACTTTAATTTGCAATTATATTCATTTACCTCCCATCCCACTTTGTGCTCTGCTTGGACATGGGATCCACATGGATCTGGATCAAACTCACTAAAGTCAGTGGAAGTTTTTCCCTGATTTCCAAAGGATCTGGCTCTGCCTCTTTATCCCTTTACAGAGAGATGCCTGGCTGGAATCTTGATCTCCAAAATGCCAACAGGGATTAAAGAAGCATCAAGAAGGTTAAAATTCCTTTGCCTTATTATTCCCACAGAATAAGGAGGGATTTCCATCCTCACTGGAGGCAATAAAATCATCCCCACTGGATCATTGCGAGGTGGGAATGTTCAAACACGACCTCCTGCCAAATTTGAAGGTTCTTCATCAACCGAAATCAACGGTCCTTCATCAACCAAACTCGAAGATCCTTCATCAACCAAAATCAAAGGTCCTTCATCAACCAAAATCAAAGGCCCTTCATCAACCAAACTCGAAGATCCTTCATCAACCAAATTCAAAGGTCCTTCATCCGCCCAAATCAAAGGTCCTTCATCAACCCAAATCAAAGGTCCTTCATCAACCCGAATCAAAGGTCCTTCATCAGCCAAACTCCTGATTTCCACAAGTTTTAGTCATCAAAGGGATAAAGGAGAGCAGAATCCTCATGGGATTGAGGTGTGGAGTTACCTCCCGGAAGGACCTTCAGAAGAACCTTCCAGACCCTTTTAACACAACCCCGCTGTCCAAATACCTGTCCTGATTTTCCAGCTGGGAGAACATGGAAAGAGAAGCTTTTCCTGCTAGTTCAGGCCTCCCCCAGACTTCCAGGCGTTTCCATTAATAAACTTTCCAGGCACATCCCGACCCCAGCTCCAACGGGGACCTACTGAGAAGCTTTTCTCTTTCCTGACTCCGAGTGCTGACAGGCCTGGGAAGAGCCTTCTCCTTACATCTCCAGCTGCCAGGGTGTTTTGGCGCTCCCAGCTTTTGTTCCACGCAGAGACACGGACAGCTCCTGAAGAAATTCCACACTTCAGCTGTTCCTCAGCTTTCTGAAGGACACAATCCCAGTAGCTCCAGTGCCCCCGGGAAGCGTTTTTGGAAAACATCAAGCCAGGATTGTTCTGCCAAGTGTTCCCAGGGCAAGAACCACCCTCAGCTTCCCAAACATCCATAATTCTCCATTAAACGCAGAGGAACACCAAGTCCTTCCCTCTTTTCTCTTCATGTCATTATTTTTGGGAACAATAGGTCACAATCCCGCAGCCGGGCAGCTGGAAGGGAAACACTCCCGGGAAAAACCTTTCCTGGTGCTACCTGGGTGGGATGAGCACATCCAGCTTCCACTTTTCCTCAATCCTTCAGATTCCCCAAAAATCCTTAATCAAGGCACGGATTTGCTATTTTTAGTTACATTTACAATCTCCAAACACCTCCGAGATGTTTTGTTCCTTCCAGCTTCATCCACCACAGATGGAGCCCAGGAAGAGCCGTGGGAGATTGGGCTCTTGTTGAAAATTCCTTTTTATTGGACGTTTTCTGCTCTCTAACAATCACGTCATAAATTCAGCAGGACTTTTATGGGAACTCCCAGGGTGTTTTTATTTCAAATATCATAATACAAGGGGGGAAAAAAAATCCTACAGAGCTGGAAGCAGCTCCTGGTTTTCTTGTTTTTACAGGGATTTTAACAGGAAGAACTGTTCTGAAGCAGTGGCAAAAACTCTTCAGGAACAGCCTCGCTGGGCCAAGGAAAGGGGTTCTGTAGTAAAGTTGGAATTTTCTGCTGGAAAAGAATATCCAGGGGTGGGATTCTGCCCCTCTGCCCCTCAGGTGAGACCCCACTGCAGAGCTGCCCCAGATCCAGCAGCACAAGGACCTGGAGCTGCTGCAGGGCTGGAGCCAGGCTGGAGAGCTGGGAATGTTCATCTGGAGAGGAGAAGCTCCAGGGAGAGCTCAGAGCCCCTGGCAGGGCCTGGAGGGGCTCCAGGAGAGCTGGAGAGGGACTGGGGACAAGGATGGAGGGACAGGACACAGGGAATGGCTCCCACTGCCAGAGGGCAGGGATGGATGGGAGATTGGGAATTGGGAATTCCTGGCTGGGATGGAATTCCCAGAGCAGCTATGGCTGCCCCTGAATCCCTGGAATGTCCAAGGCCAGGCTGGAGCACCCTGGACAGCGGGAGGTGTCCCTGCCATGGCAGGGGTGGCACTGGGTGGGCTTTAAGGTCCCTTCCCACCCAAACCATTCCATGATTCCATGACCTTGCCGTGGTCACAGGGACATGAGTTCCACACTCACCATCCATTAGTGATGGACACGGGATGAGCAGAGGAGAGGATGAAAGGATCCTGCTCCAGCTGTCCCAGCTCCCAGCGACGACTTCCTCTGAATTTCCATGGAGTGCCAGAGGCAGAAAAGCAGCTGGAAGTGGGACATGGGCACCAGGAGCAGCTCTCCTTCCAGGAATTGCCTTTGGATGTGACAGACTCTGATCCCAGCAGGAATGTGCTCCTCCCTGCCCAGGGCTCATTGCTGTTCCTGGGAATTCAGAGCAGGTGCAGGAGCAAATCCCATGGGCTGTGTCCAGCAGAGGCTGCACCTCGTGCTCCAAAACCCAAAGTTTCCGTTCTTCCCGCCACAGGCACAGGAAAACTTCCCAAGGCAATTCCCACAACGTTGGCTGGAAGAGTTGAACAACAAACAAACGGGGCAGGAGGATAAAAGGACGGCAAAATCCTGGGAAAATTTCCCTGAGTGGAAATTCATTGGAGTCATTGGCCAGGCCCCAGGATAGCTCTGTAGGGGGGTGTCATCCCTTTGGAAGGTACCAAAGAGTTCCAAGGGCTGCCCTTCCCCACCCGCTCCCAATGTGTGGATTCCCAATTCCCACACCTGGGCATCCTGTGCCGTAGGAAACATCCCATGGGATCCCTCCACTCTCCCCCTGCCATTGCCACAGGTCTGCCAGAGCTCCCAAACCCCATCCATCAACTCAACCATCCCAGAGAGCCCTTGGAACCTGCCAAGCATTTTCCAAGCATCCCAAATGTTTAAGGAAAAAAACTGTTCCCAACAGCTCTGCTGAGACATTCCAAAGGGAAAAAAAAATCCCAGGAACCTGCTTTGGAAGCCTGGAGAGTCAGGCCAGCAGCCCAGCAGAGGGGTTGGTGATCCAGCAACGGTCCCAAAATCCCCCAGAGCTGGAAGAGGCAGCACAAACCCTCGGCTCGGGCGGAGTCCAGCCGGGAACACCACAAAAGGAATTTCAGCAGCTGTCAAAAACTGGGAATTCCTTTCATGTCCCTGCAGCAGATGGACACTTGAAAGCCAGACCTTGGCCGTGGGTGTGACCGCTCCAAAACCACGGCCTGCAGGGCCGAGGGCTCGGGATGAAGGCTCCTCTCCATCATCCCAGCAGGTTGGAGAGTCCCAACCAGTCCGGCACTCCGGGGCCGCTCCTGCTTCGTGTCACGGAGCCGTCAGAGGCTCCTCCACATTCCAGCCCACCCTGGTGCCTTTCATCCCGGCCAAGAGCATCCCAGGGCCTGGTTTTTATAGGGCAGAGGGATGTCAGAACTTGCAAGGCCGGAGCGTGGAGAGCACAGGAGGGAATCCAATGAAAAGAGGCAGGAGGTGGCATTTCCAAGGAGGCCAGAAAGAAACATCCCAGTTTTTAAAAGGCCAGAATGCTGGCGGGGGATAATCCAGAGGGAATGGCCAGGAGGATCCTGAGGGATGGGTTTGACCCTGGTGTCAGTGTGGGGCTTTGTTGGTTTCTCCACATTTCCCCCATAAAAGGCAGCGACATCGGGCTCCAAACCAGCCAAAGGAAAACGGGTTTTCCTATGGATGAAGGAATCCCTGATTTTCCTGTTCCTCACCAGAACCCCAGCACCACACCAGGATCCCTGTCCCATTCCAGAATCATTGTCCTATGCCAGGATTCCTGTCCCGCATTGGGATTCTTGTGCCATGCTGGGATCGCTGTCCCACTCTATGATCCCAGTCCCATATCGGGATCCCTGTCCCATGCCCAGATCTCTCCTGTACAGGGACCCCATTCCCATGCCAGGATCCTTGTCAGGATCCCTGTTCCACACTGAAATCCCAGTCCCACTCCATGATCCCAGTCCCATATTGGGATCCCAGTCCCATATTGGGATCCCTGTTCCACACTGAATTCCCAGTCCCATTCCGTGACCCCTGCCCTGTGCTTGGCACCCCAGTCCCATTCCAAGATCTGTGTCCCATGCCAGGATCCCACTCCCATCCTTGGATCCCTGCCCCATGCAGGGATCCCAATCCTATACCAGGACACCAGTCCCACACCAGGATCCCAATCCCATGCTGAGATCCCATTCCCACACCAGGATCCCAATCCTATACCAGGACACCATTCCCACACCAGGATCCCAATCCCATGCTGAGATCCCATTCCCTCACCAGGAACCCACGTCTATCCAGGGCTCTGGGGTTGATCCCGGCTTAATTTCAGCCTAATGAAAGTGGAAAACACACAGGAAAAGGAAAATTCAGGACATTTCATTTGAGGTTTGTCCTAAACAAAAACATTGGGATTTTTCATTTCTGAGTCAGATTTTCTGGGAGAGCTGAAAGTGAAAATTATCCCTTCAGGAAATGGGAAAAGCTGTGCCTGGAACTGGAGCCAGGTTAAAGGGAATTTTTTTCCTTGAAAGTTAATGAGGGAGAATTCTTCTGCTTCCCACCTTTGGTCTGGCAAAGGGAAGGGAAGGGAAGGGAAGGGAAGGGAAGGGAAGGGAAGGGAAGGGAAGGGAAGGGAAGGGAAGGGAAGGGAAGGGAAGGGAAGGGAAGGGAAGGGAAGGGAAGGGAAGGGAAGGGAAGGGAAGGGAAGGGAAGGGAAGGGAAGGGAAGGGAAGGGAAGGGAAGGGAAGGGAAGGGAAGGGAAGGGAAGGGAAGGGAAGGGAAGGGAAGGGAAGGGAAGGGAAGGGAAGGGAAGGGAAGGGAAGGGATACTCCAGCTGGCAGCATCCCAGTCAGGGGTGCAAAGCCTGGCTTCATCCAGATTCCAGCTGCTGGGAACAGCTGGACACAGCTCAGTTCTGTGCATGGAGATCTGCTGACATCTACAGGGCATTCCAGAGATTCCATGGCTCCATGGAATCAGGGAATTCCAGAACAATTTGAGCTGCAAGCAAACTTAAGGATCATCCCATCCATCCCAGTTCCATGGGCAGGGACACCTCCCACTATCCCAGGGATCCAGGGACATCCACAGCATTCCCTGATGGAATCTTCCCACTGCTTTTCCAGAAATATTTTGCCCCAGGACAAGGGTGAGGGGCACTTGGATGCCTCCCATCCAAGGAAAAATAGGGAAAACCACCAAAAACACCCTACAGGGAGATGGCTGGACACCAGCCCAGGTGTTTTCCTACCAGAGAATCCAGAGGGAATCCACAGGCACATCCCAACACCGAGCCTGGCCCAGGTGGGTGCAGCTGTCCCACTGCTCCATGGAATGTTCCTGTTGTCCCCACACACCTGGGAATGGCCCCTCCACGGGGAGAGGATGGAGCAGGAATGGCTGCAAACACCAGGAACAGAAAAGCCAAGGAGTGGGGAGGAAGCTGGGAATGGAGGAGGAATCAGGGAATTTTCCAGCTGCTCTTTGCTCCCAGGCACCCTCTGGAAGCAGGAATGGGGCTCTGGCAGGTGGGAGAGCATGGAGCAGATCCTGGCACAGGAACAAGGATCCATCACCCTGGGAATGATCCACCAGGACAAAAAGCAGCAGGATGTGGGAATTACCAGGAACAACTCCTCTTATCCCAGCTGGAATCTTTTGTTGGCACCAGATGTTTCCCCTTGGGATAAAACCTCTTTGGAATCAAACCCAGAGGATTCCAGCACCATCCCCTGCAAGATCTCTCAGAGCCACAATAAAGTTTTCCAGGGAAAATGCAGGACCAGCTCGGCAGATCCCACCTGCTCACCTTTTCCAGAGGCAAAGGGTTGGGATCACTCCAGGAACCTGGATCAGCCCATCCCAGGAATTGTGCTTGACCTGCTGTGGCCACCTCCAACTTCCATGGGCTCAATCCCACTGCTCCTCCACCTTCCAGGGACTCAATCCCACTCCAACTTCCATGGGCTCAATCCCACTGCTCCTTCTCCAACTTCCAGGGACCCAATCCCACTATTCTTCCAATTTCCAGGAGCTCAATCCCACTCCAACTTCCATGGACTCAATCCCACTGTTCCTCCAACTTCCATGGACTCAATCCCACTGCTCCTCTTCCCACTCTTCTGCAGGACAAGTGACAACTTTTTCCACATGGAATTGTTTTATTAGGAAAAGATCCATTAACACTAAAAAGATCCAAAAACAATAAAAAAAGAGGAGCAGGACACGCTCCTGGAGGGTCAGGAAATTCAGGAGCAAAGCAAATTCCACATTAAACTTGGCTGGACGCAGAGCAGCCAACGATTCCCGAGCCACACTGGGGGAATCGTTCCTGCCCCTTCCCACAGGGATTCCGGGGCTGGCCATGGATATTCCCAAACACTCAGAGCCTCAAGGAATGTCTGCACAGCAACAGGAGCACCAATCCCTGGGAAATGATCCTGCTTTTCCAAGGGCTGCTGGCATCTCCCTCCTTTCCCAGCCAGTCTGGATTGACCTTTCCGGCCCCAGCCTGGAGTCTCCCACTTTTCCTTGCTCCAAGGAAGTTCCAGCTAACTGGGGGGGGGGATCTGTCCTGCTCCCATCAACCCCCCACAATCCCAGAAAGTTTTCCATGGAAGTTCCTCAGCAGCCAGCCAGGCTCCTTGGATCTGCCTCTCCTCCAGGCACAGCAGGACTGGGGAAGTTTGGGAAGAGGGATGAGCAGTCCCAAGCAGGGAGGGACTGAGGGACGCAGGGTCGGTGCGAGGCAGATCCAGAGCCCATTCCTGATGGATTCTCCTCAGTCGGAGTCGCTTCCCTCCTGCTTTGCTGATCCCACAGCCGACGCCAGCTCCCCCTCCTGCCCTTTCAAGCGCTCTCCTGCCAGGAAAAAAACATGGAGAAGGTGTTCCAGATTGCAAGGCAAGATGTGTTCTGTTACCATCTGTGTGGCAGTTGTCTCTTGTCAAGTGGGCAGTTTGCCTTATCTCTCTCTGAGTGATCACAATCACTCCTCCGTCTGGGGGGACACCTGCTGATAACAGCTACTGAATGTCCCTGCATGGCTGATAAGAACTGCAGCATCCCATTGGGAGATGTGAGCCCAGAGGGAGGAGCCAAGCATTCCTACCCAGATATAATCTGGAGATTCTGGAACACCAGCACGGCTTCTGCACTGGATTCCCCAGAGGAACAGCAGCTGCCTCTTCTCCCACTGGATCTTCAGAGGAAGAATCCATCCTTGTCTACAGGATCCCTGCTCCAGCAGAACCACCCCTGACACTGCAGGAGGGCTGAGCCACAATTCCAATGGGACTGCCGCCAACACCCTGACCCACAGGGTGTCAGGTTGGGTTCTGACTCTGGCAGTGTTGTTCTAGTGCACTGCATTCTTTATTTTATCCTTTTATTTTTTTCCTTTCCCTATTAAAGAACTGTTATTTCCTGCTCCCATATTTTTTGCCTGAGAGCCCTTTAATTTAAAATTTATAGCAATTCAGAGGGGTGTGGAAGGTTTACATTCTCCATTTCAGGGGAGGCTCCTGCCCTCCTTAGCAGACTCCTGTCTTTCCAAACCAAGACAGAAGGGATGGATGGGTTGGATTGGGAGTGACCCAGAGCAGAAACCCAAAACCCTTTCCTTGGCACAATCCAAGTGCTCCTGGAGAATCCTTGGGAAGCTCCTTGGCACCAACAGCTTCCCAGATCCACTTGGGAAGGGATCAAGCCCCACCAATCCCTCCCTGCACGGATCCCAGCATGGATCAGGGAATCCCTCTGGAATGAGCCACCCCATCCCCACGGCTCCGGGACGCACGGATCAGCTCCGCGATGGCTCTCTGGGTCCTCTTCTCCAGCTTTTCCAGCTTCTTGGACACATCCCGCTTCAAATCCCTGGGGGGAGAGCCACAGGGTCAGGACAATTCCATGGCCAGGCAGGGCCCACCTTTCCCAGTGGAAATTCCTTCTGTCTCCCAAGTGCTCCAAAACCAACCCATCCCTCGGTGACCAGCATTCCAAAGAATCGGCAGGAAAAGGGAATTGAGTCTTCCTCCACAGCCAGGAGGGTTTTCCAGTTCCGTGGAATCATGGAATGCTCAGGGCTGGATGGGTACTTAAAAATCAGCTCATTCCAACCTCCCACAGGATTTTCCTGGCATTTTTAACCCGCAGCTCAAGTTTTCCTGGATATTTCCAGCACAACCTCAAGGTGTTGGAACCCCCCCTGCTCAGACTCCAATCCCCTTTTCCCAGGAGCAGCATTCCACAGGCACTCACCAGTCAGGTTTCCTGGGAGCCAAGTTCGCCAAATCCTAGGGAAGGAGAGGAGACAACCAGTGAAAGCCAAAGGCAACATTCCAGCCTGCACAGAGCAGCTCCAGAGTTTCAGCTCCAGATTCCTAGATCTGGATTTTCAGCTCTGGATTTCCCAGATCTGGATTCTGAGATTCAGATTTCCAGCTCCAGTTTCCCAATTGAGATTTCCAGATCTGGATTCCCCAGATCCAGATTGCCAGCTCTGGATTTGCAGCTCTGGATTACCCAATCCAGATTTCCAGCTCTGGCTCCCCAGATCCAGATTCACAGCTGCGGATTCCCAGATCCAGATTTCCCTGATCTAGATTCTGAGATCCAGATTCGCAGATCCAGACTTCCAGCTCTGGATTTCCCAAATCTGGATTCCCAGCTCCAGATTTCCCAATCCAGATTCCCAGACCTGTATTTCCAGATCCAGATTTCCCAGATTTCTGGATTTCCAGCTCTGGATTCCCAGGAATTCCAGCTTTACCTACCACCTCATCGATGATTGGCTCCGGCTTGGCCGCTTCCAGCTGCTCCTTCACCGTGTCCTCCACTAGATGGGGAAACAGGATCAGTGTTGGAAAAGCAGGAATTCCACCAGCGCTCCAGGCTCGGCTCCCAAAAGCTTCCCCAAAACCCCATTCCCACAGCTTTACTTAAAAACACAGTGCCCACACCTGAGTACATCCCTTTGGTATCCAAACCCTCCTGAAAATTATCTGGGAATGATGGAAATCCCACAAGCAGCAACGGCAGCTGGAAGCTGGTTGGGATGGAAGCCTCTTTTCCCAGCATCTGCAGGGATCAGCTGCTCCAAAGGAAATTTTGCTCTCCCTGACTCATTTCCAGGCCTGGGACACTTCTGGGGAGTCAAGCTCCAGCCTAGGCCTTGGGGAAAGCTCTGGAGATATCCGGGATAATGGGAAAACACTCATGGAAAAAGCCACCCATGGAGAGGCTGCAGCACCAGGGAGCACATCCCACTCCAGCACATGGATTTTGTGGAATCAAGGACAATTTCAGTTGGAAAAGCCCTCTTGGATTGAGTCCAAACATTCCCAGCATTGCCAAGGCCAGCACTGCCCATGTCCCCAAGTGCCACATCCACAGGGATTTCAATCCCTCCAGGAATGGGGCTCCACCACTGCGGGACAACTGGTTTTCCCAATACCCAACCTGGTTATTCCCTCTCCTCCTGTCCCTGTTCCCTGGGATGGATCCCAATTCCCCCTGGGCTCCAGCCAGGGAATCGTGCAGCTCCCAGAGCCTCCTTTTCTCCAGGATAACATTTCCAGCTCCCTCAGGAATTCCCCAGCTCCACTCCCTTCCCTGGACACACTCCAGCCTTCCCATGACTTCCCTTTCACATGGAAGTTTTAAGCTCCTACAAAAAATACAAGGAAAGAGCAGTGCCAGAATTCCCAGCCATTCCCAGCCCTCCCTTTTTATTCAGGGCATTTTTCAAGGGATTTATTCCAGAAAACTCCACATTTCAGGATCTGGGGAACTCCTTCACTTCCCCCTCAGGTGATTTATGGAAGTTCCGTGTGAGGAAATTCCAGCCCAACGCCCTCAACTCCTGCCTGAGATTTCCTTCAAGATAAATCCAACAAAAAACAGCCAGAATTTCCGGGAGGCTCCTCCAGGGAGGCTCCTCTGAGGATGAATCCTCGGATTTGGGCCTGGGAGTGTTCCCACCCCTCTTGTGCAATGCTGGGTGTGAGAGTGACAGGATCAGATATTCCAAGCCCTCCATGGACACCTCATCCCAGTGGATCTCCCACCTTGGGAAGGGCACGGAGCTTCCCATGCCCTGGTTTCCCTTCCCACATTCCCTGTTTCTCCCACCTGAGGCAGGTTTGGCTGGGGGCAGCTTCCTCTTCTTCAGCTCCTCATCCTCGGGGTCGTAATTCCGCAGCTTGATCTCCCTGGGAAAAGTGGGAAGAGCAGTGAGGAAAGTCTGGGATGGCCCAGTGGGCACTCAGGAATAGCAGGAATGTTGGAATCAGGGCCAGAGGCAGCTGAAATCATGGAATTATTGAGGTTGGAAAAGCCTCCAAGATCATCAAATCCAGCCAAGGCCACCATGGGTCTGTGTTCCCAAGTGCCACATCCATGGGTTTTAAATCCCACCAGGAATGGGGACTCCCATTCCCCATTCCATAAGGAATAATCCCAGTGTCCAACCTGAGCCTCCCCTGGCACAACCTGAGGCTGTTCCCTCCTGTCCTGTCCCTGTTCCCTGGGAGAAGAACCCAATCCCCACCCGGCTCCGACATTTTGGGTCTAAAAACTGGGATACTCAGGATGGAGACCCCAGGGAAGATCCAAAATAATGGAAAAAATATAACAGGGAAAGACAGGGAGAAAAAAAATTATTATTTAGGATACAAAGTGACTATCCAAGCATTTCTGGAAGTGCTAAAATCAGGGAGCAAATCCCGGTTCTGGAATAAATGGATGGTGGAGCTGAGGGAATGAGGGACCCAAACATCACCTGGAAGTTTTTCCATGTTTCCATCTCCTCCAGGGAAGCTCAGGAGTCAGGACTGAACCACAATCCCACGATATTCCCATCTAATTTAGGCTGTAATTGGACACCCTCATTCCCATGAGTGATTCCTCACTGGAACCAAACCCTGCAAGCCTCAAGAGGAATTCCCAAAGCCACAACCCTGGAAAATCCAGTTTGCAGGAGCTCATCCCAGCTCCAGGACACTCTGGAGGCTGCAGGATCCATGGAAAAGCTCAGCCCACGGGGATAATGAGGGAGGTGAAGCTCATTAACCACCAAGGATGGGATTAATTGGGATTAAGGCTCCAACAGAAGCTGGGAAGGTTGGGAAGCAGAGGACCAGGTTCTTAAGGAAAGCACCAAAACTCCAACCTTGGAAGTCAGCAGAGCACGGGTGGAAAATCCAACCCTTCCCACTGCATCCCATTCCTGCTCCAGCATGGGAATCTCCTGGCCAAGAGTCTGAGCCACTCCGTGGGAGTGCTGGGAACACTGGGATGTGTTCCTGAGGTAAATTATGGAATTCCAGAATGGCAGTGATGCTTGGGACCAGGGCCATGGGTAGGGACACCTTCCATGATTCCAGGGTGCTCCAAGCCCCATCCTTGGACACTTCCAGGGATCCAGGGGCAGCCACAGCTTCTCTAGGAATTCCATCCCAGCCCCTCCCCACCCTCCCCAGCCAGGAACTCCCTCCCAAAAAGGAATTGGGAGGATTTGGGGAGTGCAGCATTCCAGAGGGAAGCAGTGGACACTGCCAGGGGTGGCACAGTCCCTGGTTTGGGTGGGGAATATCCCAAATCCGTGTTTCCCTCAGGCCCAGGGCTCCTGGCTGGGGAAGCAGGAGGGATCCCAGCTTTTTTGGGAGGAGGCCCTTGGCACCGGCACGCCGGGAATGCGCAGAATGCCTGGAGCGTTCCCGATGGAAACCAGGCCCCTCCGAGCTTGGCTTGTGCTTCTCTGCTCCAGCCCCAAGGCTTTCATGGAACAAACAATTCCACAGATTCTTCCAAGCCCCCTGGCTGCCAAAATCCTTGAGGCAGGAGCACCTGGAATGGCTGTGCCATGAAAAGCTGGAACAGGGATTTCTTCCAGTGTCACGGGTCCCTTGCTCCTGGCGTTATTCCCAAAAGTCACTTGGAGCTGCTTCAGGAGCAGCTTCCCCATCCCACTCCCTGAGGATGAGGAAAAATGTATGGAGATCATGGAATCATCCTGGAATGGGCTGGGTGTGATCTGAAGGGTGATCCCATTCCACCCCTGCCATGGCAGGGACACCTCCACTGTCCCAGTGTCCAGCCTGGCCTTGGACATTCCAGGGATCCAGGGGCAGCCACAGCTGCTCTGGGAATCCCATCCCAGCCAGGAATTCCCAATTCCCAATCTCCCACCCATCCCTGCCCTCTGGCACTGGGAGCCATTCCCTGTGTCCTGTCCCTCCATCCTTGTCCCCAGTCCCTCTCCAGCTCTCCTGGAGCCCCTCCAGGCCCTGCCAGGGGCTCTGAGCTCTCCCTGGAGCTTTCCCTTCTCCAAGGGAACATTCCCAGCTCTCCCAGAGCAGAGAGGTTCCAGCCCTGGAGCAGCTCCATGGGATCCCCTGGATTGACTCCAGCAGGTGCTGCCGACGTTCCCGGGTTCCTCACCCAAGGCACCAAAGGAGGAGCAGGCAGAGATCCAGGAGAGCCCTCTCTGAGGAAAAGCTCTTCCCTGGAAAAGCTGCTCCTGCCCGAGCGTGTCCAAGCCTGTCCTGCTCCCAGAGTGGCTCCAGAAGGAAGGAATCCCAAAAACTCCCACCCCTCTCCACACCAAACTTGCCGGGCCGGTTGGTTCTCCAGGACGTGCTCCCTGCTGGAGCAAGGACTGGGAGACATCCAGGTGTTCCAGGAGAGCTGGAGGAGATCCCAAATCCATCAGGATTCCCACAGGGCTTTCCCAAGCACCTGAGCTTTTCCAGGTGGACACTGGGAATTTCAATATCCATGAATCCAGACAAAGCCCACATTCTGTGTGGAGCATGGGATCCTGCTGGAGCTGGGTGATATTCCAAACCATCCCCACCCCAGCCATGCTGGGAACACCAACGCTGGAACGAGGACAAACCTCATCCATGTTCTCCTGCGGCTCCTCCGGGTTGGGATGGATCCAAACCCAACTTCCACCCTTGAGGTTCAACCCAAAGGAGCCCTGGAGGCACCTTGGGAGCACCGAGATGGCCACGGGATAACAGCTGGGATAACTGCTGGAATCCCTGGCATCAGATCCACCATCCCAGCACAAAGATTGGGAGCAGAAAGGTGCTCCAGACGTGCTCCCATTCCCAGAACTCTCCCCCAGCATGGGCAGCTGGAAGTCTGAGCACCCAGAAATCCATGCCCAAAACACCGTGGGGTGGATGAATTCCCAGGAATGTTTTCTGGAAAAGAGCAGAGTGCTGGGAAGAGCCAAGGGCTGGAAGGAGCAGGGGGAACCTCTGGAGGCTCATCCCAATCCCAGGGAAAATCCAGGATCACCCAGAGCTTGAGATCATGGGAAAATCCATGGATCCTTCCCTAGGGATGGATCAGCTCCATCTTGAGGGAAAATCCTCCA
Organism: Ammospiza nelsoni; assembly: GCF_027579445.1. Taxonomy (NCBI): domain Eukaryota; kingdom Metazoa; phylum Chordata; class Aves; order Passeriformes; family Passerellidae; genus Ammospiza; species Ammospiza nelsoni. The sequence continues at coordinate 1,341,549 of NC_080633.1, read as the reverse complement.
GCTCCAGAGGGAGGAAGGCCCAAAACACGGATCAGAACCTCCAGGGATGTTCCCAGCCTGGATCCCGGGGCTCTCAGATTCCAGGGGGATTCAATCCTTGTTTTCCCTTTTCCAGCTTGGAGCAAAATATGGCAATTCCCAGTTTTACCCATTCCCACTCCTTTTCCTGAGCACATTCCCGATGGGAAGGGATCCCTGGGATGCTCCATGTCCGTGTCCAAGCAGGAGCAGATCCCAGGAAGTGTCACCCAAACCCTGCCCGGGTCCCCAGCTCAGCTCCCACCTCCCACATTTAATACTGATTTTTTTTTTTTTTTCCCATTCTTTTCCTTGTCCTAAACCCCTTCCCTGAGATTTCCACGCTCCGGGATGAAGGAAATCAGGTCCTGGATTCTCCTGGCGAGCCCAACCCCCCTCTGGAGCAGAATCCCGAGGGATTTTGAGGCAGGGATTAACAAACAAAAGCGCTCCGGACCTGTCTGGTGACATTCCAGAGGGAGGAATTCCTCAGGGAGATCGGGTTTCCCAAGCCCGCTCCTCCCCCAGAGCAGGAGCTGCAACTTCCCAGGATAACTCCGTGTCCAAGGGCAGGCTCCAGCGTGGATTCACTTTTCCTAAAGCTGGGAATTTGAGCATTATTTTTGTCCCGTCCTTCCCCAAGCTTTTCCTTGGGTTTTTAACTCCGCTTTTCCCACCTCTGACGAGCACAAGGAGCCCAATTCCAAGGCTCGGAGCTGCGGGATGGGAATTCCAGGCTCCAGCAGGTCCCTGATTCCCAAATCCAGCGTTTTACCCCGCGGGAATGGGGCGGAAAGGCCGAAATCCTCCCACACCCTTTTCCTGGGAAAGGTGGAGCAGCGGCTCCGCTTCCTGGTCCGCACAAAAATCCAAAGGATCCGAGTTTTTTCACAGCTCCAGAGAGAATCTGGATCAGGGATCGCAGCTGGAATTCCTGGGAGAAGAGCAGGGCTTGCAGGGCTGGGAATTTGCAGGAAAATGAGGAAAGAAAAAGGGGATGGGGAAGCTGGGGTGGAGCAGGAATAAAGCAGGATGTGGTGAAAAAATGGGAGCACAGGCTGGGAAAAATGTTGGGAAAATCAGAGCTGAGAGGATCTTGTCCTTCCTGCAGCCACTGGAACAGAAAAGTTGGGAATTTTCCATCCCTGGAAGTGCCCAAAGCCGGGTTGGGACAGTGGGAGCTGTCCCTGCCCATGGAATGGGATCATCCTTTGGGTCCTTTCCCACCCAAACCATTCCAGGATTTTTCCTGGCAGCACTGGGATGCCAGGAGCAGGCAGGAGTGGGATCTTCCAGGGATTCCTGGAAAAATGAGCAGAGGGAAAAAATGTGGAGAAGGGGTGGGAGAATTCCAGAATGGATTGCTTGGAAGGGACTCAAGGATGATCCCATTCCATGGGCAAGGACACTTCCACTGTTCCAGGCTGCTCCAACCCGGCCTTGGTCACTTCCAGGGATGGAATTTTATGGGATTTCCCCATATCCCAAGTGGCTGAGAGGGAATTCTCAAAATCCATTCATAACTAAAGGGAAAAGCAGGAAAAAAATCCTTGGGATGGCTCCATGCCCTGGCAGGGACCTCCAGCTCCTTCTCCTGGAGTTTTCCCTCTCCAGCCATCCCTGGGATTAACCAGAGAATCCTCAGGATCCCAGGGATCCAGCAAGGATTCCAAGCCAATCCATCCTGGAATCCCACCCCTGGATGGGCTGGGATGGAGCTGAAGTGAAGCAGCCAGGAGAGAAAATCCTGGAATTCTGCTCCACAAACCATGGGATTATTCCCTGAACCACCACATTCCCTATCCCACAGAATTCCTTCTGCCTGGAAAACCCAGCCCAGCTCCTGCTTTGGAGGAAACAGAGATTCCAGCTGCCAGGATTCCTCACTTCCCAAATCCAGGTGAAATTCCAGCAGATTTTCCCATTTTCCCCAGGCCAGTAGTGCCCAGCAATTCCCTTTTCCATAGGGAGATTCTTGGGAAATCCAAATCCAAGAGGAAATTAAGGGATGGGCTCTTCCAGATCCAATTCCCATGGGAAAAGCAGACATTCCACAAAGAAAAGCAAAACAACATCAAAAGTTGGGAATTACCCAGGCAAAATTTGGGATTCAAACACTCCCATGGAGCAGACTTTGCTTGAGGAGATGGGAAGGGTGGGAAAATAGGGAAATCCATCAGGAAGTGAAGTTTTCCCCCAAAAGAGAAGAATCCCAAAGAATTCCATGAACTTGAGGAGAAAGCCAGGTTGGAATTTCCCCACTCCATATTTTCCTCTCCACCTGCGACTTCCTTGGATTTTCCAGGAAATCATCCTGAGGCAGGGGAAGGATTTTGGCTGAATCTGCCACTGGATGAAGGAAAATCCATGGAAAAACTCCTGGTGCTGCTGAACAGCAGGAATGGAACACTGGGAATGGAACACCAGGAATGCCCTCAGATCCCTCCAGGCAATCCCAGCACCATTCCCAGGAGAAAATCAGCCCAAACCAGGATTTTTCTGGGATTTGGAGGATGATTGCCAGGAAAAAATCTGCCCAAACCAGGATTTTTTGGGGATATTGAGGATAATTCTCAGGAGAAAATCAGCCCAAATCTGGATTTTTGGGGATTTGGAAAATGATTCCAAGGATAAAATCAGCACAAACCAGGATTTTGGGTGGGGGGATTTGGAGGATGATTCCAAGCATAAAATCAGCACAAACCAGGATTTTTTTGGGATTTGGAGGATGATTGCCACAGAAAAAAATCTGCCCAAACCACGATTTTTTTGGGGATATTGAGGATAATTCTCAGGAGAAAATCAGCCCAAATCTGGATTTTTTTGGGACTTGGAGGATGATTCCAAAGATAAAATCAGCACAAACCAGGATTGGGGGGCGGGGGGGAATTTGGAAAATGATTCCTAGGATAAAATCAGCCCAAACCAGGATTTTATTTTCTGGGATTTAGAGGATGATTCCCAGGACAAAATCTGCCCAAACCTGAATTTCTTTGGGATTTGGAGGATGATTCCAAGGATAAAATCAGCCCAAACCTGGATTTTCTTGGAATTTGGAGGATGACTCTCAGGAGAAAATCAGCCCAAATCAGGATTTTCAGGGGGGGAGGGATTTAGAGGATGATTTTTAGTATAAAATCAGCTCAAGCCAGAATGGTTTTGGGGATTTGAAGGATGATTCCCAGCAGAAAAGTAACTGAAATCAGAAATTTTTTGGGATTCGGAGGATAATTCCCAGGCTAAAATCAGCCCAAACCTGGATTTTTTTTTTTTTTTTTTTTTGGGATTTGGAAGATGATTCCCAGGAAAAATCAGCCCAAACCAGGATTTTTTGGGATTTCAAGGACAAATTTCTCATTCCAGCCAGGCCTGGACCCACAGGGCTGGGAAAACCAACCCAGATTCCATCAGCTCCTGATCCGGTGGCAGTGCTGGAATCTGAGAGCTCCTGATCCATTCATTTTTCAGGAGCCTCCCAAGCTCTGGTTTCACCCCCAGAGCCTTTTCTGGCACAAATCCCAAGCACAGAAATTTCCCTCTGCCAAGAAATTTGGCTCCTCCAGCCCCAAATCCGTGTGGGATTTTCTCCACCAGGATTTGCTTTTTCCAAAGAGTCATTCCCAAAAAAAAAAAAAAATTTTTGAAAAGGATTTTCCTCATTTTTTTCCTGGTTCACTTCTCCCACAGAGGAGGTTTTTAGGGATAAATCCATAGGAATAGGCCACATTCCACATTTTCCACCCAAATTTGTGATCCCAAAAAAATTCTTGGTGAGAATCAGCAGGATCTGCCTCAGGTTCCATTTTCCAGGGAAAACAGCCACAGGAATCCATGGAAAAATCCCAATCCCTGCAGGAATGGCTGGGAATTCAGGGAAGCTCCCAACACTCCAGGTTTTCCCTCTTGATCCATGGAATTTTGCCTCCCAGATGAATCCACCCATCCCTCATTCCAAATTAATTGCACAAAATTCCTATGGAAAATCCTATTTAATTGCAGAGATCCAAAGGAAAATCCTCCTGGGAAAAGTGGGAATAAAGAAGGAATTACCTGTGCTTGACTGGCTCCTCTTCCTCATCTTCTCTGGGAATTTTGGGTTCAGGTTCTCCACCCTCCTTGTTCTGCCAAAAAAAAATGGGATAATCCATTTTGGCTTCTCTGGAAAACCAGGAGAGCAAAAAGCCCCAAAATCCTCTGGGATTGGGATATTTTTGGGATATTTTTGGGATAGGAAATTATTTGGGAATGAGTGATGAGAAGCCATAAAAATCTGGGAATTCACAGAGTAGGATTCTTTTTTTCTCTAATTTATTATTTGGAATGGAAAACGTGGAATCCCACAGGGAGCAGCACAACAGAGGAATTCCAGCTCCAGGAAAACGTTGGAGCAAACTCCAGTTTTTCTGGAATAGGGAAAGAGGCTCCATGGGCAGCAGCAGATCCCAGGAAAAGCAGGAATTCCCACTTCCATGCACTATCCAGGCAGGAACAGGGATGGAATGGTGCCCAGGAGGAGCTGGGAATGAGCAGCCATGGAATTCTGGAATCCTGGAAGGAAATGAACATCCCAACTTCCAAAAAAAGCAGGAGTAGCTCTGGATTTCCCAGGAATGGACACAGCAAACACTGCTCTGCTCCACTTATCCTGAATTCTATTTCCATGGAAAATGATTGGGAATGAGGAGATTTTAGCCCCTCTCCATTTTCCCTAAAGGCTTGGATGGGAAGGGATCCTAAAGATGGCCCCATTCCATGGGCAGGGAATTCCCACAGTCCCTGCTGCTCCAAGCTGGACAGGGATGAGCAGCCAGGGAATTCCCTGGGAATTGCCAACATCCCAGCTCTCCCTGCCCTCTGGCACTGGGATCCACTCCCTGGCTCCCATCCCTTATCCCGATGCCTCTCCCAGCAGCAGCTCCAGGATCCTGATATTACCCAGGAGCTCCTCCAGGCCTGGGAATGTTTCCCAAAGTGCTGACTCATTCCCTGGATCCCTCTTCTTCCAAACTCTTCCACAATCCGGGTTAAAAATTACATTCCCAGCAAACAGGGAAGGGAGCCAGGGCTGGAATTGTCCAGGTTCAGCTCCTGCTCTGGGGACAAGGAAAATATTCCCCTTTTTTCTCAAGGGAAAACCGACAATAATCATCCCTAAAATCCCAATTCAATTCTGTTTTCATTCCCTGTTTTAAATCCATTAAAACCTTGGGATGCTCCCAGGAATTCCCTGTTCTATAAATTCCATAAAACTGAGAATTCCCTGCTGGAATTCCATGCTGCAGCTCCAAGCTGGGTAATGTTCAGCCGCCCTTGAATCCGTGGAATTCCAAGTCCCTTCCCACACTTTGAGTCCTTTCCCACTCCTCTCCTCTCCTCGTGTTCCAAAGCTGCATTCCCCTCACTCCTGCTGGAATTTTATCCACAGGGTTCCAAGATAAGGAAATACTTGGCACAAATATTCCCAGGAGCCCTGGCTGCTCCCACTCCTGACAATTCCTGCTTTGCCTGGGTGTTGGAATATTGGATTTCTGCCTTCCCTGGGTGTTGGAATATTGGATATTCAAATATCCTGCCACGAGCTCGACCAAAATTCCCAATTCTGGGTTCTTTCCTTCCTTCCCATTCAATCCAATGCGTTTTAAAGGCTTGGGGATATTCCTAGAAAATCAAGGCAAAGGATTTCCACGGAAGTTGTGGGGGAAAAGGAAAAAAGGGCAGGGAAAGGAAAAAAAAATGGAGAGGGAAAGGAAAAAAAATAGGCAGGGAAAGGGGAAAAAAATGGGCAGGGAAAAACAGAGGGAAACAAAAATGGCAGGGAAAAAAATGGGGAGGAAAAGGAAAAAAGGGCAGGAAAATAGGGGATGGAAAAAGCAGGCGAAACAAAAATGGTGGGGGAAAATCGTGAGAGGAAAAATGGTAATGGTGAGGGGGAAAAGGGCGGGAAAAGAAAAAAGAGAAACAAAAATGGCAGGGGAAAAAATCATGAGGGAAAAAAATAGTGAGGGAAAGGAAAAAAGGGAAGGAAAAAAACAGAGGGAAACAAAAATGGTGGGGGAAAATCGTGAGGGAAAAAATGGTAATGGTGAGGGGGAAAAGGGCAGGAAAAGAAAAAAGAGAGAAACAAAAATGGCAGGGGAAAAAATCATGAGGGAAAAAATCATGAGGGAAAAAATCATGAGGGAAAGGAAAAAAGGGAAGGAAAAAAACAGAGGGAAACAAAAATGGTGGGGGGAAAAAAATCATGAGGGGAAAATGGCGGGGGAAAAGGGCGGGAAGAGAAAAAGAGGAGGGGAAAAAACAGAGGGAAACAAAAATGGCAGGGGGAAAGTCGTGAGGGGAGAAAAATGATGAGGGGAAAAAGGGCAGGAAATGAAAAAACAGAGAGAAACAAAAATGGCAGGGGGAAAAAGCGTGAAAGAAAAAAATTGTGAGGGAAAGGAAAAAAGGGCAGGAAGATAGGGAAGGGAAGAAACAGAGGGAAATAAAAATGATGGGAGAAAAATCATGAGAGAAAAATGGCGGGGGAAAAAGGGTGGGAAAGGAAAAAACAGAGGGAGACAAAAATGGCAGGGGAAAACTTGTGAGGGAAAAAAATGGTGAGGGGAAAAAATGGTGAGGGGAAGGAAAAAAGGGCAGGAAAAGAGGGAAGAGAAAAAACAGAGGGGAACAAAAATGGTGGGGGAAAAAATGGCGAGGGAAAAAGGGCAGAAAAGGAAAAAACAGAGGGAAACAAAAATGGCAGGGAAAAGGGCAGGAAGCAAAAGGGCAGGAAAGAAGCCATCACAGCTCTGGATTTTCCAGGAATGGCAGCAGGGATGGGCACTGCAAACCCTGCTCCTATCCCAGTTTTATTCCTATGGAGCAGGGCACGGGCAGGAGGAAGGAGATTGGGGCACTCCTGAATTCCCAGAGCTGAATTCCCAACACTCCCTGAGCCCACGGGCACAAAGGCTTGGACTGGAAGGGATCCTAAGGGTGATCCCATTCCATGGGCAGGGAATTCCCACTGCCCCAGGGTGCTCCAGCCTGGCCTTGGGCACTGCCAGGGACCCAGGGGCAGCCACAGCTGCTCTGGGAATTCCATCCCAGCCAGGAACTGGGCTTTTCCTGTCACTCCTGGATGGAATTTTGAGTTATTCCCACTGAAAACAATGGGAATGTTCATGGAGAAACCTGGATTGTGTCCTGCCTGTGGAAAAAAATCCAGGTTTTTTGGAATTCCCTCAGGGTTGGAGGCACCACAAATAGGGAATTGCTTCTGTCTGCTCCTTCAGTTTCAGGATCAGATTCCCCCAAGGAAAACTCTCCCAAAATATTTAGGTGAAAAAAAAAAAATAATGGGAGAGGAGAATAAATCAATGGAATAAGGAGATTCCTGTGTGAAAATTCCACCAAAAAAATGGGAAGTTGCTCCTTTGTCTGCACTGCTTGGATTCCTGACAGAATCCAGCAGAGGCTGAGCTGAGGGAAAGCTTTTTGTGGGAATATATTCAAGGATTACCCAGAGAATTTAAGGGAATTTAGGGATTCCTGCTTTGGGATTCCCACTTTTCCTTTCTTTCTGTACAAACTGGGGGATGAGGGACTTTCACCATAATTTAAGGAAAAAATTCCTTACTGGGACAATATTTGGCATTTCCCATTGGGCACATGTCAGATTTCCAGCTTTTCCCCTTTTCCTTTTGCCCTTGCTGTGAAATTCTGTGGGATTTGATGGCTCAAAGTCCCACTCTGAGGGAATTCACAAGAAAATTCCCTGGGAATTCACAAGGAAAATTCCCTGGGAATTCCTCTCCTTTTAAGATCTGTGGGGATGCTGCTGATCTTGCCAAAGGATCCCTCAGCAAAATCCAGGTGGGATCGCTGTGGGAATTCCAGGCTCAGATTCCCTCTCCCACCCCAAAACTCCTCATCCAAGACCCCCACAGCTCCTTCTCCTGCTTTTTCACCCCCAAATCCTTGAAAAGCCGGAGCTTTGCTGTGTTTTTGTGGGAAGGAAGGGTCTCCCATTGCTCCTTCCCTCCTCCCTGCTCCGGAGCATTCCCTGTGCTGCTCCTCGAGCTGGAAGAACTCCTCTGGCTGCATCCCAAGCTTTTGTTCCCGGCTGGATTTGCTCCAGAGCCACATCCCTGCTCCTCCACACCGTCCCAGCAGGAGGAAGGGCTGGCACTGCTCCTTTCCTCAGGCTTTTCCTGCTTTTCCACCGTTTCCCAAAGCCCCGGACAGCCCCACACTTTGGCTCCTTCTCTCCCTGTTTTTCCCTGGATTTATTTCACGCTGGGATTTGTTTTTTTCCCAGAGCAAAGCTCCTCGTGATGCAGTGCCCAAGGCTTGGGGGAAGTGTTGCTGTGGAAACAGAGCCCAGGGAAGTTTTTCCAGCCAGGATAAAACACCCGGAGGGCTCCAAAGGATCCATTCCCGTCCAGGCTTTTTTAGGGAATTGGGAAAGGGCTGGAGCACAGGAAATGTTTCATCCTGGAGGTTCTTCCCAACAATTCCAGCTTGGGAATGCTGGAGATAAGAGGGGAGTTGGATGGGATCCCACAGATTCGGGGTGGGATCCTCAGGGCAGGAAGGGCTCAGAGCAAATCCAGAGGATTCCATGGAGCTGCTCCAAGGTTGGAGCCTCTGCTCTGGGAAAACTGGGAATGTCCAGCCCGGAAAAGAGGAAAAACTCCAGGGAGAGCTCAGAGCCCCTGGCAGGGCCTGAAGGAGCTCCAGGAGAGCTGGAGAGGGGCTGGGGACAAGGATGGAGGGACAGGACACAGGGAATGGCTCCCAGTGCCAGAGGGCAGGGATGGGTGGGAGATTGAGAAGGAATTCCAAGGATTTTTTTCCCCAGTGAAGATCCATTGACCTTGAAACGTTTCCCAGAGATCTGAAGCTCGGGATCATTTGCATTTCTGGAATTAAGGCTGGAAAACAAAGGGATGAGCTGTCAAAGGGAATGGAACCAACAGGGAATAAAGGAAAGGCTTTTCCTGGCTTTTATCCCTTTCAAAGTTCCCAAAAAACCCCAAGAAAAGCTTCCCAAGGACCTTGAGCTGCTCCACAAAAACTGCTGGAACTTTCACCAGCTCAGGATTGTCCTGGGGTGGCTCCTCCTGGAATATCCAGCATTTATTCCCATTAAAAACTGGAATTCCTGATGGGATCACAGCCTCAGCTTTGCTGCCCCATGGATTTCAGGCCTGGAATGTTCTGGGTTCCCTGCCCATGGAACTGGGTGAGCTTTATGGGCCCTTCCCAAAAGAAATCCGGGATTCTCCAGGGTTTAATAAAACAGGAATTTCAACCCAAATATTTCCCACATCAGAATTCCCAAATTTCTCCCTGAGGGCTGGGAATGGCTGAGCTCTCCCAGAATCTTTCAAAGCTTTCCTCTTTATCCCAGCTCTTTTCCAGGAGTTTGGAGCCATCCTCCATCCCTCTGGAATGGCACTGGATCCACCAAGTTGAAAAAATTTCCCACCATTTCTTTATTTCCTGCCATTTTTCCTTTCCCACCCTCAGCTTTCTACCCTTGGAAAACCAGGAATTCTCTCCTAAAACCCAAAGAGCTCCACAGGAGCTGCTTGGAATTCCCAGCCCACAGAACTGGATGAGTTTTCAGGCTCCTCCCCAAAAGAAATCCAGGATTCAGCATTCTCCAAGGTTTAATAAAGCAAGAATTTCAACCCAAACCTTTTCCACGTTACAACACAATTCCCAAATTTCTCCTCTGACAACTGGGAATGGCTGAGCTCTCCCAGAATCTTCCAGCAAGGTGGGAAAAGTTTCCCTCTATATCCCAGCTCCTTTCCAGGAGCTTGGGGCTGTCCATCCCTCTGTAATCACACTGGATTCTCCCAGTTGAAAAAATTTATTTTCCACCATTTTTTCCCACCATTTTTCCTTTCCCACCCTCAGCTTCCCTCCTTGGAAAACCAGGAATTCTCCATTAAAACCCAAAGAGCTGCTTGGAATTCCCTGTCCTAGGAATGGGATGAGCTTTAAGGTCCCTTCCCAAAAGAAATCTGGGATTTTGGGATTCTCCAAGGTTTAATAAAGCAGGAATTTTGACCCAAACCTTTTCCACATCATGACAGAATTCCCAAATTTCTCCCCAAGGGCTGGCAATGGCTGAGCTCTCCCAGAATCTCCCAAAGTTTCCCTCTATATCCCAGCTCTTTTCCAGGAGCTTGGGGCTGTCCATCCCTCTGGAATGGCACTGGATCCACCCAGTTGGAAAAATTTCCCACCATTTTTCCTTTCCCAACCTTTTCTTCCTGCCCTCAGCCCTCCATCCTTGGAAAACCAGGAATTCTCCATTAAAACCCAAAGAGCTGTTTGGAATTCCCTGTCCTAGGAATGGGATGAGCTTTAAGGCTCCTTCCCAAAAGAAATTTGGGATTCTCCAAAGTTTAATACAACAGGAATTTCAACCCAAACCTTTCCCACAATCCAACAGAATTCCCAAATTTCTCCTCTGACAACTGGGAATGGCTGAGCTCTCCCAGAATCTCCCAAAGTTTCCCTCTATATCCCAGCTCCTTTCCAGGAGCTTGGAGCTGTCCATCCCTCTGGAATCACACTGGATTCTCCCAGTTGAAAAAATTTATTTTCCACCATTTTTTCCCACCATTTTTCCTTTCCCACCCTCAGCTTTCCATCCTTGGAAAACCAGGAATTCTCCATTAAAACCCAAAGAGCTGCTTGGAATTCCCTGTCCTAGGAATGGGATGAGCTTTAAGGTCCCTTCCCAAAAGAAATCTGGGATTTTGGGATTCTCCAAAGTTTAATACAACAGGAATTTTGACCCAAACCTTTTCCACATCATGACAGAATTCCCAAATTTCACTCAAAGGGCTGAGAATGGCTGAGCTCTCCCAGAATCTCCCAAAGTTTCCCTCTATATCCCAGCTCTTTTCCAGGAGCTTGGGGCTGTCCATCCCTCTGGAATGGCACTGGATCCACCCAGCTGGAAAAATTTCCCACCATTTTTCCTTTCCCAACCTTTTCTTCCTGCCCTCAGCCCTCCATCCTTGGAAAACCAGGAATTCTCCATTAAAACCCAAAGAGCTGTTTGGAATTCCCTGTCCTAGGAATGGGATGAGCTTTAAGGCTCCTTCCCAAAAGAAATTTGGGATTCTCCAAAGTTTAATACAACAGGAATTTCAACCCAAACCTTTCCCACAATCCAACAGAATTCCCAAATTTCTCCTCTGACAACTGGGAATGGCTGAGCTCTCCCAGAATCTCCCAAAGTTTCCCTCTATATCCCAGCTCCTTTCCAGGAGCTTGGAGCTGTCCATCCCTCTGGAATCACACTGGATTCTCCCAGTTGAAAAAATTTATTTTCCACCATTTTTTCCCACCATTTTTCCTTTCCCACCCTCAGCTTTCCATCCTTGGAAAACCAGGAATTCTCCATTAAAACCCAAAGAGCTGCTTGGAATTCCCTGTCCTAGGAATGGGATGAGCTTTAAGGTCCCTTCCCAAAAGAAATCTGGGATTTTGGGATTCTCCAAAGTTTAATACAACAGGAATTTTGACCCAAACCTTTTCCACATCATGACAGAATTCCCAAATTTCTCCCCAAGGGCTGGCAATGGCTGAGCTCTCCCAGAATCTCCCAAAGTTTCCCTCTATATCTCAGCTCTTTTCCAGGAGCTTGGGGCTGTCCATCCCTCTGGAATGGCACTGGATCCACCCAGTTGGAAAAATTTCCCACCATTTTTCCTTTCCCAACCTTTTCTTCCTGCCCTCAGCCCTCCATCCTTGGAAAACCAGGAATTCTCCATTAAAACCCAAAGAGCTGCTTGGAATTCCCAGCCCACAGAACTGGATGAGCTTTAAGGCTCTTCCCCAAAAAGAAATCCAGTATTCAGGATTCTCCAAGGTTTAATAAAGCAAGAATTTCAATCCAAACCTTTTCTACATTACAACAGAATTCCCAAATTTCTCCCATGAGGCTAGGAATAGCTGAACTCTACCAGAATCTTCCAGCAAGGTGGGAAAAGTTTCCCTCTATATCCCAGCTCCTTTCCAGGAGCTTGGAGCTGTCCATCCCTCTGGAATCATACTGGATCCACCCAGCTGGAAAAATTTCCCACCGTTTTTCCTTTCCCAACCTTTTCTTCCTGCCCTCAGCTTCCCATCCTTGGAAAACCAGGAATTCTCCATTAAAACCCAAAGAGCTGCTTGGAATTCCCTGCCCTAGGAATGGGATGAGCTTTAAGGCTCCTTCCCAAAAGAAATTTGGGATTCTCCAAGGTTTAACAAAACAGGAATTTCAACCCAAACCTTTCCCACAATCCAACAGAATTCCCAAATTTCTCCCCAAGGGCTGGCAATGGCTGAGCTCTCCCAGAATCTCCCAAAGTTTCCCTCTATATCCCAGCTCTTTTCCAGGAGCCTGGGGCTGTCCATCCCTCTGGAATCACACTGGATTCTCCCAGTTGAAAAAATTTATTTTCCACCATTTTTTCCCACCATTTTTCCTTTTCCACCCTCAGCTTCCCATCCTTGGAAAACCAGGAATTCTCCATTAAAACCCAAAGAGCTGCTTGGAATTCCCTGCCCTAGAGGAATGGGATGACCCTGAAGGTCCCTCCCGTGCTGGAAGCAGGAGCAGGCACAGAGAATTCCCACTGGGAATTCTGGCCCAGCACCCCCAGCCCTGGGCTCATCCCAAAGCGTCACCGCTCATTTCCACGGATCCCATCCCAAATTCCACCACAAAGGGCAAACCCAGCTGGCACTGCAGGAGATGAAAGGAGCCTGGGATGGGCTTTGGGATCCCAAGGAGATTTTTTTTTTTAATCCTTTTTTAATGGAGAAGGGGAACTGGGGAAATCTCCGTGTGCATTGCCATGGAGATGGGAATGGCAGCAGGGAAATCCAATCCTGGGGATTTTCTGCTGGGGTTTTTTAGGAATTAACCCTCCCTGGCAGGAATCTGGAGATCCTGGTCAAGGAAAAGAAGGGAAATCATTGGAATGGGGGTTTTCCAAAGAATTTCCTGCACTGATGATGGGAAAAGAGTTCTGGAACGGTGGAATTCCCGAGGTCGGAGAAGCCTTGGGATGGAGTCCAAGCATTCCCAGCAGTGACCCAGGTCCCACATCCACGGGATTGGGAATCCCACCCTGCCCCAGGAGCAGCACCCCAAACACCCCAGAGGGTGCCCATGGAGGGGCTGAGGGCTGCCAAGGGCCAGATCCCCAGTCCCAGCAAATCCCGAAAAATCCGGGATCCACAGGGGGCCCTCAGACACCCCAAAATCCTTCAATCCCTTCCTGCTGCATCCTAAAGAACTCGGGGTCTGTCTGGGATCTTCTGATACCCCCAGCCCCTCTGGGACCCCAAAATCCCCAAATCCCATCCCACCGCATCCCAAAATTCTCAGGATCCACGTGGGACTCTCTGGGACCACAAAATTCTCAAACCCTGTCCCACCCAAAGCATTGGGGATCCCAAAAATGTCAGCATCCTCAAATCCTGTTCCACCCAACTAACAGAGGATCTCAAAAATCCCAAAACACTCAGGATCTACACGGGACTCTCTGGGACCCCAAAACCCTCAAATCCTGTCCCACCCAAAGCACTGGGGATCCCAAATAACTCAGGATCCACAAACTCTGTCCCACCCAAATAACAAAAGATCCCAAAAATCTCAGGATCCACATGGGATCCTCTGACACTCCCCCAGCCCCACTCCAGACCCTCTGAGACCCCAAAAATCCTCAAATCCCATCCCACCACATCCCAAAATTCTCAGGATCCACGTGGGACTCTCTGGGACCCCAAAACCCTCAAATCCTGTCCTATCCAAAGCACTGAGGGTCTCTAATACCCCAAAAACCTCTGGATCCTCAAACCCTGTCCCAACCAAAGCAATGGGGATCCCAAATACCCCAAATCACTCAGGATCCACATGGGATCCTCTGACTCTCCTCCAGCCCCACTCAAGAACTTCTAGGACCCCAAAATCCTCAATTCCTGTCCCACCCAAATAACAGAGAATCCCAAAAAACTCAGCATCTACACGGGACTTTCTGGGACCCCAAAAGCCTCAAACCCTATCCCACCCAAAGTACTGGGGATCCCAAAAATGTCAGGATCCACAAACTCTGTCCCACCCAAATGACAAAAGATCCAAAATATCCCAAATATCTCAGGATCCACCTGGGACCCTCTGACTCTCCCTCAGCCCCACTCAAGAACTTCTGGGACCCCAAAATCCTCACTTCCTGTCCCACCCAAATAACAGAGGATCCCAAAAATCTCAGGATCTACACGGGACTCTCTGGGACCCCAAAACCCTCAAACCCTATCCCATACAAAGCATTGAAGATCCCAAATATCCCAAAAATCTCAGGATCCACGTGGGACCCTCTGACTCTCTCCCAGCCCCATTCCAGACCCTCTGGGACCCCAAAATCCTCAAATCCCATCCCACCACATCCCAAAAATCTCAGGATCCACGTGGGACCCACTGGGACCCCAAAATCCTCAAACCCTGTGCCACCCAAACAACAGAGGATCCCAAAAACCTCAGGATCTATGTGGGACCCTCTGGGACTCCAAAACCCTCAATTCCTGTCCCACCCAAATAACAGAGGATCCCAAAAAACTCAGGATCCTCAAACCCTGCCCCAACCAAAGCGCTGAGGATCCCAAGTATCATAAAAATGTCAGCGTCCTCAAACTCTGTCCCACACAAATAACAGAGGATTCCAAATATCCGTAATAACTCAGGATCCCCAATCCAGACCCTCTGGGACCCCAAAACCCTCAAACCCTGTCCCATCCCAAGCACTGAGGATCCCAAATATCCCAAAACCTCAGCATCCTCCGCCTGTCCCCATCACCCCCAGGCCTCCCCCCAGGCCCCTTCCGCAGCCTCGGCCCCTCCGGGGGCTCCCCCGCCCTCGCAGCGCCCAGCCCGGCCGGACCTGCAGCGTGCGCTGCCTCAGAGCCTTGAGCCGCTCCCGCCGCTTCAGCGCCTCCTGCTCCAGCCGCCCCAGCACGAACCCCTCGGGCTCCTCCGCGCCCTCCATGCCGCCACCGGGCGCCGCCATCTTGTACCCCGCGTCCCGCTGCCGTACAGCGCGCAGCGCGCATGCGCGGCAGGCTGAGCGTGCCGAGTGCCGAGCGTATCGATGAACAATCGATCGGGGGGGTTTGGGGCGGGGGGAGAAGGAACAAAAATTCTCCGTTAAATATTTGGGAACGCTTTAAAAGGGGATTAAAAGGGAAAACGAGGCGAAAGCGTCGAGGTCTGTTTGTTAGGATGGAGAGCAGGGCTGAACTGCGCTAATTATTAATTATTTGGGGTGGGGTGGGGCTTTGCCTCGCTGCCCCCGTTGATGAGCGCGGGGATAGGGAGGGGAGCGGAGAGGGGGAGCGGCCCCGGCAGGTGCGGGAGGGAGGGAGGGAGGGAGGGGAGGGGGAGTCCCCGCCCCCCACACCTGGGGGAGGTACCGGGACGGGCGGGGGGGTCCGGGGGGGCGGAGCCGCCGCTCGTTCCCAGCCGGGCCGGCCCCGGGCATGGCTTCTTCCCGGGAGCGCCTGTGCGAGCTCTGGATGCTCTACTTCGCCAAGGTGAGCCGGGCACCGCCACCGCCATCGCCACCGGGCACCGCCACCGGCGGCACCGCCACCCTCCCTTCCCACCCCCCGTATCCCCGTGCCCATCCCCTGCTGTCCCCCATTGTCGCATCCCCCCTGCGCTGTCACACCCCGCACCCCCCCCACCGCTGTGTCCGCGCCACCCCCGTTTGTCACCGCGTCCCCCCCGCGCTCCCCGCTGTGTCCCCAAGGCCACCCAGCCCCCCGTGTCCCCTCCCTGGGGACCCCCCCGCCCGCCCCGCTCCCCTTTCCCGGGTGCATTCGGGGTCCCCCCGCCCCTCCCCGCCCTCCCCGGGAGGATTTTTGGGGTCCCCGTGTCCCCCCCGCTGCGGCGCCACCGCCCGGCGACAGGTGCGCGGTGACATTGGAGCGGCGCAGGGTGGGGACGGCGCGGCCGGGGGGGGATTTGGGGTTGGGTTTGGGGACCCTGGGGATGTCCTCAAGGCGGTCCCTGCGTGGGGACCCCCCCGCGCCACCCCCAAAGTGGCTCGGGCGTCGTTTTGTCCTCGATTACCCCGGGTGGGGGCGGGTCCTGCAGGGGAGGTGGCACCGAGTGTCACCACCCCCCCTCCGTGTCACCCCCAGGTGGCTTTGGGGTGAAACCGCTCCCCAAAAACGCCGCTGTGGGCCGGGCTGGGGACACCGGGAGGGTTGGGGACGTCCCTGGGGCCTGTCACCTCAGCTGGCCCTGCAGTGTCACCCGGGACCCTCCTCTGCAGCCCTAAACAGGGACACCCCCTGTGGGGGGACAGGGCCACGGGCTGGGACATCGGGGGTGACATGGGGACAGTGCCACTGCACCGGGGTGGCTGTGGCTGTGTGGGGACAGCTGCCACAGCACTGAGGTGTCTGTGGTGCCCTGGGGACAGGTGCCACATTGTCAGGGTGGCTGTGGTGCTGTGGGGACACTGAGGTGACCGTGGTTGGAGAGGGACAGGTGCCACAGGGCTGCGGCTGTGTGGGGACAGGTGCCACCCCACTGAGGTGTCTGTGGTTGTGCAGGGACAGGTGCCACATTGTCAGGGTGGCCATGGTGCCGTGGGGACACTGAGGTGACCGTGGTTGGAGAGGGACAGGTGCCACAATGTCAGGGTGGCCATGTGAGGAGAGGTGCCACACCATCGAGGTGACTGTGTTGCTGTGAGGACAGGTGCCACATTGTCAGGGTGGCTGTGGCCATGTGGGGACAGGTGCCACATTGTCAGGGTGGCTGTGGTGCCGTGGGGTCACTGAGGTGACTGTGGTTGGACAGGGACAGGTGCCACAATGTCAGGGTGGCCGTGGTGCCGTGGGGACAGGTGCCACCTTGTCGGGGTGGCTGTGGAGTCACTGAGGTGACCGTGGTTGGACAGGGACAAGTGCCACACCACTGAGGTGACTGTGGCCATGTGGGGACAGGTGCCACATTGTCAGGGCGGCCATGTGAGGACAGGTGCCACACCATCGAGGTGGCCGTGGTTGGGTGGGGACAGGTGCCATTACTGAGGTGCGTCGGGGCACAGGTGTCACAGGTGTCACTTGTTCCAGCTGTCTGTGGCTGTGTGGGGACAGTGCCGCTCTGCCAGGTGCCCATGGTCACACAGGGGA
The DNA here is from genome assembly GCF_027579445.1 of Ammospiza nelsoni. NCBI lineage: Eukaryota > Metazoa > Chordata > Aves > Passeriformes > Passerellidae > Ammospiza > Ammospiza nelsoni. The sequence continues at coordinate 1,324,329 of NC_080633.1, read as the reverse complement.
CAGGTGCCATCCATCAGGGGGTGTGTGGTGGCAGGGGACATGTGTCACACTGTCGTGTCCGTGGGGACACATGTGGTGCCACCAGGGTCTGATGGCCCTGCAGGGACCCATTGTGCTGCCAGGGCACTCACAGGGGACAGGTGTCACCCACGGTTGTGTGGGGACAGGTGCCACTTGTCGGGGTGTCCTGCTCACTGTGCCACACCAGCGGGGTGGCCGTGCCACCTCTGAGGCCCCAGGGACGGGGCCAGACCCCGGTGTCACCTCCCCAGGCAGGTCACAGCAAAACCCTGTGGCCTTTGGCACAGCCATGTCCCCAAGGCCCTGGCGAGGACAAGGATGGGGGACATGGCCCAGGTGATGGCCATGGCAGTGTCAATATCCCCACAATGGCAGTGTCCCCCGATGGCCGTGTCCCTGTCACCCTCGATGGCCGTGTCCCTGTCACCCTCGATGGCCGTGTCCCTGTCCCCCGATGGCCGTGTCCCTGTCACACTCGATGGCAGTGTCCCTGTCACACTCTATGGCCGTGTCCCTGTCACACTCGATGGCCATGTCCCTGTCACACTCTATGGCCGTGTCCCTGTCACACTCGATGGCCGTGTCCCTGTCCCCTCGATGGCAGTGTCCCTGTCACACTCGATGGCAGTGTCCCTGTCACACTCTATGGCAGTGTCCCTGTCACACTCGATGGCCGTGTCCCTGTCACACTCTATGGCCGTGTCCCTGTCACACTCGATGGCCATGTCCCTGTCACACTCTATGGCCGTGTCCCTGTCCCCTCGATGGCCGTGTCCCTGTCACACTCTATGGCAGTGTCCCTGTCACCCTCGATGGCAGTGTCCCTGTCACACTCGATGGCCGTGTCCCTGTCACACTCTATGGCCGTGTCCCTGTCACCCTCGATGGCAGTGTCCCTGTCACACTCTATGGCAGTGTCCCTGTCACACTCTATGGCCATGTCCCTGTCGCCACCCCCCAGCCGGTGGCCCGGGCATGGCCGCGGTGCCCGTGGTGGCTTTGAACCAGGACAGAGCCGCTGTCCCCGGCCTGGCAGGGACAGGGACAGGGACAGGGCTGTCCCCAGGGGTGGCCGTGCTGTCCCAGCACGGGAGCGTGACCCCAGCGCCAGCCCCGCGGGGTCACTCGGTGTCACCGGTGTCGCTCAGTGCAGGGGTGACCTCCCCGCGCCACTGTCGCTGTCACTTTCTGGGGGCTCCCGGCGGAGGAGCGACATTCCCGGCTGGGCATTCCCGGCTGGGCATTCCCGGCTGGGCATTCCCGGTTCGGCATTCCCGGTTTGACATTCCCGGTTCGACATTCCCGGCTGGGCATTCCCGGTTCGACATTGCCGGTTCCGATTCCCGGTTCCGATTCTCGGTTGGGCATTCCCAGTTCAACATTCCCGGTTCGGATTGCAGGCTGAGCATTCCCGGTTGGAATTCCCGGTTCCACATTCCCGATCTGGCATTCCTGGTTCGGATTCCCGGTTCCGCATTCAGGTTGGGCATTCCCGGTTTGGATTCCGGGCTGAACATTCCCGGCTGGGCATTCCCGGTTCAGCATTCCCGGTTCGACAATCCCAGTTGGACATTCCCGGTTCGGATTCCCGGTTCGGATTCCCGGTTGGGCATTCCCGGTTCGGATTCCGGTCTGGCATTCCCGGTTCGTACTCCCGGCTCGGATTCCCGGCGCTCCCAGGCGGCTCCGCGCCGGCCGAGCCCCGAAGCCGCCGAACCGGCTCTGCCAGCCGGGAACCGGCTGCGACAGCTCCGCGGGGTGGCACCGCCACCGCCACCGGGAGGGCACCCCGGGAGGGACCGCGGCACCGGGAGGGCACCCCGGGAACGCGGCAGCGCCGCTCCGGTGGGCGCACCGGGAATCCGGGCTCGGGATGCAGCTCCGCGCGGGCGCCCCGGGAATTTCGGAACAGCAGCTCCAGGTGGGAACCCCGGGAATTCCGGGGCAGCGGCTCCGGGAGATCCCACCGGGAATTCCGGGGCAGCGGCTCCGGGAGATCCCACCGGGAATTCCGGGGCAGCGGCTCCGGGAGATCCCACCGGGAATTCCGGGCTGCAGCTCCCCGCGAATCCCGGGGCAAACCCAACGCTCGGGCGGGATTCGGGCTTGGATTTGCCGGGAATTCCGGGATGAACCCACGCGGCTCCTCGTGCTGCCGCCACCGCGGGCTCGGGGACATCCCGGGGGCGCAGGGCCGGGGGCGGCGGTGGCACCGCGGTGTCCCCAAAGCGGGGCCGGTGTCCCCGAGGCGGCAGCGGGGCAGGAAGCGCCGTTGGGGCCGCGGGTGACTTGGCATTTCCTGAGAGCTCTGGGGCTTTTTTTCCTTTGGTGGCTTTGCACAAGCGACAGCGGTGACAAAAAGGGGGGGGCCCCCCTCGGCACCCCCTCCCCGCAGCCCGTTCCGGCCCCGCTGCGCCGGCGCCGCTCCCACGGCTGCGGGGCCATGGACGGCCGCGGGCACCCCCGGGGACAGGTACCGGCGCTGGGGACACGGGGACACCCCCGGCGCGTCCCCAGGGACACTCGGGGTGGAGCGGGAAGCGCGGGGGAGGCGGATTTTGGGGGGAGCCTGCGGGATCCCGGAAAAGGGGGGACGGTGCCCGTGGGGATGGGGGACTCGGGGTGCTCAGGGTACTGGGGTGACCCCCAGGTGCTGCATCGGGGCGTGGATGTCCCCAGGGTGCCACAGTGGGGTGCACAGGGATGTGGGTGACCCCAAATTGATGCTTTGGAGCGCCAGGGGCTGTGAGTGATCCCAAAGGGTGCGCAGGGATGGGGGTGACCCTAGAAGTGCCACACTGGGGTGCTCAGGGATGGGGGTGACCCTAAAAGTGCCACACTAGGGTGCTTAGGGATGGGGTGACCCTAAAAGTTCCACACTAGGGTGCTCAGGGATGGGGTGACCCTAAAAGTTCCACACTAGGGTGCTCAGGGTACTGGGGTGACCCCCAGGTGCTGCATCGGGCGTGGGTGTCCCCAAGGTGCCACAGCGGGGTGCACAGGGATGTGGGTGACCCCAAATTGATGCTTTGGAGCGCCCGGGGCTGTGAGTGATCCCAAAGGGTGCGCAGGGATGGGGGTGACCCTAGAAGTGTCACAATGGGGTGCTCAGGGATGGGGTGACCTTAAAGGCGTCACACTGGGGTGCTCAGGGACTCGAGTGACACTAAATGTGCCACACCAGGATGCTGAGGGACATAGGGCACCCCAAAAATGCGCTGTTGGGGTGCTCAAGGACTGGGGTGACCCCAAGGTGCCACACTGGGGTGCTCAGGGACGTGGGACACCTGGGGGTGGCACCTTGGGGTGCCCAGCCTGGGTGAGTCCCCTCTGTCCCCCTCTGCCCGCGCTGTCCCCATTGCACAACCCCAGATGGGCCGGGCAGGGCCTGCTGTGCCCTGATTGGCTGCAGGGACAGGTGCTCTGCGAGCTGATTGGCCAGTGAGTTCCACAGGTTGTGCTGGGCTCTGATTGGTTAGTGGCTTCACAGGTTGTGCGGTTCTGCGCTGTGATTGGTCAGTGGCTCCCAGGGGTGTGTCACACACCTGAGAGGGCGGGGCTGGTTTCTCTGGCTGTGATTGACCAATCCCCTGCAGGCTGGGGCTATGGAGAGCCGTGATTGGCTGCCGGCTCTAGCCCTGCCCTCCCTTGCAGAAGGACCTGTCCTACCTGCAACAGTGGCTGGAGGCCTTCGTCACCAGCTTCGAGAGGGTCATCGCCCTGCCCTCGCTGGAGCCCCGCAGGTGGGACCCCAAAACCCTGCGGGGACCCCACTGAGTCACCCCAAGCAGCCCTGAGGGACCCCAAACACCCATTTGAGTGACCCCAGACACCCTCCGAGTGATCCCCCAGGGATGACCCCGGCACCCATGGATGATCCCTCTGAGTGACCTCCAGCATTCCTGGGTGGCCTCCAACACCCCTGGGTGACCCCAGCACCCCTAAATGTCCTGCCCAAGTGATCCCCAGCACCCCTGGATGACCCCAACAGCCCTGAGTGACCCCTGCAGGTGACCCTCAACACTTCTGAGAAACCTCCAACATCCCTGGGTGACCCCTGTAGATGACCCCAGCAGCCTGAGTGACCACCCCTGGCTGACCCTGACATCCCTGAGTGACCCCCAACATCTCCAAGTGACCCCTGTAGGAGATCCTCAACACTTCTGAGTGACCTCCAGCACCTCTGGATGACCCCAACATCCCTGAGTGCCCCCCAACACCTCCAAGTGACCCCTGTAGGAGACCCTCAACACCTCTGAGTGACCTCCAGCACCTCTGGATGACTCCAACATCCCTGACTGACCCCAACATCCCTGAGTGCCCCCCAACACCCCTGAGTGACCACCCTGGCTGACCCCTAGCATCCCTGGCTGACCCCAACATCTCCAAGTGACCCCTGTAGGAGACCCTCAACACGTCTGAGTGACCTCCAGCACCTCTGACTGACCCCAACATCCCTGAGTGACCCCCAACACCCCTGAGTGACCACCCTGGATGACCCCTAGCATCCCTGACTGACCCCAACATCCCTGAGTGACCCCCAACACCCCTGAGTGACCACCCTGGATGACCCCTAGCATCCCTGACTGACCCCAACATCTCCAAGTGACCCCTGTAGGGGACCCTCAACATCTCTGAGTGACCTCCAGCACCTCTGGATGACCCCAACATCCCTGAGTGACCCCAACATCTCCAAGTGACCCCTGTAGGGGACCCTCAACATCTCTGAGTGACCTCCAGCACCTCTGGATGACCCCAACATCCCTGAGTGCCCCCCAACACCCCCGAGTGACCACCCTGGCTGACCCCAATATCCCTGAGCAACACCCCCGAGTGTCCCCTGTAGGTGACCCCAGCACCCCCGAGCGTCCCCCCCAAGCCCTCGTGTGTCCCCAAACCCCCCGTGGGGCCCCAGCCGTGCCACCGTGGGCGTTGTGGCGCCTCATCCGCCCGCCGTGGTCGGAGCCATCCGGCGCCTCGGGCGGGGGGGCCCTGGGGACAGCCGGGGGTGACATCCTGCACCCCGATCCCGGCCAGGCCCGAGGAGCCGGGCTCCGAGATCCCGGCGCTGCCGCGGGAGGTGCTGCAGGTGCTGAGCCAGCGGCTGGGACACTGCGTGGCCCTGGGGACACAGGGCACGGGGCTGGGCCAGGCCCTGCTGCTGCTCAAGTTCTTCATCATCATCTGCAGGTGGGTGACCCCAAATCCCTCTGCCCCCCGCTTCGTGCCGGGTTCCCAGCGCGGAGCAGCCCCAGGGCCGGGGGTTCTGCGTCCCCTCCAGGTCCCCGTTTGTCCCAAAGCGTTGGGTGGCTTTGGGGGTGTGCGGTCCCCACCCCAAAAACATTCCCCATAGAATTCCTCCCTGAGGGGAATCACCCCACTGTGAAATCTGGGATCCCCCCAATCGCAGCATCCCCTCTAAAGTGCATGAAAAATTTTACAAAATTTGAAAAATATAATAATAATAATAGTAATAGTAATAGTAATAATAATAATTTTATTATTATTATTATTTAGTAGTAGTAGTGAAAATAATATTATTACTATTTAATAATAGTAGTAATAATAATAGTAGTAAGAGTAATAGTCATAATACTAGCCGTAATTATAATAATGCAAAATAACAAAATATTAAATTATTATTATTATTATTATTATTATTATTATTATTATTATTATTATTATTATCATAAAATATAAATATTATACAATATTTATATTTTTATATTTTAAAAATAATTATAAATTGTAAATATTTTGCAATATCAATAATAATAATGCAAAATAACGAAATATTTTAAAAATGTAGTAATTTAAAAATAGCGTTATTGCTCCTCAAAATTTTCATTCCCCCAATGTAATGCCCCTCCAAAAGTGCATCATGTCTCTAAAAATAATAATTAGAAAGTCGTGATTATTAATAATAATATTGTTTAATAATGTAATCTAATAAAAATATAATAATTTTAAACCATCATTCCCCCCAAATTCCATCATTCCCTCCCAGGGGAGTACCCTCCCTAAAATGCATTATATATTAAAAAAATAATTGAAAATAATTACTATTATTAATAGTTAATATATTGAATGGTAATACTGAATATAATAATAAATAATATAATGTAATGTAATGAAAATATAAGACTGGGAAACCATTCTTCTCCCCAAAATTCCATCATTCCCCCCAAACTGCATCACATCTCTAAAAAAAAGTTATTTCTATTATTAATAACAAAAAATTAATAACACAACATAATATAATAAAAATTGTGTAAAATATAAGAAATTTTTATGGCATTTTCCCTGCCCCAAACACTTTATTCCCCCCAAATTTCCCCCTTCCCCTTCCCGTATTCCCTCCCCAGCCGTGCAGGTGAATTCCCGATGTTTTCTGTTCCAGGAACCTGGAGAACATCCAGCCCGACCGGAGCCCCGGCTGCCTCCCGCACGTGCTGCGGCTGCTGCGGCTCTGCGGGAGCCAGGTGGGAAAAGGGAACGGAATGGGAACGGAATGGGAGCGGGAACGGGAGTGGGAGCAGCAATGGGAACGGGAATGGGAGTGGGAACGGGAGTGGGAGCAGCAATGGGAACGGGAGTGGGAGCGGGAACAGGAGTGGGAGCAGCAATGGGAACGGGAATGGGAACGGGAACGGGAGTGGGAACAGGAGTGGGAACGGGAATGGGAGCGGGAAAGGGAGTGGGAGCAGCAATGGGAACGGCAATGGGAACGGGAACGGGAGTGGGAACAGGAGTGGGAACGGGAATGGGATTGGGAACGGGAGTGGGAGCAGCAATGGGAACGGGAATGGGAGTGGGAGCAGCAATGGGAACGGGAGTGGGAGCAGCAATAGGAACGGGAATGGGAACGGGAACGGGAGTGGGAGCAGCAATGGGAATGGGAACGGGAGTGGGAGCAGCAATGGGAACAGGAATGGGAGTGGGAGTGGGAATGGGAATGGGAATGGAAGTGGGAATGGGAGTGGGAGAGGGAATGGGAATGGGAGTGGGAACGGGGGTGGAAACAGGAGCGGGAATGGGAGTGGGAGCGGGAATTGAACAGGAATGGGAGAGGGAGCGGGAGCAGGAACGGAAATAGGAGAGGGAGCAGGAGTGGGAACGGGAGTGGGAATGGGAGAGGGAATGGGAGTGGGAATGGGAACGGGAATGGGAGAGGGAATGGGAACAGGAGTGGGAGTGGGAACAGGAACAGGAATGGGAATGGGAGTGGGAGTGGGAGTAGGAATGGAACAGGAAGGTGAGTGGAAACAGGAGCAGGAACGGGAGTGGGAGCAGGAATGGGAGAGGGAGCGGGAATGGGAACGGGAGTGGGAACAGGAGAGGGAATGAGAGTGGAAGGAGGAGCGGGAATGGGAACAGGAGCAGGAAGGGGAGTGGGAATGGGAACACGAGTAGGAACAGGAATGGGAACAGGAGCAGGAACAGGAATGGGAGCGGGAGTGGGAATGGGAACGGGAAGGGGATGGGAAGGGGAACGGGAGTGGGAATGGGAAAAGGAGCGGGAAGGGAAATGGGAGTGGGAGCAGGAACAGGAATGGAATCAGTCGAAGGAATGGGAATGGGAACAGGAGTGGGAGTGGGAATGGGAACAGTAATGGGAATGGGCACAGGAATAGGAAGGGGAATGGGAAGGGGAATGGGAACAGTCATGATAATGGGAGTGGGAATGGGAATGGGCACAGGAATGGGAACGGGAATGGGGAGTGGGAAGGGCAATAGGAATGGGAAGGGTCATGGAAATCTGAATGGGGACAGGAATGGGCACAAACATAGGAATGGGAATAGGAAATGGATTGGGAATAGGACTGGGAACAGGCCTGGGAATGGGAATGGGCAGGGCCTGACTGGCTGGGGAGGAGCTCAGCACTGATTGGTCACTGAGTCCACACATTATGTGAGTCTGGGCTCTGACTGGTCAGGAGCTCTACCGGTTATGCTGTGCTGGGATTTGATTGGTGAGTGAGTCCACAGGCTGTGTGACTGAGTTCTGATTGGTCAGCAGGTCTCTAGGTTGTGTTATTCTGGTTGGCAATTGGTCCATGAATCCGTGGCTTCTATCATTCTTATTGTTGATTGGTTGAGAGCTGTACAGGTTGTGTTGCTCTGTAATTTGATTGGTTCATGTTCCGCAGCTGGTGCTGATTGGCCAAGAGCCTTGCAGTGACACGTGCTGATTGGTCAGTGCAGCTCTGGGTTCTGATTGGTCAGCAGCCATACCGGTTGTGTGAATCTGGCTGCTGATTGGTCAGCACATCCCAGCTTGTGCTGCTCTGGGCTCTGATTGGTATATTGATTGATTGATTGATTGATTGATTGATTGATGATCTCATTCTCCCCACAAAGCGGAATTTCCTCCCCCAAAAAGCTCATCCCATTTTTGGAGTGTGTCAGGGATTAAAGCTCGGCTTTCCCGGCAGCTGCGGAGCCTCCCGGGGGACGAGCAGAGCCGGGCACAGCTGGAAAATGGGGCACAGCTGGAAAAGGGGACACAGCCAGTAAATGGGACACAGCTGGAGAGCCATGGAAATGGGGCACAGCTGGAAAATGGGGCACAGATGGAGAAGAGGACACAGCTGGAGAAGGGAACACGGCCAGAAAATGGGGCACAGCTGGAGAGCCGGGCACAGCTGGAGAACGGGATGCTGCACGCCCTGCACCTCTGCGAGTGCTTCCTCGACCCCTACCAGACCTGGCGGCGGCAGCTGAGCGGGTGAGGGACCCCCCCCGCATCCCAAAATCCCTCCCCAGTCCTGGATCCCCCCCTCACCCCTCTCCCTTTCCAGGGAATCCATCAGTGCCAAGGAGAAGAGCAAATACAAGTTTGCCCCCGCCCCGCTGCCCCCCGAGTTCGGTGCCTTTTTCCAAGGTAAAATTGGGATTTGGGAATGGGGAGGGTTGGTGTGGGATCCCTAAATAGGGAGAGTGTCCAGGGATGGGGGGGTGGGATCAGGGAATATTTATAGAATCCATGGAGGGATGTTGTATTCAGAGGTAGGTATTGATCCAAGGACCTTAAAGGATCCCACATCTGCTCCAGGTTATCCTGTGCTTATCCCACAAATCTGGGATTCCACGCCTGCTCCAGGTTATCCTGTATTATCCCACACCTGCTCCAGGTTGTCCTGTGCTTATCCCACAGATATGGGGTCCAATATCTGCTGGTTATCCTGTATTTATGCCACAAATCTGGGATCCCACACCTGCTCCAGGTTATGCTGTATTATCCCACAGATATGGAATGCCACACCTGCCCCAGGTTATCCTGTGTTATCCCACAGATATGGAATGCCACACCTGCCCCAGGTTATCCTGTATTATCCCACAAATCTGGGATCCCACACCTGCCCCAGGTTGTCCTGCACTTATCTCACAGATAGGGGATCTCATATCTGCTCCAGGTTATGCTGTATTATCCCACAAATATGATCCCACACCTGTTCAGGTTATCCTGTATTATCCCACAAATCTGGGATCCCACACCTGTTCAGGTTATCCTGTATTATCCCACAAATCTGGGATCCCACACCTGTTCAGGTTATCCTGTATTATCCCACAAATCTGGGATCCCACACCTGCCCCAGGTTATTCTGTATTATCCCACAGATATGGGATCCCACACCTGCTCCAGATTATCCTGTACCTATCCCAGGACTATTATAGGATTCCAAAGCAAATATAGGGTGCTGTTCCAGGTTATCCTACACCTGCCCCAGAAATTTGGGATCCCGTGCCTGCTCCCGTGTCCTGGCAAGAGGAGCAGGATTGCAGAGCAGGAGTTAAGCCCAGCAGCACCTGCAGAACCCACAGAAATCAACACAAAGGGGGATTTTTATCAGGGAAGCCCCAAAAATCCCCTTTTAGAGGCAGCACCGTTGCAAAAATCCCCCAGAACTCCGTCCCATAAACCCCCAGCTGAACCTGAGGTGGGCAGAAATCCCCTTTTTTGGGGCCAAAACCCCGTCCCTGGCACAACCAGAGCTGGAAAACGCGGAGCATCCTCATCCTCTCCATCAGCAGCAGGGTCCAGCACCCCCATGGGGTGGATTTGGGTAGGAAAGGGATTTTTCTCTGTTTTTTGGGTGAAAAAATTATTTTTCCCTATTTTTAGCTAGAAAAGGACCTTTTTCTGTGTGGTTTTGAGTTTTTTTTGTTTTGCTGTTTGCTCCTGTGATGAAATCCTTCCCTCCTCATCCTCACAGAGAGTTTCCAAGGCGGGAAGCAGCTCCCAGAAACAATCCAGCTCCGGATTATCCATCTTTTTGGAGCCATCCTCTCCGGATCCAAGGTACCCTTGGGAGCTCCTCATTCCAGAGATAAACCCCACAGTTTTCTTCATTCCCAGGTTGGAATTAAACCACTGAATTTTCCAAAGCTTTTAAAAATCCTGTTTAATATTCCATCCCTAAATTTGGTGGGATCAGCTCAGAAACGTAAATTAAGTAATTAAATTGAAGACGTAAATTAAACATTCAGAGATTAAAGATTCAGATTTCAGAAATGTTAAATTAAGTAATTAAATTGAAGAATTAAATTGAAGTATTACAATAAATAAAATAAAAAAACAAAATAATAAAACAAGACAAAATAATTTAAAATTAAATAAAATTAAAGTATTAAAATAAATAATAAAATAAAACAAAATAATGAAACAAGACAAAATAATTTAAAATGAAATAAAATTATTTTAAACACTTATTAAATTAGGAATTAAAGAATGAAGTAGAACAAATAAAATAGTAAAATAAAACTAAAAAATTAAATAAAATAATACTGTTAATGAAATAAAAGAAATAATAAAACAAACAAAAAATGTAAATAATTAAGTTAAATAATTAAATTATTGAATAGTTAAAGTATTAAATGAAGTTATTTTAAAACTTAAATATATTTAAAACTAAAGCTATAAATATATTTATAACTTTATAATACTTAAACTTCATTTAAACTTAATTATGAAATACTTAAATATAATAAATAAATTACTGAATTAAATTATTTTCTTGGACTATCACATTAAATTGTCAAAATGAATTAAATAATTAAGTAATGGGAAGATTTTAAGCTGAAGCTGCTGCTTCTAGTCCAGTTCAGCTCTGGGCTGGAAACTCCTTGGAATATAATATAATATAATATAATATAATATAATATAATATAATATAATATAATATAATATAATATAATATAATATGATATGATATGATATGATATGATATGATATGATATGATATGATATGATATGATATGATATGATATGATATAATATAATATAATATAATATAATATAATATAATATGATATAAAATAAATATAATATAATATAATGTAATATAATATGATATAATATGACATGATATAATATAATATAATAAAATATAATATTATATTATATTATATTATATAAAATAAATATAATATAATATAATATAATATAATATAATATAATATAATATAATATAATATAATATAATATAATATAATATAAATATTTGGACCCAAAATCGGTTTTAACTTCCGCGGCAACCAAAAATCAATTCAATCAATGACTTCAAAATTGGCTTTAAAACAATTCACACCCCCAGGGTAAAATGTGCAGCGCTGGGGGTCTGGGGTCAGTCAATAACGGGATCAGTGCAGGGCTCAGTGCAGGGCTCAGTCCCACGGGTGACAGAATTCCCACCCGTTCCCATCCCCGCAGCCCAACGCGCTCCAGGCCATCACGCCCGCGGCTCTGGACGTTCTCCTGGGGGTTCTGCAGCGCGGCGGCGGCGGGGCCGCGGCGTCGCCGGCGCTGCTGGAGGTGACGCTGCGCTCCGTGGTGGCCGCGGTGCACGTCCTGCACGGCTCCAGCCCCGGCGCCGGCCCCGTGTCCCTGCGGAGCCTCCTGGACGGCTTCTTCAGGGTGCTCAACTCCCACCTGCCCGCGCCGCCCGGCGGCCTCGTCGCCCTGCGCGTGCTCATGCTGGGTAGGTGGGCAGCGGGGTGGGGTGTGGGCATGTGGGGTGGGATGGGGCTGAGACAGGCTGGCTGTCTGTCTGTGTGTCTGTGTGTCTGTAGATGCCATCCCGGCCATGCTGAGGTGCCAGGACCGGCCGGTGCTCCAGGCCGTGTTCCTCAGCAACAACTGCTTCGAGCACATCATCCGCCTGCTCCAGAACAGCAAGGTATGGGGTGGCACCACAGTGTCCTCATCCCCATCCCCTGTTCCTCATCCTCATCCTTGTCCTCATCTCCATCTCCATCATCATCCCTATCCTCATTTTCATCCTTGTCACCTTTCTGATGCTAAACAAACCTGAGATAGGGTGACGCCAAGTTTGGATACATTCATCGCCATCCTCACCCTTTCCTCACCCTTTCCTCACCCTTTCCTCACCCTTTCCTCACCCTTTCCTTTCCCTTTCCTTTCCCTTTCCTTTCCCCTTTCCTCTTTAAATGATCCTGGGACTGGCATTTGGTGACACCAGGGTTGGCCACCTTCATCTCCATCCTCGCCCTTCCCAGCTCTAACTGACCATGGGACAGAGTGATCTGTCCCTCTTGGGGGGGACCCTGGGGTTGGGCACCTCCATCTCCATCTCCATCTCCATCCTCACCATTTCTGGATCTGAATGATGCTGGGACACATCCCTGGGGTGGGGACCCTCCAGAGCCCCTCCCAGTGTCCCATGCCCACCCGTGTCCCACAGCTCTACCTCGGCAGCTCGCAGGAGGCGGGTGAAGCCCAGGACGAGATTCCCACACGGAATGGGGATGGACTCCAGCAGGTACCCATGACCCAACCACTGCCCCTGGGGGGCTGTGTCCCCTCATTCCCACGTCCCAGCAGGTACCCATGACCCAACCACCGCCCCTGGTGGGCTGTGTCCCCTCATCCCCACGTCCAAGCAGGTACCCATGACCCAGGCACCACCCCTGGTGGGCTGTGTCCCCTCATCCCCACGTCCCCATTCCCGTGTCCCCGCAGGTCACTGCCAGCAGCTCCGACGCCATCGCTGTCCACGCCCTCAGGGTGCTCACGGCCATCATGAGCAACTCGCCCTCGGCCAAGGTGGGCAGGGGACCTCCCCTGAGGAGGACACCACAAAACCAGAGGGATTTGCGTGTTTTCACCCGGGTTGAGGTGGCTCAGCCCCAGGTGACAGCTGGCACTGTCCCTGTGCCTCCAGGAGGTGTTCAAGGAGCGCATTGGCTACACCCACCTCTACGAGGTGCTGAGGAGCCAGGGCCAGCCCACCCAGCATCTGCTCCAGGAGCTCCTCAACATGGTGAGCATTCCCACTTTTCCTGAATCCTGGGCAAAGCTGTCGGCACTGGGTGGATCTCAGCCCCATTCTGAGCCCCCCATCCTCTCCACTCTGCTGGTTTCTCAGCAGCTTGCTCCCAACGGGTCCTGGGTCCATCTTTCACTCGGAGTTGTGCTTGGGTTTGGGAGTTTTGAGCCCTGTTGGATGTGGAACTGCTCACTCTGGTGCTGCTGGACACAGGAGGGTCTCCAAGGTGCTTCATGCATGAGGGTCTCTGAGATCCTTGATTCGTGGAGGCCTCCAAGGCACTTCAGGCACAGAGATTCTTAATGCTCCAAGATTCTGGATGCACAAGAATCCTCAGAATGCTTGGTGCATGAGGATCTCCAAGATCCTTGATACATGGAGGTCTCCAAGATAGTTGATGCTTGGGGTCCCCCAAAATTCTGGATGTGCAGTATCTCCAAAACTATTAATGCATGGGAGTCTCCAAGACCCTAATCCATGAGGATCTCCAAGATCCTTGGTGCATGGGGGTACATAAGATTCTTGATGCATGGAGTCTCCAGAATTCTTCATGCACTGAATCTCCAAAAGGATTGTTGCATAAAGGTCTCTGACATACTTGATGCACCAGGGTCTCCAAGGTCTTTAATCCATGAGACCCCTTGATGTCTGGGGTCGTCAAACTCTGGCTGCATGGGAGTCTCCAAGACTCTGGATGTGCAAGGGCCTACGCAAGGTCTCTGCCTGGGATGGATCCATCCTTCTCCAAGCACTGGAGCTGCACCAACCCCTTCTTGTGTCCCTGCAGGCAGTGGAGGGCGACCACAGCTCCTTCCCAGTGCGTCCCATCCGCAACGAGCAGCCCCTGCTGATCCTGCTGGCGTGGCTGCCGGCGCTGGAGTGCCGGGATCTCCAGCAGTTCCTGTCGGCGTGGCTGCGGCGCCTCTGCGAGGCCTCCCTGCCCAGCCGCCTCACCTGCGTCAAGGCGGGCATGGTGGGCTCCCTGCTGGCCGCCCTGGCCACCGAGCCAGCTCTTCCCAGCGCCTGCTCCCAAAACCTGCTGGAGCTGCTGCGCTCCCTGGGCAGCCTCTCCATCCGGCCCGGGGAGCTGCGGCAGCTCCTGCGGCTGCTGCGGCGCGAGCGGGGCCGGGGGCCGCATCCCTACGTGGCTCCGGTCATCCGGGCGCTGTCCGGCATGGCCAGGGGCGAGGGGCCTCCCCGGGCACTGCAGAGCTTCGACCTGAGCCCCGGCATGGCCGGCATCATGGTGCCCACCATCCAGAAGTGGCCCGGTGGCGCCTTCGCCTTCCACGCCTGGCTGTGCCTGAGCGAGGAGGAGCCGGAGCCGCCAGCGAGGCCGAAGAGGAGGCAGCTCTACAGGTGATGCTCGCTGGAGGGGGTGAGGGGAGGGTGGGGAGGGGCGGCAGCACCGTCCCCACCGTGGTTTTCTCCATGGTTTTCTCCACCAGCTTCTTCACGGCGGGCGGGACGGGCTTCGAGGCGTTCTTCACCGCGGGCGGCGTGCTGGTGGTGGCCGTGTGCACCAAGAAGGATTACATGACAGTGGCACTGCCCGAGGTTGCCTTCAATGACTCTGCTTGGGTGAGGATCATCCCCATCCCCGCCCCTGTCCCCATCAGGGACACCACAATGCCCTGATGTCCCTCTCTGTCCCCCCAGCACTGCGTTGACATTGTCCACGTTGCCGGCCGCCGGCCCTTCGGCCAGAACATCGTCAGCATCTACGCCGACGGACAACTGCGGAAAACGGCACAGCTCCGCTTCCCCTCCCTCCACGAGGTGGGGGATCCTCCCAGCACCCCCCAGACCCTTCAGCATGGCCTCCCTGGGGGCTGGGTGTGATCCCTTCTCCCTCACAGTCCTTCACCTCCTGCTGCATCGGCTCTGCTGGCCACCGGACCACCACGACGGCCGCCGCCGCTGCCAGCCACCCTCCGGCACCCCACGGGCCGGAGCTGGTCTTCACCCAACACCCCGTGCTGGGGCGCTCCCAGTCCGTCCCTGCCACCCTCGGTCCCCACTCCTGGACCCCCACCCAGCTGCCCACGGAGGGGGTGGTGGCCACCACGGCAGCGGGAAGCCAGGACACGGAGTGGGGCAGCCCCACCTCGCTGGAGGGTCACCTGGGCTCCGTGGCCATCTTCTGTGAGGCTCTGCAGCAAGCCCAGGTCAAGGCTCTCTTCTGTGCAGGTGTGTCGGGGTGGCGCATGGAGGATGTCCCCTGGGTGCTGGTGGTGACCGGGGTCTCCTCCACCATGTCCCAGCTCACCCCAGCCCTCTCCTCCAGGACCAAATGTCACATCCCCGTTCACACTGGAAGGGGACCTGGTGGAGCTCAGCAGTAAACTCTTGCTGTACTATACCCCCCAGGTGAGGAGAGGTGTCCCACGCCCCTGGGGACAGGGACAGCGCTGGTGGACCCTGTGCCACCAGGGACATGTCCAGGAGCATGAGGATGCTCCCCTGGTGTTCTTTTCCAGGCCTGCAGGAACAACATCTGCCTGGACCTCTCCCCCAGCCACAGCTTGGACGGGAGGCTGACGGGACACAAGGTGGTCAACTGGGACATCAAGGTAGGCGGGGCACAGGGTGACCTCTCCACCCCATGGCCTGGAGCAGGGTGTCCCTCCTGGGGCACTGTCCCAGGGCAGGACCCCCACAGGTCCCCTGGACCCTGCAGGGACTCTCCCTGTGGTATTGTGTCCACCGTGACCCATCTGTCCCATGGGTCCTCATCATCCAGGGTGGACACTGTGGGTGGTGCAGGGGAACAGGTGACTTTTGGGGACCCCAGCTGCCGTGGACTTCCTCCTCCTCCACACTGGTGTCACCACCCAGCAAAGCCTCTCCTTCCCTCCCCCAGGACGTGGTCAACTGCGTGGGTGGGATGGGGGTGCTCCTGCCCCTGCTCGAGCAGGTGGTGTCCAAGACAGAGGAGCCTGAGGATGAGCAGGAGACCAACGACCTGGTGGGGCCGGAGCTGACATCCTCCAGGAACGCCCCGGGCATGCTCATCCCGCTGGGAAAGTCCTCAGGTGAGGAGTTCAGGGGATGGGAAGCAGGAGCTGTCCTGCTGGGGTGGCTGGAGGTGACTGCAGAGGGGTTCCTGGACCTGGCAGGTGTCCACCACGGGCAGGACAGGTCTTGCCTGAGGCTCCAGGAGTTACAGGGTAATGGAAGAACCCCTTGGGATATTGTTATGACTCAGTTAGTCACAAACAAACAGCTCTGGGATGGTGAGGATGGCTCCAGGAACCTTTGGCGTGGGTGGAATGTGCTTTCTCCTGACATCCAGCTGCTCATTCCCAAGCTGAAAGCAGCAGAGACTTCCATCGTCCTAAATCTGGAGAAAGCAGGAGAACAGGGTGAAAAGTTTGGAGAGACAGCAGCGGGGATCTCCAGGCAGTTTGGGTTTGGGTGGGCCTGGGGCTCACAGCTCCCGGTGCCCTGCAGAGAGCAGACTGGAGAGGAACAGCGTGGCCGCCTTCCTGCTGCTGGTGAAGAACTTCCTGCGGAACCACGCCGTGAACCAGGAGAGCCTGGTGCAGTGCCACGGGCCGGCCATCATCGGAGCGCTGCTGCACAAGGTCTGGGAGGCTCCCAAAACCCCATCCCACCGTCCCTGCCGTTCCCAAGGGGCTGGAAGTGTCCCCTGTCACCCGTGACAGGTCCCTGGCACGCTGCTGGACATGAGCACCCTGGTGGCCTCGCAGATCCTCATGGAGCAGGTGGCCTCCGAGGGCAGCGGGCTCCTGCTGCACCTCCTCTACCAACACCTGCTCTTTGATTTCCGCATCTGGAGCAACAGCGACTTCGCCGTGCGCTTAGGTGGGAGCAGGGACCACCTGGGAATGTCCATCCCACGGGATGGGATCCCGACACCCATCCCACCCATGGGATCCTGACACCTTCTCCCTGCAGGTCACATCCAGTACCTGGCCAGCGTGGTCAAGGACCACAAGCAGCGCGTCCGCAAGAAGTACGGGGTGCAGTTCATCCTGGACTCCATCCGGATCTACTACGGGTCAGCTGCTCCACGGGGCTGGAATCCTGGAATGCCAACGGGGTGGGATTGAGGGTGGGCTTCACCCCTGGGAGCTGTGGTTTGGCTAAACACCACTTCTGTGGGATAACGTCTGTCCTACCAGAGTGGGAGCGTTGTGGTGGGTTCAGGACCTTCCATGTCCCATCCCAGCTCCAAAATCCACCCCCAGCAGCCACCAAGAGTGTGGTGGCTTCTGCAACAAGCACACCCAAATGTGCAGGGTGGCAGAAGATCCCTGGAGCTCCTCAGGCTTTGTGTTGGGATTTGGGACAATGCTGGCAGTGGGTGGTGGGTGACAAGGGACACATCCCCACGCATGTCTGTTGATCAACACCTCCAGGGAGAAGACCGCGGCCACCGATGACATCAGGACGGTGCAGACATCCCTTTTCAGCCTGGTGAAGGATTTCTTCTGCAGGAGCTTCTCCGGGGAGGAGATGCAGAGCTTGCTGAACTACCTGGCAGGGGCACAGGATGAGCAGCAGGTGTGTCACCGGCCACGCCATGGTGCCCACACCCCTCAGCGAATCATGGGCTGGGGAGAAGGCATTGGGAGTGGGAGTGTACCCTCCCAGTGGGACACTTGGAGGGCAGTGGACAACCATCCCGGTGTCCTGCAGGTGTGTGGGGCGCTGGAGGTGATCCACAGCCTGCTGAAGGGCTCCCCAGCCCAGGAGCAGCTCTTCGCCTTCCTCTTCGAGCCAGGCCACGTGGAGCTGCTCTTCTCCCTGCTGGTGCAGAAGAGGTTCTCGGATGAAGTGAGGGAAAGGGTCTTCAAGGTAGGGCAGGTCCCCAGCGCCACCTCCTGATGTCCCCAGCAGGGATGTCACAGCCAGGTGGCCTCCTGTCGCTGTCCCACCAGGTTCTCTACAAGATGCTGAAGTACGAGAAGGTCCCCGAGCGCAGCAAGAGCCGCCTGAAGCTGAAGGACATCGGGTACCACGGGCTCATCTCCTACCTCAGCGACATTCCCGGCTCCATGCTGCTCTTCCGCTGCCTCTCGGAGCAGGTCCTGGGGGCAGGTACCGTGTGCCAGAGAAACCAGGCCACCATCCCAGCCATGTGCCATGGCGTCATCGCCGGTGGCTTCCCATGAGGCTCGGCTGGGCTTGGTGGCTTTTGGGGACAGCAGGAAGTGTCCCACCGCTGTGCTGACTCTCCTTGTCCACAGACCCTCCCAACTACAAGGACCTGGTGGCCGTGGTGTACCTGTCCCACCGGGCTGAGCTGAGCATCCGACTCGACATCTGCCGCAAGGTGAGCGGGGCAGGACACAGAGGGAGGGGACAGAGGTGTCACCCCGGGGCTGAGCTCCCTGGACACCCAGCTGTACACAAAAATGGTGGCCATGGGGATGGTGGTGACACAGATCAGCCAGCATGGAAATGGTGCATCTCCAGCACCCCGTGATGGTT
Organism: Ammospiza nelsoni; assembly: GCF_027579445.1. NCBI lineage: Eukaryota > Metazoa > Chordata > Aves > Passeriformes > Passerellidae > Ammospiza > Ammospiza nelsoni. The sequence goes on along the minus strand of NC_080633.1, from coordinate 1,305,559 downwards.
TTGGAGGATCTGGGGTGCTGCTGTTTCTGGGAGAGGGGACAGAGGTGTCACCCCAGGGCTGAGCTCCTTGGACACCCAGCTGTGCCCAGAAATGGTTGCCGTGGGCATGGCGGTGACTCAGATCTGCCAGCATGGAAATGGTGCAGCTCCAGCACCCCGTGATGGTTTTGGAGGATCTGGGGGCTCCTGTTCTGGGAGAGGAAGAGCTGGGGCAGAAGCATCCCACATCCTTAATTTTCCATCTCCTTTTCCTTCTCCTGCAGCTCTTCCACCTGATCTATGCGCAGCAGGACCTGGTGAAGCAGCTGGCCAGGCTGGCTGGCTGGCAGGACACGCTCACCAAGCTCTACGTGAAGGAGTCGTACGAGTGCCGCCAGCCCAGCCTGAGCCCCGCGGGCTGCCCGGAGCTGCTGCGCCTCTCCGAGCCCTCGGGGACGAGCCCGCCGCCCGCCGAGCTCCAGGAGCTCGATGTCTTCCTCCCGCTGGGATACGAGGCCTCGGACCAGGAGCTCTCTGAGGGCTTCTCTGACCTCTCCATCTCCCCGAGCGGCCGCACCAAGTCCTTCCACTCCTACAACTTCAAGTCCTTCGACTCCTCGGACCGGGCCAGCCGCTCGTCCTCCAACCCCGGCGACGGTCCCGCCTTCGACGGCGTCTACCACCCGCTGTCCCCCTTCTCCACGTCGCCCTTCGACCTGGGGCTGGACCTGGCCAGCACCAGCTCCATGGCCACGGCCGAGAGCGGCACCCAGACCCCGGCCAGCGGCCCCGGCACCCCCTCACCCCTGGAGAGCTTCAAGCCCTTCCCGGGAATGCGAGCGCGCAAGAGCTCCAGCCTGTCCAACGTCCTGGACGAGAGCAGCTACCAGGACGTGCTGCCCAGCGACAACGTCTCCAACACCAGCAACCCCCAGGTGAGCCTCAAACCCTCGTCCCCGCCATCCCGGGGCGCTGCGGGCGCCTCTCACCTCGCTCTCCGCTGGCAGCAAACCCCCGAGGAGGAGCTGTGCAACCTCCTGACCAACATCATCTTCTCGGTGACGTGGCGCGGGGTGGAGGGCTGGGACGAGGCGGCCTGGAGGGAGCGGGGCCAGGTCTTCTCCGTGCTCACCAAGCTGGGCACGGCCTGCGAGCTGGTGCGGCCCCCGGACGAGATCAAGCGCAGGTGAGGCCCGCCCGCGTCCCGGGGTGGATCCCGAGGGAAGGGCACCCTCTGGAGCTGCTGCTGCTGTCCCACAGCCTGCTGGAGATGATGCTGGAGTCGGCGCTGACCGACCTGAAGGAGTCGGGCCCGGCCGCGCTGCCCGGGCTCACCCACAACGCCCTGAAGCTGCTGCGGCTGCTCCAGGATTTCCTCTTCTCCGAGGGACACAACAACCAGGCCCTGTGGAGCGAGAAGGTGGATGGGAGTGAGCAGGGATTCCTCTGCTAATCCCTAATGTCATCCCTGGCCCTAAAACCGGCCCCACCTGCAGAACTTGAACATAACCTGTCCTGGTTTAGGGACAGGCTTATTCCTAAATTGAAATCAAAGCCTAATCCCAACCCTGGGAAATAACCTCAGCCTCAATTGAATTGATTTAATTCAAAGCCTAATCCTAATTTTAGGAAATAACCTCTGCCTTATTTGTAATCGTAAATTGAATCCCAATCCTAATCCTTAATCCTAACCCCTAGTTCTCAATTTGATTGTTCCTCCTAGATCATGATCCTAAACCTTAACTCCACATCTTTGTCTTAAAGCCCAACCCTTAATCCTAATCTTAACCCTAACTCTTTCTGTAAACCTAAACCCTAACCTTAACTCACAGCCTGTGATCTAACTGTACTTCCTACATCCTAATCCTAAACCTTACTGCTGTCCTAAAGCTGAATCCCAACTCCAACCCTATACCCCTAAATCTGACCCCTGACCATAAATCCTGAGCCCCAACCTCATGCCAAACCTGGTTTGTCACAAGTTGTGTTCTAACCAAATCGTGAACCCAAACCCGAATCCGAGCAGGGCTGGGTGGTGGGGCTGCTGGCTCAGCAGGGCTGGGGTTCCTGCCCGGGCTGGGGGCTCACGGTGTCCCCCCAGATCTACGAGGGGGTCAGCAGCCTGCTGGACAAGCTGGGCGTGTGGCACCACCTGGCCAACGGCACCTCGGACCTGAAGGAGATGGCGCAGACGGGGCTGCGGGTGCTCGTGGGGTACATCCTGCTGCAGGACCCCCAGGTGGGTCACCCTCCCTGGGCACCCCTCTCTGCTACATTGAACACCCCATGAAGTCCATTTCCTGCTTGTTTTAAATGCAGATTTAATGGAGTAATAGATTTGATCTAAATGTGGTTCTAATTACCTGTGTAGTTTGTCATAATAAATTGGGTTAGCCTTCATCATGTTACTTGAGAGGCACAAAACAAATGAGTATATAAACTGGCATAACGTGCAGTACACTTAAAGCACTTTACTAACTCTTCCATGTTACTGAACATGAATGAGGAAGTGGAACAAATCTTCCCCTAGGACAGCAATTTACCTCTAATTACGGCTTCAACTCTTAAGACCTCCCTTCTTTTAAGAAATTTGCTTCTATTGAAAAGAAGCAAAAGGTGGCCCTGCCTGACGTCCCCTGTCCCCCTGTCCCCACAGCTGCACTCCCTGGCCTACGTGAAGCTGCACAGCCTCCTGCAGACCACGTCGGCCCCGCGCAGGGACGAGGCCTGTTACCTGCTGGGCAAGCTGGAGACGCCCCTGCGGCGCTCCCTGGACTCCAGGTCGGAGGCCTTCTCCTGGCTGGTGCCCATCATCCGCACGCTGATGGATCAGTGCTACGAGACCCTGCAGCTGCAGCAGTTCCTGCCCTCGCTGCCCCCCACCAACGGCAGCCCCACCTTCTACGAGGACTTCCAGCTCTTCTGCACCACCCCGGAGTGGAGGGGCTTCATCGAGAAGCACGTGGGTGCCGTGGGGCGGGATGGTCGCTGTGGGGTTGCCTGGATGAGGGGTGGTGGGTGCCAAGCCCTGGGGATGCCTCTCTGCCCGTGCAGGTGCAGCCCACCATGGCCCAGTTTGAGATGGACACGTTTGCCAGGAGCCACGACCTGATGTCCAATTTCTGGAATGCCTGTTACGATGCCATGATGAGCAGCTCGCAGCGCCGGGAGCAGGAGAAGGCGGCCAGCCGCAAGTTGTTCCAGGTACTGCCACCTCCTTGTCCCCAAGATGTCACCATGGGGGGTTCTCTTTATCCTGGGGACACCCTGCTCACCCCTGGGGTGTCACTCTGGGTGCTCCTCAGCCTAGGGACATGCTCCTCACTCCAAGGATGTCATCCAGGGGATGTGCTCCTTATGCTGGGGACAGGCTCCTCACTCCAAGGATGTCTTTCTGGGTTCTCCTTAGCCTGGAGACAGGCTCCTCACCCCAAGGATGTCATCCCAGGGATGTGCTTCTCAGCCTGGGGACATGCTCCTCACCCCTAGGGTGTCTTTCTGGGTTCTTCTCAGCCTGGGGACATTCTCCTCACCCCAAGGATGTCATCCAGGGGATGTGTTCCTTATCCTGGGGACAGGCTCCTCAACCCAAGGATGGCATGCAGGGAATGTGCTCCTCACCCCGGGGATGTCATTCTAGGAATGTGCTCCTCTCCCTGGGGTATTAATCCTGGGGTTGAGCTCTTCACCCCATGGGGACATTGCCTTCAGGAAGTGCTCCTCCTCCTGGGGACACTGGGGAGGACAATGTGCTGGGGATGTGTGCTCCTCATTCCAGGCACGTTATCCCTGGGACGTGCTCCTCATCCTGGGGATCTCATCCCAGGGACACACACCTCATCCCAACCACATCATCCTGGCCATGTTCTCCTTACCTTGAGGACGTCACCCTATGGATGTCCCCAATCCCCAGCCCTGTTGTCACCTCACCCTGGTGCCCCCTGGCAGGAGCTGGTGCTGGAGCCGGCGGCCAAGCGCTGCAAGGCGGAGAACGCGCGGCACGCCAACGTCCTCAAGCAGACCAACAACCAGCACAGCACCGTGCTCAAGCAGTGGCGCTCCCTGTGCCGCCTGCTCACCTCGCCCCGCTCCGCCTGGGCCGACCGGTGAGTGCCCGCCCTGTCCCCAGGGAGGGGTGGCACAGCCAGGGGGTCCCCAGGGTGCCTCACCCCCAGCTGTTCCCCAGGAACCCACCCGAGGTTCGCTGGAAGCTGTCGAGTGCCGAGACCTACTCCAGGATGAGGCTGAAGCTGGTGCCCAACCTCAATTTTGACCAACACTTGGAGGCCAGCGCCCTGCGGGACAATCTGGGTGAGGTGGTGGCACTGGGGCACCTGTGGGTCCTCCCGTGCCACGGGCAAGGATGTCACTGGTGGGGTTGGGCTGGGAGGTGGCATGGACAGTGCTGAATTTGGGGGCACTTCACAGAAGCTGCTCCCAGCTCAGGGTCCTGCTGGCCCCTCCTCATTTCAGGAGCTGACCACCTCCAGAACCCCGCCGAGTCCCTCCCGCTCGCCATGGCCAAGGAGGCCAAGGTGAGCGAGCTGGAGGATGACCAGCTGGCCGAGGAGGACCTCCCTGTCCTGGACAACCAGTGAGTGACCCCACCCCTGCCGCAGCACGGGCTGACCCAGGCTGGGGGTGTCACCAGAGTGTCCTCACCCCGCTGTGCCATCAGGGCTGAGCCCAAGGAGCAGAGCCAGGGGGAGAAGCTGGTGGTGTCGGAGGACTGCGAGCTCATCACGACGGTGGCCGTGGTCCCTGGGCGCCTGGAGGTGACAACCCAGCACGTTTATTTCTACGACGGCAGCAGCGAGAAGGAGGAGACGGAGGGAGGTAACTCCTTGAGGGGTGTGAGGAACCCCCAGCCAGCCCCATCCCTGCCTCGGGAATGGCCGGATGGTGACCCCTGGGGGGCTCTGCGTGCCCCCACCCTCGGCAGGGATCGGCTACGACTTCAAGCGCCCCTTGTCCCACCTGCGCGAGGTCCACCTGCGCCGCTACAACCTGCGCCGCTCCGCCCTCGAGCTCTTCTTCATCGACCAGGCCAACTACTTCCTCAACTTCAGAAAGAAGGTGGGGACCCCCTCATCCCCTCCCAGCTCCCTCCCAGGGCCACGGCTCTGCCCGAGCTCCGGCAGCTCCTTCTGTCCCCTCCAGGTGAGGAACAAGGTGTATTCCAGCATCCTTGGCCTGCGGCCCCCCAACCAGACCTACTTCGGCAGCCGGTCCCCCCAGGAGCTGCTCAAAGCCTCGGGGCTCACACAGGTACCAGCCCCACCACACCTGTCCATGTTCTGTGTGTCCCCTTCCCAGGTGGAAAAGGGAGGGTGACAGCGTGGGGATGCCCATGGGACCAGGGATGGGCATGGACATGGACAGGGGATCAGGGATGGCTGTGGATCTGGGAGCGGCCATGGGACCAGGGATGGACATGGACATGGACACGGACATGGACAGAGGATGAAGGATGGCTGTTGGGAGTGGCCATGGGACCTGGGTTGGCAATGGGGTGGGGACAATCATGGGACAAAAAACAACTCTGGCACATGGGATGGCCGTGGAACAGGGCATGGCTGTGGGATGGGGGTGTCCATTGGACCAGAGGTGACTGTAGAACGAGGGATGGCCGTGGGGTGGACGTGGCCACAGTTCTGGGGACAACTGCTGGACTAGTGATGGCCATAAGACTGGGGACAACTTTGGGACCAGGGATAGCCAAGGGACAGGCCCTGCCATGTGGTGGGGGGTGTCTGCCCTGTCTCCTCTCCCGCCAAGCCCATCTCCTCCCTCTCCCTTCTCTCCAGAAATGGGTCCTGCGGGAGATCTCCAACTTTGAGTACCTCATGCAGCTGAACACCATCGCGGGGCGCACCTACAACGACCTGTCCCAGTACCCCGTGGTGAGCCCTTGTGTCCCGCCCTGTCCCCACCCTGACCCGGTGCCCCCACACCTCACCCACCTCCCGCCCCCACCCAGTTCCCCTGGATCCTGCGGGATTATGTCTCGGAGACCCTGGACCTCACCAACCCGGCCGTGTTCCGGGACCTGTCCAAGCCCATCGGCGTGGCCAACGAGCGGCACGCCCGCGACGTCAAGGAGAAGTGAGTACCCCACAAACCACGGGTGGGGGGTGCAGGGAGCACCTGGCCAGCTCCTGGTGAGCCCCATCCCACCTGGCCTGCAGGTACGAGAGCTTCGAGGACCCCACGGGCACGGTGGACAAGTTCCACTACGGCACTCACTACTCCAACGCCGCCGGGGTCATGCACTACCTGATCCGCACCGAGCCCTTCACCACGCTCCACATCCAGCTGCAGAGTGGCAGGTGGGCACCTGGCAGGTGGGTCCTGCAGAGGGGACATCATCGTGGGGACAGCCAGGCTGCAGCCAGGTGTGCTGTGCCTCCAGGTTTGACTGCTCGGACCGGCAGTTCCACTCGGTGCCGGCGGCGTGGCAAGCCCGCATGGAGAACCCGGTGGATGTCAAGGAGCTCATCCCAGAGTTCTTCTACTTCCCAGAGTTCCTGGAGAACCAGAACGGTAAGGGACACCATTGTCACCACCAGGGGAGCACAGCGGGGTCTGTGTCTGTCCCTCATCATCCTCATCCTGCCCGCAGGCTTTGACCTGGGCTGCCTCCAGCTCTCCAATGAGAAGGTTGGGGACGTGGTGCTGCCGCGGTGGGCGCGCTCCCGCGAGGACTTCATCCAGCAGCACCGCAAAGCCCTGGTGAGATGGGGAGCCCCTCCAGCCCTGGGGGTGTCCAGGGCCATTCCCACCCCACCCTGACCCCCCATCCTTGGACAGGAGTCAGAATATGTCTCCGCCCACCTCCACGAGTGGATCGACCTCATTTTTGGGTACAAGCAGCGCGGCCCTGCCGCCGTGGAGGCCCTCAACGTCTTCTACTACTGCACCTACGAGGGTGAGCTGAGGGGCAGAGGGAGGGGGACACTGCCAGGGGTGTGTCCCCGTGACCATGACCATCCCCGCCCACAGGGGCTGTGGACCTGGACGCCATCACCGACGAGACGCAGCGCAAGGCTCTGGAGGGCATCATCAGCAACTTTGGGCAGACGCCTTGCCAGCTGCTCAAGGTAGCTCAGACCCCCAGCCCCCAAAGCCAGCCCCTTTTGAGGGGTCTCCCCACTTCTGACGGGTGCCCTGCGCCCCCAGGAGCCGCACCCCGCCCGGCTGTCGGCGGAGAGCGCCGCCCGCAGGCTGGCCACCCTCGACACCCGCTCCCCCAACGTCTTCGAGAACCTGGGCCAGCTCAAGTCCTTCTTTGTGGAGGTGAGGACACCCCCTGGGCAGCCCTGGGAGGGGTGGGGTGGCCAGCACGGTGCCCAGCAGCTGCTGTGTCCCCACAGGGCATCAGCGATGGGGTGGCCCTGGTGCAGGCCGTGGTCCCCAAGAACCAGGCACATTCCTTCATCACTCAGGGATCCCCCGACATCCTGGTGAGTGTGGGGAAACTGAGGCATGGGGACGTTTTGCTGGTCCGGTGGGGGCCCAGCACCGAACCAGAGAGGATCCTGGCAGTGAGAATGATGTCACCTCCCCTGCCCCTCTGCCCAGGTCACCGTGAGTGCCAACGGCTTGTTGGGGACCCATAACTGGCTGCCCTACGACAAGAACATCTCCAACTACTTCAGCTTCACCAAAGACCCCACTGTCACCAACGCCAAGTGAGCCACTGGGGCACGGGGTCCCCAGGGATGGTCCCTGGAGGTGCCACCAATCCACCACCACCACCATCCCACGTCCTCCCCACAGGACCCAGCGGTTCCTGCAGGGCCCCTTCGCCCCCGGGGCCGACCTGAGCTCGCGCACGCTGGCCGTGTCCCCTGATGGGAAGCTGCTGTTCAGCGGGGGACACTGGGACAACAGCCTCCGTGTCACCTCGCTGGCCAAAGGCAAGGTGGTGGGGCACATCACCCGGCACATAGGTACGTCGTCCTCCCATGGTGGTAATGATGATGATGATGATCTGATGATGCCCTGATGGGGTTGTAGGGCCATGGTGGGAGGCACGTGACACCATGAGGGGCATCTCCCGGTGTCTCCATCTCCTGGGGACAATTCAGGTTCCAACCACAGAGCTGGAGCGGGGTGAGGAGCAGCAGCATCCACACCCCAAAATACATCTTGGAATGGGTTTGGCAGCAATTCCACATCCAAAAACACATCATGGTGCCATCCCATGGAGTCAGGGGGCCGAGCGTGGTGGGAGGGGACCGACACTTCATGGTGTCCCTCTGGCTGTCACAGATGTTGTCACCTGCCTGTCGCTCGACCTGTGTGGCATCTACCTCATTTCTGGCTCACGGGACACCACCTGCATGGTGTGGCAGGTCCTACAGCAGGTAAGGGCTCGAGGAGCAGGGGGAGCTCATGCTGGGCACTGCCAGCAGGTCACTGATGTCCCCGTGTCCCCACCACCAGGGTGGCTTTTCCAGCGGCTTGGCTCCCAAACCCGTCCAGGTGCTGTACGGCCATGACGCCGAGGTGACGTGTGTGGCCATCAGCACCGAGCTGGACATGGCCGTGTCCGGCTCCAAGGTGAGCTGGTGACACTGTAGGATGGGTGTGGGATAGGCAGTGCCACCACCACCATTGTCACCCTGTGTCCCCTTCCTCCCCCAGGACGGCACCATCATCACCCACACCGTGCGCCGGGGTCTCTTCATCCGCTCCCTGCGGCCGCCCGGCGAGAGCTGTCCCCCCGCCGTCCTGTCCCACCTGGCCGTGGGGCCCGAGGGACAGGTGGTGGCCCAAACCTCCGTGGGGCAGCCCTCCTGCTCCAAGGTACGTCCAGGTGTCCCCATGGTCCCCTCCCGGCCACCAGCACCGCCCCACAGTCCCCGTGTGCTCCTTGCAGGAGAGGTTCGCGCTGCACCTGTACTCGGTGAACGGGAAGCTCCTGTCCTCCGTCCCGCTGGACCGGGAGGTGACAGCCATGTGCCTGACCGAGGACTTCGTGGTGCTGGGGACCTCGGAGTGCGGCCTGGAGATCCGTGAGCTCCAGAGGTGAGTGATGGCTGTGCCCTGTCCTGTCCCCAGCACGCCCTCAGGGTGTCCCGTGCCATGGTTTGTGTCCCGTGCCATGGTTTGTGTCCCATGCCATGGTTTGTGTCCCATGCCATGGTGTCCATGCCATGGTTTGTGTCCCATGCCATGGTTTGTGTCCCATGTCATGATGTCTGTGCCATGGTTTGTGTCCCATGCCATGGTGTCCCATGCCATGATGTCCATGCCATGGTTTGTGTCCCGTGCCATGGTTTGTGTCCCATGCCGTGGTGTCCCATGCCATGATGTCCATGCCATGGTTTGTGTCCCATGCCATGGTGTCCCGTGCCATGGTTTGTGTCCCATGCCATGGTTTGTGTCCCATGCCATGATGTCCATGCCATGGTTTGTGTCCCATGCCATGGTGTCCCATGCCATGGTTTGTGTCCCGTGCCATGGTTTGTGTCCCATGTCATGGTGTCCCATGCCATGATGTCCATGCCATGGTTTGTGTCCCATGCCATGGTTTGTGTCCCATTCCATGATGTCCCATGTCGTGATGTCCCTTACCGTGGTGTCACGCGCCATGGTGTCCCATGCCATGGTGTCTTGTGCCATGGCTCGTGTCCCACAACATAGTTTGTGTCCCATGCCATGCCTCTTGTCCCATGCCATGGCTCGTGTCCCATGCCATGGTTTGTGTCCCATGCCATGCCTCGTGTCCCACACCATGGCTTGTGTCCCATGCCATGGTTTGTGTCCCATGCCGTGCCTCATGTCCCATGTCATGGCTTGTGTCCCATGCCATGGTTTGTGTCCCATGCCGTGCCTCATGTCCCACGCCATGGCTCGTGTCCCCAGCCTGAGGGCGGCCGTGCCCCCCGTGCCCATGCGGGTGCCCGTGTGCAGCGTGTCCGTCACCAAGGAGAAGAGCCACATCCTGGTGGGGCTGGAGGATGGAAAACTCATCGTGGTGGGCGCTGGGCAGCCCGCGGAGGTGAGCGGGACCCCAGCCAGGGCTGGGTGGGACAGGGACGTGGCTCAGTGTCCCCTGGGTGGGGACATCAGTGTGTCCTCTCCAGAGCTGAGGGGAACTGGGGTGGGGAAGGGGATGTGGGATAAGGATGAGGGTGGAGGTGGGATGGGGATGGGGATGGGATGGAGAAGAGGATGAGAGTCTGGAAGGAGATGGTGATAGAGAAGGGGATGAAGATGGGGTTGGATAAAACCATTGGTAAGGGGATTGGGATGGAGAAGAGGATGAGGACCTGGAAGATGAGGATGGAAATGGGGAAGGAGAAGAGGATGGGATGGAGAAGCAGATGAGTATCTGGGAAGGAATGGGGAGGAAGAATGGGATGAGAAACTGCGAGGAGATGGGGATGGAGAAGGGGATGAGGACCTTGGAATGGGATGGGGATGGAGAAGAGGGTGAGGATCTTGGGATGGGATGGGGATGAAGAAGGGGATGAGGATATTGGAATGAGAAGGGGATGAAAATCATGGGCTGGGATGGGAATGGAGAAGGGGATGAGAATCTGGGATGGGATGGGATGAGATGGAGAAGGCGATGAGGACATTGGAATGGGATGGGAATGGAGAAGGGGATGAGGATATTGGGATGGCATGGGGATGAAGAGGATGAGGATGGGGATGGAGAAGGGGATGGGATGGAGATGGAGAAGATGAGGATCTTTAGGATAGGATGGGGATGGAGAAGGGGATGAGGATGATGGGATGGGATGGGATGGGATGGGATGGGATGGGATGGGATGGGATGGGATGGGATGGGATGGGATGGGATGGGATGGGGTGGGATGGGGTGGGATGGGATGCGATGGGATGCGATGGGATGCGATGGGATGGGATGCGATGGGATGGGACGGAGAAGGCGATGAAGGCCTTGGGATGGCATGGGGCTGTGGAAGGGGATGGATCAAGGATGTGGGGATGGGAACGGCGCTCCCCCCGTGCCCAGGTGCGGCCGGGCCAGTTCCACCGGCGGCTGTGGCGCTCCACGCGGCGAATCTCCCAGGTGTCGGCCGGAGAGACGGAATACAACCCCGCCGAGGGCAGGGCCTAGGCTGCCACCCACCACCCACCCATCACCCACCTTTGGGGGGCCCCGGGCCCCCCACACGGACTGGGGGACCCCCGGGCACCGAGGGGGGCCCGGAGAGCCCCATCCTGCCCGCAATCCGTGGCCTTATCCAGCCCCGCTGGGGTGTCCAGCCCCCCTGGATTTTGGGGGGACGCCTCCCCCGTTGTCACAGGGGGTGGGGACAGCAGGAGCTGGGGACCCCTCGCTGGCAAGGGGGGTGGCACAGCCTCCCCCACACTGTGCCCGCTGGCCAGGAGCCGGCAGCCTGTGGGTGTCCCCCCCACCCCTTATTTTTTATTTCTACCCATTTTTAGAAGTTTTACAGAAAAAGAATTGTTATTATTAATAATAATAATAATAATAATTAATAATAATAATATATCTGTGAGAAACCAAGGTGTGAGGCCCGTGGCTGCCCCAAGGTGGGGACACAACCCCTCCTGTGTGTGTCCCCCAGTGTCCCCCCACTCCGGTGTCCTGCACAGGCTGTGGGACACGGGGACACTCGTGTCACCCGGGGGGCAGGACTCTGCAGCTCTGCGCCCACCTGTTATGGGCAGGGGATCTCAGCAGCTGCACACACACGTGAGATGAGTGTGAGGGGTCTCAGCAACCCTGGAGTCCATGTCATGAGTCTGGGGGGGGGTCTCAGGTGCTCTGTAGGCAGGGGTGACAAGCGGGGGGGTCTCAGCACCTGTGAACCTCCATGTCACAAGTTGGGAGGGCTCTCAGCAGCTCTGTACCCACCTGCCACAATTTTAGGGGATCTCAGCAGCTCTGTACCCACCTGCCACAATTTTAGGGGGTCTCAGCAGCTCTGTACCCACCTGCCACAATTTTAGGGGGTCTCAGCAGTTCTGTACCCACCTGCCACAATTTTAGGGGGTCTCAGTAGCTCCACACACACGTGTGACCAGTTTGGGGGATCTCAGTGGCTGTACAGACACCTGTCACGATTGTGGGGGTCCCCAGCAGCAGCTGTACATAAGTGTGACAAGTTTAGGGGGTCTCAGCATCTGTGCACCCCCATGTCATGAGTTTGGAGGGTCTCAGCAGCCCTACACACATGTCATGAGTGTGGATGGCTCTCAGCAGTTGTGCAGCCCCATGTCACAAGTTTAGGGGGTCTCAGCAGCTCTCCACAAGTGTCACAAGTTTAGGAGGGATCTCAGCATGTCCCCAAACGTGTCACAGGTTTAGGGGGGGGTCTCAGCTGCTCCCCACATGTGTGTCACAAGTTTAGGGGGTCTCAGCCGCTCCGCACACATGTCACGAGTTTAGGGGGGGTCTCAGCAGCTCTCCACACGTGTCATAAGTTTAGAGGGTCTCAGCAGGTCCCCATACACGTCATGAGTTTAGAGGGGGAGGTCTTAGCAGGTCCCCACACGTGTCACAAGTTTAGGGGGTCTCAGCATCTCCCCATATGTGTGTCATGAGTGTGGATGGCTCTCAGCAGTTGTGCAGCCCCACGTTACAAGCTTGGGGGATCCCAGCAGGTCCCCACGTGTGTGTCACAAGTTTAGGGGGGTCTCAGCAGCTCCCCACGCGTGTCATGAGTTTGGGGGGCTCTCAGCAGCTCCCCACACATGTCACGAGTTTAGGGGGGGTCTCAGCAGCTCCCCACACATGTGTCACAAGTTTAGAAGGGATCTCAGCATGTCCCCAAACGTGTCACAGGTTTAGGGGGGGGTCTCATGAGGTGCCCACACGTGTCACAAGTTTAGGGGGTCTCAGCATCTCCCCATATGTGTGTCATGAGTGTGGATGGCTCTCAGCAGTTGTGCAGCCCCATGTTACAAGTTTGGGGGATCCCAGCAGGTCCCCACGTGTGTGTCACAAGTTTAGAGGGTCTCAGCATGTCCCCAAATGTGTCACAGGTTTAGGGGGGGGGGGTCTCAGCAGGTCCCCACACGTGTGTCATGAGTTTAGGGGGTCTCAGCAGGTCCCCATACACGTCATGAGTTTGAGGGGGGGGTCTCATGAGGTCCCCAAACGTGTCACAAGTTTAGGGGGTCTCAGCATCTCCCCATATGTGTGTCATGAGTGTGGATGGCTCTCAGCAGTTGTGCAGCCCCACGTTACAAGTTTGGGGGATCCCAGCAGCTCCCCACATGTGTGTCACAAGTTTAGGGGGTCTCAGCAGCTCCCCACGCGTGTCACGAGTTTAGGAGGGGTCTCAGCAGCTCCCCACACGTGTGTCACAAGTGTGGATGGGTCTCAGCAGCTCTCCACAAGTGTCACGAGTTTAGGGGGTCTCAGCAGCTCCCCACACATATCATAAGTTTGGGGGGCTCTCAGCAGCTCCCCACGCGTGTCATGAGTTTGGGGGGCTCTCAGCAGCTCCCCGCACATGTGTCAGGAGTTTAGAGGGGGCTCTCAGCAGCTCCCCACACATGTCACGAGTTTAGGAGGGTCTCAGCAGCTCCCCACACATGTCATGAGTTTGGGGGGGGTCTCAGCAGCTCCCCACGCGTGTCATGAGTTTGGGGGGCTCTCAGCAGCTCCCCACGCGTGTCATGAGTTTGGGGGGCTCTCAGCAGCTCCCCGCACATGTGTCAGGAGTTTAGAGGGGGCTCTCAGCAGCTCCCCACACATGTCACGAGTTTGGGGGCTCTCAGCAGCACCAGCCGTGTCCCCCGTGCCCCGGGCAGGGCAGTGGGTCCCCAGCAGCCCCTCACCCGTGTCGGGAGCCGAGTGTCCCCAGCGCGGGGGGTCCCGGCCGCCCCCGCCCCGCTCCGCCTTTGTCTCTCCGCATCCGGGGCTGGCGGCGCGTCCCGGGCTGGCCGCGGCTCCGAGCGCGTCCTGCGCTGGCCCCGCCACCCCCGCGAGGCCCCTCGGCCGGCAGTGACCCTTGTCCCCGCTCCGCCGGCCGTGCCACCGCGTCACGTGGGGCCAGGGCACCCGCGGGGACACCGCGGCACCGCCGGGACAGCGGGACGGAGCCATGGACGGACACACGGACAGGTGGGCAGGGCCCGGCCGGGAGGGGACACGCGCGGGGCAGGTGACACCAGGATGGGGGGGACACGAGCGGGGCAGGTGACACCAGGATGGGGGGGACACGCGCGGGGCAGGTGACACCAGGATGGGGGGGGACACGAGCGGGGCAGGTGACACCGGGATGGGGGGGACACGAGCGGGGCAGGTGACACCGCGGTGGAGGGGACACGAGCGGGGCAGGTGACACCAGGATGGGGGGGACACGAGCGGGGCAGGTGACACCGCGGTGGAGGGGACACGAGCGGGGCAGGTGACACCAGGATGGGGGGGACACGCTGCTGGAGGGTTCCCGTCCCGATGGAGGTGGGATTGGTGTCCCCGATCCCGGATTTTGGCTCCATCCCGGGTGACCCAGCTCCGGGCATCCTGTCCCAGGGAGCGCCCCCAAAGTGTCCCTTTCCCGGGTGTTTCAGCCCCAGGTGTCCCTCTGCCCCATGTCCCCATCCCAGACCACCCATTCCCAGGTGTTCCAGTCCCAGGTGTCCCAGTCCCAGTTTGCCCAATCCCAAATTTCCCAGTCCCAGGTGTCCCAGTCCCAGGTGTCCCAGTCCCATATTTCCCAGTCCCAGGTGTCCCAGTCCCAGGTGTCCCTCCCTGTTCCATAGATCCCAGTCCCAGGTATCCCTGCTTCCAGTATCTCTCTCCAAGGTGACCCAGGTGTCCTTGTCCCAGGTGTCCCAGCTGTCCCAGCTGTCCCAGGTGTTCCCACTGCTCCGTTTCCCACTCTCCCAAACCCCAGTCCCAGCACCCACCTGACTCCAGGAAACCCCCAAGGAGGAAGGGACACCCTGGAGCTGCCCCAGCACCATCCCCACCCAAAATCCCCCCAGGCCCACATCCCTGGGGGATCCCACAGCCCCCACCTGGGAACAGGGACCCCCAGCACCCTCCCCTGGGGATGCAGGGTGGTTTTAGGCAGGTGCAAGGTGGGCACGGGGGTTTCTGGGGGTGCAGGGTGGGTTCAGGTGAGAGGGGTTCACAGCAGGTTCTGAGGGTGCAGGGTGGGTTTAGATTGGGCTGGGGGCTCACAGCAGGTTCTGGGGGTGCAGGGTGGGTTTAGATTGGGGTGGGGGTTCACAGCAGGTTCTGGGGGTGCAGGGTGGGTTTAGATCGGGGTGGGGGCTTATTACAGCGACCTGTGTGGGCCGCTGCTGGTGAGAGAGAGACGGTGAATCTTGTATCTTGATCAGAAGGCTTATTTATTAATATATGATATATAATACATTATTGCTATACTAATAGAATATAGAGAGAGGTTTTGCAGAGCTGCTAGCTAAGCTAAGAATAGAATAGAAAAGAACCCACAACAAAGTTGTGGCCAAGGACTCAGTCCCCTGGCTTGAACTGATGATTGGCTCTTAATTATAAACATAGAAAATGAGCCAATCAAGGTGAATCTTATTGTATTCTACAGCAGCTGATAATAATTGTTTACCTTGTCTTCAGAGGCCTCTGGCCTCCCGAAGACACAGAAATCCAAAAGGAAGGATTTCTGTGGAGAAATGTCTGCGACAGGGGCTCACAGCGGGTTCTGGGGGTGCAGGGTGGGTTTAGATTGGGGTGCAGGGTGGGTTTAGATTGGGGTGGGGGCTCACAGCAGGTTCTGGGGGTGCAGGGTGGGTTTAGATTGGGGTGGGGGCTCACAGCAGGTTCTGAGGGTGCAGGGTGGGTTCAGATTGGGCTGGGGGCTCACAGCAGGTTCTGGGGGTGCAGGGTGGGTTTAGATTGGGCTGGGGGCTCACAGCAGGTTCTGGGGGTGCAGGGTGGGTTTAGATCGGGGTGGGGGCTCACAGCAGGTTCTCCCGCCCCTCCCCACATTCCCAGCTCGTGGCTCGGAGCCCCCCTGGAGCAGTTGCCCACCCCGGCGCTGACCCTGGACCTGGCCACGCTGCGCGGGAACGCCGAGAGGATGCGGGAGCGCTGCCGGGCGCTGGGGCTGCGCCTGCGGCCACACGTGAAAACGCACAAAACCCTGTGAGTGCCACCCAGAGCCCCCAACACCCTGTGAGTGCCCCCCCAGAGCCCCAAAACCCTGTGAGTGCCACCCAGAGCCCCCCAAAACCCTGTGAGTGCCACCCAGAGCCCCAAAACCCTGTGAGTGCCACCTCAGTGTCCCCCAAAACCCTGTGAGTGCCACCCAGAGCCCCCAACACCCTGTGAGTGCCACCCAGAGCCCCCAACACCCTGTGAGTGCCACCCAGAGCCCCAAAACCCTGTGAGTGCCACCCAGAGCCCCCAACACCCTGTGAGTGCCACCCAGAGCCCCAAAACCCTGTGAGTGCCACCCAGAGCCCCCCAAAACCCTGTGAGTGCCATCCAGAGCCCCCAACACCCTGTGAGTGTCACCCCAGAGCCCCAAAACCCTGTGAGTGCCACCCAGAGCCTCAAAACCCTGTGAGTGCCACCCAGAGCCCCCAACACCCTGTGAGTGCCACCCAGAGCCCCAAAACCCTGTGAGTGCCACCCAGAGCCCCCCCAAACCCTGTGAGTGCCCCCCCAGAGCCCCCCCAAACCCTGTGAGTGCCACCCCAGAGCCCCCCAAAACCCTGTGAGTGCCACGCAGAGCCCCCCAACACCCTGTGAGTGCCACCCAGAGCCCCCCAAAACCCTGTGAGTGCCACCCAGAGCCCCAAAACCCTGTGAGTGCCACCCAGAGCCCCAAAACCCTGTGAGTGCCCCCCCAGAGCCCCCCAAAACCCTGTGAGTGCCATCCAGAGCCCCCCCAAACCCTGTGAGTGCCACCCCAGAGCCCCCCAAAACCCTGTGAGTGCCACCCCGGAGCCCCAAAACCCTGTGAGTGCCACCCAGAGCCCCCCAAAACCCTGTGAGTGCCATCCAGAGCCCCCCAAAACCCTGTGAGTGCCATCCAGAGCCCCAACACCCTGTGAGTGCCACCCAGAGCCCCAAAACCCTGTGAGTGCCACCCAGAGCCCCCCAAAACCCTGTGAGTGCCACGCAGAGCCCCAAAACCCTGTGAGTGCCACCCAGAGCCCCCCAACACCCTGTGAGTGCCACCCAGAGCCCCAAAACCCTGTGAGTGCCACCCAGAGCCCCCCAACACCCTGTGAGTGCCATCCAGAGCCCCAAAACCCTGTGAGTGCCACCCAGAGCCACCCGGGGTCTCCCCTGAATGCCCCCCATCCTTCTGGATCCCCTCAGTGCCCCTCAGCCTTCATCCAGTTTTCCCCCAGCATCTCCTCATCCTCACCCCAAAATCCTTCTCCAGCATCTCCTCATCCTCCCCGTCATCCCAGTATCTCCCACTGTCCCCATCACTATCCCACCCCAGCATCCCCCAGTTTGTCCAGCATCCTCCCAGTGTCCCTCCCAGTGTCTCCCCATCTTCCCCTCAGGACACCCCTCCTTCCCACCCAGCACGTCCCAGTCCTGCCCCAGTTTTCCCCAGCATTCCCACAGCTTCACCCCCAGCCTCTCCCCAGCATCCTCCCCGCTTTCCCCCACAGAATCCCTCCAGCGTTCCCCAAATCCCCCCTCAGCATTCCTCAACCTCCCCCTCCCCAGGATCCCTCCATCGATCCCACACATCCCTCCCAGTGTCCCCCTTAGCGCCCCTCAGCTTCCCTCAGGCGCCTCCCCAGAATCCCCCCCAGCACCCCCTCATCAGCCCCACCTTCCCCCCGGGCATTTCCCCACCCTCCCTCCCACCATCCTCCCAGTATCCCCCCACCATCCTCCCAGTATCCCCCCACCATCCTCCCAGTATCCCTCATCCTCCTTTCCAGTATCCTCCCATCCTCCCAGTATCCGCCATCCTCCCTCCCAGTATCTCGCTATCCTCATTCCCAGTATCCTCCCATCCTCACTCCCAGTATCCCCTCATCCTCCCAGTATCCTTTCACCCTAACTCCCAGTATCCCCCTATCTCACTTCCAGTATCCCCCCATCGTCTCTCCCAGTGTACCCCCAGTATCCCTCCCAGTATCCCCTCACCCTAACACCCAGTACCTCACTATCCTCACTCCCAGTATCCCCCACCATCCTCCCAGTATCTCGCTATCCTCATTCCCAGTATCCTTTCACCCTAACTCCCAGCATCCCCTTATCCTCACTCCCAGTATCCCCCATCCTCCCTCCCAGTATGCCCCCACCATCCTCCCAGTATGCCCCCACCATCCTCCCAGTATCCCCCATCCTCTCCCTTGCACCCAACTTCTCCCCCAGCACCCCTCCAGCATCTTCCCAGTGTCCCTCCAGGAGCCTCCTCATCCTCCCTCTCATCATCCCCATCCTCCCAGTATCCCCCCAGCTTTCCTCCCAATGTCCCCCCATCCTCACCCCCAGTGTCTCACTATCCTCATTCCCAGTATCCCCCCACCCTCCTTCCCAGTATCCCTCCATCCTCCCTCCCAGTATCCCATCCTCCCTCCCAGTATCCCTCGATCCTCCCTCCCAGTATCCCATCCTCACTCCCAGTATCCCCCCATCCTAATTCCCAGTATCCCACTATTCTCATTCCCAGTATCCCCCCATCCACACTCCCAGTATCCCTGATCCTCCCTCCCAGTATCCCCTCATCCCCCCACCCCGTATCCCCCCCACCCTCCCTCCCAGTATCCGCCATCCTTACTCCCAGTATCCCCCCACCCTCCATCCCAGTATCCCTCCATCCTCCTTTCCAGTATCCTCCCATCTTCCCAGTATCCGCCATCCTTACTTCCAGTATCCCTCCATCCTCATTCCCAGTATGCCTCCATCTTCACTCCCAGTATCCCCTCATCCTGCCAGTATCCTTTCACCCTAACTCCCAGTATCCCCCTATCTCACTCCCAGTATCCCCCCATCATCTCTCCCAGTATCCCCCCAGTATCCCTACCAGTATCCCCTCAACCTCCCAGTATCCCCTCACCCTAACTCCCAGTACCTCACTATCCTCCCTCCCAGTATCCCCCATCCTCCCAGTATCCACCCACCGTCCCTCCCAGTATCCCCCATCCTCCCTCCCAGTATCCCCTTATCCTCACTCCCAGTATCCCCTCATCTTCTTTCCCAGTATCCCACATCCTCCCACTATCTCCCAACCCTTATCACCCAGCATCTCCCCAGCACCTTCCGAGAACCGCCCCCAGCATTTCCCTCCATTCCCATCATTTCCTCCTCCTCCTCCTCCTCCTCCTCCTCCTCCTCCTCCTCCTCCTGCTCCTGCTCACTCCCTGGTTGGCAGGGAGGGCGCGGAGCTGGCGACGGGCGGCTCCCGCCGTGGCATCGTGGTGTCCACGCTGGCCGAGGCGCGTTTCTTCGCGGCCGGGGGCTTCGATGACATCCTGTACGCGTTCCCGGTGCCGCGCTGGCGCCTGGCCGAGTGCTCGGCGCTGGCGCAGCGCCTGCAGCGGTTCCAGGTGCTCCTGGACAGCCCCCAGGGCCTGGAGATGCTGCTGCAGAACCCCCTGCCCGGAGGGAAGCGCTGGCTGGTCTGGCTCAAGCTGGACTGCGGCAATGCCCGAGGTAGGTGAGCCCCAAATCCCATCCCCAAATCCCATCCCCAAATGCAGGGAGGGGACATCGTGTGCCGGCCCCTGGGGTGGGGTGCTCTGAGTGCCCCCAGATCCGGCATCTCAACCAGGATGGGGCGTTGAAGCCACCTAAAAGTCATTGATCAAGGGTGTTCCTCAGGGGAGGATGTCTTGTGTCACTCCAAGCCATGATGGAGCATCTAAACCCGCTCAAAATCATTATTTAAGGGTGTTCTATAGGGAGGGATCTTCATGTCCTTCCAAGCCCCCAAATCCTCCATCCCAACCACGATGGAGAATCTCAGCCCCCCCAAAATCGTTATTTAAGGATGCTGCATGAGGAGGAATCCCCGTGTCCCTTCAAGCCACCGGATCCTCCTTCCCAACCACAATGGAGCATCTCAGCCTCCCAAAATTGTTATTTAAGGGTGCTCCATAGGGATAGATCCCCATCTCCCTTCAAGCTCTCAAATTCTCCATCCCAACCACAATGGAGCATCTAAACCCCCTGAAATCGTTATTTAAGGGTGTTCCATAGGGAGGGATCCCCATGTCCCTCCAAGCCCCCAAATTCTCCATCAAAATCATGATGGAGCATCTAAACCCTCCCAAAATCATTATTTAAGGGTGCTGCAGGGGATGGATCCCCATGTCCCTCCAAGCCCCCAAATTCTCCATCCCAACCACGATGGAGCCTCTCAGCCTCCCCAAAATTGCTATTTAAGGGTGTTCCATAGGGAGGGATCCCCATGTCCCTACAAACCCGCAAATCCTCCATCAAAACCACGATGGAGCATCTAAACCCTCCCATAATCGTTATTTAAGGATGCTCCATGAGAAGGAATCCCCATGTTCCTCCAAGCCCCCAGATCCTCCATCAAAACCTCTAATGCCCCCCAAAATTGTTATTTAAGGATGTTCCATGGGAAGGAATCTTCATGTCCCTCCAAACCCCCCAAATCCTCCATGCCGACCACGATGGAGCATCTAAACCCTCCCAAAATCGTTATTTAAGGATGTTCCATGAGAAGGAATCCCCATGTTCCTCCAAGCCCCCAGATCCTCCATCCCAACCACAATGGAGCATCTAAACACCTTCAAAATCGTTATTTAAGGATGTTTCACGAGAAGGAATCCCCATGTCCCTCCAAGGCCCCAGATTCTCCATCCCAACCACGATGGAGCATCTCAGCCCCTCCAAAGTCATTTTTCCCAGCCACACCTGGTGCAGCAGAAACGGCCCCAAAGCCCCACCAAGGCACTCCCCAACCCCATCCCCACATTCCCACCGCCAGGATGCTCCGTGGGGGCCATGTCCCGCTGTCCACTCACTCGTGTCCCCAACCCCCCGTCACACCGTGTCCCCTCCCAGCCGGGATTCGCCCCACGGATCCCGAGGCGCTGTCGCTGGCCCGGGCCATCGCCCAGGGCTCCCCGGAGCTGGTGACGCTCGTGGGGGTCTACGCGCACTGCGGGAACACCTACGGCTGTCGCGACATCGCCGCCATCCAGGCCATCGCCAGGGACACCACGGCCGCCGTGCTGGAATTCGTCACCGCGTGAGTGGCCGGGACGAGCGGGGATTTGGGGGTTTGGGGATTTGGGGGTTTTGGGGATTTGGGGGTTTGGGGATTCGGGGGTTTGGGGATTCGGGGGTTTGGGGGTCTGGGGGTTTGGGGATTTGGGGGTTTGGGGATTTGGGGGATTTGGGGATTTGGGGATTTGGGATTTGGGGGTTTGGGGATTTGGGGGATTTGGGGATTTGGGATTTGGGGATTTGGGGGATTTGGGGGTTTGGGTGTTTGGGGATTTGGGGATTTGGGGATTCGGGGGGTTTGAAGATTTGGTGATTTGGTGATTTGGGGGTTTGGGGGATTTGGGGCTTTGGAGGTTTGGGGATTTGGGGGTTTGGGGGTTTGGGGATTTGGGGGTTTGGGATTTGGGGGTTTGGGGATTTGGGGGTTTGGGGGTTTGGAGGTTTGGGGATTTGGGGGTTTGGGGATTTGGAGATTTGGGGGTTTGAGGATTTGGGGATTTGGGGGTTTGGGTGTTTGGGGATTTGGGGGTTTGGGGATTTGGAGGTTTGGGGATTTGGGGATTTGGGGGTTTGGGTGTTTGGGGATTTGGGGGATTTGGGGGTTTGGGGATTCGGGGGTTTGGGGGTTTGGGGATTTGGGGGGTTTGGGGATTTGGGGATTTGGGGGGTTTGGGGATTGGGGATTTGGGGATTGGGGGGTTTGGGGATTGGGGGGTTTAGGGGTTTGGGGATTTGGGGGGTTTGGGGGTTTGGGGATTGGGGGGTTTGGGGATTGGGGGGTTTGGGGGTTTGGGGATTTGGGGGGTTTGGGGATTTGGGGGTTTGGGGATTTGGAGGTTTGGGGATTTGGGGGTTTGAGGGTTTGGGGATTTGGAGGTTTGGGGATTTGGGGGTTTGGGGATTGGGGGATTTGGAGGTTTGGGGATTTGGGGGTTTGGGGATTTGGGGATTTGGGGGATTGGGGGTTTGGGGATTTGGGGGTTTGGGGATTTGGGGATTTGGGGGTTTGGGGATTTGGAGGTTTGGGGATTTGGGGATTCGGGGATTTGGGGGTTTGGGGATTGGGGGGTTTGGGGGTTTGGGGGGTTTGGGGATTTGGGGGGTTTGGAGGTTTGGGGATTTGGAGGTTTGGGGATTTGGGGGTTTGAGGGTTTGGGGATTTGGAGGTTTGGGGATTTGGGGATTGGGGGATTTGGAGGTTTGGGGGTTTGGGGGTTTGGGGATTTGGGGGTTTGGGGATTTGGGGATTTGGAGGTTTGGGGATTTGGGGGGTTTGGGGATTTGGAGATTTGGGGGTTTGAGGATTTGGGGATTTGGGGGTTTGGGTGTTTGGGGATTTGGGGGTTTGGGGATTTGGAGGTTTGGGGATTTGGGGATTCGGGGGTTTGGGTGTTTGGGGATTTGGGGATTCGGGGGTTTGGGGATTCGGGGGTTTGGGGATTTGGGGATTTGGGGGGTTTGGGGATTGGGGATTTGGGGATTGGGGGGTTTGGGGATTGGGGGGTTTAGGGGTTTGGGGATTGGGGGGTTTGGGGGTTTGGGGATTTAGGGGTTTGGGGATTTGGGGGTTTGGGGATTTGGGGATTTGGGGATTTGGAGGTTTGGGGATTTGGGGGTTTGGGGATTTGGAGATTTGGGGGTTTGAGGATTTGGGGATTTGGGGGTTTGGGTGTTTGGGGATTTGGGGGTTTGGGGATTTGGAGGTTTGGGGATTTGGGGGTTTGGGTGTTTGGGGATTTGGGGATTCGGGGGTTTGGGGATTCGGGGGTTTGGGGGTTTGGGGATTTGGGGGGTTTGGGGATTTGGGGGGTTTGGGGATTGGGGATTTGGGGATTGGGGGGTTTGGGGATTGGGGGGTTTGGGGATTTGGGGGGTTTGGGGGTTTGGGGATTGGGGGGTTTGGGGATTTGGGGGGTTTGGGGATTTGGAGGTTTGGGGATTTGGGGGTTTGGGG
This sequence comes from Ammospiza nelsoni, assembly GCF_027579445.1. NCBI lineage: Eukaryota > Metazoa > Chordata > Aves > Passeriformes > Passerellidae > Ammospiza > Ammospiza nelsoni. The sequence goes on along the minus strand of NC_080633.1, from coordinate 1,282,505 downwards.
ATTTGGAGGTTTGGGGATTTGGGGGTTTGAGGGTTTGGGGATTTGGAGGTTTGGGGATTTGGGGGTTTGGGGATTGGGGGATTTGGAGGTTTGGGGGTTTGGGGATTTGGGGGTTTGGGGATTTGGGGGATTGGGGGTTTGGGGATTTGGGGGGTTTGGGGATTTGGGGATTTGGGGGGTTTGGGGATTGGGGATTTGGGGATTGGGGGGTTTGGGGATTGGGGGGTTTGGGGGTTTGGGGATTGGGGGGTTTGGGGATTTGGGGGTTTGGGGATTTGGGGGGTTTGGGGATTTGGGGGTTTGGGGATTTGGAGGTTTGGGGATTTGGGGGTTTGAGGGTTTGGGGATTTGGAGGTTTGGGGATTTGGGGGTTTGGGGGTTTGGGGATTTGGGGGGTTTGGGGGTTTGGGGATTTGGGGGGTTTGGGGATTTGGGGGTTTGGGGATTTGGAGGTTTGGGGATTTGGGGGTTTGAGGGTTTGGGGATTTGGAGGTTTGGGGATTTGGGGGTTTGGGGATTGGGGGATTTGGAGGTTTGGGGATTTGGGGATTTGGGGATTTGGGGGTTTGGGGGTTTGGGGATTTGGGGGGTTTGGGGGTTTGGGGATTTGGGGGGTTTGGGGATTTGGGGGTTTGGGGATTTGGGAATTTGGGGGTTTGGGGATTTGGGAATTTGGGGGTTTGGGGGTTTGGGGATTTGGGGGACAGGAAGGGTCAAGGCGGCCGCTGTCCCCTTGCCAAGGCGCGGCTGTCGGCTGTAAATGCGAATCACCCCCATAAAGGGGCCCTCAAAGCCCGCCCGGGGGGCACCGGGGGTGGTGGCGGCGCCGCTGCCCTTTGATGTGGCTGTGACCCGGGGCATTGTCCCCTCCCTCCCGCCTGCCGCCCTTTCATCCCGGCGGGGGCCGCATCCTGCGGGGAATCGCGGCCGGACGGGCCCTGCTGGGAAAAGGGGGAGGAACCTCCACCCCCGCCACGCCGGGGACAGCGATGTGCCCACCTGGGGACACGGCCCGGGGGCCACCGGCCCGGGGTGGCACCGGCTGGTGGCGGGGGAAAGCCCAGATCCCACCCCCTCCCCAAAATCTGAGCACATCTGGGGCTGGTTCCAACACATCTGGGGGTCCAGAAATATCTGGAAGGGGTCCCAGGCACCGCTGGGGGTGTCCTGGCACATCTGGGGGGCACTTCTGGCACATCTGGGAACGGCCTGGCACAGCTGAGGGGATCCCAGGCACATCTGGGGGCTCCCAGATCCACCTGGAGGGATCTCCAGCACATCTGGGGTTCTCAGACGCATCTGGGAGTGTTTTAAAACATCTGGGGGGGTGTCCAGCTCAAACGGGTGGATCTCTGGCACATCTGGGCATGGTTCGGCACATCTGGAGGGGCCTCTGCCACATCTGGGGGGATCTGGAGGGATGCCCACCAGCCCTGAGTCTTTGAGAGGGCTCTCGGGCACATCTGGCTGGCACCTGGGCACATCTGGATGTGTCCTGGTCGCATCTTGAGTTCTGCCGGGCACGCTGCGGGGAGGCCGTGCCACATCTGGATGGCTCCCCTGAGTGTTTGGGGCACCCAGAGGTGCAGGACCCACCTCTGCTCTTATTCCCGGTGGTACCCGGGGGTGACAGACCCACCTCTGGCGACGCGGGGGTGACATCCCGCACCCCCATCACCCAGAGGGTGTCCCCCGTGTGTCCCCCAGGCTGCGGCAGGCGGGGATCCCGTGTCCCCAGGCCACCATCGGCTCCACCCCGTCCTGCAGCCACCCGGTGCCGGAGATGTCGCAGCTCACCGAGGTGCACCCGGGCAATTACCTCTTCTACGGTGAGCAAAGGGGACCGGGAGGGAGCCCCGCGGGTGGGACACGGCCAGGCTGAGCCCGCGTCCCCCGCAGACCTGCAGCAGACGCAGCTGGGCTCGTGCCGGCCCGAGGAGGTGGCGATCCGTGTGCTCAGCAGGGTCATCGGGCACTACCCGCACCGCGGGCAGCTGCTGCTGGACTGCGGCTGGGCCGCCCTGAGCCTGCACGGCCGCGACCGGGGACCCGCGGGCTGCGCGGCCATCGAGGGCCACCCCCAGCTCAGGTGACGCCCGCGGGGAGCGGGGGGACGGCGGGGCCGGGCGGTGACACCCGTGACGGCCTCGCGTCCCCGCAGGCTGGTGGGGCTGACCCAGGAGCACGGGCTGGTGGAGGCCGCGGATGGGCGGCTGGATTTCGAGCGATTCCCGCTGGGGAGCACCTTGGCGCTCATCCCGTTCCACGTGAGCGTCACCCCCGCGTGTCCCCTCCCGTGCCAGCGCCGTGTCACATCACAGCTCGGTGTCCCCTCTGTCGCAGGCCTGTGCCACGGCCGCCATGCACCCCGTGTACTTCGTGCACGCTGCCGGCAAGGTGGTGGAGCTCTGGCGCCCCGTGCGCGGCTGGTGAGAGGAGCGAGAGGAGATTGTGGGGGATGCAGCCGCACCCAGACCCTGCACCCACCCGGGCACCTGCACCCACCCTGGACCGAGGGCACCCTGCACCCACCCTGGACCGAGGCTCTGCACCCACAGCGAGACCCTGCAGCCGCTCCGAGTCACTCTGTGCACCCACGCTGGGGTCACAGAGCCACAACAGGGTCCTGCACACACAAGGGGCGTTGCACCCAGTCCCACACCTTGTACCCATTCCTGCACCCATTCCCACCCTGCACCCATTCCCACTGCACCCATTCCCACCCTGCACCCATGCCCACTGCACCCACTCCTACTCCGCGCCCACTCCCACTGCACCCATTCCCACTGCACCCATTCCCATCCTACACCCATGCCCACTGCACCCACTCCTACTCCGCGCCCATTCCCACACCCTGCACCCATTCCCACTGCACCCATTCCCACACCCTGCACCCATTCCCACACCCTGCACCCATTCCCACTGCACCCATTCCCATCCTACACCCATGCCCACTGCACCCACTCCTACTCCGCACCCATTCCCACACTCTGCACCCATTCCCACACCCTGCACCCATTCCCATACCCTGCACCCACTCCCACACCCTGCACCCATTCCCACTGCACCCATTCCCACCCTACACCCATTCCCACTCCGCACCCACTCCACGTCCCTCCACCCACTCCAGGATGCTGCACCCACACCGGGGCTCAATAAATCAGCTTCTCCCGCTTCCAGGCGCTTATTCCCGCGGGGAAGCGCCGTGGGGAGGTGGCGGGAGGAGTGGGTGACGCGGTCCCTCCGGTGCCGTCCATCCCAGCTCGGACGGGCCCGGTCCAAGCCGGACCCATCCCGATGGGCGGGACTCGAACCTGCGGCCGCCAGAGCTGCGAGGGGCGGGGCTCCGAGCCTGGCCACGCCCCTCAAGCGACGAACGGCCAATGGGAGCGCGCCCCGCCCGGCCCTGCCCGGGGGAGCCACGCCCAGCCCGGCCCGGCCCAGGCGCGACGGGGCGGCCGAGAGGAGCCGAGCGGGGCCGAACGGAGCCGAACCGGGACCGAAGGGAACCGAACCGAGCCCGAACGGGGCCGAGCCGGAACCCAGCGGGGCCGAACGGAGCCGAACCGGGACCGAACGGGGCCGAGCCGGAACCCAGCGGGGCCGAACGGAGCCGAACCGGGACCCTGCGGAGCCGAACGGGACCGAACGAGACAGAGCAGGGACGGAGCGGGGCCGAAGCGAGGCCGCGCGGTGCCGGCCGGGGCCGAAGCGGTTCGGAGCGGCTCGGAGCAGCCCGGCCCCGGTTCGGCCCGGCCCGCAGCGGGTCCCGGGCCGGTGCCGGCGATGCGGCCGCTCCCGGTGCCGCTGCTGCTGCTGCTGCTGAGCCCGGTGCGGGCGGGAACGGGACCGGGATGGGAGCGGGATGGGACGGGCCGGGTCTCCCGCTGCCCCGGGGCGCTCCGGGTCACTTCGCTCCCTGGCTTTTGTTGAAGTTTTTTGGGGTTGGTTCGGTTAAATTTGGGTCATTTCGGTTCAGTTCCTTTTCCTTCATTTTATTCCATTTTCCTCCTTTTTTTCCTTTATTTTCTTTTATTTTCCTGTTTTGCTTTCTTTTTATTTTCCTTTTTATAATTTTATTTTTATCATCCTTTTTCATTTTTTCTTTAATTTTTTTTAAATTTTCCTCTTTTATTTCATTCTCTTTTTTTTGAATCTCATTTTATTTTCCTCTTTTATTTTTTATTTTCCTTTTTAATCTTCCCTGGTTTGTCTCATCTTATCCTATTTTTTCTTTCCTTATTTTCTTACTTTATTATTTTACTTTACTTATCCTATTTTCCTTTACTTTCCTGTATTTTCCTTTACTTTCCTTTACTTTCCTTTCCTTTATTTTCTTATATTTTTCTTTATTTTCCTTTACTTCCCTGTATTTTCCTTTACTTTCCTTTACTTTCCTTTCCTTTACTTTCCTTTATTTTCTTATATTTTTCTTTATTTTCCTTTATTTTTCTTTTTTTTTCTTTACTTTTCCTTTATTTTCCTTCATTTCACGTTCTTTTCCTTCCTTCCACTTTAACTTAGTTCAGCTTTCCCCCTTCCTTTCTCCTCCTTTTATTTCGCTGATTTCTCTTCATTCCTTTCCATTCCAATGCCTTTTATCTCACTTTTATTTACTATTTATTTCCTTTTTTACCCTTCCCGTTTGATTCCCCGCTTTTATTCCTCTCCCTTCCTCATTATTTATTTTTACCGCTCTCAATCCCCCCCTCCAAACCCCTTTCCCATGGCTGGGGGGGGGTCCCAGTGGGAATCGGATTGAGGGGAAACTGAGGCAGGACCGCTGTGCCCGCAGGTGCCGGGGGGGGCCGGGGGGTGCCCCCCGTGTCCCCGCGGTGTCCCCGAGCCCTGCGACAGCCGCTGCCCACCCTGCGCCCGCAGTGAGTACCCCAAACCACCCCGAACCCACAAACACCCCCAAAAAAACGACCCCAAAAACCCCAAAATGCTCCAACCCCGCAGCGCGGAGCCCCGCGGAGGAGGAGCCGGAGGAGCCGTGCCCGCCCTGCCCGCCCTGCAGCCGTGAGTGGCACCGGCACCGGGGGGCACCGGGAGGGCTGGCCAGGGTCCCCCTGTGTGCCTCAGTTTCCCTTGTGTGCCTCAGTTTCCTTTTTGTGCCCCAGTTTCCCCGAGTTGCTCCCCAATTTCCCCCTTTGTGCCTCAGTTTCCCTTTTGTGCCCCAGTTTCCCCGAGTTGCTCCTTAATTTCCCCCTCGTGGTTCCTTAATTTCCCCTTTACGTGCCTCAGTTTCCCCTCGTGGTTCCTCATTTTCCTCTTTTTGTCCCTCAGTTTCCCCATGTTGCTCCTGATTTCCTCTTTTTGTGCTCCAGTTTCTCTTTTGTGCCTCAGTTTCCCCCCGTTGCTCCTTAATTTCTCCTTTTTGTGCCTCAGTTTCCCCACGTTGCTGCTCAATTTTCCCTTTTTGTGCTCCAGTTTCTCTTTTGTCCCTCAGTTTCCCCCGTTGCTCCCTAATTTCTCCTTTTGTGCCTCAGTTTCCCTTTATGTGCCTTAATTTCCCCTTGGTGGTTCCTCAGTTTCCTTTGTGTGCCTCAGTTTCCCCGAGTTGCTCCCCAATTTCCCCCTCTGTGCCTCAGTTTCCCTTTTGTGCCCCAGTTTCCCCGAGTTGCTCCTTCATTTCCCCCTCGTGGTTCCTTAATTTCCCCTTCTGTGCCTCAGTTTCCCCTTGTGGTTCCTCATTTTCCTCTTTTTGTCCCTCAGTTTCCCCATGTTGCTCCTGATTTCCTCTTTTTGTGCTCCAGTTTCTCTTTTGTGCCTCAGTTTCCCCCGTTGCTCCTTAATTTCTCCTTTTTGTGCCTCAGTTTCCCCATGTTGCTGCTCAATTTTCCCTTTTTGTGCTCCAGTTTCTCTTTTGTCCCTCAGTTTCCCCCGTTGCTCCCTAATTTCCCCTTTTGTGCCTCAGTTTCCCTTTATGTGCCTTAATTTCCCCTTGGTGGTCCCTCAGTTTCCCTTTTGTCCCTCAGTTTCCCTTTTGTCCCTCAGTTTCCCCCATTGCTCCCTAATTTCCTCTTTTCGTGCCTCAGTTTCCCCTTTGTGCCTTAGTTCCCCCATGTTACTCGCTATTTCCCCTTCTGTGCCTCAGTTTCCCCTTGTGGCTCTTCAATTTCACCTTTTTGTGCTCCAGTTTCCCTGTGTTGCTCGCTAATTTCACCATTTTGTACATCAGTTTCCCTTTCATGCCTCAGTTTCCCCACATTGCTTGCTAATTTCCCCTTTTTGTGCCTCAGTTTCCCCCATTGCTCCCTAATTTCCCAGTTTTGTGCCTCAGTTTCCCTTTTGTCCCTCAGTTTCCCCTTGTGGTTCCTTAATTTCTCCTTTTTGTGCCTCAGTTGCCCTTTGTGGTTCCTTCATTTCCCCACATTATGCCTCAGGTTTCCCTCGTTGTGCCTCAGTTTCCCCTCACCGTGCCTCTCTCCTCGTGTCATTCCTTGATTTCCCCACACTGTGCCTCAGTTTCCCCTTGTTTCTCTCACTGTCCCCTTTTGTGTCTCCCGTCCTGCTTCATTTTTCTTACATTGTGCCTCAGTTTCCCCACATCGTTCCCCAGTTTCCTCCTGTCCTGCCTCAGTTTCCCCTTTTAGGCCTCAATTTCCCCATATCCTACTTTAGTTTCCTTGTGTTGTGCCTCAGTTTCCCTTTTTTTAACCTCATTCCCTTTTTCTGCCTCAGTTTCCCCCATTTTACCTCATTCCCTTGTGCCTCAGTTTCCCCTTTTGTTCCTCATTTCCCCTTTTTTGTGCTCAGTTTCCTCCATTTTATCCCGTTTCTTCTTTTGTGCCTCAGTATCCCCTTTTGTCCCTCATGTCCCTTTTTGTGCCTCAGTTTCCCTTTTTCACCTCATCCCTTTTTTGTGCCTCTGTTTCTCCTTTCCCCCCTCACTGTGCCTCAGTTTCCCCCTCATTCCCCCTTACTATGCCTCAGTTTCCCCTCGTTTCCCCTCACTGTGCCTTGGCTTCCCTTTTCCTCCTCATTCCCCCTCACTGTGCCTCAGTTTCCCCCAATTCCCCCTCACTGTGCCTCAGTTTCCCCCTCATTTTCCCCTCACTGTGCCTCAGTTTCCCTTTTTTCCCTCATTCCCCCTTATTGTGCCTCAGTTTCCCCCTCATTTTCCCTCACTGTGCTTCAGTTTCCCCTTTTTCCCTCATTCCCCCTCACTGTGCCTCAGTTTCCCCTTTTCCCCCTTACCGTGCCTCAGTTTCCCCCTCACTCCCCCTCACCGTGCCTCAGTTGTCCCCATACCCGGGGCTCTCTCCCCTCTCGCCTCCCCCGTCCCTCTCCGGAGGGACACTGAGGCAGGGCCGCCATGTCCTCACTCCCTTCCCACAGACGAGGCCACGGCGCCGCTCGCTGAGGGGACCCCGCCGGTGCCGGGGACCCCCCGAGTGACGCCGCCGGTGTCGGGGGCTCCCCCCGAGCCCCCCGGGGACATCATCCCGCTGTACTGCGCCCTCCTGGCCGGCCTCGTCGTGGGGCTCGTGGCCTACGTGGCCTTCAAGTGGTGAGTGAGGGGTGCCGGGGGGCCGGGGCGGTTTGGGGACCCCCGGTGAGCCCCGGTGAGCCCCGGTGTCCCCGCAGCTGGGACACCTGCAGGAAGAAGCGGCAGCTGGACAAGGCGCGGGACGCGGGGGACGCGGCGCTGGCGGCGGACGCGGAGAAGCTGCGGGGGGACGGCGGAGTCTGCCCGGAGAGCGCCGGCCTGGAGCCGCCTCAGCCCCGTGAGCGCCCCGGGCCCGCGGGTGTGGGGACAGCCGGGCCTGGGGGTGTGGGGACACCCAGATCTGGGGGGGTTTGGGGGAGATCCGAGGGTGTGGAGACACCCAGCCCTGGGAGGGTTTGGGGGGACACTCGCGAGTTTGGGGACACCCAAATCTAGGGGGTTGTGGGGACACTCGGCCCTGAGGGGGTTTGGGAGAACACCCGCGGGTTTGGGGACACCCAGGTCTTGGGGGACTGGAGGACGGCCGGCCCCGGGGGGATCTGGGGACATCCGGCCCTGGGGGCATTTCGGGACACCCAGCCCTGGGGGGGTTTGGGGGGACATCCAATGGTTTGGGGACACCCAGCCCCGAAGGTGTTTGGGGGACATTTGGGGGTTTGGGGATACCCAGCCCTGGGGAGGGTCAGGGTTTGGGGGCACCTGAGAATTTTGGGGTGGATGGGATGAGGATGGGGATGGGGATGGGGATGGGGATGGGGATGGAGTGGGGTGGGATGGGATGGGATGGGATGGGATGGGATGGGATGGGATGGGATGGGATGGGATGGGATGGGATCACCGAGCACCTGGATGAGGTCGGGGAGCCCCTAAATGGGATTGGGGAACACCTGCAAGGGGTCGGGGAGCACGGGGTGGGGCTGGGGAGCACCCAAAGCGGTGGGGAAGCCCTTAAATGGGATTAGGGAGCGCTTGGATGAGGTCGGGAAGCCCCCAGTGGGATCGGGGAGCACCTGGATGGGTCGGGGGTCCCCCACACTTCCCAAGGCGGGTCGGGAGCCGCCCCCGCCCGTCGGTCCCGGGGTGATTCCGGGGCGCTGACCCCGTCCCTGCCCGCAGCGCCCCCCGAGGGTCCCTCCCCGCTCCCGGGGTCCCCGCGGCGCCAGGAGGAGCCGGGAGAGCTGGAGCGGCTGCTGGAGCTGGGAGCGCCCGGCAGCGACCGGCGCGGCCCCGGCCCCGGCCCCGCGGGGACACCGGGGGACATCACCTCTGCCGTGTGACACCGGGGGACACCGGGGGACATCCCCTCTGCCGTGTGACACCGGGGGACACCCCCTCCGCCGTGTGACACCGGGGGACATCCCCTCCGCCGTGTGACACCCCCTCCGCGGCGACACCGGCTGCTCCCGGCGGTGCTCCCGCTTCCCGATGGATTCCTGGGGAATTTTTTTACGTGGGTTTTGTACTTTTGTAGGGATTCTGGTGGGTGGGATGGGGACTTGCCGTGGCTGGCGCCTGGGTGGGGGCATTAAACGTGTCACTGGGTGCCACCAGGGTTTGTGTCCTCAGGTGTCTGTGTGTCCATGCATGTTCCGGGGATGTGTTCTGAGTGTCACAAGGTGCCTGCTTGTCCCCAGTGTCCCCAAGTGTCCCTGGGATGTGTCCCTTCAAGTGTGGAAGTATTCCCAGGTGTCCCTCCTGGTGTCTGTCCCCATGATGTCTTCCCTTGGGTGTCCCCAGTGTCCATGGGATGTGTCCCTTCAGGTGTCCAGGTATTCCCAGGTGTCCCTCCTGGTGTCTGTTTGTCCCTGGAATGTGCCCCCCTGGGGTCTCCCAAGTGTCCCCAGCTGACCATGAGTCCCCAGAATGTTCCCCAGGTGTCCCTTTGTCCCCAAGATGCGTCCCTGCATCCCTGTGATGTGAGTGCTCAGGTGTCTGGGCTGGGTGTCCCCAGGTGTCCCCTATGTCCCCAGGGCCATGGCCCAAGGATGGGACCCCTCAGGTGTCCGTGTGTCCTTGGGCATCCACGTGTGTCACCAGGACGTGTCCCAGGGTGTCCGTGTGTCCCACGCCCATCCAGACCAGCCCGAGGAGGAGGAGGGGACACCCCAAAGACCCCAAGGCAGGTGGCACTGGGGACAGAAAAAGCCATTTCTAACCCCAAAATGCTCCCAGGTCACCCCAAACTTCCCTTCCCAGGGGGTCCAGATTCCCGGGAATGCTGAGGGTGACAGGAGGTCCCCAAGGGAGAGGGGACATCCCAAGCCAGGTCCCCCTTGTGGCCCTGCCCAGCGTCGATTTTGGGGTTTGTTTTTTGGGTTTTTTTTGTTTGTTTTTGTTTTTCTTTTGATTTTTTATTTTTTTCTCTTTTTTTGCTCCTTTTTTTTTTTACATAAAAAGTTCCGTAAAAATTGGATAAAGTAAAATGCTCGAAGCAGTAAAATCAATCTTATCAACATGGCCAGAAATCCGCAGTATTTACAGGGAAACGGAGGAAACCTCGCAGAACCAAAAGGAAAAACCAAGGAAACAACCAAAAAAAAAAAAAAAAAAAATTAAAAATCCGGGAATAACCCCCCAAAGTCTCCTGCCAAACATTCCCGTGGGATTGGAATGTTTGGGGCTGAAAGCAACGGGGAAAAAAGCAAATTATTATCAATATATTCACATATACGTTAAAATATAATACAGAGCTTGGGAGCAGCGCCGCCAGAGCCGGGCTTGGCAAAGCCTGCAGCAGCAAAAGCAGGCTTGGGAAAGCCCAGCTCGTCCTCAGCGACGGGAACCAAGTTTGTTTTCCTTAAAAAACCAAAAATCCATCGTCATAATAATAATAATAATAATATAATAATAATAATAAATTCACAGGTTGGTGGCTCGGGAGGGCGAACCCCAGCGGCATCGGGGCCCCCGAGGGCCAGGGGTTATTCCAGGGGCTATTCCAGCTCCGTGTCCTCTTTGGGCTTGTAGAGGATCCCGAATTTCTGCATGTACTTCTTGATGTACTCCTTGGTTTTGTGTTTGACGTTCTCGTTGCACTCCAGGTCCTCGGGGTTCTTGCAGTACTTGAGCTCCTTGTTCATCACCCCGTGGGTCAGCTGGGGGAATGCTGGAGTCAGCCTGCAATTCCCACCCAGCCCAGGCCTGGCCACTCCCCAGGGCACTTCCAGATGCTTCCTCTTATTCCCAAATATTCCCTGAGCCACTGTCATACTATTCCCAAAATATTCTCTAAATATTTGGCATTGTTCCCTCAATATCTGCTGTTATTTTCCAAGCATTCCCAAGCTATTTTCTTATTATTCCACAAATATTCCCCCTCTTATTTCCAGATACTGCCCAAGCTATTGCTATATTGTTCCCCAAATATTCCCCAATAGTCCCCAAATAGTCCTCAAATAGTCCTCAAATATTCCCCAAATACTCCCCAAGTATCTCCCAAATATTTCCCAAATATTCCCTAAATATTCCATTACTTCCAGATATTGCCCAAGCCATTGTTATATTATCCCCCAAATATTCCTCAAATATTCCCTAAATATTCCTGAAATATTTGGTAGTGTTCCCCAAATATCTGCTGTTATTTTCCAAACATTCCCCAAGCTATTTTCCTATTATTCCTCAAATATTCTGTTACTTCCAGATATTGCCCAAGCCATTGTTATAATATTCCCCAAATATTCCTGAAATATTCCCCAAATATTCCCAAAATATTATTGCCCAAATCTTTCCTCTTATTCCCCAAATATTCCCTAAATATTTATTATTGTTCTCCCAATATCTGCTGTTCTTTCAAGCTACTTTTCTATTACTCCCCAAATACTTCCTGTTCTTCCCCAAATACTTCCTATTACTCCGTAAATTATTTTTATATTACTTCCCAAATATTCCCCAAATAATTCCTAATATTCAATTTGCTATTATTCCCCAAATATTCCCTAAATATTTATTATTGTTGCACCAATATTTGCAATTATCCCCCAAATATTTCCTATTATTCCCAAATATTCCCTTAGTTATTCTCCTATTATTGCCCAGATATTCCCTAAATATTTTCTATTATTGCCCAAATATTTCCTCTTATTCCTCCATGTTATTTATCCATTATTCCCCAATTATTCACTATTATTGCCCAAATATTCCCTGTTATTCCCCAAATATTCCCTAAATATTTCCTACTGTTCTCCCAATATCTCTCCACCATTTCTCCTTCCCTTCCCTCATCCTCCAAGGAGCTGGAGGCAGTTGGAATGACACAATCCCATTTCCTGGGCCATCCCTTGGTCCCCATGTCCCCATACCCCATTGGCCCTGTACCTCCCATGTCCTCATGTCCCACACATCCCTGTGTCCCTGTAGCCACCATATCCCTGTGTCCCCAAATCCCCGTGTCCTGTACTTCCCATGTCCTTGTGTCCCTATGTTCCTGCACCGTGTTCCTACATCTCAGTGTCCCAGTGTCCCCATGTCCCTTTATCCCTGTGTCCCCATGTTCCTGTACCCTCCATGTTCCCATGTCCCACATCCTCCTTGTCTCTGTATTCCCAAGCTCCCCCACCCCTCCTGTTCCCAACTCCTTAAACCCTATTTCCCTGTGTTCCCATATCCCTCTATCCTCCATGTGTCCCCATGGACCCACATCTTCATGTCCCTGTCCTCCATGTCCCTGTGTCCTCATGTTTCAGCATCCCCATGTCCCCATGCTCCCATGTCCCACATTCCATGTCCCCATACCCACTGTCCCTATGTCCCCACATTCCTGTGTCCCCATGTTCCTGTGTCCATGTTCCCAAGTCCCACATCCCATTGTCCCTATGTCCCCATGTTCCTGTGTCCCCATGTTCCCGTGTCCACGCTCCCATGTCCCACATCCCCATGTCTCCACATCCTTTGTCCCCATGCTCTGTGTGTGACCAGGTCCCTGTGTCTCCGTATCCATGTCCCCATGTTCCCGTACTCCTCGTGTTCCCAAGTCCTTGTGTCCCATGTCCCTGCACCCTCCATGTCCCCCCACATTCCCACATTCCCACCTTGCGTGCCAGGTGTTTGAAGTCCTCGGTGGTGGTGATCCGGCCCACCTTGCAGTCGGGTTTTCTGTAGGGATTCAGGCACTGCACGATGAACTGGGACATCTGTGGGACACACACAGAGCGCTGGATCCACTCCCTGCTGCCACCACCCCATCCCATCCCATCCCATTATCCCACCCCATCCCATCCCATCCCATTATCCCACCCCATCCCATCCCATTATCCCACCCCATCCCATCCCATTATCCCACCCCATCCCATCCCATTATCCCATCCCATCCCATCCCATTATCCCACCCCATCCCATCCCATCCCATTATCCCACCCCATCCCATCCCATTATCCCACCCCATCCCATCCCATTATCCCATCCCACCCCATCCCGTCCCTCACCTCTTTCCTGAACACCTCCTTGCTCTTCTTGGCCAGCTCGCTGGACGTGTCGGCCTCGGCCGTCTTGGGCTTCTTGGAAGACTGGAGAGGAACACAGGGATGGAAATGATTCCCTGGTCCTGCCTTGGGGACAGCGCTCCTGTCCCACAGCCTGGTGGGCAGCACAGCTTCCAGCCCATTCCCAGGGACATTCCCAGGGACATTCCCATCCCACTCCCAGGGACATTCCCAGGGACATTCCCAGGGACATTCCCATCCCACTCCCAGGGACATTCCCAGGGACATTCCCAGGGACATTCCCAGCCCATTCCCAGGGACATTCCCAGCCCATTCCCAAGGACATTCCCAGCCCAATGTCAGCACTCCCCCCAGTCCAATCCAGATCTTCCCAGCCTGATCCCAACGAGCTTCTCAGCCCAGTTCTGAGGAGCTTCCAGGCCCATTTCAGTGCTCTCCTCAGCCCATTCCCAACACCCTTCCAAGCACGTTTCCCAGGCTGATCCAGGTACAATTCCCAGACAAATGCCACCACGCTCCCACCCCAAACCAGGGATTTCCCATTCTGGCCTCAAGAACTCCCCTGCCCTCTCCTGGTGCTCTTCCCAGCCTTATCCCAGCAAACTTCCCCACACAGCCCTGGTGCATTCCCCACTTCAATCCTGGTGAACTTTCAGGTGACTTTCCCAGTTCATCCCAGTGAACTTCCCAGCCCAATGCCAGTCTGGTCCAGGCACACTTCCCAGCTCATTCCTGGTGAGTTTCCCAGCCCAGTCCTGGCACGCTCCACACCCCAAGGCAGGCATTCCCAGCCCAATCCCAGTGAGCTCCCCATCCCAATGCCAGCAGGCTCCTCGCCCCAATCCAGACACAATTTCCAGTCTGATCCCAGCACAGTCCCCAGCCCAGTCCCAGCATTTCCCAGCCCTGCTCCTGCCACTCCCCACCTCGGTCCCAACACATTTCCCAGCCCAATCCTGGCACAATTCCCAGCACACTCCTGGGCTGGGAGGCACGGGGACCACTCCTTGTTCTTGTTTTCTTTGGAAAAAAAGCTGGAAAAAGAGCAGGAGTGTGTCCTGGGGAAACCAGGCTGGTCCACAGTGGGAATAAGTTCTGTGGTGGTGGATTTTCCTTCAGGAATTTGCTGGGAGGGCTGGGGCCCCCCACAAGCATTCACACAGATTATCTTTAGCTACAGTCAAGATAAAGGGAATTTTCTAGGAATTTCTGGCTGCTTCCCTGAGTACTGATCCCTGACTTACTAAAGGAGTGGAATCCACTCCAGCTGCATCCCAGAGCCCATCCCTTCACTCTGGATCCACACCCACCTCCCACACGCTCCCATCCCAAACTCTTCCATCTCCCTGGAGCCTGAGGAGGGACAAGCAGCATCCCTGCACCAGCAGCATTTTCTGGGAGAGGTCTGGGATCCAGGTCATCCCAACTTGGATTGTAAGGACAGGAAGAACAAGAGGATTTGTTAAAGGTTTGGAAAGCTGGGGGAGGTTTCCCTTCTCCTGCTCTTTGATGATGTCCCAATATTTCTTTTAATTTAAAAAATCCCACTTTTTAAAAGTATTTGACACTGAAAAAAAGCAGGAAAAAATCCCTTTCAATCCCTAAAAACGTGCCTGGCTGTGGGGCAGAGCTGCAAAACCCAGGAGCACAGGGACAGGGTGTAAATCAGCCGTGCCAGGGAGGTTTTATGGCCGGGGCTTGGCTGGAGCAGGGACATCAAAGCTCCTGCTCCAGCCCCAGGCTCGGCCGCCACTTCAAAAGGCCGGGAATGGGGAGCAGATGGCCCGGGATGGCTGCAGAGCTCCATCGGCAAAGCCACTCCCAAAGCCTCCTCACTCCCAAAGCCTCCTCATTCCCAAAGCCTCTTCATTCCCAAACCCTCCTCACTCCCAAACCCTCCTCACTCCCAAAGCCTCTTCATTCCCAAACCCTCCTCACTCCCAAAGCCTCCTCACTCCCAAAGCCTCTTCATTCCCAAACCCTCCTCACTCCCAAAGCCTCCTCACTCCCAAACCCTCCTCATTCCTAAACCTTTCCTGAACCCCTCCTCATTCCCAAAGCCTCCTCATTCCCAAGCCCTCCTCATTCCCAAACCTTTCCTGAACCCCTCCTCATTCCCAAAGCCTCCTCATTCCCAAAGCCTCCTCATTCCCAAAGCCTCCTCATTCCCAAAGCCTCCTCACTCCCAAACCTTCCTCATTCCCAAACCCTCCTCATTCCCGAGCCCTGCCATTCCCAAACCCTTTGTCATTCCCAAACCCCTGGTCATTCCCAAACCCTTTTCAAACCCTTCATCATTCCCAAACCCTTCCCAAATACCTCATTATTCCCAAACCCTTCCCAAACCCTTTGTCATTCCCAAATCTCTCATCATTCCCGAGCCCCACTGTTCCCAAACCCTTCCTGAACTCCTTGTCGCTCCCAAACCCTTCTGAAACCCTTCCTCATTCCCAAACCCCTCATCATTCCCAAACCCTTCCCCATTCCTGAACCCCTCACGATTTCCAAACCCTTCTCAAATCCCTCATGATTCCCAAACCCTTCTCAAACTCCTCATCATTCTCAAACCCTTCCTGAACTCCTTGTCATTCCCAAACCCTTCCCAAACCCCTCATCATTCCCAAATCCTTTTTCATTCCCAAACTCTGTCATCCCCAAACCAAACTGCCCCAAATCCTTCTCCACTCCCAGATCCTACTCTATCCCCAAACCTTTCCCCACCAAATCATTCTCCATCCCCAAATTCCCTCTCCATTACCAATCCCTTTTCTATCATTAAATTCTTCTCAATCACTAAATTCTTCTCCATAACCAATCCCTTCTTCACCCCAAAATCCTTCTCCATCACCAAACCTTTTTCTACTCCAAATCCTTCTCCACCCCCAATCCCTTCTACATGATGGATCCTTCTCCATCAGCAATCCCTTCTTCATCCCCAAATCCTTCTCCATCTCCAAACCCTTCTCCAGCAATCCCTTCTCCTCCACCCAAACCTTTCTCCACCAATCCCTTCTGCACCCCAAAATTCTTCTCCTCCACCCAATCCTTCTCCACCAATCCCTTCTCCATCTCCAAACCCTTCTCTGTCCCCAAACCCTTCCCCATCCAACCCCTCTCCACATGGGATGAGGGCAAAAATTGGTGTCAAAGTTGGCAGGGAAGGATGAGGAGGAGAAATGAAAACTCAGTTTCCAAGCTCCTCCTTGTGCCAAGGTGCCCATTCCTCCTTGGGGAATTCTTCCTAATTTTAGGCTAAAACTCCATTTTAAATTTATTTTAATATCAAAACCTCCGTATCAAGGCCTTCCTCCCTCATCCCTCCAAAGTGAAATCCCATAACCTTAAGGCTGCCAGGAAAACTAACACAGGAAAATCCCCAGAATGGTGCTGTCCCTATTTTCCAGCCTCTGGGGGAGATGGGAATGGAAAGGCCACAAAGATGGGGGGAAAACCAGCCTGGGATGGGAGCAAAAAGCCAAACACTTGGGAAAACCTGGAGTTCTCTTTTCCAGCAGCTGGGATCTGCTCCACTGACACCAACCTTCCCATGGAGAACCAATGGGAAGGGACAAACTCATCCCAAATCCAAACTTTTTCCATCTAAAAGGATGCAAAACCTTCAGCATCCAGCCTGCCTGGCTTCCTGCAGGGCCACTCCCTCAGGAAAGCCATTTTCCAAGGGAAAACCAGGATTTCAAGTGAGCTTTAAAGGGAACGGCGATCCTGGCTTCTCACTCCTCTTGTGCCTTTCCATCAAAATCCTCCCCCACAGCCCAGGAACACTGGGAATAGCAGCAGCAGCTGTCAGACACAGTGCCAGTGGGTTTAATCCATCTGGGAAAGGTGTGGGGTGGGGAGGAGGGTAAAAGATCCAAGGAATGTGGCTGTAATTTCAGGGTGGAAGCGTTGGAGGCAGGAGCTGCGACCATGGGAGTTCAGTGCCAGCAAAAACCTGACCTTCCGGCCACCCTGGCCCAGAAGAAAGGAATTAAAGCTCTGGAGTGAGTGGGAACCACCCCAGCCTGAGGTCAGCCAGAGCCATGGCTCGTTTAGGAATGAGGGATTCAGGGAAATTCAGGTTTGGAGTAAGCAACAAAACCTGAAGGAGCAGCCAGTTCATGTCCAGCCTGAGGTGAAGCCCTTGGATGGTCACCTCAGCCCTTGCCTCATATTTATCCCAATTTCTGGGATAAAAGCCCACATCTATGGAAGCACCTTCCCCTGCTGCTCCCTCTGCTGTGCAGGCAGCACCGAGACCCTCAGAACTCCATGGGAGAACAACTCCCAAGCAGAAAAGCACCAGCACTGATCGATTTCCCTGCTCACAAGAGCCCAATGTTCTCCTCAGCACCTCATTCCCACCCCAGGGACGCTCCCAAACATCTCCAAGCTGCTCTCCACCACTGAACTTCAGCTCATCCCTCCACAGGGATGCATTACCCACCTACTCCAGCTTCAAATCTCCCTATGGAGCCTCCAATTAACATTTTCTTGCTCAATCCCAATATCCTTCAACAATATTTGCAACCCCAAGATCACAGAATATTATGGGATAAATGTGACACTGATCCAAGGATAAAAATCCTTGAAAAGGCTTCCCTGGATTCCATGGAAGCAACAGCCCTTTGGCTGAGCAGGGAGTGCCAGCTCTGAGCTCATTTCCCAATTAACTTTTTTCCAGTGAGATAAATATTTGTAATTTCATCGGAGTGAACTTGCCAGGATTCCTGGCTGGGAATGGGATTAACCCTTGGCATCCTGGCAGCACATGGAGAGGCAACAGCAGCCACGTGGGGTGTCCCTGGGAGCTGCAGGATGGACAACACCTCCAGGAAAACCCCGGGAACGTGGGAGCAATGGAGCAGCAGGAGAATTGACTCCTCTCTTCCCATGGATTTTCTCCAGCTTGTTAAGGAATCAGAAAGGGGTGGGAAAGGCTCCTGAGCTACACCCTTATTTTGTCCTTTTTCAATGTTACTCCCCCTCATTCCCACTTTTCTGGCCAGCTCCACACTCAGGCTGGGATCCAGGGCAGAACTTCAGGGAAGTCCAGTGTCCATTCAACACCAGAACAGCCAACCCTGAGTGTGGCCAACAGAGCCACTCCAAAGGATCCAAAGGGTCACTTCTGTGCCCCTGGCACCTCCCAACTCCACAGTGACCCTCCATCCCATGGTCCATGCCCAAGATTTGTGCCCCTCACCTTCATGGGGTTCTCGTCGTACGTGGGGGTGCCCAGGTCCATCTCGGCCTCGTGCTCCAGGCTGGCGTCGTCCCCGGGGCTGTCCCACGTTGGGGGATCCCACTGGGTTTGTCTGCAGGGAGGGAAACACGCCAGTGTCACCTCCTGAGGGAAACTGGGACCTGCTCGTGGATTGTCCCATCAGCTGGGACCTCCAGATTCCATCAGAACTCCTGACACGTGGAATTCACAGCACTGCTCTTGATTTGAAGGTTTCTAAGTTGGAGAAGGTTAAAAACAAGCAGGAAGAACTGAAGAAAGGAAATCTACACCATTTTCTGCATGGTGACACTGTGGGATCGAGGATGTTCACCACCAGGATGGAATTCCCAGCATGGAAAGGTGGGAACATCCCAGCAGAGAGCCCAGGGAAGGTTCAGCCTCCTTGGGTCTCCTCGTCTCATCCCAAACTTCCCAACAACACAATTCACCAATTCCTGCTCCACTGGTTTGAATTCCAGGTGTCTGAAGGTCTCCTGCTCTGCTGGAGCAGGGAGGAATCCAAGAGGGAGAAGGAAAAGATTTATGGATGCAGGGAAATGTGTGCCAGGAGCAACAACTGACAGCAGGAAATGGATATGGAGAGAAATATTCCTGCTTATCCTTTTGGAGGTGGATCCTCATCCACACCTCCAATGGAGGTTGGAAATTTTTTAAAATACCTTTTTAGAAGCTCAAAACTCATTTTAATTTCAGGTAAATTCATAGGGATTGATCCAAAACCTGGTTCTTTCCAAAACTAATGGGAAAGGTGTAGGAAAAACATTGGGAAAATTGTGTTTCTTCAAGATGGGAGCTGGGCTCTTCTCCCAAAAAAAAAACCAACAGGACAAGAGGGAACAGCCTCAAGTTGTGCCAGGGGATGTTCAGGTTGGATATTGGGAAAGCTCCTTCAAGGAAAGGGCTGTCCTGGACAGGGTGCAGGGCCCATCCCAGCCCTGTGGATGTGGCACCTGGGGACAGCGGCCAGCGATGCCCACACCTGTCGCAGACACCTTGGCACTAAAAATCCTTTCTTGGGATTTTCTCCCTTCTGAGAAGCTGAGAGGCCTCAGGAACAAAATGTAAATATTGATTATCTGCTGCTGTGGAATGCAGCAGGGGCATCTGTGATTGGCCCATCTTGGATGTTTAATTATAAACATTAATGGCCAATCAAGGCCGAGCTATCTCGGACTGAGTCTCAGAGAGCTGCCTTTTGTTATCATTCCTTTCCATTCTATTCTTAGTTAGCCTTCTGAGAGGAAACCTTTCCTGCTATTCTATTTAGTTAGTTATAATGTAATACATATATAGCATAAAATAATAAATCAAGCCTTCTGAACATGGAGTCAACATTCTCATCTCTTCTTCCCTCACCTGAAGACCCCTGTGACCACTGTCACACACACCCACCTGGTGACCACGTGGTAGTAGTAGATCTTTCCCTCAGGATCCCGGGCTGTTTTCCAGTTGGGAGGGAGGACGATGGTTTTGGGTTTGGGAGGGGAAGGCGGAGGCAGATCCAGGAGGTTGTTGGTGACCACCAGCTCTGGCTGCAGACAGCACGGAAGGGATGAAGTTAAAGTTGTGAGGGCTCACAAAAGGTGCCCTGGCAGCTCTTTATCCCACAGGAAAACCCTCCCCATCCCTCTGGATGCTCACCTGCTGGATGGGCTGGGGCTGCCCGGCCGCCACGATGGTGGTGACGGCCGTGGGGGGCTGCACGATGACTCCCTGTGGGTGAGCCGTGTAGATCTGCTGGCCCTGGATGTACTGCAGACCTGGCTGGGCATAGCTCTGCAACAGGGAATCACAATCAGCTGCTGTTCCCAAAAAAACCTTCACTGCAGGAGCGCAGCTTCCACCAGGCCAGGTGTCCCTGCCTGGCCTTGGACACCTCCAGGGATCCAGGGGCAGCCACAGCTGCTCTGGGAATTCCAGCCCAGCCCCTCCTCACCCTCACAGCCAGGAATTCCTTCCCAATATTATCCTCAGATTTTTGTAATATCATTAATTCTGGCAGCTCCAGACTCTACTTTTAAAAGCCAGTGGAAGTTGAGATCCCACATCCATGTTTTACTCAGCTTTTATCCACAATCTCCATTCAGTCAAAAAACCAAAATACTCCTGCAAGCTGCAAATTCCTGATTGGGCCCAACAACTGTGGAATCATCACCCCTGGATGTGCTCAACGTCTCCAATCCCTGGATGTTCTCAGTATCCCCAATCCCTGGATGTGTTCAATATCCCCCCATCCCAGAATGTTCTCAGTATCCCCCATCCCTGGATATTCTCAGTATCCCCCATTCCTGGATGTGTTCAATGTCCCCCATCCCTGGATGTTCTCACTATCTCCATCCCTGGATGTTCTCACTATCTCCATCCCTGGATGTTCTCAGTATCTCCATCCCTGGATATTCTCAGGTATCTCCCATTCCTGGATGTTCTCAGTATCTCCCATTCCTGGATGTTCTCAGTATCTCCATCCCTGGATGTTCTCCGTATCTCCATCCCTGGATATTCTCAGGTATCCCCCATCCCTGGATGTTCTCAGTATCTCACATCCCTGGGTGTTCTCACTATCTCCATCCCTGGATGTTCTCACTATCTCCATCCCTGGATATTCTCAGGTATCTTCCATTCCTGGATGTTCTCAGTATCCCCCATTCCTGGATGTGTTCAATGTCCCCCATCCCTGGATGTTCTCAGTATCTCCATCCCTGAATGTTCTCAGTATCTCCATCCCTGAATGTTCTCAGTATCTCCATCCCTGGATGTTCTCAGTATCTCCATCCCTGGATGTTCTCAGTATCTCCATCCCTGGATGTTCTCAGTATCTCACATCCCTGGATGTTCTCAGTATCTCCATCTCTGGATGTTCTCAGTATCTCCATCCCTGGATGTTCTCAGTATCTCCATCCCTTGGAATGTCCAAGGACAGGTTGAACAGGGCCTGCAGCAATCTGGGATAACAGAAGGTGTCCCTGCCATGGCATGGGGTGGCACTGGACACTCTTTAAGGTTCCTTCCAACCATCCCCATTCCAGAACTCCATGATTCTCTAATTTATGCCATTTGTAGATGGAAAATACCCTGGAATGTGCTTTCCTTCTACTCCTGGGTAGGAAGCTCCCTGGGAAGAGCTAAGAAGATGCTCCAAGAGAAGCACAGAAGTTACAGTGAGTAACTTGCTGGGGAAGATGAAACAGGAAAGCCTTATAAATATGATGGTCTGGCAAAAGATTTTGAGAATATGGAAACTACATATAAGTGAGACTGAAATGAAAGCTTTGAGATCCCTCAGTTACTGAACAACTGGAAAACAGTGGTGTGGCTGGACTGAAGGTGATCCCCTTTTGATGGAACAACACCGTCTGCTTGCAGACAGCTCCAAGGGGCAGAGCAGACCCTGCAGCTTGGCAGAAGGGCCCAAAGAGGAGTTTTTAGGGTTTAAAATGTAACACAGTATGGTAATGTAATGATTCTTATAGACTGTATGGAAATGCTGTAGGATTTGTATCTTGTACTAGATTGGTTAGTGAGAATTAGAATATTCAACACAGTAGAAGAGTTATGGTATTGTAACGGGAACCTCGCTCTCTTACCCTTTTACTCTCTCTCTCTCATCCTCTCTCCCCTTCTCTTCTCTCAGTCCTGCTCTGAGCTGTGGCTGCAGCTCCCAGCAGGGCCCTGCACCCAGGCCCTGTGCAATAAACCCCAAATCCCAGCAGGGCCCTGCACCCAGGCCCTGTGCAATAAACCCCAAATCCCAGCAGGGCCCTGCACCCAGGCCCTGTGCAATAAACCCCAAGTTCCCAGCAGGGCCCTGCACCCAGGCCCTGTGCAATAAACCCCAAGTTCCCAGCCCTGGCTGCAGAGATCTCTGGTCTCCATCCATCCCCCCATCCTGCCCTCCAACACTCCCACAGTAACTCCAGTGTTCCCCAGCTGGCTGCCCTGGTTCCGTGGGTGTTCCCAGCTGGAATTACCTGCACGATGGGCGGCGTGGTCTGCGAGTAGGGCGAGGTCACCCCGTACACGGTCTGGCAGGTCTGGCCCTGGTAGTAGATGGCAGGCTGGGACTGGGCCGGGGAGTAGGGCTGCTGCACGGCCACGGGGGGCTGCTGGCTGGAGTCCCACACGGAGCCATAGCTCTGGCTCTGCACCGCCCCGGCCGCGGCCACGGGCAGCACGGCCACGTTGGGCTCCTGGTGCACCGCGGCGGCGGCGGCGTCGCCCTGCGCCCCCACGTACTGCGGCGCCGTCACCTCCATGGTGGTGGCCACGTGCTGCACCACGGGCACCGGCTGCGCCGTGCTCAGCGCCGGCTCCACCGCGTGCCCCACCAAAGTCTGGGAGTGCTCGGGGTACCCCGCCGGGGAGCACATGGAGTCCATGCTGGGCGTGGGCAGCAGCACCTTGCCGGCGTTGGGGTTGCTGGGATCCACGTAGGCCTGCATGGGGTACCCTGGTGGGTAGCCCATGAAGCTGTGGTGGGGGGTTCCGTAGCCCATGGAGTCGTAGGGAAGAGGAGAGGTCATTCCCAGGTTCTGGAGCTGCTGCTGCTGTTTCTGGGCTTCCCGCTGGGCCACCTCCTGCTCGAAGAGCTTCCGGCGCTCCTCCGTGGACAGCTTGTTGCGGTCCTTGGGCCGCACCTTCTTCTTGGAAGATGCTGGGGTGTCATACCTGGGGAGAGGGAGCAGGGAAAGCACCTGTGAGGCCTCGGGAAGCTGAGGGCCCAGGGCTCCAGCAGCAAAGGGACAGTGGGAAACCTGGAATGCCCAACAACAGCACGGATTCCTAAAAACATTCCCCTTCTCCAGCTGTCTGACCAACTCAAGAGGAACACCCACTGATCCCAGCAGCAAAAGGGACAAAAGGGAAACCTGGAATGCCCAACAACAGCATGAATTCCTAAAAACATTCCCCTTTCTCCAGCTGTTTGACCAACTCAAGAGGAACACCTGCTCATCCACAGGGAGCCAGGGCAGAGTATAAGCAATGCCAGTGGATTGGCCAACATCAGCCTGGTGCTGATGGAGATGCAAGGATGCCACAGAAGCTGTCTGGAGGAGCTGCTCTGGGATACCTGGAGAGGGAGGGAACATCTCCAAGAGAAGCCAAGGATAGGCACAATCTGCAGGGTAACCCAAACAGGCCCTGCTGGAAACACTCTGCCATGTTTTCCCCGAGCAGGACAAACAAGGAATTTGGAAGATGCTCCCAAACAGGAGCAACTCACAAGGCAGCACCTTCCCCCCCAAATTCCAGTGCTGGGGTGGGAATTCCATCCTTCCAGTCCAGAACCCCAACATGGGAGCTGCAGACACGGCCAAGAACAAGGGAATCACAAGCAGCACATTCCTGTTTGGAATTCTGCTTGTTCCCAGACCGCAGCTTCAGCTTCAGAAAATAATGGTGTGGATGGGTTTTTTTAATTCCTTAAGAGTTTTCATCCCAAAACGTGCAGCAGCTGGAGGGATTTTTCCAGGGAATTAAAGGAGGAGGGAAAAAGAAAAAAAGCCTAAGGACTTTGATCAAAGCCCAACCAAGGAAAATTTCAGATCAAAGGTGGATATTTCCAGACGTTATGAGTGTGGTAAAACAGGGATTACAAGGAAAAATGCTTTGCAGCCCTAATATAATGGATTCTGCAAAGCATCCAGGATATTCTCCATATATTCTGTGTTCCTGGGATCCATTTACATATCAAAAGCACATTGCTACCAACAGATCCGCTGGAGCTGTTTCCAGGCATTCCCAGAGGAGCTGCAGGATCCCTTAATGGGAACCTCATTGCCGGGAGGAGTTTGATTTCCCTAATTAAAGTCTTTCCTGGCACTGCCTGGAGAGTTTGGAGGAGAAGCAGCTGCCATGGAGGGAGTGGGAAGAAGGAAACCGGGGGTTTAGCATTCCTTTCTCCATCTATTTGATTATTTTAAATCAAAATACTAAATCCCTGGAATAACAAAGAGGGATGCTCAGAGTGGGGAGAACATTCCCAGAGAAGGAATTTGGTCCTTCACACGGACACGGCACAGGGGGAAGAGCCAGAGCAGCAGCTGCTCACCCAAAAAACGCTTGTTCTGTTTAAAACAACCCCAAAAATCCAGGTTTTACTTCCTGGGGATGTTTCCAGCCTCGTTACAGAGGGACAGATTTACATCTGTACTTCTCATCCAGATGTTTCCAACTTTCCCAGCCCAGCTCAGTGCGAGGTTTCCTCGTCTGGCTGACTCGGCACCAATTGTTCCCTAATTATGGAGTGGCTTTGAGAGGGACAACAGAGAAGTGACTTCTCTAAAGGAAATTCTGTGGCATTTCTGCTGCCTTTAACACGATCTCCAGGCTCTCTGAACTGCAGGACATGGAATATTTTCCTTCTCCTCATTAGAATTTGCATGCTCAGCCGTGGCAGTGATGCCA
Organism: Ammospiza nelsoni; assembly: GCF_027579445.1. NCBI lineage: Eukaryota > Metazoa > Chordata > Aves > Passeriformes > Passerellidae > Ammospiza > Ammospiza nelsoni. The sequence continues at coordinate 1,257,961 of NC_080633.1, read as the reverse complement.
CCATTCCCAAGGAAAGGCAGACCTGGAACAGCCTGCTGGGATCAAACCCCCTGGACTGCTGTCCTCACAGGGATTTTTAGGGAATAGCCACTCAGCCAAGGAAGTTTTGGAGTTAGAAATCCTGGTTTGGGCACTGCTCCCTCCTGTACAGGCAGGGATTGCTCCAAGTTCAGAACAATTCCCAGCACATTGGGAAGAGGTGGAGCAGGAGAAGGGAATGGGTTTTGAAGGATCCAGGTTGCATTAGGAGGGCTGCCTCCTGGAATTTCTGGATTCCCCATCCCTGGCAGTGCCCAAGGCCAGGCTGGACAGGGCTTGGAGCAGCCTGGGACAGTGGAAGGTGTCCCCAAGCCATGGGGTGGGACTGGATGGGCTTTAAGGTCCTTCCAACCCAAACCGTTCCACGATCCCTAATTTGTGTGCAGGAGCTGGCACAGCTCCCCTCATTTCCCACCTCATTCCCAAACCACACCTGAGGATGGAGGTGCACTTATCCCAGAGAAGAAGCCACCAACACCCCCAGGAACCACCCAACTCCCACCAGGGCTGAACCTCACCCCCAGGTTTCCTCCAGGAGAAAACCCCCATCCCCTTCCTGGGTGACTCCAAAGACCCCCAGACCCGTTTTCCCTGGAGGTTTTACCCAGGAACGTGGCAGATCCCTGGAATGTGGCAGCTCCCTGCCAGCACTTGCCTGTCCTCTGGCCTCTTTGTGCCCCTCTCGTAGGCTGAGGACGGGGGGGACAGGGAATCTCGGCGTCTCTTCCTCTCCTTGCTCTGGCTCTGCCGCTCCGCATCGCGCTCCCGGCTCAGCGCGGGGTTCTTGGGAGTGGGGGTCTGATCCCGGAGCCCCCCTGGGTCTCTGCCACGGTCAGCTGCTGGGAAAACAGGGGAAAAAAGGGAGGGAATTTTGTAATTTGGGTGTTAAGGGCTCCCCTCTCTCTTAGAAATGCCTTAAGCAGTGCCAGGGGAGGTTCAGGTTGGATATTGGGAATATTTCTCATGGAAAAGGATGGCCAGGGACAGGGCAAGGATGGAGTCCTCAATCCTGAAGGGATTTTAAAGCCACATGGAGGAGATGGCCTTGGCAGTGCTGAGGGATGGCAGGACTCAGACTTGGGAGGGCTTTTCCAAGCTCACCAATTCCATAATTTTAATTCCAGGTTGCTCCATGTCACCCTCAGGCCCCATCTCTCCCCACCCACAGCTCAGATTTTCCTCCCCATTGCCAGGAGCTGTTTCCCAGGAGTTGGAGCTATGGAGGCAGAACATCCCCTGACATTCCCAGCTGGGAAAATGAAGCAGTTTCATGGGAGAAGAGGAAAACATGGAAAAAGGTGAGGAACTTACCACTGCTTTCCTTTTCTGCTTGGCTCTTCTTCGGGATGCGATAGACCTCCTGTGGAAAAGCCACCAGCAGGGTCACAATTCCAGCTGCTCCCAAAACCACCCCAAACAGCCAAGAACCCCATAAATCATACATTTACAATAAACCACCAGAAAAGGGTCTCTTGAAGGAAAGTTCTGGGGGTTTTTGTGGTGCTTTCCATATATTTCCTCTGCTCAGTGTTTGATTTTTGATGGGTTTCAGTGGAATTTTGGGCAAAGAGCTGTAGGGCCCTACACCTTCCAAGGTGGCAGAAGAGTGTCCCAGCAGCAGCTCCTGCTGTCCCTGTCCTGGTCTCCAAGGCAGCTTGAGATGACCCAGCAAGGAGCAGGAGTTGGGCTGGGTGATCCCAACAGGTCCCATCAGCCTGGAGACATTCCATGGCTCTGTGATCCTGGCTCTGGTGGCCAACACCTGCTCCCCCTGCTCAGGGACCACCCCTGGGCTTCTCCCAGCTCCCAATAGGGTCCCATTCCCATGGTGTTCCCAAGCTCTGATGTTTGATGGGGGAGCAGCCCCAGGGGGATGAGCAGGAGCAGCTCTGAGTGACCCCTCTGAGCAAGGAGCTGCTGAAGCTGCTGAGATCACACCCAGCACCCACCACACCTTCAGCAGCAGCAAACCCCAAACCCCAAACCCCAAACCTCTGCTCATCCAGCTCCTCCCTCAGCACAGGGAGACCTGGAGCTGCTGGAAACATCCAGAGCAGGCCCCGGAGCTGCTGCAGGGCTGGAGCCAGGCTGGAGAGCTGGGAATGTTCATCTGGGGAGGAGAAGCTCCAGGGAGAGCTCAGAGCCCCTGGCAGGGCCTGGAGGGGCTCCAGGAGAGCTGGAGAGGGACTGGGGACAAGGATGGAGGGACAGGACACAGGGAATGGCTCCCAGTGCCAGAGGGCAGGGATGGATGGGAGATTGGGAATTGGGAATTCCTGGCTGGGATGGAATTCCCAGAGCAGCTGTGGCTGCCCCTGGATCCCTGGCAGTGCCCAAGGCCAGGCTGGAGCACCCTGGGACAATGGAAGGTGACCCTGCCATGGCAGGGGTGGCACTGGATGATCCCAAAATCTTGACAACTCCAGCTGGAGATGGCACCATGGAAGAAGAGGGAAGAAGAGCTGGGAATGAGGAGCAGAACCTCCCTGAAGTCCAGATTTAGCACAATGTCTTTGCCTCTCCCATGTCACTGGAACCAACTGTGCATCCCCCCAAGTAAGAAATGAGCTTTATCAGCACCTTTCCATGCTCCATTGTATTTTTAATTGGAATATTTTGGCATTCCCAGAGCAAATCCCATTTTACCTCTGCGATGCTCATGATCCTACAGAGGTTTTACAGCATTCCTGACTGTCCAAGTGCTGGAAGGTTGGGGAAAAAAAGCTCATTTTTGTTTAATTCCAGCTTCTATCAAGCCCTTGCTCTGTTCCCTTCCTGAAGGAATACAGAATTCCCAAGAATTCCCAGTTATTTCCAGCAGGATGTGATGAACCAGCTGGATTGTGCCTGATGGAGCATCCCTGCTGGAGCAGCAGCTGCATCCCCAAAAAAATCCCATTAAATCATGAAGGAGATGCTCAGTTTAACACAAATAAATTGTTTTGGGGAGCTGGGCTGACATTCCAGCTTTCCCAGAGCACCTTCCCTAAAATATCCTTTCATTTGGGCCCTGGATGAGGCAGAGTGGGAAAAAAAGATGGATTTGACATTTCCTGGGGGTGAAGGCTGCTCCAGCTGGGAATTTAAAGCTTCCACATGCTCAGAAATGTGGAGTTTACCTTGCCTTGACTCTCAGCTTTTACAGAATATCCTCTCTTATTTAAACTCCTTGAGTTTTTAAAGCTGTTTGGGAATTAATTAATGGCTCAGGGGGCTCATTAGCAACGTGCTCACCCCCAGCAGTGGATGGGCTAAAAACGAGAATTTCCTTTAGCAAAAAAAAAGGGAAGGAGAAGAAACCCTGCTGTGGTTTGTCCACAAGGCAAAACCACTTCAAAAGTGCTGCTGCTGGCTAAAAAAAAAAAAAGGGATTTGGGCCAAGATTTTTAGGTTTTTAAAGAGATTTTTGCTTTTCTGTGGAGCTCAAACACACCACATGGAGTTTGAAGCATCTACAAAAAAGAGAGGCATTGAAATTCCCAAAAAATGCCCTTCAAATAAAGTTTTTAAAATTTATTTATGTGTTTGCTATGGGCTACAGTACTCCAAATCCAGTTTTTTCAGAGTAAATGTAAAGAAACAGCAGCTGCATGTTTGGAGTGAGGAGGGATGCAGGATAAACCCATAATTATATAGGATTTATATATTTATAAATGATGTAATCCATATAATGGAATCATGGAATCATGGAATGGTTTGGGCTGGAAGGACCTTGGAGCTCATCCAGTTCCAACCCCTACCACGTGCAGGGAACCTCCCACCAGGCCAGGGTGCTCCAAGCCCCATCCAGCCATCATCTATGGATTTAATTTCATTTTCCAACAGAATTCCACAGCTATGGATGGCAGGGAAGACTTTGCCTCTCCCTACCTTGTGTGGGATGGAGGTGACCACAGGGGCAGGCTCTGAAGCCCCAAAATCACCTGCCACCAATGGGTTTTGCCAGGATTTTTTTATTTCCCATGTTAAACTCTTTAAAATGTTCCTTTTCAGAGCAGCACATCCAAAAAATCCCTCTAAATCTGGCTGTTCCCAGGGGGAATGAGGAGCCACCAAGGAATGGGATCATGGATGAAAATCATGGATATCCAGAGAGGAATGAGGAGCCACCAAGGAATGGGATCATGGATGAACACCATGGATGTCCAGGGGGAATGAGGAGCCACCAAGGAATGGGATCATGGATGAACACCATGGATGTCCAGGGGGAATGAGGAGCCACCAAGGAATGGGATCATGGATGAAAATCATGGATATCCAGGGGGAATGAGGAGCCACCAAGGAATGGGATCATGGATGAACACCATGGATGTCCAGAAGGACAACGCAAATGTTGGTAAGAGCTAAACTACACCAAGTCCCCAGCTCCTAAAAAAGATCTCTCCCAGTTAAGAGCAGGATGGGGAATGGAAACCACTGGGAAAAGGCTCAGTGGGAAGAGAAGGAGGATAAGGAGCACCTGGAGTAAGGGGATAATCCCGGCACTGTCACACTGCCATGCCTTGCTCTAACTTCACCAGGACATTGGGGGTGCCCACTCCAGATCCAGCCCAACAACCTGGCCAGCCCTAACGTGCAGGAAGCCCAAAATCCAAGGTGAGGATGAGCAGGGAGTGAGCTCCGTGCTGGTGGAGAGAAACTCCAGCCCCGCTCAATGGAGCCTCCAGCATCCACCCCGTGTGGGAAGATGGAGGCAGCAAAGGCTTTGAACCAGGAACAAACGGAGGGATTTGTCCAAACTGCTCCATGAGAAGCAGATGGCGGTCAGAGCAGGCTGGGGAAGCTCCCAAGAAAAGGCAGTTTTATTTTTGGAAACGGGAGCTGCAGGATTCCTCAATCAACGCGGCCGCCGCTAACGGGCTCCAAATGGCTCCCGAGCGCCCGGCACGGCTTTGAAGGCACCGCACGCAAAATTAAAGGCAGGAGGAAAAGTGACACGAGTCTGTTCGACACAAAAGAGGGGGGAAAAAATGGCATTTAGGCTGTCCGGCCTCAGGCACGAGCCAGCCTTGGCTTGGGAAAGGGAAGAGCTGCAGGATGGAGTCACGGCTCAAAGGGTTCTGCAGTGGGAAATGCAGATTGTGCCTTGATGGAACCTTCTACAAAATTCTGTCCCTCAAAGCTGCCGGTCATTGCTGAACTAACAGCTGGACTTGATGACCTCGGAGGTCTTTTCCAGCCTTAATGATTCCATGAGTTTTTCCTATGATTCTATGAACTTCTGTTGATTTGCTGAAGGAAGAACACGACCACATCCATCCCCTACCAGGCTGGATCCTCTTCCCTCCCTTCCTCTCTCCTCTTAGTCCTGCTCTGCTTTGGAGACTTGTTTTGGGTATCCAGACTGAGTTTTTCCTTAGGAACATCTCTGTTCCCTTCCTCACTCATGTACACAGAACAGCACAGAGAAAATGATAAAATATTAATAAAATGTGTGAAATTTCACAAAACTCCCCGAAATGTTGGTTTAAGACCAAATTTGATCTGATGGTGTCATTTTATCCCCAGGATTTGTGTTTTCTTTGGACCAACACCATGAAATCCCTGCATGAAGGCCAGAAGATCCCACAGCAAACCACGGCCTGGCCGCTCCCCAATCCTATTGTTTTCCCCAGCTATTCCTTGCTCTAAGTTATAAGAAATTATAAAATTCCTGATTGAAGCACAGGATGTGCGTGCTGGAGCCAGAGCCAGGCACTCCAGGATGGCTTCACTGGGAAAGGGACAGGCCAGAGAGCAGCTTCAGGGGGCTTCACCAGGATAAATCAGTGCAGACTTGGAAAGATCATCCCAGGGGAAGATGGAAGCTCAGCTGCCTTTGGTCACCCAAGATGTCCCATTCAGGGTGAAATGGCCTCCTGGGGAGGTTCAGGTGGGATATTGGGGAAATTCCTTATGGAAAGGGTTGTCCAGCAGTGAACAAGCTGCGTAGGGCAGGGGGGAGTTTCCATCCATGGAGGGATTTAAAATCCCTGTGGATGTGGCACTTGGGGACAGGGAGAAGGGGTGGCCTTGGTAGTGCTAGAGGATGGTTGGACTCAATCATCTCTGAAGGCTTTTCCAACCTCACCAATTCCCTGATTCCATGATTATTAAGTGCAAAAAAAATCCACTTTGGCCCAGGTCAGGGTGAGGATTCAGCCTTGAGCTCCAAGGCACCGCAAACGCTCACAAGGCCAGAAGTATCCAAATAAAACCTTTCAAACCCAAGACTGGCTCTAACAAAAGATGTTTCCTAAAACCAAGATCTTCTGCAAGTCACAAGGAAAGGACCTATGGATCCTCAGAGCCACAACCCTTTCCCAGAAGGTGAGAGCCTCCTCTGGGGTGGGGGAAGATTCCCAAAGCTCGGTCCCACATGAGGCAGAGTGGCACCAAAACATCCTCTCTGTCCCTCAACTCAGCTATCAACCTCAGCTCTCAAGAGGACATTGGGAAGAGCTTCCCAAGCTCGTCCCTACGGCGTGTTCCGATGATTCCAAGAGTTCTGTCGTCCATCACGCCACGTGTCACCTCCAGCATGGCCTCTCCACACGGATCAGCCCACAGAGCCTTACCTGAGCACAATCCACCTGGGAGAACCACGTGGAAGCACCACACCTGTGCCGTGCTGGGTGTTGTGGCACTGGGAGGGAGTTTTCAGCCCGGGAGAAGCCATGCAGCGCTTCCTCGGAGAGCGGGAACGGCGCCCACGAGCCCGGGCTGAAAACTCATCCCACACGGGGAATGCGAGTGAGTGTGTGTCGTGCAGCGAGCCCGGGAAGGACTCACAAGTCCTGTGTGTAGAGGTAGAGAAAAAAATCAAGCTCACTTAATCCTTTCAGGCCAGGAGCTGGGATTTCCCCGGAGCGACGTCCATTGCCGGCAATGGACGCACCAAAATAACGTCGGCATCCCCGAGTTAACCACCTCTGTCCTCCTTTCACCTATCACACTGCTCATGCATCAGCCAGCTTCCCAACCATCTTCCCGGCTCTTGGCGCTATGTCCTCTCCCTTCTTCCGCACGGAGTTGGAGAAAAGGAGCCCCTTGGTCAGCTCTGGCTGCCCGGAGAAGCTGGATGGAAACGGTGGAAATTACAAGGGGGTCGTCAGCAAGGCTGGAGAGGACAGCGCTAAAGTCACCACGTTTCCGACCCTCCCGCCCCCCAGACAGTGCCAAGGTGCTCCACCACGCCAAAACCCCGGCTTTTCCAGAGCTTGGATGTGCTGGGAAAGGCACCTGGGGGTGAGTTATCCGTCCCCCTTCCAGCTTGGATTTGTCTTTTTTTAGACATCCGGGGTGGGCTTTGGTGGCACCTAATGAGGTGAGAGTTGGACAGAGGCAGTTAACTCCTGGAGCCATGAAAAAGTCCAGGACAGGATAAATTCCCAGCTCCCAGTTTCCCTACAATTGTTATGTGGGAGAGAAATGAATTGTCACAGCCCCGTGTCACGATCCTGCTTTTATGGGGTGGATTTGCTGGGATTACTCCAAGCTCATGAGATCCAATCCCATCCCTACAATCAGACCACGACCTGAGGTTCATTAATAAATACACAGACAGGATGAGAATCCACATGTAAAATATGGGAATGTGTCAGGACTCCATGGTCCCACCACAACTTCAACAAAAGTCTGTAGATTCCCAAGCTGAGCTTCTCCAAGCTCCAAAGAAAACACAAATCCTGGGGATAAAACGACACCATCAGATCAAATCTGGTCTCAAACCAACGTTTTGGGGGAGTTTTGTGAAATTTCACACATTTTACTAATATTTTATCATTTTCTCTGTGCTGTTCTGTGTACATGAGTGTGGAAGGGAACACAAAGGAGAAACTCAGCCTGGATACCCAAAACAAGGCTCCAAAGCAGAGCAGGACTAAGGCCTGACTTAACTTTTACTTTAAAACAGGTTGGACTTGATGTTGGAGGTCTTTTCCAATCTTAACAATTCTCTTGGGAACAATGGAAAAGTACTTTTCCCAACTGAACCACAAATTCAACCTGATGGTGTCTCTTTGAGAGGAAAACCACACCAAGAGTCTGCAAATTCAAATCTGGTAAATGATCAGATGCACTTGGAGAAAAGGAAGGAAAGCACCAAACCACAATCCAGCCTCTCTACAGAAATGTGTCTTACCCCACTCCTTCCCCCCTAAGATTTCTGTCACAAATGATTGTGCCCAAACTCTGTGCATGTTCAGGAGTATCTGATCCTCCTGAAAACATCAGACTGAGGTAAAATGTCCCTGAATTCTCCTGGGAATCTCTGCATTTCTAAACCCTGGTGTTTGCAGCTCCAGAAATGGCACAAGCAAAGCTTAAGGTGAGGTCTCCTTCACCTGTGCTGGTTCCGCTGCACAATTAACACCCATTATTTTAATTAACCTCTTGCAATCATTCCTCATTATTAAAGTCAATGAGTAAATAAACTCCTTAGCTCCATGATGCACTAGAAAACATGAATTTGCTTCAAACTACTTCCAGTAATTAAAGCAGGGCTGCGGGTTGATTAAGAGAAAGGTAGAAGAGCCTCCAAGTCCCACCAAGCCCACAAGAAGCTGGAATTGTGGCAGTGCCTTCAATTCCTGCTGGACCCTCAGGAATCTCTGGGTTTGGGCTTACTAAAGATGCTCCCAGCCCTCCTGGCCTTGAATGTAAGGAATGTGAAATAACACATGGAATGAAATCTTGCAGGAGCAGCGGATCCATGAGGAGCTTCCAAAGATCTAAAGAAACCCAAGGAATGGCTGAAGTGTTGAGTGGGGAGTGAGATCCACAGAGCCATGGAATGGTTTGGATGGGGAGGGACCTTAAAGGACATCCAGTGCCACCCCCTGCCACAGGCAGGGACACCTCCCACTATCCCAGGGTGCTCCAAGCTCCAGCCTTGGGCACTGCCAGGGATCCAGGGGCAGCCACAGCTGCTCCGGGCACCTGTGCCAGGGCCTGCCCACTCTCACAAGAGGAATTAATTCCTTCTTAACCATTAATCTAAATCTTTCCTCTTTTAGTTTAGAACCATTGCTGGAATGTCATCCTACATCCCACTAAAAGCTGGTGGTGGCTGCAGATCCCATTGGCCACCTATGGGACAGGGACACAACTCCAGAGGACAGAGGGAGCCACCAAGCCCTTCTCTTGAAGAGGTTTTCTGCTCCAGAAGACCCTGATGGGAGTGAAACCACTGAAGTCCCAAATAACACCCACATCTGGGCACTTCCAACTGTGAACACGCAGGGCCTGATCCAACACTGCCTTTGAGAGAACTTGGCAGGGCCAACAGAGCCTTCTCAGGAGGCTCCACATGGTGCAGATCAAAAGAGAGGTTGAAATGACAGGAAAAGCTGGGGATGCTGGGATAACTCAACTCAGAGAATCCCAGAATGGTTGGGTTGAGGGGAACCTTAAGGATCATCCAATTCCACTCCCTGTCATGGGCAGGGACACCTTCCACTATCCCAGGCTGCTCCAAGCCCTGTCCAACCTTGGACATTTCCAGAGTTGGGCCATTTAGGAGTAGCCATGAACATCTCTGAGGATGGAATTGAGGAGCAGACAGTCCATCCATCTGTTTCCACATTGAGGGATGTGGGCCACTTCCACCCAAAAAGCTCATAGGAATCTCAATCCCTCAGAGCTGCCCATTCCCTGGAAGTCTAAGAGGGTGACCAAGGTGTCCTTGTGTGCCCAAACCCAACGAGCTGCTGGCGTCACCAACACCTGGACATTTCTCAGGTCACACCGAGGGCAGCTGCCACCAGAGGATTTATACAGAAAGCACTTTTTGTGTGGAAAAAGCCAGTCAGTTATCAAATATTGACCAAAAGGCATCAAAGCAGCCCCATGTGCACCACACCACCACCAAATCCACGTTTTCCTTAGCTCCAGGTGCTGGAGCTGCACGGAGCTGCCTCTTACCTTGAGCTCCTTCCAGCTGTCGAGCAGCCTGGTGGCCAAGTCGCTCACATCCACGATTTTATCCGTCTGCTCCTGGCTCCTCTCGCTCTCCACGTCAGAAACTCCTTCCTCCTCATCCTGTGATGGTGTCTCCATGGCCATGGGCTCCTCCAGCTTCGCTCCATTGCTCTCCTTGACCTCTGCCTCGGGCTCGGCCTCCAGCTCTGCAGGCTGGGATTTGCTGCTCTCCACCGGCGCCTCCACAGCGGTTTTGATCTCCTGCTGCTGCTGCTGCTGCGGCTGCTGCTGCTCCTCTGTCACCTCCATTGGGGCAGCCTCCAGCTGGTCCAGGTCCTCCTTGCCCTCCTTCCCCTCCAGCTCGCTGGTGGTGTCCGAGATGGCGCTGTCCATGCTGTTCTCGCTGATGATCTTCAGCCGGCGGAACACCAACTTCTTGGGGGTGTCGGTGTCGCCCTCGCCGCCCTGCTTGGCCGAGAGCTCGGGGGTGTTGAGGGGGGTGTGGGCCCGCGACGTGTTCTCGCTGGAGTAGCCGTCGCCCTCGCTGAGCTGCGGCACCGCCGTCTTGGTCTGAGCCCAGCGCTGGATGATGGGCAGCACCTTGCTCTCCTCCAGCATGTTCTTGGTGGGGATGGGCAGCAGCTCCAGGGTCTTCATGATCTGAGGGCAAGGACAAGCAGGGCAATGTCAGGATTTAAAGCTGTGTCCGAGCTGGAATAATTCACTTTTTTCAGGAAAAATTAACTCTGGGATATCAAGGTGATCATAAAATCCTGGTTTGGGTGGGAAGGGACCTTAAAGGTCATTCAGTTCTCCTTGCCATGGGCAGGGACACCAAGCTGGCCTTGGACACTTCCAGGGATGGGAAGTCCACAACCTCTCTGGACAACCTGTGCCTGAACCTCACCACTCTCACAGGAGGAACTAATTCTTTCTCAACCACTGATCTAAATCTTTCCAAGAATTCCTTCCCAATATCCCAAAATATAAAATTTAAATATCTGATCTTCTCTATCTAGTGACAGTCACAGGTGATAGATTTTGGGAAGAGTTTTTTCATGGAAAGGCTTGTTAAACAATAATTCACTTTTCTCAGGAAGAGTCAACTCTGGAATTATCAAGGTGATCATAAAACCCTGGTTTGGGTGGAAAGGGACCTTAAAGGCCATTCAGTTATCCTTGCCATGGGCAGTGGCACCTTCTGCCATCCCAGGTGGCTCCAAGCCCTGTCCAAGCTGGCCTTGGACACTTCCAGGGATGGGAAGTCCACAACCTCTCTGGGCAACCTGTGCCAGGACCTCACCACCCTCACAGGAGGAATTAATTCTTTCTCAACCAGTGATGTAAATCTTTCCAAGAATTCCTTCCCAATATCCCAAAATATAAAATTTAAATATCTGATCTCCTCTATCTAGCGACAGTCACAGGTGATAGATTTTGGGAAGTTTTTTTCATGGAAAGGGTTGTTAAACATTGCAATGGCTGCTCAGGGAGGTTTGGAGTGCCCATTCCTGGAGGTGTCCAAGGAACACCTGGAGGTGGCACTCAGTGCTCTGGGCTGGGGACAAGGTGGGGATTGGGCACAGCTTGGACACAATGACCCTCAACTTCCAGAAGTCTTTGGGCATCCAATCCCAAATTGTTTATGGAAAACTGAAACATTCCAGCTCCCCTTCAGACTGTCAGGATCTCAAATTCCCTGTGCTTCAGCACGGAATAAACAGCAACAGCAACAACCTTTAAGTTCTGGCTCATGGAATCTATGTCAGGAATCTAAGGAAAACCACAGGAGCAAATTCCTTCCGTTTATTAAGGATCTGCCCGAGGGCAGAACTTTCAGGCCTGTAGTTCTGAGGCACCTGAGGTTGTTTTCCATGAACACTTGGCACAGATTTGTATTTGAAAAAAAAAGAAGGAAAAGAAAATCCTCGTGATCCCGAGCATTCAGCAAAGCTGCCAAAACCCTTTTCCCCAAAAAGCACTGGCCAGCCCTGGCACAGGCTGGAGTCCCCATTCCTGGTGGGATTTGAGGGCCCTGTGGATGTGGCACTTGGGGACAAGGGTGAGTGGTGGCCTCAGCAGTGCTGGGGAAGGGTTGGACTCGATCTCAAAGGGCTTTTCCCACCTCGAGGATCCCGTGAGAGCTCCCAGTGCCAGGGAATCACTGACCTCCAGCTGCAGCTTCAGGTTGTTGGCCGTGCTCCCTCTGCCATCGCCCAGCTCCGTCATCCAGATCCAGAGCAGGGACAAGCCGTGACACTCCAGGAAGGACTTGAGGCAGGACTGCGAGTGTGTGTTCTGGAGGGCCAGAGGTGGGAACATCAGACACTTCCAGGCAAAACCATGGAAAACTGCTCCACTGGGATCATGCTCAAAGCCATGGCAGAGCCAGAACTCGGCACCTGAGCAGGCCCAAGCTGATCTGAGTGGCTGGAACTGCTGGGGTTGGAGCAGGGATCCAGCAGCAGGACCCCTGCAACCACTACAGCTCAGAACTGAAGGACAGTGGATCCTGGAGCTGCTCAACTGAGCTGGGGATGCAGCAAAAAGGGCAGGACCTGCCTCCCACACTGCCCCTGCTCCTCTGAGGATGTCACTGGAACGGGACGTGGATCCCTCCCCTCCCAGGCTGCTCCTCCTCACCTGGATGAGCTTGAGGCAGGTGAGTTTCTGCTCCAGCGTTTCGATGCGCACCATGAGCCGCGACAGGCTCAGCACCTGGTTTTTATCAGAGAGCCCCTCCCCGTTCTCCAGCAGCGCCTCCAGCTCCCCATCCACCTGCAGAGCCACAGAAAACACCCTCAGCCTCAGCCCAGGCAATTCCCTGACTCCAAGCTCCCTTCTCCCTCATTTTCCATTTTCCCATTTTCCACCTTTCAGCTCTGCTGGAAATTCCAGGTGGTTGCACCAAAACCCTCCCGGCCCTGAGTTTATCTTTTCATGCAGAAAACAAGCTAAGAAATTATCTTTAATTGCAGGTAAAACTTATTATTTATATTCTGAGCTGTATAAATTCTTTATAAATTTGTAATGATTAATGGATTATAAACTATAACAGATTTATAATCCTTACAACCAGAGAGTCCCTCTCCACAAGGACACTGAAATATCATCCTCTCATTTAGGGACTAATTAGTGTTTTAAAACACCCTATAAATGATTTAGGGATTATTTCTTGGCTTACTCACTCTCTAGAAATGATTTAGGAACTATTTCTGGTCTCCTCACTCTCTGATACAGCACACTAAGATGAAACTGGCATTTTTAAACTTCCCCAAAGAATTAGGAATAAATCTTCTCCATAGGAACAGAGGTTTGTGCCTTCAAGGATGGAATAATTACAATTTGTAGGAATTAAAGAAGAGCCTGTGCAGGTTCTTGCAGAAGATTTCACCCCCAAAAAAATTCCTCTTGCTCTGGATTCTCTGCACTTTTTCCACATGGCATGAACCCTTCCCTGCAATTCCATGCATTGTCTCTAAAATTCCACCTCCCAGCCTGGAAATGGTGAAACTCTGCCCTTGGAGTGCCAAATTTAGGTGATGCCTTTTATGGCAAAGCCAATGTTGTTCATCTTTCATCACTGTTTACAAATCATGGAAAGCAACCCACATTTTTAAATCAAATTTATGGAGTTATGGATGAGCAAATACTGGACCTAGGAAAGTCACTCTCTGGGGGGACTTTAAAAAACCAGGAGAAAGGAAATTGGATTTAAGTGAAGATCCAAGAAAATAAATAAATCAATAAATCCCCTCAATAAATCTTGAGGGACCTTGTGAAATAAAATCATTGGAGTTGGAAAAGACCTCCAAGATCATCAATCCAACCTTTGATGACACTGAAAACCTTGAGGTCATCAGGAGTAAACATCTCCCAAAGGAACAGAGATGGGATGAGAGGAAACAGCCTCAAACTGTGCCAGAGGCAGCTCAGGTTGGATATTGGGGAAATTCCTTCATGGAAAGGGCTGGTGGTGGTGGAATCCCCATTCCTGGAGGGATTAAAGCCACGTGGATGTGGCACTTGGGGACATGGGTGGTTTTGGCAGTGCTGGGGAGTGGCTGGGCTCAATGGCAGAGGCTCAACCTGGAAAAGTCAGTTTCTGGTGGGACTTTAAAAAAACAGGAGAAAGGAAATTGGATTTAACTGAAGATCCAAGAAAACACAAATCTTGAGGGACCTTGTGAAATAAAATCATTGGAGTTGGAAAAGACCTCCAAGATCATCAATCCAACCTTTGATGACACTGAAAACCTTGAGGTCATCAGGAGTAAACATCTCCCAAAGGAACAGAGATGGGATGAGAGGAAATGGCCTCAAACTGTGGTAGAGGCAGCTCAGGTTGGATATTGGGGAAATCCCTCAGTGGAAAGGGCTGGTGGTGGTGGAATGCCCATTCCTGGAGGGATTAATGCCATGTGGATGTGGCACTTGGGGACATGGGTAGTTTTGGCAGTGCTGGGGAGTGGCTGGGCTCAATGGCAGAGCCTCAACCTGGAAAAGTCAGTTTCTGGTGGGACTTTAAAAAACCAGGAGAAAGGAAATTTGATTTAACTGAAGATCCAAGAAAACACAAATCTTGAGGGACCTTGTGAAATGAAATCATTGGAGTTGGAAAAGACCTCCAAGATCATCAATCCAACCTTTGATGACACTGAAAACCTTGAGGTCATCAGGAGTAAACATCTCCCAAAGGAACAGAGATGGGATGAGAGGAAATGGCCTCAAACTGTGGTAGAGGCAGCTCAGGTTGGATATTGGGGAAATCCCTCAGTGGAAAGGGCTGGTGGTGGTGGAATCCCCATTCCTGGAGGGATTTAAAGCCACGTGGAAGTGGCACTTGGGATGAGAGGAAACAGCCTCAAACTGTGCCAGAGGCAGCTCAGGTTGGATATTGGGGAAATCCCTCAGTGGAAAGGGTTGGTGGTGGTGGAATCCCCATTCCTGGAGAGATTAAAGCCACGTGGATGTGGCACCTGGGGACATGGGTGGTTTTGGCAGTGCTGGGGAGTGGCTGTGCTCAATGCCAGAGGCTCAGTCCCCAAACTCACCGAGTCCTTTTTGCGGGATCGTTCCTTCTTCATCTTGCCCCCGGCCGCGCGGATGCTGACCCTGTTCTCCCCTCCCAGGTACCCCCGGCAGTTGGAGGAGCCACAGAAACATTTCTGGGCCTCTTTGCTGTGGGGGGACACAAAGGGAGGTTCAACAAGAGCCCAGCCCCAGCCACAGCCAGCTCTGCACCCACCAAAGCCAGGAATGGGAATGGCTCTGCATGGAAGAGCCACTGAAAACTCAAACAAAGGCTTTATTCCCAACACAGCTGCCATGATCCCCAGCCTCACTTCCACGCTCTCCACAGGCCAAGAACCAGGAATCAGAGAGGAAAAGGTGGAGCTGATGGGGCTGACAACTTCTTATCCCACATTGCCATCAATATCCTAATTTTCCTAAGGAATTTAGCCTCAGGATTATACATCCATTAGGAAAAACTTGCATTTCATAGCATTTTATAGCTCATATATTGAATGTGAGAGCTCAAAACAGGATAAAGAATGAGCTCAGGATTCATGGGAGCAGCAAAATCCACATGGAAAATTTGTTTTGGATGTTCAGCCATGAATAATAAATACAATATATATATATAATAAATACAATAAATATAGTTCCCAAGGAATATTTCTACCAAGCCTCTGTATTTCCCACTTGACACACCATCCATTTTAAACTCCATTCCACAATTTCTTGGGAAAATAGTAGGGTTTTACTTTAAATATGTGGAACCCATTGGAGGAACGCGGCCCTGCAGGGGTAAGAAGCAGGGAAGCTCAATTCCAGGAATTTCTAGGAATGAGGAATTATCTTAAAATGCAACTAAAAACTCATTCCTGCTTACAGAGGGGGCCTGGAGAAGGATTCAAAAGGAAAAGGAAGGGATGTTCCTCAAGTTATACTTCACCAAAGAGCAATGGAGGTTTAGCAAAGGGATCCCAATTCCAGGCTGGAGCTTTCCCTGCAGCCCTGGATTAGGCCAGGAAGAGGGGATGAGTTATCCAGGGGGTTTTACAGCTCCTCAAAGCTTGCCAAGCCATAAAACAGCAGTGGGAAGGGAAGAACAGGAATTCTGGAGGAATATCCCAAAGTCTAATCAATAACCAGACAGGAAGAAGCAGGGAAGGGAATTCTCTGGGAAAGGGATGGAGCAGGAGCAGTGACACTGGGAGAGGGGAAGAGCAGGAATTCCTGGGCCAGGAAAGGGAAGGGGACGTACCCATATCTCTGGAACTGGTAATCAAACGTCAGCTCTGAGCCCGACGGGACCAGCTTGGTGGTGAAAAACCCAACCCTCAGCTGCCCATTCACAGTCCACTGTGGAGAAAAGGACACCAGGAGTTATTCCAGCCTCAGCTCCAGGTCTGCTTTCCCTGAACACACCAATCCTTGGAGAAACAGCACTGGGGAGTTTAAAACCAGGCCAAGTGCCCGGTTTAAATCCAGGTGTTTTCATGTCACTGATACAACATCAACAAAAATCCCCAAAATAAAGAAGGAAAATGTTTCACTGTGAGCTCCCCAGAGGGAGGAGCTGCTGGATTGGACCCAGCATTTTACCTTTTGGGTCTCACAGTTTGGCTCACAGCTGTGGTTCATGAAGCGGGAGCAGTTCCCTTTCTGGGTGGCATCGATGATCTGAAAAGGGACAAGAAATGCAGGGAAAGGTTCATTCCTTGGGATGGGACAAAGCTGCAAACACAACCCTTGTGGGAATCATCTCCTTTCCCACTGTTTATTTGATATTCTCCATCTTTATTGTAGAGATTGGGGTTTGTCAGGACATCAAATCCCTGAAAAAAAGAGCACTCAGGTACACAGCTCCTCATTTTCCAGAGTTCTCCAGCTGGGTGCAGATCCTGGATTTTGTTTCTGATACAGCCATGAGGGGTTGGGAGAGTGAATTTTCTCCCACACACCTCATACTCCAAGGGAAAAGTGATCCCAGAAATAAAAACTCCTTTTATGACTGGAAATGCTCCTTTGTGACGCTTAAAATCACACAACAATCTCAAAAACCCTTATTTTAGGAGGAAAAACACCCAGGAAAAACCACTCTGAGTATTTTTAGCTCCTTTTCTCTCAAGCTCCCCAGACCCAAAAAGTCCTGACAAGAGAGACAAGGAGAATAAGAGATGGAATTTCTATTTATCCCCCTTGTTCTCAGGCAGAGAGAACAGCTCCACATCCCTTGGAGCTGAAGCAGCCATAAATAATTAAAGATATCCCATTTATAAATATTCCAGTGGCAATCCTGCACAGAGGGACTCTGCCAGCTTTAAATATCCCAATTTCATGGAGTTTAATGTGAAAGGAAATGTGGATTTTTGTTAATTTGAGCACCCAAAAAGGGCAAGTTTGGCTTGGAAGATCTTCCCAAACTTCTCTCCCATGGAACAATGAGCCATGCTCCATCTTCTCCTTTGGAAAGACACTTTCCCCTCCCTAAGGGGTTCATTTAAGCTGCTAGAATTTTGTTGGAATTGAGCAATGGGTTAGAAAATCCTGAGGCTTGAAGTTTGCTTTCCTCAGGAAAACATTCCCAGTGGATTCAGGACATTATTCCATGGGATCCCAAGGAGCTGGTGCTGTACACAGCTAAATTCAGCCTTTCCCAAAGCAATCCCATGCCAGCAATCCACTGCTCACCTCATCATTCTTCAGGGCCATGAAATAATAGTGGATGTTCTTGTTCCGGGCATATTCCTTCACCCGAGCCTTGAATTCCTTGTGATCCAGCACCTCCCCACAGTATTCCAAAACAAAAGTGTTGCTGCAAGAGGGAAAAACATCCATTTTCTTAGCAAAAAACCCCACACAAATAACATAAAATAATCCCTGTTCAGGTGGATTCTCTGAACAAAACTCCCAGCCTGGCCATCCTGGCAGTGTAGCAATCATGATGTGCTTTAATCTCAGGGAATTCTGATTAATTTGGGATTTTATGCTGTCACATGGGAAGGTGACAGAAGGATGAAGCTCCCCTTGGAGCAGGGTTTGTTCTATAAATTCTATATATTCATAGAATTACAGGATGGCTCAGGTGGGAAGGGAACTTTAAGCTCATCCTATTCCAACACCATTCCATGGGCAGGGACACCTGCAACTGTCCCAGAGTGCTCCCAGCCCTGTCCAGCCTGGCCTTGGACACTGCCAGGGATCCAGGGGCAGCCACAGCTGCTCTGGGCTGGAAAACACTTTTCCAGGAGGAAATTTTCCCAATATCCCACCCTGAGCCTGCCCTGGCCCAGCCTGAGGCCGTTCCCTCTGCTCCTGTCCCTGTTCCCTGGGATAAGATCCCAAATCCCCCCGGCTGTGCCCTCCTGGCAGGAGCTGTGCAGAGCCACAAGGGCCCCTGAGCCTCCTTTGCTCCGGGCTGAGCACCTGCCCAGCTCCTCAGGAATTCTCCAGCCCCTTCCCAGCTCCTCAGGGATTCTGCAGCCCCTGCCCAGCTCCTCAGGGATTCTGCAGCCCCTGCCCAGCTCCTCAGGAATTCTCCAGCCCCTTCCCAGCTCCTCAGGGATTCTCCAGCCCCTTCCCAGCCCTGTTCCCTGCCCTGGACACACTCCAGGTTGCTCCCTTCTCCCTCATCTTGGTCTCCCCCATCCTGATCCTCCCTTGTGCCTCAGGAGATCTCAATGTCCTCACTCCTCTCTTCTTTCACCTCACCTAACCCAGCTCTTGGAATTACAATTCTGAATTAACAATGGAAGGAAAGATCCCCTCTGGATCCTCCTATTGTCCAAAAGGGAGGAAGAGGAGGAGGACTCAGAAGAGAAGTTTTGCAGAGATGGGAAGAGAAGGATGGACACAACTGGAGTGAAATAGGGACAGAGAAAGGGGAGGCAGATTCATCCCAAGAATAAGCCATGGAAAGGCTGTTGGGAAACCAGGAAGAGCAGAACCAGAGTGGGAGATCAAAGAACAGATGGGCAGATGCCAAAGAGGAAGAGGAACACCCATCAGGGACAAGGATGAGCTGGAAGAACCTCAGCCCATCTCCTGGCAGGGAAATCCAGACCCCACAGGCCCCTTTCCCTTCAGGAGGGAGCAAAAGGGTGGGAACAGGCTGTGGGAAGAGGGAAGGCTTACGATGGCAGGTCCTTGGCAGCTCTGAGCCCCCAGCCCTTCTTCTCAGTCAGGATCACCTCCACATCCGCGTGCTGCTTCTTCTGGAAGCGCCGGTTGGAGCAGTAGTCACCGTTCGGACACCGGGAGGAGCTGAGGGGAGGGAAGGGAAGGGAGCAAATCAATTCCCAGCAGGAAAACAGCGCCAACAGGAAGGGCTCAGATGGGAAATAAACCCCAAATAATCACGAGAAATTCCGTGTGAAACCTTCAAATGTGGTTTGCTATAAAAAGCACAAGCACGTGACTGCCAGTGTGCAAATGCAGATCGTTTATTTCTGGAAAGATAAAAACATTTGGAATGCTGATCCCGCTGTATTTCTGTATCAGGGCATTCCAGTGGGGAGAACTGGGCTCTTCTCCCCTTGTTTTGGGTGTTATTCCTTCAAGATATTCCCTGCCCTTCGTGTGGCCTACGAGGTAAGAGCAAAAATTGGGATTCTGACAGGTAATTTCAGTCCTTCCACAATGCTTGTGCCAGAAGGGAATCCCACCAAGCACCCTGTCCCTGCCTCCAGCTCCCAAACCTCTCCAGAGGGAGAAGGAGACACCAGCCATAGGTTGGAGAGGCTCTGGAGAAACAAGATCCAGGAGTTTGTGAGGGCTGATCTCCTGCAGATCATCCAAAGATTTAAATCATGGAATCATGGAATGGTTTGAGTGGGAAGGGACCCTGAGGATCATCTCATTCCACCCCCTGCCATGAGCAGGGATGCCTCCCACTGTCCCAGGCTGCTCCAAGCCCCATCCAACCCCTGAAACCTTCCAGGGATGGAGCAGCCACAGCTTCTGCTGGCAGCTCCCAAGGTCCCTCCAGGCCAGCACAGACACTTCACTGCCACAAACACATTTTATGAAAAATCCTTTCCTTAGGATTTCTTCTCCTGAGAAGCTGAGAAGCCTCAGAAATGAAATGTAACAATAATTATCTGCTGCTGTGGAATCCAACAGGTGCATCTGTGATTGGTCCACGTTGGTGGTTTTTAATTAATGGCCAATCACAGTCAGCTGGCTCGGACTCTCTGGTCAGTCACAAGATTTTATTACTATTCTTTACTTTCCTTGCTAGCCTTCTGATGAAATCCTTTCTTCTATTCTTTTAGTACAGCTTTAATATAATATATATATCATAAAATAATAAACCAGCCTTCTGAAACATGGAGTCAAGATTCTCGTCTCTTCCTTCGTGAACACCACCACACTTCACTGCCACCTCCCAGGAATTCCCAGCTTATCTGAGGGATTCCCAGGACACTTGCAGGCCAACGCATGGACCCCAGCTCACCACTCGATCATGAGCAGGCGATTGAGACAATCCTCCCCACAGGCCACCTCGCCCTGCGCCCGCTCCTCCTTGGACAGCGGGGGACACTCGCACAGCATCCGCTTGATGTCCCGGTGCGATTTGTTCTTCTTCCTGGGAAGCCAAGGCATGGAAATGCAGGTGAGACAGCAGCCAGGTGGAGAAACTCCTCCTCAATCCTGACCAGTGGTTTTTGGAAAAAATGGAAAATAAATGTCTCAAGGTATGGATTGATAACCCTAGGGACAGGAATACCCAAGGACACTTGGCTTGGTGATGACTTTGTGATGACAGACAAAAAGTGATTCCTTAAAGAGAATTCCCAGGATATTTTGCTGTTTTCCCTTTCTCCTCCCTGTCTATGTTTATCTGGACACCCATATTTTAACAAGGCAAATTGGAGGGTTTTGTTATTTCAGCCTCTGCTTTGCTGTCAAGTGAGAGGATGAGAAAGAGGAGAAAATTAGAGTTAGACAAAAAGCAGGGCATCCACTAATTCATATTGTAGCTTCCATGAAGGATTTGGGGAATGCTCTGGAGTGTGGATCCCAACAAGACAAAAAAACTGTAAGAAAAAAAAATTAAATTATGGCCATTAAATTTTACAGAGCTCCTCTGAGATGATAAATGAAGACATGGAAGTAACCAAAGCCTTTGCAAAAGTGCCTTGTTTGTCCAAAAGCTTTTCCACATCCAGACAGAATTCCCTGTGCCAAAGAAAGGGAGCGAGCTGGCATCTGGGGACATTAAACAGGCAGGATCTGGTAAAGCTATAAAAAAGGGTACAAATAAATCAACCTTTCCCTCTGATCCTCCTATTTTCCAACTCTTCTCAGCTCTTGGGACTGTCTGGGGCAAACTGGGCGATTCTTTTTAGGAGAAAAGAGCCTGGGGTGGCTTTGCCAAATGTGGGGAATGCAACAACCCTGCCCCTCCCTCCAATTTGGCCATAAAAACCCAACCATCCTGGAACCAAATGGAAGCTAAATCCCAATTAAAACAAGGATAGAGCAGCAGTTACCTCTCTGTCAAGTAGACGTTCTCCTCGATGAGGTCAAAGTAACAGGGCATCTTCCCCTGCTTGGCAAACTCCTTCCAGCGCTGGGGGTCCCTGAAGTCATCCATGATGCACAACCTGCCCACCATGGAGGAATCCTGCGGCGCTGGCTCCACCTGCTCCCCCTCCAGCTTCCCCTTCCTCTTCTCCCCAGAGTCCCCATCGCTCTCCGAGTCGCTCTCCAGCTCCGGCCGCCTCTTTTTTGGTGGGCCTCGTTCCTTCACGTCGTTTTTCTCCAAAGCTTTCACCTCGTCCTTCTTCTCCCCGCCCGGCACCGGCTCCTTGGTGGAATTGCTGCTGATTTCGTGCGCCTGCACCGAGCCCTTCTCCCTCTGCCCGGGCGTCTGGGATTTTCCAGAGGGGCTGGGAAAGCGGGGCTTGCACTCCTCATCCCAGCGCTCATCCTCTTCATACTCCTCGTGGTCTTCCGTGAGGGAATCCGGCACCTGCCCTTGGCCGCGTTCGTAGTTGACCACGGAGCCTCTGCTGGCTGCCCTTGCATCCCAGTAACCGTTGCCTTGCCAGTAGCTCTGGGAGCTGGGATAGGCTCCTGGTCCTGGCTGGTAAACGTAGCCTGAGTACATCCCAAAGCTGCTGTCTGGCTGCTGGTAGGTGCTGCTGGGCTTCTCCGTCTGGGAGAAGTCCCAGCCTGCTGCACCCATCTCCTCCAGGGCACGGAAACCATCCAGCCTGGAGTAGTCTCCGAGGCCAGACTGGTTCAGCCCGCCCTGCCCCTGCCGACTGTCGGGCTTGGAAGAGCTCATCTGGTGCCGGGATGTGTCGGTGCTCTCCAAGCTCTCTGGGACACAGAAGGGCTGCTCCTCTGGCCGGCCCATGGGCCTCCCCATGGCCACCACGTCCGGCAGCACCATCCTCTCCTCCGTGCCGGCTTTGCCATGGCAATCGGCCGTCAGGTCCGCCTGGCTCGTGCTGTCCACGCCGTCGCTCTGGGCCTGGCACGGATCCGCCCGCAGCTCCTCCAGCTCCTTCCTGCTCAGCTCCGTGGAGGTTGCCAGACTCTTCTCCATCCCTCTGGGAGAACACCTGCTCTCCACCTGGGGACCACCTTTACTCCCCATATTTTCTGACCTCTCCTCATAGTAGGTCCTGCTGGGCTCAGGCCGCTCATCATCCCAGTGGTCAGAGAAGCGCCGGTTGCTCCGGGAGGAGCCCGGGCTGCTCTCCTCCATGGCTATGGTGGAGTTCTTGGGAACCACCACGACCGACTGGAGCTTCTTCCGCGGCGTCCCATCATCGGAATCAGAGTCCTCCGTGTCGCTGTCCTCGCTCCCCCTCTCGCTGTCACTGTCCCCCATGTCGGAATAATCGTCATGGCCAGCGGGAATGAATTCCGAGGCGTTGCCGCTGCTGTCGCACGTTGGGGTTTGGCTCACCATCTCCGTGTCCTCTGCGGTGACAATGACATCGGAGGAGGGATACAAAGCGTCTGGAAAAGCCGAGGCCACCAAGGGCTCGCTTCCCTCATCCCTCTCGGCCGAGGGACACTGAACCCTCAGCTCATCCAGCTCAGCTCCCTCGGTGGAAACAGCACTTTCTTCCACAACCTCTCTGCCGCGGTGCTCCAGCGGCACTTCCGAATAGTAGGAATGTTCATTCTGGAACGACGACTTGCCTTTTGCTGAGCCAACATCAACGTGCTGAGCATCCAACTCCAGCATCTCCTCAGCTTCCGAATGCTGAAGCGGCTCCTGCCACACACCTGGCGGGGGCACGTCCCATTTGGAAGAGACACATTCTTCTGGCATGGGATGATCCGACTGGAGCTTCTGGGAACAGCCATCCTGGGAGGAATCCCTGCTCGAGCTTTCTGCTGCCAGGCTGATTTTATGGGAAGGATGGCCGTGTTCATCCTCCCCAGCAGACTTGGAATGGGAATCCTCCGTGCTGTCGTAATCGCACGTCACCGTCTGCGGCTCCACCTGCACGTCCAGGAAAGTCTCAGATGTCACCTTCAAATCCGCAGGTTCCGCTTCGATTTCCACTTCTGAGTGGTACAAACCAGGGGTGGCATCGTCGGAAATGTAGCAAAAAACAGGTTCTTTGGTTTTGTCACACGGAGTCACCTCCTCATCCAGCTTCTTAAGGACAGTGTTGGTGGCATCTACATTCACGGCAGGGAGAGAGGCAGCTTCCTCTGGCTGCTGCGGCTCTGGAGCCTCCGCCTCCTGGAACAGGCTGTTGCACTCGCTGGACTGCACCCGGGAATCATCCAGCCCTTGCTCTTGGGACACGTCCACGCTCTCAAACCCACTGGATGGCAACGGATATGACGGGCTGGTCTTGACGGCAGGCGATGCTTCCGACGGACCCGGACCGTGCTCAGAGGATGCAGCGACATCGTCTGCTTTGCAGGCACTGGAGGTTGCCAGACCCTCGTCCTGACCCTCCGGGGAGCCATTCACGCTCGATTCCGTGGGGAAACACGTTCTTAAGGGATCGTGCTTTGCCTTTAAGAACGTTTCTTGCTCCTTAACACTGTCGTGGCCTTCGTTTGCTGCAAGTTCCTCGGATTTAGAGTTTGCCAAACCCGCCTTGGAGTCGTCAGCCTTCGGCAAAGCGGGAGAATCATTGAATTGATTTAACGGAGAAAGCGTCTTTTCCCTTTCCAACTTTTTCACACTGGACACCCTGATCTCATTGTTCTTTACACAAGAGGTCTCTAAATCTAGAGAATTAGACTTGGACTTGATTTCTTCAATCGATTCTGTACAACAGAAAGAACTCTTAAATTTATCAGGCTTTGGTGCGGGGGCCTTGGAAGGGGTGGATTTATAGCGGGAGGAATTCACATTACTGTCGGGCTTGGAATGGGATGTCCCCTTCCGATAGCCCAGTTCATCGAGGGGAGAGCACCTTTTGGATACTTCACTTTCAGAAGTCCTTTTGGAATCTCGATCCGCTTTTGAAGACGACCTCCCTCGCCTGTCCACGTCGGCGTGAGACGACTCCACTTTGCTGTCCCTGTCCGACTTGGAGTAAGAGGATCTCGAGTCTCTGTAGGAGGAGGAGGAATGGGAGGACGTACGCCGGGAGTCGCTGGACCTGGAATGTGTCCTCCTGTACTCATCCTCCGAGTCCGAGCTCTCCCGCGCCCGGCTGTCCGCGTACGACCGGGAGTAGCGCGACCGTTCCCGGTACGGGGAGCTCCGGTGGTACCGGCGGTCGGAGTCGTAGTAATGCGAGCGCTCCGACCTCGAGTAGGAGGAGCTGGTTCGGGAGCTGCGATCGGAGCGGGAACGGGAATGAGACCGGCTTCGCCTCCTCTCTCTGTCCGAGCGGGAGCGGGAGGATGAGTACCGCGAGTCTCTCTCCGATTTGGAATAGCTCGAGTACTTCTCATCCCTGTCCGACCTGGAGCGTGACGAGGACTTGCTCAGGTCATCACCACGGAGGGACGTGGAGCTCCGTCTGGAGTCTCTCTCCTTTTCCGTGCTGGAGATCTTCTGTTCGTGTGACCGCTGGCTGGAGGAGGTCCTCACGGAATCCTCGTCGGACTCGGAGCCCTGCGGCGCGCCGTCCGACTGGGAGAACTTCCTCTTGGCCGCCTGCCTCCGGGAGCACATGGGAGCGCCCTTCGAGCTGTCAGAAACCTCCTCCTCTTTCCCAATATGGGAATCCTCCTTCGGCGGGGTTATCTCCGTCTGCTCGGGCGCGGGTTGAGTCCCGCGTTCCTCCGAGCCGCGCGACGCCGGATCCTGCTTGGCGTCCGGCTCCAAGGGCAGCGCCTGGCTCGGCTCCCTGGGCACGGGGGCCTCGGCCTCGCCGGGCGGCGACAGCAGCAGCGCCGGCATCGGCGTCACCGGCGGCAGCGGCGGGGCCGTGGCTCCGGGAACCGGCATCGGTGACGCCGGCGGTGGCGGCGGGGGCGGAGGAGGCGGCGGCGTCGGGGGGAAATCCACGGCCAAGGCCACCGGTTCCGTTACCGGTGCCGCCGGGGGTGGCTTTGCTGTGACGTTCAGCAAATGTTTTTTAAAATGAATCTTCCCCAATTCTACCTTCGGTTTTGGAGGTGAAGATTCCTCAGCTGAGCTGGCGGTGTCCCCCAGGTCCAGTTTATTTTTGGGGCTGAAATCGGTTGGAAGGGGAACCGCCGGAGGGGTGGGAGTTTCATTTTGTTTCTCGTTTCCCAGAGCAGCCAGGAATCGATTGGGTAGAGTTTTCTTGGTTAAACTAAAGCTGAAAGACACTTTTTGTCTTCCCTGCTCCTCAAGGTTAACCTTGGTTTTGGTGCCTTTGGGCAAGAAGCGGCTCGAGGCGATGCCTTTGAACACGGGGCCTTTGATAAAACCGGCTTTCGGCACTGTTTCAGGTTTGCCCTGTGGAAGAAAAAGAAGATGGAGTTGGAGGAACTGGATTTTAGATTTTGGGGGGTTTGAACTCAATTCTGCAGCATTTTCTTTCACCTGGAGAATTTTTCATGATGAGAAAAGAGAAATGCATACTCTGGGTCTGTCTTTATTGCCTGGCTCTGTCCTGAAAAAATCAATTCCTCAGACTTCTCCAGCTTGAAACTAAGCCTCCTCTGAGGTTTGGGCTGAGGCTTTTTATCTGACTTATTAATGACCAAGCTCAAAGTCCTTTTATCATTTAATTCTTATTTTTTAAAAAATAGAGTTCAGCTTACAAAGTTAATTGAGGGCAAAAATCTGGTTTGATGCTGTTTCTGTGGTCCCAGGCTACAAAAGATCCCGGGTTTTAAGCTCAAAGTGCATTTGTTTATGTAAATCCACCTGGATGCAGCCTTCCAGTACTGCAGCAGGCTCCAGGGAGAGCTCAGAGCCCCTGGCAGGGCCTGGAGGGCTCCAGCAGAGCTGGAGAGGGACTGGGGACAAGGATGGAGGGACAGGACACAGGGAATGGCTCCCAGTGCCAGAGGGCAGGGATGGATGGGAGATTGGGAATTGATAATTCCTGGCTGGGATGGAATTCCCAGAGCAGCTGTGGCTGCCCCTGGATCCCTGGCAGTGCCCAAGGTCAGGTTGGACACTGGGGCTTGGAGCAGCCTGGAACAATGGAAGGTGACCCTGCCATGGCAGGGGTGGCACTGGATGATCCTGAGGGTCCCTTCCCACCTAAATCCTTCTGGGATTCTGGAATTTGGTCCTAGCATAAACCAGACCAACCAAAATTACTGCAGGAATTCAAACCTCATCCTTTCCCACCTCCCCCCAACAGCCTTCTCCTGGTCATCAGTAATTCCTGCAAGTTCCCAGGCTCAGGCCTAGACCAGCATTAATTAACAACTCCCCAAGAATTCCCATCAGGAGCCAGCGGTGCATGATGACTCTGTCACCTCTGGATCAACCGACCATTCCAAGCTGCCTCCTGCCCAGGAGCTCACTCAGCACCTTCCAAGCCCAAACCCAGGAATTTTCAGAGCACACAGCACCCTATATTCACCCATTTGGGGAATTTCTCCCGCTGTTTTAAATCTTAGAGCTCATCTGTGTCCCAGAAATAAAATCCTAGAGAAGATAAAGTGGGAAAAGGGCTTTGTTGTCCATAATCCCTATCTCCAAAAATCCAAATTGCATCAGAATCATGGAATTCCAGAATGGTTTGGGTTGAAGGGACCCTCAGGATTATCCTGCTTCAATCCTGCCATGGGCAGGGACACCTCCACTATCCCAGGTTGCTCCAAGCCCTGTCCAACCTGGTCTTGGACACTTCCAGGGATCCAGGGGCAGCCACAGCTGCTCTGGGAATTACATTTTTTGTGCTAACCCTAATTCCAATGGAAAGAGTCGTTTCCAAATTGTCCAGAGCCGGGTTTTGCAGCTGCAGCTGTGCCACGAGCACATTTCTGGCAGGAGCAGCAGTTTCCTGCAGCCCTCTGTGAATTATTAAGGATTTTGTTATCCTTTAACTCAAGGAACAACATGGAGCTGCCCTGGATCAAGGCACCACAGTAAATGATTAAATGAGACATTGGTGGGTTGGAAATCCTGTGTTTTCTGCACCCTGGGACATCACATATACCAAAAATTCCTCTTTTTCAAAGCATTGGCGGTTTCATTGTGAGCACCTGTTAATGGTCTATCCATGAATCATCCTGGTGACCCAATCCAGCATCTGGATCTGGATCGGCAGCAGCAAATTCCCTTCCCTGTGGGAAAACTGGGAGCAAAACCCAAAAGCATTTCCTTGAAATCCATGGTTTTTATGAGGGGTCATTTCAGGGACAATTTTAAAGGATTTTCATGGCTAAAAGGGAACCCAAAACATTGACTTTGGAAAAAAGGAGAATCTCCAGCTCTGGAATGGGCTCCTCTCACCACAACTCACAACCATCTCCACAAAACCCTGCTGGAACTGAAATCCCTGTTTTCCAGAGAATCCACACATCACAAGTGTGGATTAATCCACATTAACTCATGGAAGAATGAAGGACAAAAGGAACACTACTGAGATCACCCTCCTGTAGGAGGTCAGCCTCCTGAAGAGTGAGGGAACAGCGTTTTGGGGGATTCCTGGATCAATTGTTATCCTTACAACCAGAAATTCCCAACTTTTTTACTCCAACCTGGGACAAGAGAAGGGAGCAGGTCCCTCTCCAACCATATCCGAAGGATCTCCACAGGACTGAACCCAAATTCTTATCAGAGATAGGAATTTTTAATCATATCAACTATAAATAATAAATTAAGAAATATATAGGTAAAAATACTGGACATTCAGGGAATCAGCATTTCAGAGTTTTCCTTCTTGCTACAACTTTGGTGCCATTATTTAAAGTGTCAATGTGTTGATCAAAATCCTTCTAACTTCAAGCACAACAGCTTTGAAATAATGGGAATTAGGGGGTTTGGACAGATCCACCTTTTCCCAAATATGGGATCTGCAGGCAAAAAAGAGCTGTCACATTTCCATTCCTCCCCTTCCCACAGCAAATTCAGCAGAGCTGACACAATCCAGGATATTTCCCCTCACGATGTCACCCTTCCAGGGATTTTTTTCTTTGAACAACAGCAAATTGAACAAAACACAATTCCCACAATTTGAAACACACTCCACAGGTGACTTGGTAAATGTAAAAGGTGGGAATTACAGAAAAGCTTTCCAGGAGAAGAGGAATTCTTCTTCCTCTCCTGTTTTACAGAAAGGGAACACTACCCAAAATGGAAAAAAAAAAGCACATCCAAAATGATTAACAGCCTTCATTCCAAAGCCAGGAGATTAAAATATATCCCAGGCCTCCAAGTCTTCTCTTTTCCCAACAAATTCATTGAGTCACAGGCAGCAAAACTCATTATTTTTACAAATTAAGTCTTTAAATAATCAGCACCAACCCACACCAAGCTGTGCCATCACCTCCCGTGCGCTTGTGGTACGAGTGGTACTGGAATTATTGCCACTTTTTCCCAAATTTAATGGGAATTATTGTCCTTCCTTCCCAAATTTAATGTGAATTATTGCCCCTCATTCCCATATTTAATGGGAATTACTGCCCCTCCTTCCCAAATGTAACCAGAGGGATCCCAGAAAAGCACCCATTTGCTTTATCCAGCCCCTCAGTGGCTCTGGATTCACGGAATGCCTCAGTCAAACCAACCCAAGCTGGGCTCACAGGAGATCCAGGAATGTTGGAATTGGTTTTACTCACCTCATTTTCTTCTTCTCTATTGCAATCCAGCCGGGGAAACATGGAAAAAAAAAACAGGAAAAGAGGGTGTGAACAGCAGGTAGGAACAAGAAATGGAACATTGGACATCTGGATTTGGGATGGGAAGGACTTGGGACACAGAGTGAAGGAAACATCGATGGCACCCCGACACAAATGCAGCCATGGCACAGTTGGGAGGCTCCAAAATTCCCTGGAAAATCCCACATGGATCAGGACAGAGCAAACCTTTTTGGAGAGAACTGCTGGCTTGGTGCTGTCTCCAGTTATTCCAACACGCTGCAGGAATAAAAGCCTCAAAAATGTCACTGAAAAAGGTGGATTTGGGATTCTTTCCATTTGAATACTTCCCTGAATAACCGAAAGTTTCTGCCTCTCATTAACAGAAATTAAAGATATTAACGAAGGTCTGACTGCTGTGCATCTGCCCTGGCTATTTGCATAATTAATCCCTATTTTGGCAGCTTGAAAATGAATTAATTAGGATCATTCTCCTCCATGCTGAGCCAACAGGAAAGTTGGGTTTTCCCAGCTTTCCACTCTCCCCAAATTCTCTGCTCTGATCCCACAGCGAAGTCGTTTCTCCTCAGGGAAGGAGAAGGAACAGGAACACATCTCCCTCTCCTTGCTTTGCTCAATTCCTTGGAGAGTGTCAAGGAATTTTCTGGCCCTACCAACACATCTCAGCCAAGACATCAACAGTTCCTCTGTCAAGGATCTACCCAAGATCCCAAACCCCTCTCCAGCGCTCTGACACAGCCCAGAGCTGGAATTCTCCTACATTTTACCAGCTTTTATTCAGCACTCTTGTGGTGACAAAGCCAAAGATTTCCCACAGAAAAGTTCACAGATTCCACCCCAAGCATCAGCTCAATGAGAAATACCCAGTTCTGGAAGAAAAAGTAAAGATTTTCATTTCGGAGCAACGCGGACGCAGTGACGGCACAAGAACCACCCAGGTTCTCCCTGAAACCATCCCCAGCTGGGAACTGGGAGCAAAGGGAAGTGCTGGGAACAACTTTCCCCTCAGGAACATCCTCCTGCCCCTCCAAAGGCTCCCATCCAATTGATCCAGCTCGTTAAAAGACCATAATTAATCCCAGAGCAGCACCAACGGGGTTTGATTCCATCAAGGAAACCCAAGGCGGGAGCTCCGATTCAATGGGGTCAGGCAAGGCAGGAATTCCAAACCCCACAGGTGCAGGAGCTCTCCAAGAGCACCACTTCCACTGGAATTAAAGCCCAAAAGGAGCTTTCGGTTTCAGGATCACAAAAAAGAAGAGTTTGGGACTTTCAGGAAGCACCACGTGGTTTGGTTTGAGGTTTTGTGGGGTTTGGTGATTGCATTTGGTGATTTAAGGGTCTTTCCCAACCTTGGTGATTCCAGGGAGATTTTCCAGATATCCCAAACAGATGCAGCAGAGATTATGACCACCAAGTGGAAGTTGAAGGTTCTAAGGCAAAAATAACTCTCTTTATACACAAAAATCCATCTTAAATCAGCTGTATATCAGTAGAGAGGTAACTAAATTTTGTATTTATAGTTAATAACAAGGATAATTAATGATAAGGAGAAAAGAGAGTCAGGATCCTTCAAATCCCACAGGAAAAAAGAGAGGAAACAGGTGATCCCATCCCTGGAAGTGTCCAAGGTTGGACAGGGTTTGGAGCACCCTGGGATAGTGGAAGGTGTCCCTGGGTGGGACAGGGTGATCCCATTCCAAGCCAAACCATTTGGGATTCTGAGATTCCATCAATTAAAATAAAAGGTGTTGACCTTCCTAAAAGCAGGGTTATGAATCCCATTTCCTTCCCAGCCTCTTCCCTCTCCCCAGATAAAATAAAATAAACCCAACAAAAACATAAAAATAGAATTCCAAACTTAGGGAAGGCGCTGCTGCTCCCTCAGGAACCTTGTGCCAAATTCCTCCCACGCTGGGACGAGGTTACATAAAAATCCCCCTGCTCCAAGCTTGGGATCCATCCCAACACATCACCCAGGGCTCCTCCAGCACCTTCCCAGCTCCACAGGGCTGGAACGATGCCCTCAGCTGCACCTTGCTCCCTGCAGGCACCAAAAACACAACTGGGATCAGAGTGAACACGGAATTCCTGCACTTTTGGGGCTCCTTCCTGGGAGAGTCAGGAGAAAAGAGTTGGTAAAACCCAAAATAAAACTGAACACTCTGAGAAGTGCTGAATAAATTTTAAAAATAACCTAAAGAACCACAAAATCGAGCAAAGAACAAAAAAATAACCCCACCACCATGAAGCTTCACCACCTTTGATCTGTTTCCAGCAGCTTGATGCACTAATTTTGTTAAAAAACAAAAATTAAACGCCAATTAAATCCCAGGAAAAGCTTTTCTAAGGCTACAGAACCACATTTATACCAAAATTCTTTACATGGGTCACATTTCTATCAGTTTTTTTTCATATGGACCCACATTTCAACCCAAATTATTTATCTGAGGCCACATTTCCACCAAAACTCCTTACATGGCATTTTCCTTACATGTATTTTGATCTTACATCTATTTTGACCAAAACTTTTTATATTTAAACTTTATCAGCTTCTCTCCTGATGGAAACATCCCAATTTTGTCGCAGGAATGGTGATAAAAAGTAAAATTTTGTTTAAATTCCAGAGTTCAGCAGCTCCAGCATTTCTTGGTGCTTCAACAGGTAGAGCTGAAGATTTTTCTCTTTTTTAAGTGCAACCCACACAATAATTGGAATTTTATCCTGGTTTTCCTTATGCAAAAGGAGCAAAAAAATGCCCTCAGGCTTCCCAAGTCTAAAAGACAAAACTTTAGGAGCCTCATCTCCCGTAAATCCTGAGGTTTTTTTTCTTTTCTTCCCATTAAAAGAGGGAAATGTGGAAGCTTGGGGCTTTTCTTATCTAAGCATCAGCAGCCAGACAGCCCAGGGAGCTGAAAAGGCCCATTCCCAGCAGGAATTCAGCTCAGGAATTCACAGAGATCCATCTGAAAGCCACCACAATGTCCAAAGAAAGGGAAGCTCAGCTCAGGAAATTGGGATTTAACCTGTTTTGTTCAGGCTGGGTTAGGCAGGAATATCCTGGATGCAGCTGCAATTCCATGGATCATCACCCTCACCCGCAGCAGGGCTAAGGAAACTGGGAGGCAACAACACCAAACCAAATTTCAGCTGGAGATTTGGGATTCCAACAGGATCCTGGAGCCCAAATGGGATTTTTTATCATTTTTCCTGGCTGCTGATGGAGAGCTGCACCCATGGGAATGCAATTCCCTGGAAGCTGGGGAGGAAATTCCCTCTCTGCTGCTCTGATTAACAGAATCCCACAATGGAAGGGACCCCCAAGCTCATCCCAGGAGCTCCTTCCACTGCCCCAGGATGTTCCCAGCCCTTGGACACCTCCAGGGGTGGAACATCCAGAGTTTCTCTGGGAAAACTGCTCCAGTGCCTCGCTGCCCCCACAGCCAGGAACTCCTTCCACATCTTTATTCCCATTTCCCCCTCCATTTCCATCCTCCAGACTCAAGGATTTGCTGGAACACTCCCAGGCCTGAAGTGCTTCTGCTCCTCTGTTTATGAATCCCTAAGGTGAGATAAAAACCAAGGACAGGAGTGCAGCTGTCCCTGTGTTCAATGGAATATTGGGAGGAATTCCTGGGAAGGTTTTTGTGCAGAGCACTGGGCTTTTAATATCCCAAAAACACCACACTGAGAATGGAGAATGAACAGCAGGAAAAGAAGTTGAGAAGGTAAAAAGCAATCCTACTCCTTCCCAAAAAAAACATGGAAAATGGAAAGGCAGAAGCACTCACGTGAGAAGGGAAAATCCCTGAAAAAAATCTTATTTATTTAAAGGAAGTGGAATCCAAGCTGAGTTTCCTGGAAAATGAGGTCAAGACACCTCCCAAAATCCCCAAATTCAGCTGTCCTGCTTCCCAAAATCCCCATTTCCTGCTTTAGACATTCCCAGTGAGGGTTTGGAGCTGCAAGTTTGGAGCAAGGGAAGTGACACTGTTTGTCCTGTGCTGGAACATGAAAGAACAGGGAGGACTGGATATTCCAGGGAAAGAGGAGACAAATGTATTGAAAATAAGGATTTATCCTTTCATTTATAAAAATGAGGAGGGGCTAAGTGACTTCATTTATTAATTATGCCATAATTTATCTAGGATTTATTCCATAATGGAATTATGGAATAATTCTAGGATTTTAGAGAAGTAAAGATGTATTTTAGAGAAATAAATAATCAGGAAAAAATCCAGTTTACTTCCAGGAAAAAATCCAGTAAAGACAAAAATATCCAGTTTTTCTGCTCCTTCTCCCAAATGCCTGAAAATTCCAAAACTCCCCCCGAATCCTGCTTTTTTTCCCTTACTGCTCAGGGAAGAAATTCCTAAGGAAGAAATTCCATTTGAAATCCTGACAGGAATCAGGAAAAACAAAGCTGCTCCCATGGAGGATGGGAAAGGGATTCACCTGGCACACAGAGGGAGAGGAGGAGGATGGAAGGGTGAGGGTGAGGATGAGGATGGGGGTGGAAGTGGGATGGGACCCGAAATAGAGGCACAAATCCCCACTGGAATTCAAAGCACGGCTCTTGGAAAAGTTTCCCCTCCTCCTCTGGAAGATTCCAGCAGCAGCTTTGGGAGTCAGCAGCACCTTCCCATAAATCTCATGGCCATGGGGTGAATTCCCAGGTAATCCCTGCCCCAAATCCCCCTGGGGCACAAAGGGCCTTCCAAGGAAAAATCCCACAAAAAGGGAAAAGGGAGATGGAAGTGCATTGTCCCAGCTTGAATCCCAAAATCTGAGCACGTCCCTGAGCCCGTCCAGGGTGCCTGGATCCACACACAAATAAATGCAGCTCAGCTCCTCCAGGGTGGGCTCCCATGGATCTCTCCCTGTGGGAGGGATGGACAGACAGGAACTGCACCAGGAACCCCCAAATCCACATTAAAACCCAGCTGTAAAAAACCCCTAAAATTCACATTAAAACCCAGCTGTAAAAAACCCCCAAAATTCACATTAAAACCCAGCTGTACAAAGAACCCCAAAATTCACATTAAAACCCAGCTGTACAAAGAACCCCCAAACCCACATTAAAACCCAGCTGTAAAAAAAACCCTAAAATTCACATTAAAACCCAGCTGTACAAAGAACCCCAAAATTCACAATAAAACCCAGCTGTACAAAGAACCCCAAAATCCACATTACATCCAAAATTCCATGGAAATTTTGGACACAGGTGTGGGGCATTCCTGGAATCAGAGCAGCCAAGGGCATCGTTTCCTTCCAGATTTTCCCCCCTTATTAACAATTTTCAATTGAAATTAAAAGTCTCCTAAAGCCAAAGTTAGGCCAGATTTAAAGCTCAGGCTCAGTTCCACCACCAAAATATTTCCCACTACCAGCACAAAGCCAGGACTGAAAATGCAGGAATTAGTAGGAATAGTAGGGAAAAAAACCCCAATTTTTATCATTTTGCTCAAATCCCAAAATTATCTGTGCCCAGATAAAGTTCCAACGTTCAAGTTGCTTTTTTTAAGCTGCTCTTTGTAAATTCCTCAGTTTCAGTTAAAACAGGTTTGAGCAGGGAAAAGATTTCAGGAGGGAATCCTGGAACCTGAAAACTTGAGGAATTTCAGGATTTTAAAATAAAATAAACAATCAGGGGAAAAAAATCCCAGTTTACTTACAATTGTTGCTACCAGGGATTGATTCCCAAGGATGAGGATTGATTCCCAAGGATGAGGATTCACTCCCAAGGATGAGGATTCACTCCCAAGGATGAGGATTGATTCCCAAGGATGAGGATTCACTCCCAAGGGTGAGGATTGATTCCCAAGGATGAGGATTCATTCCCAGGGATGAGGATTCATTCCCAGGGATGAGGATTCACTCCCAAGGATGAGGATTCACTCCCAAGGATGAGGATTCATTCCCAGGGATGAGGATTCATTCCCAGGGATGAGGATTCACTCCCAAGGATGAGGATTCACTCCCAAGGATGAGGATTCATTCCCAAGGATGAAGATTCATTCCCAAGGATGAGGATTGATTCCCAGGGATGAGGATTCATTCCCAAGGATGAGGATTGATTCCCAAGGATGAGGATTCATTCCCAAGAATGAGGATTCATTCCCAAGGAGAGGATTCATTCCCAGGGACTGGGATTCATTCCCAGCACCTGGACATGCAGAGGTGCTGAGGCTCCACCTGAGCTGAGCCAAGAATTTGGGATTTGTGCTACAAATCAGGCAGAGAACTGGTGGAGCAGCAGAGCAAGGCCCTCCCTCAGAGGGGAGGGCTCAGGAACGGCCCCAAGCACCCAGCACTCGCTGCTTTTCTGGCAAATCCAGGGAAATCCAGGATTTCCAGCCCTCCCTGACCTATCAGGTATCCCCAGCCCGGGGGGATTTTCCCTGAATGGGGCAGCAAATTCCAACTGGGATTTTATGGAGCCTGAATGACATCACCCCCCCCAGGCACTGCACGGCACCTTTGTCTCCCAAAATGCCTGGAAAACAAGGAATTCTCTCTTTGGGACACAGATGGATGCTGGCACCCATTCCCAACATCCCCAAAAACAGAAGCCATCCTGTCCCCTCATCCCAAGATTCACACTGAGGAAAACCATGAAATTTCAGTGTCACCAACTCCTACTTCACACAACACCAAATATTCCCAAAATTCACCAGATCAAAAGCCCAAATATCCCGTTCTGAGCCCAAACTCATCCCAAATTTAACAGGATATTCCCAAAATTCACCAGATCAAAGGCCCAAATATCCCGTTCTGAGCCCAAACTCATCCCAAATTTAACAGGATATTCCCAAAATTCACCACACCAAAGGCCAAATATCCCGTTCTGAGCCCAAACTCATCCCAAATTTAACAGGATATTCCCAAAATTCACCACACCAAAGGCCCAAATATCCCCTTCTGAGCCCAAACTCATCCCAAATTTAACAGGATATTCCCAAAATTCACCACACCAAAGGTCCAAATATCCTGTTCTGAGCCCAAACTCATCCCAAATTTAACAGGATATTCCCAAAATTCACCACATCAAAGGCCCAAATATCCCGTTCTGAGCCCAAACTCATCCCAAATTTAACAGTAAGGTATTCCCAATCATGAGTTGACCCTAAAATCCCCTTCCAAAAGGGAGCAGCTGCAACCTGCAACCTAAAAAATTTAAAACAGAATGTTGCAAGGCCCTGGTTGAGCTCAGAGTCACTCCTTTGATGGGAATAAATAGAAGTAAATAGAAATAAATAGAAGTAAATAGAAATAAATAAAAATAAATAGAAATTCTCAGAGGATTTATTTCTTACCTAATTATAGCTGAAATTTAATGTCCTGGGATTTTGCCCAGCAGGAGCAGGGACACCTTGGGAATTGCTCTCAATTCCACAGGAGAGAATAAATCCCTTTCATGCTCCCGTACACCAGAAATTTGCCATAAGACTCCAAATTGGGAATGGGTTGTGCAGGCAAACACCAAGCACCAGGCTCTGGAGATTTTCCCTGGTGGATTTCCAGCTGCAAAAAGCTGGAAATTGTAATTATTTCCTGCTACCTGGGAATGACACACTTTGGATTTCCAGCTGGAAAACTTCCACTGGTGCATTTCAAACAGGAAGGGGAAAATTGAATTACAAAGATGCTGGGGAAGCTGTAAAATCTGGGAGCAATCCAGAGGGAATCCACTGGAAATGAGGCTCCACAAGGAGCTCCAGCTCCTTCCTGATCCAGCCTCTTCCTCACATCAATATTTTGGGATCAAGTTTTAACTCCTGGCTCATATTCTCCTGAATTTTAGGTTCAGCTCCACATCATTGCCAGGGATTGCAGCCTCTGGGGTAGATCCCAAAAAGCTAAAGCTCACAGGAGAGGTGCAGCTGCAGGGATGGAGCAGTTTTAGGGAAGTTCACCTCCAAAAAATGGGAAAAAAAATCAAGGAGAAAGAAAATAACCTGTTCTACCAACACTCCATCAACCAGAGCCACACTTGGATGTCCTCAAGACTTTTCCTGGAGGAGTTCTAAAATTCTGGAAGGAAAAATGCCCATTAAAAACAGGTGTGGATAAATCCTCTCTTCCCTTCTAAATATCCAAAAACAAATAATATTTAAAATTCCCAGATCAGCAGATATGGGAACAGGCTGCCCCAAGAAGCTCCAGCTGCCCCATTCCTGGAAACGTCCCAGGTCAGAATCCAAATTCCCCATTCAGGCTCCCAAAGCCAAACATATAAAGTGAATTTTCCTTAAATAATCCAAATTTCCAGACACATTAAGGCTGGAAATCCATGGGTATGCTCAGGAAATGAGAGTCAAGTTTCTCCCTCTCCCCATCCCACAGCCCATGGGACCATCATTAATTTCCTTAATAAAGGGAGGAGCATTCCAAGGGAAATGCAGGTGGAAAAATCAGCCTTTCCCTCCCCTCAGCATCTCCCATTGGATTGGAACGTGCTCCAGGATCCAAATGTGGGTTTTCAACCACAGCACGTTTACCAGGAGCTTGTGCTGAGGGAACCAACCTCATGGATGGTTTTCCTTAGGGGAAGGCAGAAAATAGACTCCAGATTCCCAGAAAATACCATCCCAAAGTGACACCAACATGGAACAGCCTGGGACATTCTACAGCTCCAATGAAGATCAAAAACAAATCCTTGGGAACAGCCACAACCAAAAACCTGGAGCTCCAGACTGTCTGAATCCACATGGGGTCACGTTAACAAAACCAAGGGGATATTCCATACCCTGATCCTAAATCCCAACCCTCCAAAGCACCCAGCAAGCCCCACCAGGATCACCAGGATGGCTGGAAAAGCTTCTTGCCCCAAAAGGGAGCTGAGTTCCTGCTGGGGAGGTCTCCAGAAGCAGATGGATAAATGGAGTTTCCATGATGACAGAAGGAACAGAAATCCTCGGAATCCCTGACAGTCTGAATTCCTCTGACAGCGTTGTCACGGAGGTGTCACTGCTCCAAGGGGTTCCTGCACCTTCAGCATGGGGACAATCTTGGAATCTTCTTCCAGGAAACAACAGCACCAAGAGTTGAAGTGGCTGCTGCCCACAGCAGGACACAAACATCCATCCATGTCCATCAGGAACAGATTGTGCAGAGCAGCTGTGGCTGCCCCTGGATCCCTGGCAGTGTCCCAGGCCAGGCTGGACAGGGCTTGGAGCACTTGGGACAGCGGGAGGTGTCCCTGCCATGGCAGGGGTGGCACTGGGTGGGCTTTGAGGTCCCTTCCAACCCAAACCAGTCTGGGATTCTAAGCAGGTCCACGCTGGCATGGGCAGCTCCGTGGGGAAGCTCCATGTGGAATGTGGTGGCAGCTCTGAGCTCTGGGGATTGGGTTGTTCCCAATTTAAGCATCCAAAGAGTCCGGGAGACCTGGTTCTGCAGGACACTGAAGCTCCCAGGAATGCAAGCTCTGCTTGACAAGTGGACATGGAGTGACCCACAAGGTAAAAGTGAGGCAGAGTTCCTTTCCACAGGGAAATTCCAGTCGAAGCCATCATCATGGACGTGCCATCGTTCAGCTCCCAGCTCAGCATCCACCTTCTCCAGCCAGCCTGGAGCTCCAGCTCAGCAGCATCCCTGGACGTGTCCAAGGCCAGGCTTGGAGCACCCTGGGACAGTGAAGTTGTCCCTGCTATGGCAAGGGTGGAATGAGATGATCCTTAGGGCCCCTTCCCACCCAAACCATCCAGTGAATAATTCCTCAGGCTGAGCCTGAGGATTCATGGGGCTCTGATCCAACCTCTCCAAGCAGCACAATCCCAACGTTCCGAGCTACAAAAGCACCTCATCCCAAAAAACCAACCCTGCACGTCCCTCCTGATCCCACCCCGCGGCGGGTACGGGGTGGGGGAAGCCACAAACACCCCACAGGCAGCACGGCTCTGCTTGGATTCCTCATCCCAAACCCCAACAGATCCTCAGACGCTCCTAAGAACCTTCAGCCAATTATCCCAAACGATCCTTTTCTCCAGGTAAAAGCTCTGTGCTGGGAAAGCACATCCCAATTAAGGCACACCACTAACGAACGCGGCTCGGACGCGGAGGGAACGCCGGGATTCGAGGTGGGGATGGGGAAACAACAACCCTGAAAACACCAGGACACCTCCCAAAAACTTCCTGAGTCCCAACACGCAACACCCACCCCAAGGAAACCCCAAAATCAGGCCAGTCAATCCATAATTCCATTTAAAAGTCGTCAGAGGAGCCACTCCAGCTCCTTTCAACAGCCCAGGTTGGTGCCACTGGACATTTTCAGATAACAAACAGCAACATGAGACAACCTGGACACTTTTGGACACCAAATTCCAAGTGCCAGGTCAATCCCGGGCACGAGGGTCCCTCCACAGGCTCCAAACACCTGAATTAGCCTAAAAGTTTTGGGATGAACAAGAGTCCTTCAGACCCAGAGGGTCTCCCAGGAAGGGATCATCCCACCAGAGCTGAGCTGAAGAAAACCAGGATTTACTTCCATCCTGGGAGCCACATCTGGCAAAACACAACCTGCACTTCAAAGGAAATCTCCATTCCTCACTAATTTTAGAAGGCTCAGCCACCAGCACCATTTCAGCTGCAACAAGGGGAAGCTGTTCCTCAGCTGCTCCAGGTGGGCACAGGCAGAACTCACTCAAAAAAGGTTTGCTCTGTTGTCCCTGCTCAAAAAAACCACCATGTTTAGCTGTGCCTCCAATCCGGCCGTCGCTTGGGGGGTGCTCCGTGCCAGATGTCTCCTCCTTCCACCCCAGAGCTGGCAAAGTTTATGGAGCCCCTGAATCCTTCGCCAAGGAAGTCTAAAAATGTAAAAATAGCGTTGAGAACCAGCGGGAAACGGGTGTGGGGGGAGAAACCCAGCAGGGACGGAGTGACTTCTCAGGAGAGGCGATAAAGCCGGAGGCCCTGGCGGGATCAGGGGGGTGGGTTGGTGAAATTCCCCATCCAAAGGAGAACCAGAGTTCCCGGCCATTAGGCTGCTCCCCCTTCCCTGGCTCCTTCCTCCTGGCAGAAAATGGGGTCAGGGCAAAGGCCGCCCGGGGGGAGAGAATTTCAGGGGTAAAAGCCAGACGAGGCTCCGTAACTAGGAAAAACAGCATTAATAACAATAATAATAATAAAGAAGGTACAGAAAAATGGCCCCGCGGGGAGGCCGGGACACGTCCGCACGCTCCGCCCGGCTCCCCCCGCGCACCCCGGGCAGGGACGGGACAGGGAAAGGGACACGGCCAGGGACAAGGGGGACACGGCCCCCGAGCCCACCCGCCACCCCCGGCGCGGCCGCTGCCGCCGCTCTCGCCGCCCGCTCTCCGCCCTCCCCGCGCTCCCTGCCCGCCCTCCCCGCGCCCGCCCCGGCCGCGGCCATCACGCAAGGCCGGGGATGCGCGGCCTACCCCGGACCGGCGGGAGAACGGCGGGAAGGGGAAGGGCGGCGGGACGGGGAAAGGGCAGGGGCAAAAGAACGGCAATGGGAAGGGGAACGGGAAGGGGAAGGGGCAGCGGCCCGGCTGCCGGCGGTCGCGCGGTGCCGGCGGGCCCGAGGCCGCGGAGGGCCCGCGCTTACTCCGGCGTGGGGTGCTCCGGGTCGTAGAAATCCCCCATGGTGGGTGGGCGGGCGCGGGGCTCCGCAAGTGCCCCCTGGCCGGGGAGGCCCCGCTCGCCCCGTCGGGGCTCCTCACATGGTCCGGCGGGGCCCCCCCGCCACCCGCGCCCAGCCCGGCCCGGCCCCGCCGCGATCCGCCCCGGCCGCCGGCTCCTCCTCCCGCGACACCGCGCAGCGCCCGGAGCCCTCCGGGAGCGGCCGCCGAGCCCCGGGACGCGCCGGCATCGGGCCCGGCATGGGGCCGCGAGCAGCCGCCGCACAGGGGGAATCTGCTGGCACACAGCGGGATCGCCCCCGGGACCGCCGGGGCCGCAGCGGGCACCGGCACCGGCCGCGGTGCCACCGGGATCCCACCGGGATCGGCCGCAGCACCGCCGGGACGTTCTTGGGACCGCGTTGGGATCATGGCAGGGATGGCCGGGGCACGCCAGCATCAACCTGGGTGTCACTGGGATCCCACCGGGATCCGGGAAGGGTCAGCGGGGCACACCGGGATCAGCCGCGGGACTGCCAGCATCTCCTCCAGGTCAGCCCTGCACCTCCAGGATCTCCTCCAGGTCAGCCCTGCACCACCAGGATCTCCTCCAGGTCAGCCCTGCACCTCCAGGATCTCCTCCAGGTCAGCCCTGCACCTCCAGGATCTCCTCCAGGTCAGCCCTGCACCACCAGGATCTCCTCCAGGTCAGGACTGCACCTCCAGGTCAGCCCTGCACCACCACCAGGAACTCCTGGTTCGCCCTTCCACCCCCAGGATCTCCTCCTGGTCAGAGCTGCACCACCAGGATCTCCTCCAGGTCAGCCCTGCATCCCCAGGATCTCCTCCAGGTCAGCCCTGCACCCCCAGGATCTCCTCAGGATCACGCCTGGGTCACTCCCAGGATCACCAGGATCAGCCATGGGATCACTAAATCTCCCCAGGATCACCAGGACCATACCAGGCTGATCCTTGGGATTACCAGGGCCACTCCAGGTTCAGCCATGCTATTCCTGAGATCTCAGCATGATTCCCCTGGGGCCACACCAGGATTAGCTGCAGGATCTCCTTGGGATCACCCCTGGGATCCTCAGCATCTCACCAGGAGCAGATGGGAGATCACCAGGGCCACACCTGGGTGAGCTACAGGACTGCCAGGATCACCTGGGCTACACCTGGATCACTCATGGGACAGGCAGGAACTTCCCAGGATCTCTCAGCTCACACTGAGATCACCCCCAGGATCACCCCCTGAGATCACAGCTGGACACCAGCACCCCTTGGCACCAGATCCCTGGGGCTCTTCCAGGCCCCATTTGCCCTAAAAATCACTAAAACTCCCTTTTTTTTTTCCTTTCACAGGTCATTTCCCATCTTCCCAATCCCTGGGAGGGCTCCTCCATGGAATGGTGCTGGAGCACTTCAGGAGACCCAGCATGGAATCCTCCAAACCACATTCACAGATTCCAATATTGAGATTTTGGGGATTTTCCCAGATTTGGGGGCATGGTGTGGGCAGGAGGGACCCACAGGGACGAGGTGGGAAGCAGAGGAGGGGTGGATATGGGGAAGGACAAAGGAAGGTTTAGTTCCAGTCGTGTGGAAGCCTTTTCCTGGGAAATCCAGCCTGGCCTGAATTCCCAGCAGCTTTTGGAACCTCTGGAATTGGATCATGACAAGGAAAAGGTGATTTCTGGCATGTTCTCCAGTGCCCTTCCAGGGGCCAGGTGCTGTTGTGGGGACAGAAGGAAGCTCCAACAAATTCAAACAAACGGAGCCCATGGATCCATTCCCTTTCCCAGTTCTCCATGGAGCTGGGGCTGGCCTGGGGAAAATCTGGGGTGCCTGAATTGGGGATGCTCCCACCATCCGTGGCTGCTGCTGGTTTTGGCAGCAGGATGTTCCTGACAGCTGGGGGTGCTGATTTTGGGGCTTTCAGCACTCTCCTGCCAGATCCCAAA
The DNA here is from genome assembly GCF_027579445.1 of Ammospiza nelsoni. NCBI lineage: Eukaryota > Metazoa > Chordata > Aves > Passeriformes > Passerellidae > Ammospiza > Ammospiza nelsoni. The sequence continues at coordinate 1,215,273 of NC_080633.1, read as the reverse complement.
TCCTTCTGAGGGAGCTGCAGGGGCTCATCCTGGAGAAGAGGAGGCTCAGGGGCACCTTCTGGCTCCTGCAGTTCCCTGGAAGGAGGAAGGTTGGAGCCAGGAGGGATCGGGCTCTGTTCCCAGGGAACAGGACCAGAGGGAAGGGCCTCAAGAGCAGGTTCAGGTGGAATATTGGGAATGTTCCTCCTGGAAAGGGCTCTCCAAGAGAGAGAGATCTCAAACTCTGCAAAGCTGCCCAGGGCGGGGGTGGAGTGCCCATCCCTGCAGGGATTGAAAAACCCTGCGGATGTGGCACTTGGGGACATGGTCAGGGGTGGCATTGGCAGTGCTGAGGAATGGTTGGACTCGATCTTGGAGGGCTTTTCCAACCAAAACCATTCCGTGATTCCCCAGAAATGAATCTCTGTTTCATTCCCTTCTCCAGGCAGATCCAACAGGCCAAGCCATGAGTTGTTGCTCCAGTGGGAGCAAGCCCAGGAGAGCTGCAGCTCCAGCACCAGGAGAGAGGGAATCAGGAACAGCCTGGGTTACCCACAGCAGCCTCTGTGCTGTGATCCTGCCTTTTCCAGAGGCTCAGGAACACCAGTTGGATCTGCCTGGCTCCTGGCTCCTGTCCTGTCCAAACAGCGCCATCGATCCCCAGTAACTCCCTGCCTGCCCAAAGGTTGCGTGGGTCGCTTCTCCTGCTGTTTATTTTTGTAAATCGGTGGTGGACGCGAGCAGGGGGCACTTGCTGAGGTGCCATTCCTTGGGGAATGCTGGGATGCAGGCTATGAGATGGACAGGAAGGTCAGGGCTTTCTTCTTGTCAGCGGCCGGGAGCAGTCCGGGTTTCCTGTGCATGCTCTGGAGGGAATCCAGGGAGCTGCTGAAGCTTTGCTGGGAACAGGGAACACAAAGGGGTCACTGAGCTCAGCTCGGCTCTCAGAGCACAGTTCTCACCTGTAAAAACTTTTTTTTTTCTGAAAAATAAAACCAAATTCCTTCTCAGACTTTCCAAGGGGTGCTGGAAAGAGCTGGGAGAGTCCCCATCACACAGCATTGCTCTGCTGAGAGCAGATGCCAGCAGGCTCCAAGGAGAGGACAGGAATCCCTAGGAAATTCTCCAGAGCACTGAAAAGATGTCTGAGATGTTTTCATGGAATCCCAGGATTATTTCAGCTGGAAAGGACCTTAAGATTTATTTCAGTCTAGTCCAATCCATGGACAGAGACACCTTCCACTATCCCAGGCTGCTCCAAACCAAATCCAGCCTGGCCTTGGACACTGCCAGGCTGGATTTCCTGGATTTCCCACAGCTGCTCTGGAAATTTTCATCCCAGTCTCTCTCCACCCTCCCAGCCAGGAATTCCCAATTCCCAATCTCCCGTCCATCCCTGCCCTCTGGCAGTGGGAGCCATTCCCTGTGTCCTGTCCCTCCATCCTTTGTCTCTCTCCAGCTCTTTAGGGCCTGGAAGGGCTCTGAGGTGTCTCTGGAGCCTTCTCCAGGTGAACATTCCCATCTCTCTCTGGGTGAATTTGTTCTGCCCAGGTTGGACAGGGCTTGGAGCACCCTGGGATGGTGGGAGGTGTCTCTGCCCATGGCAGGGGCTGGGACTGGATGATCCTGAAGGTCCCTTCCATCCCAATCCATCCTGGAACTCTCCCTGGGATTACCTTTCGATCTGTCCTCATCCTGGCCCTGTAGAAGGACACGGAGCCCGGGCAGTCTGGCAGCATCTTCTCCTGCACCTGCTCAAACTTGTCCTGCTCATCTTCATCCTGCCAGGGAAAAGCATTCCCCATTCCATGTGCAAAACACACACCTGCACACCTGGGACAACCATCCCTTTTGTGGCACCAAGCACCAACTCAGCCAGGAAAACCCTGCAGGTGAGAGGTTCCTTTTCCACACCCTGGAGGAGCAGCTTTGGGCAGGGCTTTGGGTAAAAACCTGCAAGGGTTGGGATTTTCCCACAGGAAAAATGAGCATTCCCAGCTCTCCCAGCCTGACCCCAGCCCTGAAGCAGCTCCAGGGCCTCCTCTGGATGTCTCCAGCAGCTCCAGGTCCTTGTGCTGCTGGCCCTGGGGCTGGGGCAGCTCTGCAGGTGGGGTCTCACCTCAGAGGTGCACAATTCCCCCTTCTGGTCACACTGTTTTAGTTGCAAGATTTCTGGGGAATGGGGAGTTGAACAGAAATGTGCTTTTCAGGATGAGAAAAGAGCCAGGTCCCCACACGGCTCCCACCACAGGACCGGTTTGGCTGGAAAGCTGGGATCCCACAGGCTGGGAATCCAAACCCTGCACCCCCAGGCACTTTGCCCAGTCCCTGGTGTCCCACAGATGCCCAGGTGCCTCAGTCACTGTCCTGATTTAGCCTAAACAGTGAAGGGAATGTGACAGCAGGATGTGGCTGCAGATATCCCCTTTGTGTGTCATTCCTCCTCCTCCTTCTCCTTTTTCTCCTCCTCCTCCTCCTCCTTCCACAGGCTCCCTCATTCCCTCACACCCCACTCGTGGCTCCTGAGGAGAACCAGCACAACTCTGGGGTAACTCACCAGGGACATGACTCTGTTGATGGGAATCATCCCAGGTCTGATGTTCCCACCAGGCTTCAGAGCTTCCTTCACATCCTTAGGGATTCGATAATTTTCGTTGTACCAGATCTCAAACTCTGCAAAGCCAAGAGGGCCAATTCATGGCTGTAATTAATCACCCAAAAACCAGCATGGATTGATTGTCCCTATGGATCAGGCAGCATCTCAGTGCTCTTAAACCCTCAGACAGGAGCTCAGAACTCCAGGATTTGGAGTTTAAACCATTGGAAAAGTGAATTTAAGGAGGCTTTGGCTGTCCCCAGAATCCCTTTGGAATGGGCAGCACGGCTGGGGCTCGGATTTCAATCCCACACAGCCATTTGCCACCCCATAATAGGCAGTGAGAACACACAGCAGGTGGGAATTGTGTCCTTATCAATCCTGGGCATTTCCCAGGGCACTCCACTCCTGATCTGGGTGAGTCCTGCACGTTTGAACAAACAGCAAACATCTGGAGCACCCAAAAATGCCAGAGCCAGATCCAAGAGGAAGCAGTGGCACAGCTGTGATTGGGTCCTGCTCATCCCTGCAATGATGGGAATGATTATCCCTGGAATGATGGGAATGATTATCCCTGGAATGATTATCCCATTTCTTCCTGCGTGGGATGCTCTGATGGATCCAAGCTGTCCCCTGGAAATGCTGCATCCAAATGTTTGGGGCTCTGGAATTCCTACAGGGACTGGCTTCCCTCAGAGGGGCAGATCCAGGGATAAAGCAGTTAGAACCCACAGATTTCAAGGTGGAGCCCAGCAGGAATTTGTAGGGATTTCCCAGGCAGAGCTGTGGCCAAGCTCCCTTTCCTGATAGAGCTGCAGCTCTGGAAGCTGGGAATCACAGAGGGACAGAGGAAATTTTGGGAATCCAGAGGCAAAGCCCTATCCCAGGGCAATTCCTTGACCACCACCTCTATTAAATCAAATCAAGGATGAGATTGGGGTCAGCAGTGTAAGATTCCTTGTGGGAGGCTTTTTCCCCCATGTAGGGGTGGGACCAAGGAGTAGAGGGGCATTATCTGAGAGAGAAAATCTGCAGAAATTCAAGGTAAGGTCAGAAAACTCCACTTGATTATGGATAAAATCCAGCCTGGAAGGCAGCAGGACAAAGGACAACAGAGAATGGTAATTTGACAAGGGGATGGAGGGACAGGACCCAGGGAATGGCTCCCAGTGCCAGAGGGCAGGGATGGGAGATTGGGAAGGAATTTCTGACTGGGAGAGTAGGGATGTTCTGGCACAGGGTGCTGTGTGTCCCCTGAAGTGTCCAGGGCCACTGGGATAGTGGGAGGGGATTGGAACTGGATGATCTTTAAGGTCCCTTCCAACCCAAACCATTGTGGGATCCCACGATGTTTGGGGGTGCTCCAGTCTGGATTTATCCCAGCTGAGCCCTGGTGCTCTGTACCTGAGATGAGCCTTTTCCTGCTCTTATCCACGAGCTGCTGGCAGTACTGGATCTCTGCCTTCAGGTCCTTCAGCTCAGAAAAGCCAGCCCTGTGCTCCTCCTTCAGCTCCTTCAGCCTCACAATGAGGGAGAACTCGTTCTCGTCGATGATCACCTGTCCTTTCTCATCCGTGTATTCTCCTGGAGGGGGAGAAAAGGAAGGGAAGGCTCTGCTGAGGGTGGAGAGCAGGGACAGGGCTCTGCAGATGTCACACCTGATCTGATGGAGGGTCTGACTTGGCTCCCAGGGGAAAAAAAATCCCTGGGAATGCTTAGATAGGAAATTGGGAAGGAATTCCTGGCTGGGAGGGTTGGGAGGCACAGGTTGTCCAGGGAAGCTGTGGCTGCTCTTGGACCCCTGGCAGTGTCCAAGGTTGGATTTGGTTTGGAGCAAGCTGGGACAGTGGAAGGTGTCCCTGTCCATGGCAGGGGTGGAGTGGGATGATCCTTAACATCCCTTCCAACCCAAACCACTCTGGAGTCCTGTGACCACCCAAAACTGCTCTGGAACCTGGGAATCACATAGGGACAGAGGAAATATTGGGAATCCAGAGGCAAAGCCCTATCCCAGGGCAATTCCTTAATCACCACCTCTATTAAATTAAATCAAATCAAACAAGGATGAGATCTGGATCAGGTCATGAGAGCTCCATCCCCTGTCCCGTGCTGCCTCCTCACCCTCCTGCCTCCGCTTCTTCCTCTGATCCTCCAGAGCCTCCTTGGTTGTCTCCACCTCCTCCTTGAGGCTGTTGAGCCTCTGGGCCACAGAATGGCTTGCCTTCTTCTTGGCAATGAGGATTCTCTTGTTGTCCCTGAAGATCCTGTGGATCTCCTGTCCAGTCTCCTTCTTGAACACCTCAAAGGCCTGCTGCTTGGACAGAAGGGGCCTGAAAGCAGACACAGACACAGGAGCTCACTCTGTGCTGCCCTGCAGCGTGCAGGGAATGATTCAGGTTGGAAAAGCTCTCCAAGATGGAGTCCAAGCATCCCCCAGCACTGCCAAGGCCACCCCTGAGCCATGTCCCCAAGTGCCACATCCATGTGGATGTCACATCCCTGCAGGGATGGGGAGCCACCCCTGCCCTGGGCAGTTGTGTTACATCTGGAGAGCCTTTCCAGGAAAGAATTTTCCCAATTTCCAACCCAAACTCCCCTGGCCCAGCCTGAGGCCGTTCCCTCTGCTCCTGTCCCTGTTCCCTGGGATAAGATCCCAAATCCCCCCGGCTGTGCCCTCCTGGCAGGAGCTGTGCAGAGCCACGAGGGCCCCTGAGCCTCCTTTGCTCCGGGTGAGCCCCTGCCCAGCTCCTCAGGGATTCTGCAGCCCCTGCCCAGCTCCTCAGGGATTCTGCAGCCCCTTCCAGCTCCTCAGGGATTCTGCAGCCCCTGCCCAGCTCCTCAGGGATTCTGCAGCCCCTGCCCAGCTCCCTCAGCCTCTCCTGGGGCTCCAGCTCCATTCCCTGGACACACTCCAGCCCCTCAGTGGTGAGGGGCCCAGAACTCCACTCATCATTTGAGGTGTGGCCTCCCCAGTCCTTGGGAACAGCCACAGCCCAGGTCTGATGGGATTTCTGTGGGTTCCTTAGGGGTCCCTGGCACTGCCCCCATGCAGCCCCAACACCCACAGACACCATATTCCCCAGGAGATGCCTCAGAACTGAGTATTCCCTGGAAAGCCAGACTTTCATGGGCTGAATTTTCACCAAAATAATGGATATTGTTCCTCCCTATTGTTAAAGAAAAGCCTGTGCTCAGCCCGTGCTGCATTCCCAGCAGGATCAGCCCCCTCTGGAGCCGAACCCACAGCTCCAGACTCTGGCCAGCTCCTCAGCACTGCTGCCAGGCCTTGGAAGTGCTGCCTGTTTCCCAAGTCAGAATTCCAAGTGCCATTCCTGACTTTTCTGTGAAGTGACTTTGATGCCAGCATGTCCCAGTGGACACCTGGTGCTGTTCCAGCATGAGGCACCCCAGGCAAAAAAAGGAGAATGTGAGAATGTCACAGTGCACAGATGCTGTTCTGTGCTGGTGACACTCCTGGAGAGCAGGATGGCTTTGGGAGCAGGAGGTACAGACAGAAAACCATGGAATTATTTGGGTGGGAGGGGACTTTAAAGCTCATTTTGTTCCAAGGCAGGTGCCCAGAGGGCTCCACATTCCAAACTGCAGCTCCTGCCTCTCCTCAGTGACCTCTTAAGGGCATTTTCCAACTCCTGCAGGGCTGTGAGAGCTGGCACGGGGCTGTAAACAACAGCCCCTGGGCAGAGTGCCACAGCTCCAGCTGCCAGCTGCTGGGAGTGCCATGGATGTGCCTCCTGCAGCTGCAGCAGCTTCTCCTGCCAGCCCTGGGAGCCCCAGAGGGACACAAACCCCGTGGGGAGGGCACAGAGGGGATGGAGGAGCTCCAGGAGGGAATTCTGCAACAGCTTCACTGCCCTGCTGCAAGCCAGAACCCACATCCTGGGCTGATCCCAGCCTGGGCTGCAGGGAATGGGGATTGTGCCCCTCAGGTGAGACCCCACTGCAGAGCTGCCCCAGAGCCAGCAGCACAGGGAGCTGGAGCCAGGCTGGAGAGCTGGGAATGTTCATCTGGAGAGGAGAAGCTCCAGGGAGAGCTCAGAGCCCCTGGCAGGGCCTGGAGGGGCTCCAGGAGAGCTGGAGAGGGGACTGGGGACAAGGATGGAGGGACAGGACACAGGGAATGGCTCCCAGTGCCAGAGGGCAGGGATGGGTGGGAGATTGGGAATTGGGAATTCCTGGCTGGGATGGAATTCCCAGAGCAGCTGTGGCTGCCCTGGATCCCTGGCAGTGCCCAGGGCCAGGCTGGAGCACCCTGGGACAGTGGAGGTGTCCCTGCCATGGCAGGGGTGGCACTGGATGATCCCTAAATTCCCTTCCAACCCAAGCCAGCCTGGAATTCCAGGATTCTTTAGCTCCATTTCCATGACTGTGGGGATTTCTGGCTGCACATGAAGTCTCCCTGAAGTTTTCCCACTCACCAAAGGGATGCTGCAGTTTTCAGAGATTAAAGAACTAAACTAATTTAAATAAAATAAAATTAAAGAAATTAAATTAATTGAAGTTTTTAAATATTCAAGAGCAAGTGGCCAGGGCAGAGCTGGAAGCACAGAAGTGACCCCACCACCACCATGAGGGGCTCCCATCACCTCTCCTGTCCTGTGTTCCTGCAGATCCCCAAATCTCTCCCCTTGGCCTTGAAGCTGCACTCAGGGAACACAACCCGGTGCAAAGCACCCTCTGGAAAATGGGGATTGACTCCCTCCCAGGGAAAACCTACCTGAGGTTCTGGGCATCCTGGCCATCCTCAGAAGAATCGATTGAGCACTCTTCATCACTGTCCTGGTAATCTCCTTCGTCTTCCTCTTCCTGATCTTCTTCTTCTTCTTCTTCTTCTTCTTCTTCTTCTTCTTTGTCTTCTTCTTCTTTCTCTTTCTCTTTCTCTTCATCTTCCTCTTCCTCTTCCAGATCCTTGGTGGGACTTTTGGTTGATGAGGTTTCATCCTGACCTGCCTCAGGAGAAGGGCTCCCAATTTTTTCCTTCCTGCCAGGGGGGGAAAGACAAACCAGATTCATTCATTGCTTCACCAGAGGGATCTGGAACCAAAACTCGCTGCAGGTTTGGCTTTGCTGAGCTCAAAACTCATCTGAGGTAGCTTCCACCAAAGTTTCCAGAGGAATATCCCCTGACAAGGAATGAAATCAGCCTTGTTCCCACAAATCCCTCATCCTCAGAGTGCCCTGGATACTGTGGGACACAGGCCAGGCTGCAGGAGCTCTCCTGAGAAGGATCCCCAGGAGAGCAGTCCCACCCTGCCCAGCTTTGGGCACACCTGGACAAGGTTAACCCTCCCCAAAAGGAATCCCCAGGGATTTGATCCAAGCCCAGAGTTAAACCAAGCCTGGCTCCCTGCTCCTGTCCCTCCACAAACCCCTCCAGCATCAACTGCAGGGAATGGAAATAGAATCATCATGGAATCATGGAATGGGTTTAGTTGGAAGGGACCTTAAAATCCACCCCTGCCATGGCAGGGACACCTCCCACTGTCCCAGGGTGATCCAAATTTAATCAATCCTGCCAGGGATGCAGGGGCAGCCACAGCTGCTCTGTGACCCTGTGCCAGGACCCTGCCAGGGGATTTCTTCCTAAGGGATGCTGTGACCAGGAGAGTGGGATTGGGGATTTGGAAGACATTCACAGTGTTTGCCACATCTCCTGAAACCAAAGCAGCCCAGCAGAGCCCAGGGGTCACGTGGACACCAAAGCCTTGGTGGTTCCTCTGCTCCCTCCACGAGGACTTTGGGGAAGTGTCAGGGAGGAACCAAGCAGGGTTTACTGAAGGCTCTTCCTCTGCTCAGCCCTGGCTGCTTCCCCCTTCCCTCCCCAAACCTCTGCTGCTCCTCTGGAGCTCCCTCCATTCCCTCCTCCATGGGCTGCACATTCCTGCCTGACCACAGCTGGGCACTGGGAACTGTGGGGTGCCACAAGGATTGGGGACAGCAGCTGGGAAAGGCCCTGAGGGGGACAGGAGGTGCCAGGGAACAGGGACAGGACAAGGGAAGCAGCCCCAAGCTGGGACAGGGGAGTTCAATTTGGATATTGGGAAAATTCCTTCCCCAAAAAGTCTGTCCAGCCCTGGCCCAGCTGCCCAGGGCAGTGCTGGAGTCCCCATTGCTGCAGGGATTTAAAATCCCTGTGGATGTGGCACTTGGGGACACGGTCAGTGGTGGCCTGTGGGATGGCTGGACTGGATGATCTGGGAGGGATTTTCCAATCTTGACAATTCCATGATTCCACAATTATCAGAGGTAAAGGAGAGCGGTGTGACTGCTTCACTCACTCATCAGCTTCCTTCTCCCCATCAGAAACAGGGGATGTGGGAGGAGTTCCAATCTCAAGAGTCCCTGCATCAACCTCCAACTCCTCCTCCTGGTCAGCTGCACTTTCCTGGAAAAGAAAGGAACATCCCATTTGTGCACACCATGGAAGCACAGAAAGCAATATCCCATTTGTGCACAGCCTGGAAGCACAGAAAGGAAATATGGAAACACAGAGGAATATCCCATTTGTGCACACCATGGAAGCACAGAAAGGAAAACATGGAAACAGAAAAGAATGTCCCATTTGTGCACACCATGGAAGCACAGAAAGGAGAGATGGAAACACAAAGGAATATCCCATTTGTGCATGGCCTGGAAGCACAGAAAGGAAACATGGAAACAGAAAGGAATGTCCCATTTGTGCACACCATGGAAAGATGGAAACACAAAGGAATATCCCATTTGTGCACACCCTGGGAGCACAGAAAGGAAACATGGAAACACAGAAAGGAATATCCCATCCTGGACACCATGGAAGCTCTCCAGGCCTCACCCAGCAGCTCCTCCATCCCCTGGAACAGCCTAATGTGGGAATTAAAAACTCTGTGAGAGCCCACAGGAGGATTTATGGATTAGGTGGGATTTATACACTTGGCTCCAGACATCATTAGGATTAAAAAAGGGATCTCATCAGAGGCAGGACCTCACCTTCTCCAGCCCAGTGACACACAGGTCACTTTGGAGGTGGCATTGTTCAGGACATTGAGGGGGCTTTAAACTGAAAGGGGCACTGTTAAAATGGGATATTGGGAAGAATTCCTGGCTGGGAAGGTGGGGAGGCCCTGGGATGGAATTCCCAGAGCAGATGTGGCTGCCCTGGATCCCTAGAAGTGTCCAAGGCCAGGTTGGGTTTGGTTTGGAGGAACCTGGGACAGTGGGAGGTGTCCCTGCCCATGGAATGGGATGATCCTTAATGTTCCTTCCAACCCAAACATTTCTGGGACTCTAATTCCCATTTCCTAAATTATTCTGTGCAGATAAAGGGCCAAATTAATCCCTCTGCTGCCAGGAATTCCTCTTTGTTAATGGTGCATCTCTGCCCTGGACATGTTTTTTGCCAAACTCACCCCAGTGACATTTCTGGGTTTGATTTCAACAGGGAAAAGTTTGCTTTGTACAGTTCCCACTTTGGCACAAAGGAGCCAGCTCTCAGGTGGAGTCTGGGCCAGGTGAAGCCCCAGTATTACCTCCTCCTCTTCCTCCTCCTCCTCCTGCTCCTCCTCAGCCTCCTCCATACGCAGATCAGAGCTGGAGATGGAGCCAGCCCCAGGCATGAATCCCATCCCATACTTGTTCCAGAGCCTGTTTTCCAGTTCTTCCTCCTGTTGGCTAAGGAAAAAACAGCCCTTTAGGAATCCTTTCCCACCTGTCAGCCCTGCCAAAGGCAGATTCCCAAAGAAAAACCCCTTTACCTGTGGTTTTATCCCTCAGCACCCCTCCCAGGCTTCCCATGATACCCTTTGTCCACTCCCTTCCTCTCCTTTTCCATGGCATTCCTTTAGGGCTCTTTAACATTAAAGCTTTTTGAGGGCCATTTTAATACTTTCCAGCACCTTTTAATGGTACACATCAAACCATGTCACTCTGCTCAGTCCCATCCCCTTGTTTGAACCTTTAATCCAGGTTGGAGGGGTTTGGAGCAGCCTGGGATAGTGGGAGGTGTCCCTGCCCATGGGATGATCCTTAAAGTTCTTCCCAACCCAAACCACTCTGGGATCTCTGGATTTACCTTAAAATCACTTTGAACTGTCTAAACACCTCCTGAATCTGCCTGACATTCACAATCTGAGGAAGAGAGGTAAAAAAACCCATAAATTTTGGTATTAATTATATAAAGGAGTTCCAAATAAATCAGTTTAAAGGGTTTTAAGATTAAGGAAAATACTTCCAGAGCCTCCAAATCAGCAAAAATTGAATGAAAACATGCAAGAAACTTAACAAAGCAAAAAGAAATTAAACTACAATTCTGTAGTGGGTTTGGGGTGAAAAACAGCCTCTTCAAAAGAAATGGTCACTGCTCCTCTCTTGGAGGAAGAGGATGGAATCAGGATTTAAATCCTTTTTTCACTACTTACATCGATTTCCTCAATGACTCCTCTGAGGTATTTCTGGACTTGGGATCTGATTTCTGCTCTCTGAGCTGTAGTCAGGGGGTTGTAAGTCATCAAGGAATGACTTGTCTAAAAAAAACCCAAAAGATTGGAAAACTGAGAATCAGGGAGCTGCAAACAGCTGAGGGAGCCTGTGAGAACCACGGGGACAAAGCTCTGGGCAGGTCCTGTCGTGGTGGGACAAGGAGGGATGGGTTTAAACTAAAAGAGGGGAGATTCAGGATGGATTTAAGGAAGGGAGGGTGGGGAGGGGCTGGGGTGGAATTCCCAGAGCAGCTGTGGCTGCCCCTGGATCCCTGGCAGTGCCCAAGGCCAGGCTTGGAACACCCTGGGACACTGGGAGGTGTCCCTGCCATGGCATGGTGGAATGGGATGGGCTTTAAGGTCCCTTCCAACCCAAACCATTCTGGAATTCTGTGATCCCACTGCTCTGGCAAACATCTGGAGTTGCTGTGCCCATTTCTGCTTGGCATTCTCATCACCTGACTTGGTAGGAGATGGGATTTGGGAGTAACCAGCCAACAGAAGAGTCTGGAAAAAACCCAAACCCCATCTCCAGTGCTGGGGATTGAAATTCCAACACCATCCCTCTGTGTGGGATCTTCAGAGGTTCCCCTAAGCCCCAGAGGGTGGTGCTGGGAGCACAGGGAAGGACACAACCCCACTGGGCAATGAGTTCACTGCTCCTCACCAAGCTGACTTGCATGATCAGCTCTTGCTTCAGGAGATGGATCTCCTCCTCCAGAGCCTTCACTGATGGCTAACAGGGAAAAAAAGGGTGAGAAAACACAAAATTATATTGGGGAAAAAAAAAAATAAACTGCTAAAGCAGCACAAATTGGCTGCTGGAGAATATCCCAGCTGGATCCCAGCTCCCTCACGGCCTGCAGCAGGGAATCAGTGCTCTGGAAATCAATTTGATTGTCCTTTGATTATTGTTTTATATTTTATTATTACTCCCTCCAGGGCAGGTTGTGCTGGTTGCTGCCTGCAGAGCCTGCCCAAGGCATCACTGCTTTTTCATGGGATAATTTCCTGGTCTGGAAGTGCAGGGACCACCAAATTCCAGGATCTGGGATATCATCATGGAAGCCAAGCATTGTGCAGGGCTCACCTCTGCCCTGAACTCAGCAGCTCTGGCAGTAAATGGGACAAAGGAGAGACTTTCCTGTGCTGGATGTGACTGGATTTCTCCCTAACATGGAATATCTTCAAGGATTCACTTTTTAAAATGTGTTCCCAGAAAGGTGAGCACAAAAATCTTGGGATTCAGGGAGAAGTGGGCACTGAGCTGCTTTGCAGTGACCTCTGGAAAACCAAACCACAAAGTTTCCTTCCAATTTCAGCTCCTCCAGCTTGGTTTCCACTCTGAAAGTGCACTCTAATATCCTGTGATCACTTCCTTTAAATGATTTCCTTAATTACCCAAGTTTTCTAATCGTGGAGAAGCTGTTCTGTTACCAGCAGCAACAGGGATGAAGCTGCAGGAGGACTGGAGATGATTTCCTGCATGTCAGGGGAATAATTCACCATAAAATCTCTCTGTTGAGAGCGGAACCTCATCAGGAAAATGTGGGATATGCAGAAGAAAGAATCCCCAGGAAGATGTGAGCACCTGCCTTAGACCAGGGAGCTGTAATTAAAAACCTATTAAAAGGTTTAATCTTGATCCATTTCGTCACCCACCTAAAATCAGCAGAGTCAGCTTGGCTGAGGAAAGGTTATTTATGAAACCACCTGATTTTCCTCAGGTTTTTCAGGTTATTTCCTAAATATTAATGATAAAATTATAACAGCTCCCTGCCCCTTTCCCTGCTGTCCCTACCTCCCTGTAGAAGGGCTCGTTGGGGACAGGCTCAGCTGTCACCCAGTTCATCCTGGTGGCAAAGCGGAGGGAGGACAGCTGGAAAAATAAAAGTTTAAAGTAAATAAAAGAGATATTGGCAGAAATATCATTTTCCTGATCTTTCTACTTAATTCTGTCAGATCCAAGAGCAGAGAGATATAAAATCTGTGAATTGTTTCAGGGGTTTCCTCCCTGTTTGCTACAGATCCAGCTCACACAGGGCGATTTTCACCCATTTGATCATTTACAGGTTAAAAACGACCCCTGGGGGGTTCCTGCTCATTCCTGCAGCAGCAGGGAGCCAGCTCAGCTCTGCTGGGAACAGGGCAGCTCCAGGGAGTCCGCCAGGGGATGGCCCATGGAAACACTGATAATGATAAGGATAATGATAATGATAATAGTAGTATAAATATAAATCAATAATAATCACTATTACTAGTACTATTGTATTTTTACTATTATTATATAATAATATCATACTATATTATATAATAGTATAAATATATAATAATTACTATTACTAGTGTTATTATATTATTGCAATTATTATATAATAATATCATACTGTATTCTATATTCTATATTCTATATTCTATATTCTATATTCTATAAATATAAGATAGTTATTACTATTATTATATATTGTCATTATTAGATAATAATATAATTCAATAATCTTATATTATTATATTATATAAAATATATTATAATATAATGTTGTATAATATTATATAATTTATATTAATAATAGCTCTAATATAATATAATATAATATTTATATTAATATATAATTATATTCTAATTTATTATACATTATGTGTTATTAGTAATAAATTATTATTAATATAGATGATTGCATTAATAAAACTAATATATTAATAATAATTAGCGATTATTAATAACTATATTAATAATTATCATAATATGGTATATTCTATATTAGTACAGATTATATAGTAATGATAATACCACCATGTAATAAAAAAATAGCCACTATTATTATATTATTTTATATTATACTATATTATTATATTATATATTATTATATTATATTATATATTATGATATGATGATATGATATGATATGTGATTATATAATATATAATAATATTATTATATATTATCATATTATATGATATTATATTAGTAATAAATTACAATTGATATAAATAATTACATTTAGAAATTAATATTAATAATTACTAATTAATAATAACTATATTAATAATTTATGTATTATGGTATGTTCTATATTATTACAGATTATGTATTAGTAACATTACCACAGTGCTGCTATTACTATTATTATTATTATTATTATTATCATCATCATCATCATCATCTCTCCTGTGAGTTTAAATCCCAGCAGTTCCTGCCTGCTGTGCCTCAGGCTCTCATCTGACGGGAGTCTGGATTTGAGCCTGTGGGATCAGATGAGTTCTCCACAGTTTGGGATGAATTAGGAATTCCCCACTCACGGTCTCTTCCACGTGCTCAGCTTCCCCATAGATGTTTGTCACCAGGGCAGTGTTACAGCCTCCCCCTGGGAAAAAATCAGAATAAAAATTAAGCAAACAATATAATTCTGGGTGATTTTTATTTTGTTGTTTCCTTTCTTGCAGTGTATTTTATTATGTGCTGATTAAAATAGAGGAGAGGTAAAAATGCAGTTGCATTTTTTACAAGCTTTTTAAAGGATAAATTGTTTAATTAAGAAATGATACTTAAATTATTTTTAACTTAATAACTATTACTTGTGACGTGTAATGTGGATTTTTTTATTTAATTACATAATATTATTTAAACTTACAAAGAAGAAGGTGAAGAAAAAAGTAAGGAAAAAGGACAAGCTTCTGTCAGAACTTCTAAGTTGTTTTATTTTTATTACACTATTTTAAAACTTTAAGTTTTCTACTATGTGATATTACACACTTTTATTTAATATACATACACGTAATTTCAGTTTTATTATTTAATTTTTGATGTTTTTTCTATGGTTTTAGGTTAAATGTAGTGTTTGCTTGGGGGTCAGTGTCTGTTAACACAGAAAGTCTAAAATTTTCAGGGTTCCAACAGAATCCCAGAGTGGTTTGGGGTGGAAGGGATTTAGTGATCACCCAGTGCCACCCCTGCCATGGCAGGGACACCTCCCACTGTCCCAGGTGCTCCAGCCCTGTCCAACCTTGGACGCTTCCAGGGGCAGCCACAGCTGCTCTGGGAATTCCAGCCCAGCCAGGAATTCCTGCCCACGATCCCACCTAAGGCTTCTTTCAGTTTGAAGAACCACAAAGGATGTAATTGTCCCTCCAAAGGGCACAGAAACAGAGGCACAGAGTGACTAAAAAGGTGAAATTTATGTCTCATGGGATGAGCATGAAGGAAGAAAATGGGAATAAAAACTCTGAGTTCCAGGAAGAGAATGGGAATAAGAACTCTGAGTTCCAGGTGTTGGTAAAGATTTTGTTTCTCAGGATGCCCAGAGCAGCTGCGGCTGCCCCTGGATCCCTGGAAATGTCCAAGGTTGGAGCAGCCTGGGACAGTGGAAAGTGTCCCTGCCATGGCAGGGGAGGAATGGATGATCCTTAAGATCCCTTCCAACCAGTTTAAAGAAGAACAAAGGACACACCAGGGTGTAACTGTCCCTTCAAAGGCACAGAAAAAGAGGCACAGAGTGACTAAAAAGGTCAAATTTCTGTCTTATGGGATGAGAATGCAGGAAGAGAATGAGAATAAATAAAGATTCTGTTTCTCAGGATGCCCAGAGCAGCTGTGGCTGCCCCTGGATCCCTGGAAATGTCCAAGGTTGGACACTTGGAGCAGCCTGGGACAGTGGAAAGTGTCCCTGCCATGGCAGAGGAGGAATGGATGATCCTTAAGGTCCCTTCCAACCCAAACCATTGCAGGATTCCCTGCTAAATGATGAGCTCAGGACTTGCCCTGCCCAGTTCTGCAGGAGCTGGGGGCAGTGCCAGCCCTTACCCAGCGAGTCCTTGAGGACGTGGGTGAGCTTGCTCTGCCTGAAGGGCATGTGCTCCCTCTTGGGATCGGCCAGGGCGATGATCAGCTGCTCCAGGAACGACAGGGACTTGTTGATGTAGGCGGCCTCAACCCTCACCTGGCCCTCAGACTGCAATGGAGAGCAAGAGGAGACACTTCTGGTCACACACAGGACAGGGAGGGTTCCTCAGAAGGGCTGATGTTGTTTTGATTCGGATCAATGCAGAATGCCACGGAATCGGGGAATTGCTCTTAGATCATTGAGTCCAACCATGACCCAGCACTGCCAAGGCCACCCCTGACCATTTAAATAAAAGGATTTTAAATCCCTCCAGCAATGGGGACTCCACCACTGCCCTGGGCAGCTGGGCCAGGGCTGACAGACTTTTTGGGGAAGGCATTTTCCCAGTATCTGAACCTCTCCCTGAAGCCATTTCCTCCTGTCCCTGTTACCTGGGAGCAAAGCCTGGCTGTCCCCAGCTGTCCCCTCCTGTCAGGAGTTGTGCAGAGCCACAAGGTCCCCCCAGATCCCCCTTTTCTCCAGGCTGAGCCCCTTCCCAGCTCCCTCAGCCCCTCCTGGTGCTCCAAACCCTCCCCAGCTCAGTTCCCTTCCCTGTTTTTCCAAAGGGACCCAAAGGAACCCGAGGAGCTCCCAGCACTCACCCCAGTCTTGCTCAGCCTCTCAGACCCTGCCAGGTCAATTAAGGTGATTTTAGATTTAAGGCATTTGTGATTTGTGTAATCTCTGGAACGACACTGAGGGAGAGAGGAAGAGAAACTGCACTTAGGGGCAGACAAAACTGAAATACAGGAGAAAACAAAGATCCTCTGGATCCCTAGAAAGTTGTCCCAGTCCATAGGAACAAGGCTGGAGCTCTCACCTCAAGGTACATGGTGAAGATACAGTGGGATCTGGAGGAATTCTTATTCAGGCTGTGCTCTCCTATCACTCTGTTGGTCTCACCCTGCCAATGGAGAGAAAATTCCAGGCTCAGCTCATGGAGTTGTGGCTTTTTGAGGATAAACCAGGCAACATCTCTGTGGCTCTTTCCATTTCCTGATGATTGGAAATGCAAAGGGCTCCCCAAGCTTCAAATGGTGCTGAAAATTCCCACAGGTGTGATGGGCAGGGATCTGAACCTCTGCCAGGAACATGAAGGGATGTGGGAAGAAGCCTTAAAGTCCATCCCATCCAACCCCCTGGATGGCAGAGACACCTCCCACTGTCCCAGGCCCTGTCCAGCCTGGCCTTGGGCACTGCCAGGGATCCAGGGGCAGCCACAGCTGCTCTGGGAATTCCATCCCAGCCAGGAATTCCCAATTCCCAATCTCCCACCCATCCCTGCCCTCGGGCACTGAGAGCCATTCCCTGTGTCCTGTCCCTCCATCCTTGTCCCCAGTCCCTCTACAGCTCTCCTGGAGCCCTTCAGGCCCTGCCAGGGGCTCTGAGCCCTCCCCAGATCCTTCTGTTGTCCAGATGAGCATTCCCAGCTCTCCCAGCCTCCTCCTGCTCTTTAAAAAGGAAGAGGCAGCTCCTGCACATCCCAGAGCTCAGGACACCACTGGGTTATTAAAAAGGCCAGAGACAGATTTTAAGGACAGCAGATGGCTCTGGGTGAGGATCCACCTCCTGCAGCCAGATCCAATTATTCATCCCTGTTTTCCTCACCAACTGAAGCATCCATGAGGAAAAAATGCTGATCTCAGCAATCAAATCCCCTCACAAACCTCTCACCCTGAACAGCCCTGCTGTCAATTCCAAGAGTGCCATGACCACCCCAAACCATCTTTTCTTGGAGCATCTTCCAGAATCCCTGAACCAGGGACATTTTCCTTGCAAGACCAAGAGTTTTCTCCCCACAGCCAAGAGGAGTTCAATGGCTGAACCTCATTCCACCACCCTGGCCACCCACTCCTGCTCTTCCACTTCAGCCAGCACCCACAGCCACGGGATTAAAGAGAATATTTGGGTTCTCTTGCCTCAAAAAGGAGATGCAGAGCCTCCTCCTCGTGGCTGACAGGGTGGATGGAGAGCCCCTTGACATAAACCCCCTGGGGCCCATCCATGACACACAGCTGGTTGTCCTTGCAGCCGCGGCCCAGCGCCGGCGCCAGGAGGTCGAACAGGGCCTCGTTGTAGATCTCCAGGTAGGAAATCCGGACAGTCACCAGGATATTGAGGAATGTTGCAGCTGATTTGAAGACCTGCACCAAGACAGAGGGTTTGTGTCCGTTCACAGGGAGGATTTTCAGTTATTTGTGGCTTTTTAGAGATGATATTTGGGTAGAAGTTGGTATAAGATATAAATGGGTGTGGTATAAGTAGATGTAAGATATAAAATATAAAATCTGTGTGATAAAAGTAGATGTAAGATATAAACAGAGAAGATATTTGGGTAGAAGTTGGTATAAGATACAGATGAGTGTGGTAAAAGTAGATGTAAGAGAAGATATTTGGGTAGATGTTGATATAAGATATTAATGGTGTGGTATAAATAGATGTAAGATATCAAATATAAAATCTGTGTGGTATAAGTAGATGTAAGATATAAACAAAGATATTTGGGTAGAAGTTGGTATAAGATACAGATGAGTGTGGTAAAAGTAGATGTAAGATAAACAGAGAAGATGTTTGGGTAGATGTTGATATAAGATATTAATGGTGTGGTATAAGTAGATGTAAGATACAAAATATAAAATCTGTGTGGTAAAAGTAGATGTAAGATGTAACCAGAGCAGATATTTGGGTAGATGGTGATATCAGATATAAAATCTGTGTGGTATAAGTAGATGTAAGATATAAACAAAGATATTTGGGTAGAAGTTGGTATAAGATACAGATGAGTGTGGTAAAAGTAGATGTAAGATAAACAGAGAAGATGTTTGGGTAGATGTTGATATAAGATATTAATGGTGTGGTATAAGTAGATGTAAGATATAAGATATAAAATCTGTGTGGTATAAGTAGATGTAAGATATAAACAAAGATATTTGGGTACATGCTGGTATAAGATACAATGAGTGTGGTAAAAGTAGATGTAAGATAAACAGAGCAGATAATTGGGTAGATGTTGGTATAAGATATAAATGGGTGTGGTATTAAGTAGATGTAAGATATAAACAGAGAAGATATAAAAAGATATGTTTCCCATTAAAAGCAGCTGTGGGTAAAGAGATGCTGAAAATTCTCCTGGCCTTGTCCTGCTTGGGGATCTGAGAATGTGAAATGAGAAGGGTATAAAATAGAATTAGATATTAAATATAAATAAATAAACACATTGAGGTGTATACAAGACATCATTTCTGTAATATAGAGATAGATATTGATAAAGAGTTCTGAACAGCTCCAAGTGCATCTGGGGGTGTGTGGGGCTGAATCTGAGCGCTGAGGGCTCGGCTTGGATTTGGATTTAATGATTGTATAGAAACATGGAATTCTAGAGTCGTTTGGGTTGGAAGGGACCTTAAAGCCCATCCCATTCCATTCCTGCCATGGCAGGGACAGCTCCCACTGTCCCAGGGTGCTCCCAGCCCTGTCCAGCCTGGCCTTGGGCACTGCCAGGGACCCAGGGGCAGCCACAGCTTCACTGGACCCTCTGTGCCAGTGTCTCTGTGCCTTAGGGGTGTTTTTAAATTATTTTATCCTGATTTCACAAAATAACAGTTTGGAAAACACCTCTTTTGAAGGCTCAGTGACATCTGGAGAGCAGCAAGAACTCAAACAGGAACTAAAGGGGAACAACCTCTGAAAATAACAATAAAACTCCTTTATTCTTTAACCATCGTCCCTGGGGTAAAAAAAAAGGGAAAAAAACCCCACATAAAACTTATTCACTGTGTTCAAACACTTTTCTATCAGCAAGAGGTGACAGAAGAGTGTTCCCTGGTGTTTATCCCTCCTCTCCTCCCAGCCAGCTGCAGTCATACCTGCTGGATAGCTCTGGGGATGATCCCTCTGTTCCTGTACTCAGAGGCTGCTCCTGTCATGGTGTAGGTTTTGCCAGCTCCAGTTTGCCCATAGCACATGATGGTACCTAAACAAACCCCAAAGCAAAAGGAAAAACTCAGGAGGGAGCCTCCAACAGAACAGCAAATGGCTCTCTGCTCAAACCCCATCTCTTGTTGTGACCAAAAGAATAAGAATTGCAATAATTCACCGTTGTAGCCCTGCAGAGCTTTGCACACCAAGTCCTTGGCCACAGTGTCATAAACCATTTCCTGGGAAGTGTT
Source organism: Ammospiza nelsoni (assembly GCF_027579445.1). Lineage (NCBI taxonomy): Eukaryota > Metazoa > Chordata > Aves > Passeriformes > Passerellidae > Ammospiza > Ammospiza nelsoni. Next base: position 1,195,178 of record NC_080633.1, on the reverse strand, counting down.
GTGGAGGACCCCATCCAGCTTGAAGGACCAGTCAGTCTGAGAATTATTCACAACTCCTCCCCTGGGATTCTTCTGGATGTAGATATCAATGCTCTGCAAGCCAAGAGAGAGGGAGATGAACTCAACAGCCCTGAGGGTTCTCAGCACTTCAGGACTTGGGGTTAGGTAGAAAAGGGAGCACAAATAACAGAGTTATTTTACTGCCTTGGATGGTTCTAGATGCCCTAAAAGTATATGGTAATGCTCTCAAAATTCCTGGTGACAAATATTATAAAAATAAAAGGAAATGTGGTTAAGCTCATCTGTTTAACTTTCAGTGATTTTGTGCCTCAGGGAAATTAATTAAGCAAGAGAAGGCAAAGGGAGGGATTTGCATAAGAGAGGATGGAAATAGACTGTGCCAATTTGTGGTTAGCATGGGAAATCCTCATGGATCAGCCAGCCCCAGTCCTTTGGAGGGTTTTCCTGGTGATTGTACCACAGGAATTGTGTTTTCCATCCTCACACTCACTGTGACAAAACCACAGCCGAGCAGGAACACAGCGACCAACACCCCCAAAACATCATCCATGGCCTCAAGGGATGGAAAAATCCTGGTTTTCCATTGGAAAAAGCTGCAGCCAGACTCCAAACCTTTCCCACTTCAGTTTCTTTGGCTCTACCTTGTTGTCTGCCCCAAGCCTGATCATGTCTTGGGCAAAATGAGCAGTTGGCTTGACCCGCACGAACGCCATGACTCGACTTGGTGCTCTGAGGACAGAGAAAAATGAGGAAAAGAATCATCTCACACTCCCTAAACTGAAATTTACATTATTTCCCAGCAATGGGTGAGGCAGAGGAGTCAAAATTCAAAGTGTTGGCAATTATTCAGCTGAAGTTTTTATTCCCTATTAAAAGCAACTGTGGGCAAAGAGTGGCTGAAAATTCCTTCCAGTCTTGGAAATCTGAGGGTGTGAAAGGAGAAGGGCCAAACTGATCCTGATTTCCTGATTTCCTCATGTGCACCAGGCTCAGGAGTGCTGGAGAACACCACTTTTCTCCCTCTTACCCTTGGGAAGCAAAATATTCACAGGAATGGGAGAGGGATTTTCTTTTGTCACACACGGACTTCTATTTTAAAAATAATTTCAATTCCCAGTGAACAGCTGATTTTCAATTTGCTGGAGGAAATATCCACAGGCTGGAGGATCTGCTGAGTAAAAACCCCACAAGGAAGGCTCAGGGATCCTCCAGCTGCTGAAGCCCCATGCACTGAGAATTTTAAAATCCCTGGAAATGTGTAAATCCCACATTTTCCCTCAAACATTTCCTGCAGATAACCCCTGCTCAATAATTGTGCAAAAAGCAGTGACAACTTCTGGTTTGGGACAAAATCTTTGGGATTTCTGGTACATCCAAGTTTTTTGTGGCCTCTCACAGTTTACCTGCTGTAAAATGAATTGTGGGGGTTGGAGCTCAGCCAAGACTTGATTGGTTTAAATCAGGGAGTCAGGAACAGAGTTCCCAGGGCAGCTGTTATTCACAACAAAATTAAAAACCTCAAAAAAAAAAAAGTTTTTTCTACTTGTAAAAGAATCTCCATAACCTTAACAAAAAAGACTTCTCTCCCTACATAAACTAAAAAAAAAAAAATTCTAAAAATAATAAACTAACTAAAAATTTTAGGTATAATTTCTTTACATTATTAATCTAAAAATAAAAGTGGGGGGGAAGAGAAGTATTCTGAAAGGTTAATTTTAATTCTCACTACTTTTTTTCTCTTTTAATCACTATTAATAAAACTTTCTTTATACCCTTTGAAAAGTTTTAAACCTATTTTACCTTTCTGCTAATCCTATCTCCCAACAAAAAATAAATACACTAGCAATTAACCAATTAACCACCACACTCATCAACACATTAATTAATTTTTTTTTTAATTAAAAGAGTCTTGAATTAAGAAATCAAAACCAGTGCACAGGGGGCAATTTGGGGCATACCTGGGGCTGTCACCCTCATGCTCTTTTTCAAGCAGTGAGGTGATGATGCTCTCCAGGTCCTCATCCTTCTCCTTCTTCCCCTGCTCTGGGCTGTGCTTCTGCTCCTGCTCCTGGAATTTCACAGAGCTCACAGAAATCTGTCCAAAAAACCCCAAAACCCAAAGTTGGAGCAGTTGGGAAATATTCCTCCAAAGCAAGAAAAACAGCAGGGAAAGGAAGAAGAGAAATTTGTTTGGGAATAACTTCATTAAGAATCAGAGAGAGAAGAAATTATTTATAATTTCTTTAAATTTATAAAATTATATATAATGTATATCATTACATTATATATACATATTATATAATGTATATAATATTATATTTACATTATATAATATTATGTAATGTAAATATGATATTATATACATTATATAATATTACATTATATAATAGTATAATTATATAATGTAAATATAATATTACATTATATAATTCTATATTTTATAATGTAAGGTAATAGAATAGAATAGAATAATATATATAATATTATAAATTAATAATTTAAAATTACATTATATAATTATATAATGATAAATAATAAAATTATATATTGTAGATAATTATATTACGTACATATTATATAATGTATATAATATTATATTTACATTATATAATATTATATAATGTAATATATAATGTTATATAAATTATATAATATTATAATTATATAATGCCATATATAATATTACATTATACCATTATAAATTATATAATGTAATTATATAATATATATCATGGTATATAATGTATATTACATTAGATAACAGTTTAAATTAATAATTTAAAATTACATGATATAATTATATGATTATAAATAATAAAATTGTATTATATATAATTACATAATATATACATATTATATAATGTATATAATATTATATTTATATTATATAGTATTATATATTTATATTTGTGTTTATCTTATGTATTATATATTGTATATTATATATTTATATTTATATTTATATTTATATTTATATTTATATTTATGTTTATATTTATATTTATATTATATATCATGTATTATATATCATATATTATATATCATATATTATATATTGTATATTTACATTATATAATTACATTATACATGTATATTTACATTATATAATGTTAAAATAGAAACTATGAGATGTAAGATACTTTTTGTAACTAGCTCAAGAATAGAATGAGATAATCAAGGAATTCTTTGCACAGAGATAACAGCAACAAGACACCAAAACTCCCAATAAAACAATGATTGCCTCCTTATCAGGAAAGACACAAACTGTTTCTACCTCCTTCCAGACGTGAAGGAGCCAACAAGATGAAGAAGAGGGATTTGAAAACAACCAGAGAACACTCTTTGTTTGAAAAGAACTTTTGCATCATGTATGAGATACATGAATATGCAACAAGCTGTTGCTTTTAAGGGTTAATCCTTTGTTAATTCTGGGTTAATTTGCCCAGAAAGACACCTGGACTCTCCATCTGTCTGTGTTTCTATTGTCCTAACTCTGGTCGTCCAAATTCTTATTAATCTAATTTGCATTACTATTTTCATAACTATTTTATTCCTAAAAATTCAAATTTTAAATTTTAAAATTCCTAAAAAAAAATTTTAAATCGCTAAAAATTTAAATTGCTTTAAAAATTTAATTTTTAAATTTGAATTTAAACTTTTAAGCCAAGCGATCGGCATTTCTCCCAGCCTTGGGAGCAGGGGAGGTGACCCTGCCATGGGCCAGGGGTGCTCTGAGGTCCCTGCCCAGCCCAGCCATGGCACATCTGTTGGAATTACCTCATGTTCGCCCTCTGCTTTGCCTGCAGAACTTGCACTCTTTTCCTGCCCCTGGGAGCTCTCCTGCTCCTCTTCCTCCTGCCGGGGAGAAACAGCCCCGATCCCACATGGGCATCACCCACACATCCCCAAAGCCTCGCCATGGGGAGGCTCCCCCCCCGCAGCCCGGATTTCGGCAGGAATTTGGGGAAAATCCCTCTGGAAGGGCTGGGGATTGTCCGGGGAAAGCCTTGCTCAGATTTTGGCAGGAATTTGGGTTAAATCCCTTTGGAAGGGCTGGGGATTGTCCGGGGAAAGCCTTGCTCAGATTTTGGCAGGATTTTGGGTCAAATCCCCCAGGAAGGGGCTGGGGCCTGGCCGGGGAAAGCCTTGCTCAGATTTTGGGTCAAATCCCTCTGGAAGGGCTGGGGCCTGGCCGGGGAAAGCTTTGATCAGATTTTGGCAGGATTTTGGGGAAAATCCCTCTGGAAGGGCTGGGGATTGTCCGGGGAAAGCCTTGCTCAGATTTTAGCAGGATTTTGGGTCAAATCCCCCAGGAAGGACTGGGGCCTGGCCGGGGAAAGCCTTGCTCAGATTTTGGGTCAAATCCCCCAGGAAGGGCTGGGGATTGTCCGGGGAAAGCCTTGCCCAGATTTTGGCAGGATTTTGGGTTAAATCCCTCTGGAAGGGCTGGGGCCTGGCCGGGGAAAGCTTTGATGAGATTTTGGCAGGATTTTGGGTTAAATCCCCCAGGAAGGACTGGGGCCTGGCCGGGGAAAGCCTTGCTCAGATTTTGGGTTAAATCCCCCAGGAAGGGCTGGGGATTGTCTGGGGAAAGCCTTGCTCAGATTTTGGCAGGATTTTGGGTTAAATCCCTCTGGAAGGGCTGGGGATTGTCCGGGGAAAGCCTTGCTCAGATTTTGGCAGGATTTTGGGTTAAATCCCTTTGGAAGGGCTGGGGATTGTCCGGGGAAAGCCTTGCTCAGATTTTGGCAGGATTTTGGGTTAAATCCCCCAGGAAGGACTGGGGCCTGGCCGGGGAAAGCCTTGCTCAGATTTTGGGTCAAATCCCCCAGGAAGGGCTGGGGATTGTCCGGGGAAAGCCTTGCCCAGATTTTGGCAGGATTTTGGGTTAAATCCCTCTGGAAGGGCTGGGGCCTGGCCGGGGAAAGCTTTGATGAGATTTTGGCAGGATTTTGGGTTAAATCCCCCAGGAAGGACTGGGGCCTGGCCGGGGAAAGCCTTGCTCAGATTTTGGGTTAAATCCCCCAGGAAGGGCTGGGGATTGTCTGGGGAAAGCTTTGATCAGATTTTGGCAGGATTTTGGGGAAAATCCCTCTGGAAGGGCTGGGGCCTGCCCGGGGAAGCTGCGGCTGCCCCTGCACCCCTGGCAGTGCCCCAGGCCAGGCTGGACATTGGGGCTGGGAGCACCCTGGGACAGTGATGGTGTCCCTGCCATGGCAGAGGGTGGCACTGGATGATCTTTAGGTCACTTCAAACCGAATCACGCCGTGTTTCCCTCCAGTGCCCCCCCCGAGGCCGGTGGGGCGCGATGCCCCGGGGCAGGGGGGCGATGCCCGGAGGCAGGTGGGCGATGCCTGGGGGGGCTGATGCCGCCTGTGCGGGGATACGGCCTCCGATCACCCCTTGAGGAGGGGAGGTGACCCCCCGGGCACCCCCTCGGGCCTGTCCCACCTGCGACCCCTCTGCAGTAGATTCCGGCGTGGCGTCCGGGGTCGCCATGGCAGCGTCCACTTCCGGGTTCTCTATGGCAACGGCTGCTTCCGGGCCCTCCCGGAAGTGGCCCCGCGTACGGCGGCCGGGCGGGGCCAGCGCGCGGCGGGGGCGAAGCGAGACGGCAGCGGGACGGGAGTGGCCGGGACGATGCTGGAAGCGGCGGCGGCGGCGGACCCGGAGCTGGATCCCGAGGATCTGGTGCATTTCTCGGTGGGAGACCTGCCCAGCCGCGGCTATGGAGTGATGGGCGAGATCCGGCGGCAGGGCAAGCTCTGCGATGTGACGCTCAAGGTACGGCCCGGCCCCCGGGGGCGGCGGGGGCGAGGGAGCACCGGAGGGGTCGGAGCGGGGCTGGGAGAGCTCGGACCCCCAGGGAGCCCCCGGTCCCTGATGGGGATGAGGGACCCCGACCCCTGAGGGGGCTCAGGGAGCTCGAGGAACCCCCCGGCTCCTGAGGGGGGACCTGGAGCCCTGAGGAGGTGCCGGGTATTGGGGAGGGGGAGGCTGAGGGGGGCTGAGGGTCCCCGGCCTCAGAAGGGGGAGCTGAGGGACCCCATCCCCATCCCCATTCCAGGGGGTGCTGAGGGACCTCAGCCTCTGGAGGGGAGACTTAAGGAACCGCCAGACCCATAAGGAAGGACCCCCACAGGCTTTGAGGGGAGCTGAGGGACCCCCCATGCCCATTCCTGGGGACTCAGCTTCTGGAGAGGGGACTTGAGGAACCGCCAGACCCCTGAGGGGGGACCCCAACCCTTAACAGAGGGGGCTGAGGGACCCCCACAGGCTTTGAGGGGGGCTGAGGGACCCCCCCATGCCCATTCCTGGGGACTCAGCTTCTGGAGAAGGGACTTGAGTCACCCCCAGACCCCTGAGGGGGGACCCCAACCCTTAACAGAGGGGGCTGAGGGACCCCCACAGCCTTTGAGGGGGGCTGAGGGACCCCAGCCTCACAAGGGGGACCCCCTCATCCCCGTTCCTGGGGACTCAGCTTCTGGAGGGGAGACTTGAGGAACCTCCAGACCCCTAAGGAGGGACCCCAACCCTTAACAGAGGGGGCTGAGGGACCCCCCATTCTCTTTTCCAGAGGGAAGGAGGCAGCTGGAGCTCCCCCAGACCCCTCTGGTGGGAGATGGAGGGGACAGGAGCAGGAGCTGAGACCCCCCAAACCCCCTTATCGTGGGGTGTCAGGGGTGCTGGAGCTCCCCAGCCCTGTGGGGTCTCAGAGGATCCAGGTTTAGGGACCGAACTCTGGGTATCTTTCCCTAGGAAAGCATTCCCTTATGGGAACATCCCTTCTTGGCATACAAAGGAATGAATCCAAATTAATCAAAACCAATCCACGAGCATGGTGAATGCTCAGGACCGTGGTGAAGGCTCAGGATCGTGTCCCAGGGTGGCTCTCGGGGTGTCCTGTGCAGGCAGGAGCTGCTGGAATCCCTCAGGATTGCAGCCTCGCAGGAGCTGGTGGGCTGGGAGCAGCTCTGACTCACTGCACAATTAACTCTGCGCTTTAATTAACCGCCAAGGTGCTGCCAGCCTACTCAGCCTCCTGGAACCTGCCGGGCTGTGGGGTGGGGAGCGTTCCATGGAGGAGGGGCTGGGCTGGGATCCTGCTGGGAGAGCTCCTTCCTTCTGCAGGGTGATGCTGGTGGCACCTGGGGGGGTGCTGTGCCAAAGCTGCTTTGGGGTGCACTGTAGTGGTGTTGGGATTAAACTGGGTGTTGGTGTGGCAGGAGGTGGCCAGATCCTGGCAGTCCCACAATTCTGGCAGACAATAGGAGGAGGTTTAGCATCCCAGTCTTATCTTGGATAAATTCCTCAGCATTGTTTCTAAAATTCCTGTGAAGAATTTTCCATTTCTGTGGGTTTTCCATAGCAAAGAGCTGTTTAAATCCTCTTTATCCCTACAGAGGTTTAAAACATTTTAAGGAAGATCAGAACCATCACGGACCAGTTTGGCATGCAAGGAACCTTCAGGATCACCCAGTGCCAGCCCTTGGATGGGCAGGGACACCTCCCACTGTCCCAGGGTGATCCAAGCGCCATCCAGCCTGCCTGGGCACTGCCAGGGATCCAGGGGCACCCACAGCTGCTCTGGGAATCCATTCCAGGGCATTCCCACTCTCCCAGGGAGCAATTCCTTCCCAAAATCCCCGAGACAGATCCCACAGCACCTGCCTCCTTGTCAGCCCTCTGTCCCTGTTGCTTCAAGCATTCCAGCTTTCCCTCCCACACCCTCAGCTTGGAATTCCAAGCATTTCATTCATCTCTCTTGAGTCACGCTGTGAAAATTTCCCACCTTGAGCTGCCTCTGGCCCATCCCCCTGGGATCAGAGCAGCCAAACCTTCCCTGCCCATTCCAGCCCAGCCTGGCTGCTCCAGCTGCAGGGGCTCCAGGTTTGTCCCAGCTGGAAGCTGGAGGTGCCTTTGGATGACCCAGACCCCCAGACTCAGCCAGCACAAACTGACCCTGCCCTGCCTCAGGAATGTTTTCCCACTGGAAATCCAGGCTGGGTTTCCAGCAGGGACAGGATTTGGGTGATTCTCACCCAGAATAAGGAAGGAATGTGAAGGAAGGAATCATGGAGGTGGGAATGTTCATCTGGAGAGGAGAAGCTCCAGGGGGAGCTCAGAGCCCCTGGCAGGGCCTGGAGGGGCTCCAGGAGAGCTGGGGAGGGACTGGGGACAAGGATGGAGGGACAGGACACAGGGAATGGCTCCCAGTGCCAGAGGGCAGGGATGGGTGGGAGATTGGGAATTGGGAATTCCTGGCTGGGAGGGTGGGCAGGCCCTAGAATACAATCCCCAGAGCAGCTGTGGCTGCCCCTGGATTTCCAGGTCCAGGTGGGACAGGGCTTGGAGCAGCCTGGGACAGTGGGAGGTGTCCCTGCCCATGGCTGGGGATGGCACTGGATGATCCTTGAGGTTCCTTCCAACCCAAACCATTCCAAGATTTCATGTCACTTCATTCCCATCTGTGAGAAATGAATTTGTAGAGAATTTTTAAAGTTTGACAGAGGAGTTTGGAGAGGAGAAGCTCCAGGGAGAGCTCAGAGCCCCTGGCAGGGCCTGGAGGGGCTCCAGGAGAGCTGGGGAGGGACTGGGGACAAGGATGGAGGGACAGGACACAGGGAATGGCTCCCAGTGCCAGAGGGCAGGGATGGGTGGGAGATTGGGAATTGGGAATTCCTGGCTGGGATGGAATTCCCAGAGCAGCTGTGGCTGCCCCTGGATCCCTGGCAGTGCCCAGGCCAGGCTGGACATTGGGACACCCTGGGACAGTGGAGGTTTCCCTGCCATGGCAGGGGTGGCACTGGATGGTCCCAAAGGTCCCTCCCAGCCCGTTCCAGGATTCTCAGATAAAAGCTTGGAGAACCATTCCAAGTCCAACCCAGAGGAACCTCCAGGTGGATCCTGATGCTCCCACACCACTGCAGTGAATTCATTCCCCTTTTTTCCTTCCCCTTTTTTCCACTCCTGCTGCTTTTTGTCTGTCCCATCTCTAAACCAGAAAGCTTCCAAACCCCTCTTTGTCCCAGAAGTTGGATATTGATGTTCCCAATGCTCCAGCTCATGGATTTGGGAATTCTTTTGGGGGATTTCTTTTCTCTCCCTGTCTCTTTACCAGCTGCAGGTCTGATGTTCCCTCAGAGCTCCCTTTGGAGCCTCTCCGAAATGTTGAATTAAATATCCATTTGTAGGAGCACACATGGATGGGCTGCAGGGAGGAGACACACCTCAGGCTGTGGTTATTCCTTTTCCTTTGGAAAAAAATCAGAATTTTGCTTAGCAAAGCCACATTTCTGCTTTCTCTGAGATTCACTGGGCTGGGCATTGGTGTGGCCATGAAATAACCAAGGCAGCCCTTCTCCCCAGCTGATCCCCATCCCAGCTGTGCTTTGCTCCTCATCCAGTCCTGGTGGTGATGGGAAAGGTGATGGAGATTCCACAGGGAAACACCAGGCCTGGAATAACCATGGGCAGAGCAGAAATGAGGCTCTGAGCCTTTTTTACCTCTAATTTGGTGAGGTTTGAGGCTTTGAACTCCAGCTGTGGACAAGCCAAAGGGCAGAATTCCTCTCTCAGAACCTCTCCTCTTTATTTTTAGTGGGTTTCCAGTCTTCTTCCCTTCACAGCTCCCAACTAAACACTGCAAAACCCCAGGAGAATTCCAGCTCACATGTTCATTCCCTGGTGTGATCTTTACCAGCACAAAAGGAGCTCCTCAGTGCTGGTGCTCTTCCTGAGCATTGTTTCTGGAGTTGTTTCATCCCTGCAGGATGAAAGCAGCCTGGGCAGTTGTGTTTTGTGGGATTTGTTTTGTGTCTGTGCTCCGGGCCAGGTCCTGGCGCTCTCCAGGGACAAAAGCAGGAACCAGGGCAAGCAGATCCATCCCATTCCTTCCTTACAAATCAAGGGGGAATAAATCCCTGCCCAGCTGGGGGAATGATCCAAGTGCCAGGCTGGCAGCTCCAGCAATCCTGGCCAAGCTGTGGCAGGAGGGAAGGAAGGGTTGTGCCTCCCCAAATCCTTGGACAGAGCTGATGTGAGCTCCTCCTGTGGATCTGAGCCACTCCAATGCCATTTTTCCATTACTAACTCCAAGCCTAATTAGAAAAGTCTCCAGGTCTGGCAAACTGAAATAATTCCCAGCTGTGGAGAGGGAATACAATATTTGCTTTGTGTCCAATCCCAGTGGCACCAACAGGGCACAGCCCTTCTCTCCCACCCTGATCCCAGTTTTTCCAGAGCAGACTGTTAACTCCAAACCCCCAAACCTGGAGCAGCTGCACCCCTGGGAGCTGATGCAGAGGTGGAGGAGCCTCTGCAAAAGTGGAATTGCAGAGAGCTCAGGCTGCCTGCCTGATGCCAGCAGGATCCTTGGAAACAGAGCCTGGCTGTGCTGCAGATGTTGCTGCACGTTTGGGAGATCCTGCAGGAGAACAGGCCTGGAAAGAGAGGGAATATCTGGTTTGTGGGAGGGATTGGAGGGGCAGGTGATGCATCATGCACAGGAGAGCTGCAGGTGAGCCTGTGATCCCAACCTTGGCACCCAGAACAGGAATTCTTTGGCATTCTGCCTGGGTGTGACTCCCCCGAGCTCTTGGCTGCTGTCAGCTCTCCCCTTACAGAAATATGAGGATTTTTAGTTCCAGGATAACACAAAATTCCTTCTTGCTGTCCCTTGAGGAGCACTGAGGAGGGCAGGGCTGGAGCTGATCCCCTCAGGATGCTCCTGTCCTTGTGGGAAGTGCAGGGACTGGAATTCCAAAGAGGAATTGGGTTTCTCTGAGCTGGCAGGGAATTCTCTGGGAATTCTTTGTTGTACATCCAGAGGGGATGTGTCCTGTGCTTCAAAGGAATTGGTCACAATTCTCATGGAATCCTGGAATGCTCTGGGCTGGAGGGACCTTCAGGATCATCCCATTCCCACCCTGCCATGGCAGGGACACCTCCCACCATCCCAGGCTGCTCCAACCTGGACTGGGGCACTGCCAGGAATCCAGGGGCAGCCACAGCTGCTCTGGGAATCCCATCCCAGCCAGGAATTCCCAATTCCCAATCTCCCATCCATCCCTGCCCTCTGGCACTGGGAGCCATTCAGAATTCCCTCTTTGCTGCTGCCCACACTGGGGGATCAGCACAGGGCATGGAGGGGGTTCTGGTCAGGGAATGTGGAGCTCCTCACCCACCAACAGCCCCAAATCCTTCCCTGCTCATGGTCCCCCTTGTTCCCCCAGCCTGGATTTGTGTTTGGGATTGTCCTGATCCAGCTGCACGCCGTCACCTATCCCTGGCAGAATGGGGCTGAGGTGGATTGGACACCAGCTCTGCCCTCAGTGCCAGCATCCCACACAAAAGATGGATTTGGGGTTTTCTGAGACCTCTGCAGCACAAAAGATGCTGGGGATGGATTTGGGGTTTTCTGAGACCTCTGCAGCACAAAACTCAGCGAGTTCTCAGCTCTGCAGGGTGCTGACGTCAGGAGCACAGAAATGCCTTTCTGCCACCTACACCCTTTTCCTTGGAGAAAGGCTCCTTGTGCCCTGGAATTGGTTAGCATGTGGGGGTGTCCAGGGCCAGATTCCTTTGTCACCCACTCAGAAGGGAATTCCAGGATTGCTGGGCTCAGGAGGGATGCTTGCAAAGCTCCTTCTTCTGGAAAACTGAATCTTTGGCCTTAAAAGCAAAGCACCTAAAATTATAAATTGTAAAACAGAACATCCTGCAATGGTGTTGATGCCTCAGGTTCAGCTTTTATATTTTCAGATTCTGTGCTGCTTTAGTGTGTGGGTCTGAGCTCCACATCAGGGCATGGTGAGCTCTGTGCACAGAGCAGGGAGACAAAACAATTCCTGCTCCAGCTGGGCACCAAGGACAAATGACCCAAATCTCAGCCCCAGAGCACAAACCCCGTGGGCTGGAGAGAGAAAAACAAGCAGGGTGGGACTGCCTGGGCTAAAGCTGCAATGGGACAATGAACTGCAAGGTGCAAATGGAGCAGAACTGATCCCAGGGAGAGACCCCGGGAGCGCTCGTGCATTTTGGGGCCATTTTGGTTCATCTTGGGTGCAGCCCTGGCTGGGCTCTGGTGCTGCCCAAGGTGCATCCATGGAGGAGATCCTGTTAATAAATCCCTGCTTTATTCTTTAGCTCTGTCCAGTCTCTGTTCTGGGTCAGCCTCACAAGGAATCAGGAGGAGGATGAGCTCTTTCCCACTTTCTCCCGAGGTGACTCCATAAGGAAAGTGCATTAATTTACTCATGGCAAGGGAGAACCTTTGGCTCTGGAGGTAGGGAGCCCTTTTTGGGAAAGAAGATATGAGGATGAGCTGAATGGACTCATCCTTGGAAGGATTTTCCATATTGCACAGGAAAATCCTGTCCTTTGCCTGCAGCAGGAAAATGCAGCTGTTCCCTGGGGACTCTCCGATGGAATGAACACAATGATGCTTTTAGAGCAGAGATCCCAATTTCTCCATCTCCCCAGGGGCTCTCCACCATTCCAGGAGCAGGTTCCAAAGAGGAGGATTCCCTGAGTATTGCCAGGCTCTGGATCTCCTGCTCACAGGAACCATTCCCAGTCTGGGAGCACAGGAGGGGCAGCACTGGGCAATCCCAGACCCAAGGAAGGGATTTCATCCCAGTGGTGATTGATCCCAGCTGTCCTTATCCCACAGGAATCCTGCAGGATGCTCTGCAAGGCCCAGCTGTGTAGGAGACCATGAGGCTGTTTGGGCAGCTCCCGTGGTGCAGCCCTGGAGAGGTCCCTGCTGGAACCATCCACCCTTGGCCAGGGACTGGGCCATGGAATCATGGAATGGGTTGGGTTGGAATCATGGAATGGGTTGGGTTGGAATCATGGAATGGTTTGGGTTGGAATCGTGGAATGGGTTCAGTTGGAATCATGGAATGGTTTGGGTTGGAATCATGGAATGGTTTGGGTTGGAATCGTGGGATGGGTTAGGTTGGAATTGTGGAATGGGTTAGGTTGGAATTGTGGAATGGGTTAGGTTGGAATCATGGAATGGGTTCAGTTGGAATCATGGAATGGTTTGGGTTGGAATCATGGAATGGTTTGGGTTGGAATCATGGAATGGGTTAGGTTGGAGTCATGGAATGGGTTCAGTTGGAATCATGGAATGGTTTGGGTTGGAATCGTGGAATGGGTTAGGTTGGAATCGTGGAATGGGTTAGGTTGGAATTGTGGAATGGGTTAGGTTGGAATCGTGGAAAGTTTTAGGTTGGAATCATGGAATGGGTTAGGTTGGAATCATGGAATGGGTTAGGTTGGAATCATGGAATGGTTTGGGTTGGAATCATGGAATGGTTTGGGTTGGAATCGTGGAATGGGTTAGGTTGGAATCATGGAATGGTTTGGATTGGAATCATGGAATGGTTTGGGTTGGAATCATGGAATGGGTTAGGTTGGAATCATGGAATGGGTTAGGTTGGAATCATGGAATGGTTTGGGTTGGAATCATGGAATGGTTTGGGTTGGAATCATGGAATGGGTTAGGTTGGAAAAGCCCTCCTGGATCACTGGGTCCGGCCATGACCCAGCACTGCCAAGGCCACCCTGACCATGTCCCCAAGTGCCACATCCATGGATGTCACATCCCACCACGGATGGGGAGCCACCCCTGCCCTGGGCTGTCCCTTCCAAGGTCTCACCTCCTTTTCCATGAGGAAATGTTCCCAATTTCCACCCTGGCCCAGCCTGGGGCCGTTCCCTCTGCTCCTGTCCCTGTTCCCTGGGATGATCCCAAATCCCCCCGGCTGTCCCCTCCTGGCAGGAGCTGTGCAGAGCCACAAGGTCCCCCCTGATCCCCCTTTTCTCCAGGCTGAGCCCCTCCCCAGCTCCTCGGGAGTTTTCCAGCCCCTTCCCAGCTCCATTCCCTGCCCTGGACACCCTCCAGCCCCTCAATGTCACTCTTGTCATGAGGGGCCCAGAGCTGCCCCCTGGGCTCTGTAAATTACAGCTATTTTCTGAAATAAGGGCCTTTTTCTCCTCCTTGGGTCACACTGCAGGCTTGGGGTTTGAGTAAACACAACCTTGGTGTTGAAATTCCTGTTATCTTTAGTTATAAAGATAATTTTGCCTATAAATAGAAGGTCACTGTATGCATTTGAAGCAGGTGTTTCACTTTAAGAGGTGCCTGTTCAATTTTAGCACCACGTTTCATTTATTCAAAAGCTGAAATGAGATTTGGCCAGTTGTGATTTTTGGCAGCTTGGGCTTAGTGGGGAAATGAAAGTCAAGTAAAATGTTGCTTTTCTTGCACACTCAGCCTGAATGGGAGCACTCATGCAGACAGACCAAATGAACTGTTCCAGTTGGAGTGAATTCCTTACAGCATTTCAGAGATAAGAGCAGCCCTTGTTCTCTCACCTTTCAGAAACAGCAGAAGGAGAACTGGGCTGTTCCTGTGGGTTGGGATGTTGGAGACACACAGGAAGGGATTTCCCAGCAGCGTGGAGGGGTATCAATAAAGGGATTTATTATTGATAAATCACTGAGCTGGGCCAGGAGAGCTGCTCAGGGAATGGGCCAGGGATGGGCTGGAGGTGCTGGAGCTGCTGGGCAGGGAGGGGTCCTGAGCCCCCAGGCTGGAATGGGGACAGGCCAAGCAGCAAAACTGTCCCTGTGGTCACCCAGGCTGTGGCTGCTCCTGTGTTGTGGGAATCAGAAAGACAGAAATCCTAACAAACAAAAAAGGGTTTGATTTACACTCCTAGAAGAAGCCTAGATTGATGTGAAAACACAGACATCAAACAGAAAAATCATCAACTTATGTTTCTATGAGTTATATATATCTATAACTTTCTATAAGTTGTGTTTCTATGTTATATATGTCTATAATTTTTAATAGCTGTGTTTCTATAAGTTATATATATCTATAATTTTCTATAAGCTATGTTTCTATAAGTTATATATATCTATAACTTTCTATAAGCCATGTTTCTATAAGTTATACATATAACTTTCTATGTTATATATCTATAACTTTCTATAAGTTGTTTCTATGTTATATATATCTATAATTTTTAATAGCTATGTTTGTATAAGTTATATATATAACTTTCTATAAGCTATGTTTGTATAAGTTATATCTCTAACTTTCTATAAGTTATATATCTATAACTTTCTATAAGTTGTGTTTCTATGTTATATATATCTATAACTTTCTATAAGCTATGTTTCTATAAGTTATATCTATAACTTTCTATAAGTTATATATCTATAATTTTCTATAAGTTGTGTTTCTATAAGTTATATATTTCTATAACTTTCTATAAAGTGTTTCTATAAGTTGTATATATCTATAACTTTCTATAAGCTGTGTTTCTATAAGACATATATCTATAACTTTCTATAAATTATATATAACTTTCTATAAGTTGTGTTTCTATGTTATATATATCTATAATTTTTTAATAGCTATGTTTCTATAAGTTATATATATCTATAACTTTCTATAAGTTATATATCTATAACTTTCTATAAGTTATGTATCTATAACTTTCTATAAGTTGTGTTTCTATAAGTTATATATTTCTATAACTTTCTATAAGATATCTATAACTTTCTATAAGTTATATATCTATAACTTTCTATAAGTTGTGTTTCTATGTTATATATATCTATAATTTTTAATAGCTATGTTTCTATAAGTTATATATATCTATCATTTTCTATAAGCTATGTTTCTATAAGTTATATCTATAACTTTCTATAAGTTATATATAATATATATATCTATAACTTTCTATAAGTTGTGTTTCTATGTTATATATATCTATAATTTTTAATAGCTATGTTTCTATAAGTTATATATATATATAACTTTCTATAAGCTATGTTTCTATAAGACATATATCTATAACTTTCTATAAATTATATATTTCTATAACTTTCTGTAAGTTGTGTTCCTATAAATTGTATATATCTATAACTTTCTATAAGCTGTTTCTATAAGTTATATATATCTACACCTTTCTATAAGTTGTTTCTATAAGTTATAGATATCTATAATTTTCTATAAGTTATGAGTAAGAATATACCTGAAATAAGTAATAAACTGTAGTAGATAAGATGATGAAGGGTTCTATAATATAATAATGTAGTAATGTGATTATATATATAATTGAGTTTAGATATTAAAATAGAAATATATGTGTATACATATAATAAGACCTTATTAGACAAAAGTATCCACATTACAGTAGAAAAAATAAAGGTAATAAGAAAACAGGTAATAAAAAGGTAAAAAAATAAAGGTATTAAAAAAACAAAACATACTCTATAACAACTGTCCATTGGATCAGAAAGTTATATACTCTCTTACAACAAAGAATTTATAACCATCTTAGACTATGGCTGACTATTTACTATCTTACAAATCTCATCACCTTTGAGACTGATGTTCTCTAAACAATAAATCATTCTTATTCTAATCACAATCCCACCCCTTCCATGAATACAACAACACCTGCACAGTGCCAGCCCTTCCCACTGGGAATTCCCAAACCCAGAGGGATTTCCCTGTCCTGGGGAGCACCTGGGGACACAGAGAGGCCTCACCTGGCAGGGAGGGAGGGAATGAAACGCCAGGGATGTGGGGAGGGGCTGTCAGCTCCCAGCTTCTGGAATCACTTCCCTTTATGGCCTTGCCTTGTGAAATTTGCTGCATTTTTGTGTTTCTAAAGCTCTGGCCAGGCTGGGGTTTGTGCTCTCTGTGTGAAGCCAGGGTGGGAAGCTGCTCTGCCAACATTCCTTCCTCTCCAGGGAGCTCCATCCCCTCGTGGGATGCTGCATGTTGGAATTCAAAATGCAGGGAACTCTCACAACTTCAAGCCAAAGCTTAGAATGAAACCCAGGATTTGATCTGACACCTTGGAAAAGGCTCCCAAACTGAGGTGCTAGAAACCAGAATGTGGATTTGTAGTTTAAAGCAGAGACATGTTGAGCTAACTAAAGGGAAGTTTAGAGTTTTAGAGTTCAAAATATAAAAATAAAAGCAGTTACTGAGGTAAAGAAGGAGTTTAGAATGCGGTACTGTGGGTTTGTGTGCCATAACATGACTGGCTGAGAAAGCTTACACTGTAGCATAAGACAAAAGATTTAAGGATGTAATACTAATATTTAGGATATAATATTTAAGGATAAAATATTTAAGGTCAAAAACATAAATATCCTTGTTGGCAGGATAAAATAAATCCTTAAAAGGTCTTTAATTAAGGGTTTTGTGACCTTGTGAGCCATGCAGAAGGTGTGAGCCGAGCTCACCCTTCCTGCCTGTTGTAGATAAGAAAATAAATCCCACCATCAGAAACAACTCAGAGCTCCTGTCTCAGCTTCCTTGCCAAGCTCCCCACAGGTGAGCTGAGCTGTCCCAGGGCAGGCTCCCTGGGGCAGTGGCTGCTGCTGATCCCTGCTCTCCCTGCTGCAGGTGGGGGAGCACAAGTTCAGCGCTCACCGCATCGTGCTGGCCGCCTCCATCCCCTACTTCCACGCCATGTTCACCAACGACATGATGGAGTGCAAGCAGGATGAGATTGTCATGCAGGGCATGGATCCCAGGTAAAAACTCCCAGGGAGCACAGCTGCCCTGCCTGTCTGTGTGTGCAGGGCTCACAGCCTGTTCCCCTGCTGTGGGCACAGTGCTGTCCCAGCTGCAGTTCGGTGCATTTTCTGTCCTTTCTCCCTGTTTTCAGTGCTCTGGAGGCTCTGATCAACTTTGCCTACAACGGTCACCTGGCCATAGACCAGCAGAATGTGCAGTCCCTGCTCATGGGGGCGAGTTTCCTGCAGCTGCAGAACATCAAGGATGCTTGCTGCACCTTCCTCAGGGAGAGGTGAGAGGGGCTGGGGGGATCCTGGGGGATTCCAGCAGTGAGGTTCTGTCACCTGTGTCCAGCTTGGGAGGAGCAGGAAGTGTCCTTCTAGCAGGATGAGGAGTGTGCATCCCAAAACTTGGCATCTGTAGAGTTATGGAACACAAAATGGGTTGGGAGGGGTCTTAAAGCCCATCCCAATCCACCCCTGCCATGGGCAGGGGCACCTCCCACTGTCCCAGGCTGCTCCAGCCCCCATCCAGCCTGGCCTTGGACACTTGCAAAGATCCAGAGGCAGCCCCAGCTGCTCTGGGACTTCCATCCCAGCCAGGAATTGCCCATTCCCAATCTCCCATCCATCCCTGCCCTCTGGCAGTGGAAGCCATGCCCCCTTCTCCTGCCATTCTCATTCCCTTCAGAATAACCTATCACTCCTTTATGGGCACACAGTGAGAAACCTTGGCCAGCCACAGAATCAAAACTCAGAGCAGAACTGAGGAGACATTTCCCTTTCTGAGAGCCCATCCTGGCAGGAATTGCCCTTCCTGCTGCTGTGTGTGCTAAAGGGGAGGAACACAGTGCCTCAGCCCCGGAGCTGGACAGGAAACTGTGCCACAGCCCTAAATTGATCCCAGGTTCTTCAGTTTCCTCACTGGGGCTTGGCTGTGAGGCTGTTCCAGCAGCATGGTGTGGAAATGGAAAGCTGGGACACTCTTTGTGCACATTCCACATGGATTCTCAGCCCTGCCAGGGAGTCTGGTGTGTTCACTTTTCCCAGCCTGGCTTCTCTGCAGCTGCTCAGGGCATTCTGTGGTGTGATGTTAAACACACCCATCAAATACAGGGATTGGCCACCAAAATGCTCCCAAATCCACCAGGAGCAGCCAGGTGTCCTAAGTGAAGTCCTGGCTTTGAGTGCACAGCTGCCAGTTTGGTTATTAACCAAAAATGAGTGGGTTCTGGCCACCCTGGAGAGCTGGGACAGGGACACTGAGCTTTCCTTCTTAAGTGGAATTGAGAATTGGGATATTTTTAGGCAGCTGTGTTGTAACCAAGCCCTCAGAGTCACCCTCATGTGACAGTTCCCCACCCAGCAGCACAAGGAGCTGGAGCTGCTGCAGAGACCCAGAGGAGGCCCCAGAGCTGCTGCAGGGCTGGAGCCAGGCTGGGAGAGCTGGGAATGGAGAGGAGAAGCTCCAGGGAGAGCTCAGAGCCCCTGGCAGGGCCTGGAGGGGCTCCAGGAGAGCTGGAGAGGGACTGGGGACAAGGATGGAGGGACAGGACACAGGGAATGGCTCCCAGTGCCAGAGGGCAGGGATGGATGGGAGATTGGGAATTGGGAATTCCTGGCTGGGAGGGTGGGTTGGAACTGGCACAGGGTGCCTGGGGAAGCTGTGGATGCTCCCAGAGCCACCTGGGTCTATCCAATGCCTCTTTGGCAGGGACAAGGGGACATTTGTGTTTCCATCCTCTGGCTCTGCCTTGGATTCACCTGGAGCTCCCTGTGCAGGTCAGCTCCTGGGTGAGAGGACACTTGTGATGGTGTTCACAGGGGTTCTTGGATCAGGGAAGTGACGAGGATCTGACTCCATGTTTCAGAAGGCTGATTTATTATTTTATGATATATATTACATTAAAACTATACTAAAAGAATAGAAGAAAGGATTTCATCAGAAGGCTGGCTAAGAATAGAAAAAGAAAGAATGAATAACAAAAGCTTCTGTCTCTGTCAGAGTCCGAGCCAGCTGACTGTGATTGGCCATTAATTAGAAACAGCCACATGAGCCCAATCACAGGTGCACCTGTTGCATTCCACAGCAGCAGATAATCATTGTTGTTGAAAGCGAAGGAAGCCAACCCACCTTGTCATTGATCAGCATTGACTTCGATTTATTGATTAAATCAGCCACTTTATATAACAGTGTTAATTAACTTCATGCATATTGCAAAATCCAAGCTCACGGTAGGTTAACAGAGAAAACTCTAACCCCTCCTTTTGTTTTACAATACCTGTGGTTTAGTTATTGAAAACAGGACCAGTGTTCTCACTGTGATATGAAAAGTTCTCAAAATGTTCATATCTGTTCCCAGAGAGCCCAAGGACAGAATGTTTTGCCTGTTATGGGAAGACTGTCTGAGAATCTTATTGTTTATAAAGTGGTGCTTGAGAGAGCCTAATTATTTATAGAATCAAGCTTGGGAAATGCTTTACAACTACCTTTTACTTTTCCCTCAACTGTATACCTTCATGGCCTCTTTCTTTAAGCCATGCTAGAACCAGACTCTCCACACATTGTTTACATTTTGTTCCTGAGGCCTCTCAGCTTCTCAGGAGGAAAAATCCTAAAGAAAAGATTTTTCATAAAATGTGCCAGATGTGACAGACACTGGAGAGGACAGGACACATCTTCACTGCACTGTGTGTCCTCCTGCGCTTCCCAGAATCCTGGAATGGTTTGGGTTGGAAGGGACCTGAAATCCCATCCCATTCCAGCCCTGCCATGGCAAGGACACCTCCCACAGTCCCAGCCTGCTCCAAGCCGCAGTGTCCAACCTTGGGCACTCCCAGGGATCCAGAGCAGCCATCTCCTCCACTAAGCTGACACTCCTGTTCTCTCCTGCTCCCCTTTCCAGGCTCCACCCCAAGAACTGCCTGGGCGTGCGGCAGTTTGCAGAGACCATGATGTGCACGGTGCTCTACGACGCCGCCAACAGCTTCATCCACCAGCACTTCGTGGAGGTCTCCATGTCCGAGGAGTTCCTGGCCCTGCCCTTCGAGGATGTCCTGGAGCTCGTTTCCAGGGATGAGCTCAACGTCAAGTCTGAAGAGCAGGTGGGAGGTTTGGCCTTGAGGGGTTCCTTGCTGCTTGGGAGTGGAATGGGAATGGGAATTGTCCTGCTCCTGGGCTGAGTGAAGCTGAGGTGTCCTGGCACAGTGGGGACACTCAGAGGTGCTGGACGGAGCTGTGATGGTTTCCTGTGCCTGGTCCTAAAGAAACACAAGGCAGGGCTTTTCTAGGATCACAGAAACCTCAGACAGCATCGAGTCCAACACTTCCTCTAGCACTGCCAAAGCCACCGCTGACCAATGTCCCCAAGTGCCAGATCCACATGGCTTTCAAATGCCTGCAGGGATGGGGACTCCACCATGCCCTGGACAGCCCTTCCTGTGAAGGAATTTTTCCAAATTCCCACCTAAACTTCTACTGGGACAACATGAGGCTGTTTCCTCTCCTCCTGTCCCTTGTTCCCTGGAATCCCACCTGGCTGCACCCTCCTGTCAGGGAGTTTGTGGGAGTGAGAGGAGTTTAGGGTGTTCCCACAGCCTTGAGAATCCATCAGTGTGGGCTGACAGTGAGCAGGGAAAGCAGAGCCTGTCCTTGAGCCTGGAAATCTGTCCTGCTCTTCCTGAGGAGGTGACAAGGGCAGAGCAGAGCTCCAGCTTCTCCTTGTAGGGTACAAATGTGCTTCTTTCATCAGGGTGAGGGAGGGAGGGGAACCTGCCCCACATTCCAGCCACATTCCTGTGTCACACCAAGAATTCCTCACTCTGTTTTTCCCAGAGCAGGTAGGATCCACAGAGTCCATCCTGGGGACATTTCCCTTTCCCTGAACTGCCAGCCCCACCCTTCAGAAATTCCAGTAGCACCCTGCAGAGTGCAACAAAGTTGGTTTGGGGTTTTTAATCCCTGTGGTGCTGTTGGAGAAAAGCATTTTTGCACTGAAAAGTTTGGGAATTGTGTTGGGAGAAGCTCCAGATGCCACCATGCAAGAAAGAGTTGATCATTTGTTCTGATCAGTTGTAAAAACTGCAATAACTTTAATGGGGAGCCCTGTGAACCCAGGAATGTGGATCCCAAATTAAGCTGGGACCAGGGCACCAGGATCCTTCTGTGGCTGGAGTCATCCAGAGGGGTTTCAGTGTCCCCTCCATGTCTGGGATGGACCCTGAAGGGACCAGCTCAGCTCCAGGTGTCTCCAGTGCAGTCATCCAGAGATGGATTCCTCTCATCAAACCTTCTCCTGGTTTCTCATGGAGCAGCACCATTCCCACTTTGCAGATTTCTGTCACTAAATAAACACATTTTGTGTTCTGTGCCACCTCCTCTGCCAAAATCCTCCCTGCAGCTCCCTCATTTCCATGCAAACTTCTGTGCTGAATGTCCCATCCCACAGGACAGGATTGTCTGAGGCAGGGAAAGAAACCTGCATGGAGCCAGGCTGGAGAGCTGGGAATGTTCCCCTGGAGAGGAGAAGCTCCAGGGAGAGCTCAGAGCCCCTGGCAGGGCCTGGAGGGGCTCCAGGAGAGCTGGAGAGGGACTGGGGACAAGGATGGAGGGACAGGACACAGGGAATGGCTCCCAGTGCCAGAGGGCAGGGATGGGTGGGAGATTGGGAATTGGGAATTCCTGGCTGGGATGGAATTCCCAGAGCAGCTGTGGCTGCCCCTGGATCCTTGGCAGTTTCCAAGTTCAGGCTGGACAGGGCCTGGAGCACCTGGGACAGTGGGAGGTGTCCCTGCCCATGGCAGGGAGTGGCACTGGATGATCCTTGAGGTTCCTTCCAACTCAAACCATTTCAAAATTTCATGTCATTTCATTCCCATCTGTGAGAAATGAATTTGTAGAGAATTTTTAAAGTTTGACAGAAGGTTCACATAGTACATATTTGTATGTAAACTTTGAGGTAAGAAATGTTGACTTAGAAATGCCATGGAATAGGACAGACATTGTTGAGAGAGAAATGGAATTAGGAACAAGTTTTGAAGAAATGTTAACTTAAAAATGCCATGGAATAGGATAGATATTGTTGAGAGAAAAGTGGAACTAGAAACAATTTTTAAGGGTCAGTTTTGTAAATAAGGCTGGATATTTTGGAGAAGTAGAACTATGAAAGATGTATTGCAGTAGGACACATGGGGAGTAGTTTTATATCTTAGCTTTGAAGTATTTCTAGTATAGTGTGGTCAAAGTTGATAAGCTAAGACACACTTATAATGTAATTAGGAAATAGTTGGGTTTTGATTGTAATAGCATGAATTATAACATCTGTATTGTCTCACCCTTCACATGAGACTAAAAATGGAATAAAAGTTTTTGAAACATGTCGCAGACATTTCTCCACAGAAATCCTTTCTTTCGGATTTCTGTGTCTTCGGGAGGCCAGAGGCTCCAGAAGACAAGGTAAACAATTATTATCAGCTGCTGTGGAATGCAACAGGGACACCTTGATTGGCTCATTTCCTATGTTTATAATTAAGGGCCAATCACCAGTGTAAGCCAGGGGACTGAGTCCTTGACCACAACTTTGTTGTAGATTCTTTTCTTTCTATTCTTAGCTAGCCTAGCTGCTCTGCAAACCTCTCTCTATATTCTATTTAGTATAGTCATAATGTATTATATATAATATCTTAATAAATCAGCCTTCTGATCAAGATACAAGATTCACCGTCTCTCTATCACCAGCTGTGACCCACTCAGGTGCGGTAATAGAAACACTTCTCAGTCACCCCATTTCTGAGTCAGAAAATCCAACACCCATCCACTTGCACAACCCCCTGACTGCACCTTTCCCCTGCTGTGTCCTGGCAGGTGTTTGAAGCTGCCCTGGCGTGGATCAGGTACGAGAGGGAGCAGAGGGAGCCCTTCCTGCCCGAGCTGCTGTCGCGGATCCGGCTGCCGCTGTGCCGCCCGCAGTTCCTCAGCGACCGCGTGCAGCAGGACGACCTGGTGCGCTGCTGCCACAAGTGCAGGTGGGCCTGGCCTCACCTGGGGGGCACAGCCACAGCCTGCAGACTCTGTAGGAGTAAAGGGGAGTAGGATGGTCTGGATAGATGGAGATGAGAGATCTCTGCAGCCAGGACTTGGAATTTGGGGTTTATTGTAAAGGGCCTGGCTGCAGGGCCCTGCTGGGATTTGGGGTTTATTGCAAAGGGCCTGGGTGCAGGGCCCTGCTGGGATTTGGGGTGTATTGCAAAGGGCCTGGGTGCAGGGCCCTGCTGGGATTTGGGGTTTATTGCACAGGGCCTGGCTGCAGGGCCCTGCTGGGATTTGGGGTTTATTGCACAGGGCCTGGCTGCAGGGCCCTGCTGGGATTTGGGGTTTATTAAAGCAAAGGGCCTGGGTGCAGGGCCCTGCTGGGAGCTGCCACCCACAGCTCAGAGCAGGACTGAGAGAAGAGAGGATGAGAGAGAGAGAGAGGATGAGAGGGTAAGAGAGTAAGGGAGTAAAAAAGGTAAGTGAGGTTCTCATTGCAATACAATAAATCATCTTCTGTGCTAAATATTCTAATTCTCACTAACCAATCTAGTACAATACACAAATCCTATGGCATTTACATACAGCCTATAAGAATCATGACATTACCATCCTGTGTTACATTTTAAACCCTAAAAACTCCTCTTTGGGCCCCTTCTGCCAAGCTGCAGGGTCTGCTCTGCCCCTTGGGCCTGTCTGCAAGCAGAGGGTGTTGTTCCATCAAAAAGGGATTACCTTCAGCTGGCCACACCATTGTTTTCCTGTTGTTCAGTATTGAGGCATCTCAAAGCTTTCATTCCAATCTCACTTACAGTTTCCATATTCTCAAAATCTTTTGCCAGGCAATCATATTTATAAGGCTTTCCCATTTCATCTTCCCTAACAATTCTCAGTCTCCAGCCAGTCAGATCTCCTCTCTAACCGTCCTCCATTGTGTTTCAGGGATCTGGTGGACGAGGCCAAGGATTACCACCTGATGCCCGAGCGGCGGCCGCACCTGCCGGCGTTCAAGACGCGGCCGCGGTGCTGCACGTCCATCGCCGGGCTCATCTACGCCGTGGGGGGACTCAACTCAGCAGGTACCTTGCAGTGGAAAGACCACCAGGGGCTGGGTGGGATGATGGTGGGATGCTGGAGTTACCTCCTGTGGAAGCGTGGAGCAGTTTCACCTCCTCCATGCAGCACTTTGACCCTCCCGGTGACACCCTCAGGGTGGTTGTGCCCGTAGTTTAACATCTTCCATCTGAAATCCTGTCCAGGTGAGGTTTATTTAGGATATATTCCTAAAGACTTTGAGGATGGTGTCCTGGCCTGGAGCCCCGAGCAGGACGTGCAGGGATCTCCACAATGTTGTTGGGGCTGTGGGATCACAGCACTTTGACGTGAGTCTCACTATAGCATAAAAGGGGAACAGAAAGTGACCAAAGAAAAACCTGACACCACAGATGGGACTTGCAGGTCTCTGCTGCCCCTTGGAGGACAGTGGAGGTGCCACTTCCACAGAGGGAGCGTGTGCAGGCTCCTCGTGCAGAGCACGGCAGAGCTTGGAAATGTTCCCCGATCTTTTGGAGTGTGGGAACGACGGGAATTGTTCAGAGTGGCATCTCTGAGGGTGAGCAGGGATGTGTGGCTGGGAAAAGGGAGCAGGAGGGCTGGAATAGGATGTGAGAGCCCAGGATAGGACAGAGAATCCAATCCCAGAATGGTCTGGGTTGGAAGGGACCTTAAGGATCATCCTGTCACCCTGTTTTTTTAAGTTTTTCTAAGCCTTATGATGTTTACATTCTTGCAACAAACTTTCTCACACACTTATGTAAATAACTTATTGTTTTGCATTCTTTTATGGAGGAGGAGAAATTTGATGGACTGTTGGTTTGTCCAGTGTCACTGGAGAGGTGGCACTGTCACCCTCCAATCCACTGTCACTTTTGGAAATCTATAAATGTTAGAGTCAGAAATTAAACATCCTTTATTTTGCCTTGGAGATCTGCGTGTCCCCATCATTTTATTTCGTGTCCTATAGCGACAATCATGCCTAATGTGGGCAGGGGCACCTTCCACTGTCCCAGGCTGCTCCAAGCCCTGTCCAACCTGGCCTTGGACACTTCCAGGGAGCCATGTGCAGAACTTTGCACTTGACCTTATTGAATCTTTCCCCAAATATTTTCCCAAAGGAAAAACCAGCCAATTTCCCCATGCCAACCCCATCTTTAGGCACCCCTCTACCCACTCCCCACCATCCTAGGGCTCCATCAGGTCTCCCTCTTTTAATTTGAGTAGCAAATTTCTATGCAGGCGACTCGCTGAACGTGGTGGAGGTGTTTGACCCCATTGCCAACCGCTGGGAGCGGTGCCAGCCCATGGGCACAGCGCGCAGCCGCGTCGGCGTGGCCGTGCTCAACGGGCTCCTCTACGCCATCGGCGGCTACGACGGCCAGCTCCGCCTCAGCACCGTCGAGGTCTACAACCCCGACACCGACTCCTGGTCCAAAGTGGAAAGCATGAACAGTAAGAGGAGGTATGGGCAGCTCAGAGGGAGGAGACTTCTGGAAAAGCATGGGGAAACGAGGTTGGAGGGAGAGCGGTTCTTGAAACGCAAGGAGAAATGATTTTGGAGGAAGAGTGGGTGTGGGTGTGTGTATGGTGGGGGGTAAAAATGGGAAAGGAGGAGTGGGGCAGTGCAGGGACTGCACATTCTGCTGGATTTCCTTCGGGGCCGGGCTCTGCTCTCAGGGAACAGGGATAGGACAAGGCCTCAAGCTGTGCCAGGAGAGTCCAGTTGGATACAGGGAAAATTCCTCCTGGAAGGGGTTGTCCAGCCCTGGCCCAGGCTGTCCAAGGCAGAGGGTATACATGCCCCTCACCAGGTTTCTCTGGAGTTCCCTCAGCCACTCCTGGTGCTCCAGACCCTTCCCCAGCTCCATTCCCTTCTCTGGACACACTCCAGCCCCCCCAATGTCTTTTTCTCTATCCACACCCAGGATATGAGGTGCTCCTGCCATGAACACCTCAAATTCCCAAAATTTCCCCTTTGTGAGCTCAGAGTTCAAGTGGGACTGAGCAGTTTGGAGGTGAATCCAGGGAAAAGGCACTTTGGTGGGATGCCACAGGCAGAGTGTGTGGGGTCACAGCGTTGGGGACAGGGTGACAGCACCTCCAGCCACCTCAGAGGCTCCTGCTGTTCCTTGCAGTGCCATGGGAACGGTGGTGCTGGATGGGCAGATCTACGTGTGTGGTGGCTACGATGGAAACTCATCCCTCAACTCGGTGGAGTCCTACTCTCCAGAAACAAACAAGTAAGAGCCCTTGGTGTCCCAGAGCTTTTCCAGAAGGTTCCCTTCCAGTATTCCACGTCCTGGCACCGCTGGGCATCTGTGCTGTGAGAATGGTTTGGATAAGGAGTGGGCAAAGGAGAGATGGTAGAATCCAGCACTGGAAAAGCATGGAATGATCAGTGGGAGTGCTGCTGAGCTGTCCCCTCTCCCCCCAGGTGGACAACAGTGACCCCCATGAGCTCCAACCGCAGCGCTGCCGGCGTCACCGTGTTCGAGGGACGCATCTACGTGTCCGGGGGGCACGACGGGCTCCAGATCTTCAACAGTGTAAGGGCCTGGCCAGGGCTCAGCCCCTGCACTCAGCACCTCTGTGTCCTCTCCCTGGGCATCCAAACAGCCCCGAGTGGTTGTGCCACCAAATTGTGTCACTTCCAGCCACAACAGAAAAACCTGAGGGGGAACAGAAGTGACTCATTTATCCACTCAGGGACGTGGAGATGTTCTGAGGGCTGGAGCCCCTTGGATATAGAGACAGGCTGGGAGAGAAGAGAAGGCTCCAAAGAGCCCCTTCCAGGGCCTAAAGGGGCTCCAGGAGAGCTGAAAGGGGCTGGGGACAAGGCATGGAGGGTCAGGACACAGGGAATGGCTTTGAGCTGAAGGAGAGGAGATTTAGGTGGGATATTGGGAAGTAGTTCCTGGCCATGAGGGTGGGCAGGCCCTGGCACAGAGTGGATCCCTGGCAGTGTCCCAGGCCAGGCTGGACAGGGCTTGGAGCACCCTGGGACGGTGGAAGGTGTCCCTGCCCACAGCAGGAATGGCACTGGATGAGCTTTAAGGTCCCTTCCAACCCAAACCCTTCAGGCACCATCCCATAACAGCCGAACTTTTAACCGAAGGCTGTTCAGTCCTTTCAGCTCCCTGCTCCAGACCTTCCCTTCCCCGATTCACCACAAGAAGCCCCAAACTGCCCCATGTTTGGAGCTGCCCCAGCACCTCAGGGGATGCCCCAGGGCAATTCCCAAGGCAGAGCAGCAGCAGCAGCAGCAGCAGCAGCACCCTGACCGTGCCCATTCCCCCTGGCAGGTGGAGTACTACAACCCGCACACGTCCAGCTGGCACTCGGTGGCGCCCATGCTGAACAAGCGCTGCCGGCACGGCGCCGCCGCCCTGGGCAGCCGCATGTTCGTGTGCGGCGGCTACGACGGCTCCGGCTTCCTGAGCGCCGCCGAGCTCTACAGCTGCGACCAGTGGTACCTGATGGTGCCCATGAACAGCCGCCGCAGCCGCGTCTCCCTGGTGGCCAACTGCGGCCGCCTCTACGCCGTGGGCGGCTACGACGGACAGTCCAACCTCAGCTCGGTGGAGATGTACGACCCCGAGAGCGACCGCTGGACGTTCATGGCGCCCATGGTGTGCCACGAGGGCGGCGTGGGCGTGGGCTGCGTGCCGCTCCTCACCATCTGACGCCGCGGCGGGTTTGGCTTTGGGGTTTGGGTTTGGGGTTTGGGTTTGGGGGCGTCTCGTCTGCAGCGAGCGTGCCGGGATTTCCAGGTGCTCCATCCGGACACGAACTTGACTTGAGAGTAATCCCCACCTGTAAGATTTTGGGCTGAAGGTCCCAAAGGGTGAAATGTGGCAAGCAAAGACCCCTTGGCCTTGTCCAGAGCTGAGGCCGAGCAGATGCACCCACCCAGGATCCACCCACCAAGGATCCACCCACCCAGGATCCACCCACCCAGGATCCACCCACCCAGGATCCATCCACCCAGGATCCACCCACCCAGGATCCATCCACCCAGGATCCATCCACCCAGGATCCACCCACCCAGGATCCACCCACCCAGGATCCACTCACCCACCGTCCATTTTCCTGCGGTTGCACCTTTGGGAAGCGCCGTTGTGGGCTGGGGGAGGGAGCCAGGCTTCATTGTGACATAAAAACAGCCACTTCAAGGACTTGGAAAATCCATCTGCACCTTCAGGGAGCTGCAAAGCCACCTGAGCCCTCCCTCCCAGGGGCACCAGCAGCAATTTGGGGGGTCCTGGTTGAACAGGGGGTCTCCAAACAGGACAAACACGGCGCTGTCACTTCCAGGAGCTTCTTACACAAGACACCCCCAGTTTCTCGTGCTTTCCTCAGCTTGATGTGGAAAACTTCTCCACAAGAGCCACAGGATGGAGAAACCAGGAAGAGGAAAGGTTCGGTTAAACCAGGATCGTTTGGGCAAGTTCTGGAGAAGGATAGATGGAAACGACTCCAGGCAACGGCCTGAGGATTTCAAAATGGAAAACAGATTATCAGGATGTCCTTTAAATTAAATATCAAGGTATTTTCCAAGCCTAAGAGGCAGCTGGAACAGAAAGGCTGGGATATTTTAGGAGAGGCAAGGAAAACACTCCGCGAGCTTGTCATGCTCTGCTGGGAAAGGTCTTTGCCATGGGTTTTGTGCCAGGAAACTTTGGAATGCTGGCAGAGCCAAAGAGCTTCAGCCCTGCCCTGCATGATCCGTGATGCCCCCGGAGCTCCCCGTGCCCCCCTGGGCACTGCCATACCTCCTCCGGGCAGCAGGGCCAGGGATGTGGGCTCTCCCCCGGGGCTCCAGGGCTGGCAGGAGCGGGATGTGCCCCCCAGCCCCGCTCCTGGTGGCTGCTCCTGCTCCCACATCCCCGGGACTGACTCTGGCTGTACATGTGGATGTCTATATTGGGGTTCTGTGTATATTTTAGGGTCTATAATGAGCATATCTGGTTATCCATGTGATCTGTCAGGACATATCCATTTCCCCCACATCTATCCACTGCTGGCTTCCCAGCAATGGGAATCCTTTGGACTTTTCTGTGCTGCTCAAACTCTAAAAAGGAAAAATAAGAAAAAACACGATCAGAATGAAGTTGTTGCCTGTGGCATCTTCTCTTCTCCAGGAGCCCTCCCCATGGTCTCCATGGGCAGAGGAGGCTCTGGTGAGCTGCTCTCCTGGTGTTCCATTATCCCTTTCCCTCCCACCGTCTCCCACCTGGGCCTTGTGTCCGTAGGAATGGGAATATTGGAACAAAGACCTTTGGAGGAGCAGCAGCTCCCCTGGGCCCAGGGCTGTCCATGGCCCCAGGGCTTCCAGAGGGAGGCTCAGGGGTGTCACATCTCCCCAGATGTGCTTCCCAGGATTCCTTCCCCAGGCATTTCTTTGCTTTTCCATTGTGGATGAAGCAAGGAGAAAGGAGAGCTCCTAGCTCCAAAGGCAACAGGAAGATCCTGAATTTTGGGGAAATGAGATCTGCTCACCCAAGGAAGGCAAACTGGGAGAGCAGGATGCACACAGTGCAGTCCTCAGTAAACCCTGTGTTCCTGAATCCAAGGAAAACCTGGGCCTGGGGTG
This sequence comes from Ammospiza nelsoni, assembly GCF_027579445.1. Taxonomy (NCBI): domain Eukaryota; kingdom Metazoa; phylum Chordata; class Aves; order Passeriformes; family Passerellidae; genus Ammospiza; species Ammospiza nelsoni. Next base: position 1,164,921 of record NC_080633.1, on the reverse strand, counting down.
TTTGGGTGAATCTGAGCAGGGTGAGAGGGATATTAAAAACCCAAAATCGTGTAAAAAAGCTGGGAGAGGGGAGGGGGCTCCTGCTTCTTCTCTGAGTGGGAAGCAGGAGGCTGCTGTGGCTCCGGGCTCGGGAGGAGCGGGATCCCGGTAGGAGCAGCGTTCCGAGGAGCTGGGAGCAGGCAGAGGGAAGGATCCCGGTAGGAGCAGCGTTCCGAGGAGCTGGGAGCAGGCACAGGGAAGGGGCCGCGGAGGGGGATCGGCCCCGCCGAGCTCCAGCATCGCCGCATCCCCTGCAGGTCCAGGCGCGCTCCCCGCGGCACCGGGCCAAGGCAAACAGCGGGAAGCCGATCCCCTCCCGCGGGGGGCACGGGATGGGGCCGCTGTTTACCCTGGATGGAGCCGCAGCCGGGGGCCCCGAGCCGAGCCCGAGCCCGCTCCGGGGCTCATCGCGGGCTCATGGCGCTGCCGCTGCTGCTGCCGCTGCTGCTGGGGGCGGCGGGCGCTGCGGTGCCCCCGGCCGTGCCCCCGGCCGTGCCCCCGGCCGTGCCCGCGCCCCGCGAGCTGGCACGATCCGTGCTGGAGACGCACGGGCAGGAGCTGCGGCTGCTGCGGCTGCTCGGAGTGGCCCGGACGGTAGGAAAAGGGGTGCGGGGGTGCTCCGCGAGCCCGCACAATGCCGTGCGGGGCCCCACGGAGCTTCTCTCCCGGCAGAGCTTCGACTGGGGGACCCACTTCAGCATCAACTTCACGGCGCGGCAGCCGCCCTGCCCCAAGCCCGCCCCGGACCCCCGCGGCTGCCGGGGCCGCCCGGGCAGGGTGAGCGGGGAGCGGGAGCCCCGAACCCGGGGATCGGGGGGTCCCCGGTGTGCTGAGGCCGCTGTGTCCGCAGGTGCAGCGCTGCTCGGCCCAGGTGTCCGTGTTCACCTTCCTGCCCGACGTGCCGCTCTCGATGGTGGAGTGCGGCCGGGAGCCGGTGAGGGCTCCGGGAGCGCATCCCGGGCTGGGACACGCGTCCCCATCGCTTCGGGGGGGTTTTATTGGCTCTGGAGTGAAATCTCCCCTTTATTTCTCCCCGCAGCAGCCCGGTGACGGCGCCCAGCCCCGCTCCCCTGGCACCAGCCCAGGTCACTCATCCTCATCATCCTCCTCATCATCATCCTCGGGCCCCCCCCCGCGGTCTCGGCCCCCTCCCAGCGCGTCCCGCCGCCCCCAGTCCCCAGCGGGGCCGCAATAAAGAGATTTCGGGCTCGGGCCTGTGCGTGTGTGCAGTTTGGGGGGGTGACAGTTTGGGGGGCACCCTCGGCTTGGGCAACAGCGATGGGGCAACTCTGGCCTTGTGCAACCCCGCGGGCACCCACCCGACACGGGCAACGTGTCACCACCCGGCGGCTCCTGGCCAAGGGGACCCCGAGGGGTGCGGATGCCACCGCCCATCACGGGGACACACGGGGACCCCCCCCAAAAGAACGGCCGCTCTGCGGCTTGGGGCCGGGCGTTTCCCCGGGGGCAGCCCCGGGGCGGGTCCCCGACCTCCCGTGGGGATAAAAGGGGCGCGGGGGTGGCCGTGGGGAGAGCGATGGCGAGCCCGTGGGTGCTGCTGCTGCTGGCGGTGCTGGGGGGCTCCTGCGCCCTCCCCGCCCCGGCGCCCCTCTCGTACCCCGAGGCGCTGGCGCAGGCCGTGGATTCCTACAACCAACAGCCCGAGGTGCAGAACGCCTTCAGGCTGCTCAGCGCGGAGCCCGAGCCCGGCCCGGTGAGTGCCCCCCACCCGGGACCCCCCCTCCCACGGGTGACACCCCCACCCCGCTCGTGGTGCCTGATCGGGGCTGCCCAGCCCGACCCTGAGCCCGCCCTGAGTGTCACCCACTCGGGACCCCCCATTTGTGACCAGGACCCCAATTCCTGTCCCCCCTCTCGGGGTGCACAGTGCCGACCCGTGAGTGAGTGTCACCCACCTGGGACCCCCCATTTGTGACCAGGACCCAAATTCCTGTCCCCCCACTCATGGTGCACAGTGCCGACCCGTGAGTGAGTGTCACCCACTCGGGACCCCCCACTTGTGACCAGGACCCCAATTCCTGTCCCCCCACTCGTGGTACCCCACTCGTGGTGCACAGTGCCGACCCGTGAGTGAGTGTCACCCACCCGGGACCCCCCATTTGTGACCAGGACCTCAATTCCTGTCCCCCCACTCGTGGTACCCCACTCGTGGTGCACAGTGCCGACCCGCGAGTGAGTGTCACCCACTCGGGACCCCCCATTTGTGACCAGGACCCCAATTCCTGTTCCCCCACTCGTGGTACCCCACTCATGGTGCACAGTGCCGACCCGCGAGTGAGTGTCACCCACTCGGGACCCCCCATTTGTGACCAGGACCCCAATTCCTGTCCCCCCACTCACGGTACCCCACTCGTGTCTCCCACCCGGGACCCTCCATTTGTGACCATGACCTCAATTCCTGTCCCCCCACTCGGGCTGCACAGTGCCGACCCCACTCGTGAGTGCCCCCCACTCGTGACCCCCCATTTGTCGCACACCCCTCATGATCCCCCCCCTTGTCACCACTCAGCGCCGGCCCTGAGCCCACACCAGTGACTGCCACCCCACTGGTGACCCCCTCCCAGCGCCACCCATTGCTGACCCCTCTGCTGTCACCTGCCCCCCACGCGTGTCCCCAGGGCGTGGAGCTGAGCTCGCTGCGGAAACTCAACTTCAGCATGATGGAGACGGAGTGCGCGGCCAGCGCCCGCGCCAACCCCGACGACTGCGACTTCAAGGAGAACGGGGTGAGGAGGAGGAGGAGGAGGAGGAGCGGGAGGAAGGGGGCGCGGGGCCCCGCTGCCATCCCCGGCTGACCCCGCGTGTCCCCCCAGGCCATCAAGGAGTGCTCGGGCCCGGTGCAGTTCCGGCAGGACGCGCCCGAGATCGACCTGAGCTGCTCCGACGCCTCCTCCGACGTGAGCGGGGGAGCCGGGCTGGGAGGGGAGGGCCCCGAGGGTCCCTGAGGGTCCCTGAGGGTCCCGCATCCCCCAAAAGGGACACCCCGGGGGCTCCGCTGCCCCGTGGTGGCTCCACAGGAGGGTGGGGGGTCCTGGGTGGGGGTTTCAGGTACAGAGTCCCATGGGCGGGGTGCTGGGTTTGGGTGTGGGGTGCAGGGCCCCAGGTGGGTCGTCCTGGGTGGGGTCTGGCCTTGGGGACACGAATGGGGTCCCAAGTGTTGGATTCTGGATATGGGGTGCCAAGTGTCCCAGGTAGGGGGTCCCTGGTGTGGGGACACGAGTGGTGTCCCTGGTGTGGGGTCCTGGGTGGGATTTTGGGGATGGGGTCTCTGGAAATGGGGTCCTGGGTGAGAAATACCCCTGGTGTGGGATCCTGGGTGGGGAATACCCCTGGTGTGGGGTTCTGGGTGAGATTCTGGGCATGGGGTCCCTAGTGCAGGATCCTGGGTGGGATCCTGGGGATGGGGTCCCTGGAAATGGGGTCCTGGGTGGATTCCCAGGGATGGGGTCCCTGGAAATGGGGTCCTGGGTGGGATTCCCAGGGATGGGGTCCCTGGAATGGGGTCCTGGGTGGGATCCCCAGGGATGGGGTCCCTGGAATGGGGTCCTGGGTGGATTCCCAGGGATGGGGTCCCTGGAAATGGGGTCCTGGGTGGGATCCCCAGGGATGGGGTCCCTGGAATGGGGTCCTGGGTGGATTCCCAGGGATGGGGTCCCTGGAATGGGGTCCTGGGTGGGATCTGGTCCCTGGTGCGGGGCCCTGGGTGGGTTTCCAGGGATGGGGTCCCTGGGTGGGGTCCTGGGTGGGATTCCCAGGGATGGGGTCCCTGGAATGGGGTCCTGGGTGGGATCCCCAGGGATGGGGTCCCTGGAATGGGGTCCTGGGTGGATTCCCAGGGATGGGGTCCCTGGAAATGGGGTCCTGGGTGGGATCCCCAGGGATGGGGTCCCTGGAATGGGGTCCTGGGTGGGATCCCAGGGATGGGGTCCCTGGAATGGGGTCCTGGGTGGGATCTGGTCCCTGGTGCGGGGCCCTGGGTGGGTTTCCAGGGATGGGGTCCCTGGGTGGGGTCCTGGGTGGATTCCCAGGGATGGGGTCCCTGGAATGGGGTCCTGGGTGGGATCCTGGTGATGGGGTCCCTGGAATGGGGTCCTGGGTGGGATCCCAGGGATGGGGGCCCTGGAATGGGGTCCTGGGTGGGTTTCCAGGGATGGGGTCCCTGGGTGGGGTCCTGGGTGGGATCCCAGGGATGGGGTCCCTGGTGCGGGGCCCTGGGTGGGATCCGGTCCCTGGTGCGGGGCCCTGGGTGGGTTTCCAGCTGCGGGGGTCCCTGGGTGGGGTCCCGGCTGTGCTCCCAAGGGGGATTCCCCCACCCCCGCACCCCTGAGCCCCCCATTCCCCCTGCAGCCGGTTCTGATCCAGCGCGGCCGCTTCGGGCGCTTCCTGAGGAAGGTTCGGCGCTTCCGACCCAAGGTCAAGTTCAACGTGCACCTGAGGGGCTCCGTGGGGCTGGGCTGAGCAATAAAGGAGCCACCGGGAGTGGCCGTGCGGGCACCGCGTCCTCCTGTCTGTCTCTGTCACACGGGGAAACTGAGGCACGGCCGGGACACGGGGCTGCTCCGCCCTTGGGTTCGTTCTGGGGAGCCCCCAGGAGCCCACCCAAAAAAGGGGTCACTGCCATCCCCAGGGTGTCACTGTCCCCATAGTCATTGTCCCCGTGGTGGCATTGTCCCCGTGGTGGCATTGTCCCCCCCAAACCAGCAGCGATGGCGAAGGGAGCTGGGGAGGGGACACAGGGGGCACTGTGAGCCCTCCAGGGAGCTGCAAGGGGCGGTTCAGGTCCCGAGGGGACCCCCATGGTGGCCCAGTTTGGGACAGGGACATTGTGGGTGCAGATTTGGGGGGCTCGGGGACCCCTGTGCCCCAAAAGCGGCTGGGGCAGGGTCATGGCTGCAGCCCCCTGGAGGGGTCCCTCCTGTCCCCCCGATATTCCTGTGGGTCTGTACCCCACAAACCCCTCCGTGGGGACCCCACAAACCCTCTGGGGACAGGGAAGGACAATCGCAGGGCTCCAAGTCCCTGCAGGGGCCGGTGGCGGGAGGAGAGCCCGGTGGTGCCCGTGTCGTGCCCATTTTGGGGGAGCCGCCCCTGGGTTCTGTCACCAGCACCGTCCCCATCCTCGTGTCCCCCTTGCGGTGACAGCGGCAGGGAACGCAGGGCAGCGCCGGGAGGCAGCGGGATTTGGGGAGGGGCTCTCGGGGGGTCCCGAGGTGGCAGCACCTGCAGGGGGGTCCCTTTGCCCCTCCACGGCCTTGGAGAGATGGGGGGACCCCAGACCTGCCCCAGAGAGCGCCCCCCACTCGTGACACCCCCATTGGTGACCCCAGGGTGTTCCCAGCTCTCACGGCTCCCTGGCTGGGCACGGGGGGATTTGGGGGGTCTGGGAACACTCGGGGGTCCCCACTGGGGCACAGGGACACTCAGGGTGACACCGGGAGTGATGCAGGGACCTTTATTGGCAGTGAAGGGGACACAGGGAGGGGACACAGGGAGGGGACGCAGAGAGGGGACATCGGGGGGGGCACAGGGAGGGGACACAGGGAGGGGGCACAGGGAGGGGACACAGGGAGGGGACACAGGGAGGGGACATCGGGGGGGACACAGGGAGGGGACACAGAGAGGGGACACAGAGAGGGGACATCGGGGGGGGCACAGAGAGGGGGCACAGGGAGGGGGCACAGAGAGGGGCACAGGGAGGGGACACAGAGAGGGAACACAGGGAGGGGACATCGGGGGGGACACAGGGAGGGGACACAGAGAGGGAACACAGGGAGGGGACACAGGGAGGGGACACAGAGAGGGGGCACAGGGATGGGACACAAAGAGGGGACACAGAGAGGGGACACAGAGAGGGGACACAGGGAGGGGACACAGAGAGGGGGCACAGGGAGGGGGCACAGGGAGGGGACGTCGGAGGGGACACAGGGAGGGGACACAGGGAGGGGACGTCGGAGGGGACACAGGGAGGGGACACAGAGAGGGGACACAGGGAGGGGACACAGGGAGGGGACATCAGGGGGGACACAGGGAGGGGACACAGGGAAGGGACACAGGGAGGGGACACAGAGAGGGGACATCGGGGGGGACACAGGGAGGGGACACAGGGAAGGGACACAGGGAGGGGACACAGAGAGGGGGCACAGAGAGGGGACACAGAGAGGGGACACAGGGAGGGGACACAGGGAGGGGGCACAGGGAGGGGACGTCGGAGGGGACACAGGGAGGGGACACAGGGAGGGGACGTCGGAGGGGACACAGGGAGGGGACACAGAGAGGGGGCACAGAGAGGGGACACAGGGAGGGGGCACAGGGAGGGGACGTCGGAGGGGACACAGGGAGGGGACACAGGGAAGGGACACAGAGAGGGGACAGAGGGAGGGGACACAGGGAGGGGACACAGGGAAGGGACACAGAGAGGGGACACAGGGAGGGGACACAGGGAGGGGACACAGAGAGGGGACACAGGGAGGGGACACAGAGAGGGGACACAGGGAGGGGCACAGGGAAGGGACACAGGGAGGGGACATCGGGAGGGACACAGGGAAGGGACACATCAGTGTCACCCCTCAGGGTTTGGGTGCCTTGAGGTTGAGCCTGTCCCGGATCCAGATCCGACCGCACTGGAAGAAGCCCTGGAAACGCTGCTTGACCTTGCCAAAGAAATCCTTGATCTTGGATTTCCAGACATGGCCAAACTGGGAAAACAAAGAGCAGGGTCAGACTCGGAGGGGGGCTGAGGAGGGGACCTGGGGACCCCCGGGGGACACGGAGCCATTGCAGCCCCTTCTCACCGCGGCCGGGGCCTTCTCGCAGGAGAGCTCCACCGTGGGCTGCTGCCCCTCCAGGAACGCGGAGCCCTGGCACCAGGTCAGGGCCTGTGGGGCACAGAGGGGACACAGCAGAGCACAACCCCCTCGTGCCTCAGTTTCCCCACTGGATAACCCCCAGTTCCCACGGGACAAAGCCTCACCCCGAGCCAGCGGCTCTTGCAGTTGCTGGTGGCCGTTCCCGGCACCCTGCACGTGGTTTCCTCCAGGGTGAAGCTCAGCTCCTGCCGGCTCTGCAGGTCCGAGGGCTGGGAAAAGGGACAGGATCCATCAGGGATCCATCCCACTCCCACAACGGGCCAGAACCTGCCCCAAGAATCCAGCCTGGAACGGGTCAGGCCCAAAACAGGACCTGCCCCAGGAATGCAGCCTGGAACGGGTCAGCCCCAAAACAGGGCAGCCCCAGGCGGAGCAGGGCCGGATCCAGCAGTGCCCGGCCCTGGAGCCTCCCTGGGAAGGCAGAGCCCAGCGCTCACCCAGCCGGGCCGGGGCTGAGCCTCCCGCAGCCGCAGCACGAAGGGACTGACGGCCCTGGCGTTGAGCAGCTCCACGGCCGCCGCCACCACGTCCCCGTAGCTCAGGGACCCCGGTGGGGATGAGGACGCCGCGGTGCCACCCTGTCCCAGCGCGGTGCCACCCTGTCCCAGCGTGGCTCCGCGTGGACCTGGCGTGGAGGCTCCAGCCGGCCCCAGCAGCCCCAGCAGCAGCAGCAGCAGCGGTGGCAGCGCTCGGCTGGGCCCCATGGCGCTCCTGGGTGCTGCTCCTGCTCCCCAGCGCTTTTATGGGAGCTGCGCTGGGCGTTGCAGGGGGTGAACCTGGCCAGGAGCCCAGCCCAGCCCTGCAGGGCCCGGGGCAGCGGGAGCGCCGTGCCGGTCACCGCGGTCAGCAGCGACACAGCGGTCAGCGTCCCCCTGCCACGTGTGACCGGGGCTGACGGCGAGGACACGGACAGGGGTGACACACGTGGCCTGCCAGATTAAGCTCTTTTTTGACCCAGAGAGGGGGCAACTTTAAAAATTTTAAAAAAATTTTATTCCGTTTTCAGTCGAAGGGTGAGACAACACAGATGTTATCATTCACACCATGACAATCAGAATCCAACTATTTCCTAATTACAATACATTATAAGCATTTCTTGGTCTATCAGCTTTTGCCACACCATGCTGTAAATGTTTTAAAGCCAAACATCTAAAATTACTTTTTAATCTTTCATAGTTTTTTTTCTCCAAAATATCCAGTCTTATTTGCGAGGCCATCCTTTAAAATTTGTTCCTAGTTCTATTTCTCCCTCAGCAATGCCTGTCCTTCCCCATGGCATTTCTGAGTCAGCATTTCTTGTCTCAGGGTTTGCACACAGATCACACACTGTGAGCCTCCTGTCAGGCTCGGAGAATTCCCTACAAATCCATTTCCCATGTTGGCCATTGCGAAAAATGCGTATATTTAATGATTGGCTTTTTGCAAATATTAAAATGAATATTTTATGTGTTGTGTGTTAAAAAGTAATGCTGTATTAATTCTCTTAAGTACTGTGTCAAATACAGTTTTAGGTTATAAAAATTGTTAAAATAGAAACGGTGCTATGTAAGATGCTTTGTTTAACAGAAAGGGAGACAGCTTGCAGTGAGACAGCAGCCACAGGACACTTGAATCTTTCAGAGAACAAGAATTTATTGCTCTCTTATCAGAAGAAATGAACTTTTTCCCACCTCTAAGGCGCTGTCAGGATTAGAGGGGAGACGTTGCTGATGACCAGACAGAATCCTGTGTTTGAATGGAATTTATGCATCATGTATGAGGTGTATGAATATGCAACAGGCTGTTGTTCTTAAGGGTTAATCCTTTGTTAACCGGTGTCCTTTTTCGGGCTCGTGAGGCCCAGAAAAAGTTACCTGTACCTCTGTAAATCTTTGTATTTATTGTCTCATATTGTCCTAATTCAATTTGTCCAAATTGTTATTACTCTGATTGTGTTGCCATTCTTTTTAACCATTTTATTACTATTAAACTTTTAAAAACTTTAAGAACAAGCGATTGGCGTTTTTCACAGCCGCGGATTGTCCAGAGCGTGGTGGGGATGAAAGGTCTGAGCCAGGTGAGGGTCGGGTTCTTCTCCCAGGGAACAAGAACAGGGGGAAACAGCTTCGGGCTGGGCCAGGGGAGGTTCAGGCTGGATTTGGGACAATTCCTTCCCCAGGAAGGGCTGGCCCAGCTGCCCAGGGCAGTGCTGGGATCCCCGTTGGTGAAGGGATTTAAAACCCCTGTGGATGTGGCACTTGGGGACACAGTGGCAGTGCTTGGGGGATGATTGGGGTTCTTTTTTGCTCTCCAAGGACTTTTCCCCTGATTCTCTGCAGGCACTCGGGGTTTTCCAGCCCGGGGGTGATTTATGGCCTGTCCCCCGTGCAAACGGGGCAGCAGGAAGCTCAGGAGGACACCCAGGATCCTGCCCCGAGCGTGACCCTGGAGCCACCAGCAGTGAAAAACATCCCCATAAATCACACGGGGACAATGACACCACACCGGGGGTGGCACCTGGAAGTCCCCAGGGAGGGACAGTGTCAGTCAGAGCCCTGCAGCAAACCCCAGCTGGCCCCGGGACGTTCCAGGTGCAGCCAGCTCCAGCTTTCCATGGAGAGAGGTGGGATCCACATCCAACACATCCCCAGGGATTCATTGGTCTCGCTGCTTCCCTTCAACCTTTCCCAGTTCCCTCTAAACTGTGCCCCCTTCCTTAAAAATTCCCTTTACATTCTGTAATTCCTTCCCCGTTCCTTCCCAGATTGCCTCCAAATACTTCAATTCCTTCAAAATTTCCTCCAAAATCCCCCCAGCTCCTTACAAACTCCTCAGTTACTCCCATTTTCCCCATGTGTCCCACCTAGGATTTAACAGCAAGAGAAAGAGTTTCAAAATAGAAGTAAAATATTTAAATTTCATTTTTAGCTGCCTGCTCCAGCCCTGAGCAGGCTCCAAAAAAGCCACAAAATCCTTGGAGGCCATTTTGGGAATAAAAAAGGGAAAATTCAGTGAGTTTTCCTTGGGGCATTGATTGGTCTCGCTGCTTCCCTTCAAGTCTTTCCCATTTCCCTCCAAACTGTGCCTCGTTCCTTAAAAATTCCCTTTAAATTCTGTAATTCCTTCCCCGTTCCTTCCCAGATTCCCTCCAAATGCTTCAATTCCTTCCGAATTTCCTCCAAAATCCTCCCAGCTCCTTCCAAACCCCTCAGTTACTCCCATTTTCCCCATGTGTCCCACCTAGGATTTAACAGCAAGAGAAAGAGTTTCAAAATAGATGTAAAATATTTAAATTTCATTTTTAGCTGCCTGCTCCAGCCCTGAGCAGGCTCCAAAAAAGCCACAAAATCCTTGGAGGCCATTTTGGGAATAAAAAGCAGGTATTGCTGCTTCCCTTCAAGTCTTTCCCAATTCCTTCCAAACTGTGCCTCGTTCCTTAAAAATTCCCTTTACATTCTGTAATTCCTTCCCCGTTCCTTCCCAGGTTCCCTCCAAATACTTCAATTCCTTCCGAATTTCCTCCAAAATCCACCCAGTTCCTTCCAAACCCCTCAGCTATTTCTATTTTCACCCCATGTATCCCACCGAGGATTTAACAGCAAGAGTTTCAAAATAGATGTGAAATATTTAAATTCCATTTTTAGCTGCCCGCGCCAGCCCTGAGCAGGCACCAAAAAGCCACAAAATCCTTGGGAATAAAAAAGGGAAAACTGAGTGAGTTTTAACTGGGAAGTTGTGACTCCCAGGACGTTTCCCACCGCTGACAGGGACAGTAAATCCAATAAATCCCACCCAAAACCAAACCCTGGGCCCCGAGCTGGGGACATTCCCTGTCCATAAATCTGTCTCGGGGTTTGTTTGCCCTTCCCGGGGCCGAGCTGCCCCTCCTCGTTCCGGAACATTCCTGGGTTTGTGCTGCAGCCGCTCCCACAGCCAGGCCCCGCTCCCAGTCCCACAGAGGGGCTGGGAATGGATGGGATTCGGGATCCTTCCATCCCAACGAGTCCGGGATGCTCGGAGACGAAAGGAAAAGCACGGCTGGTCCGTCGTGGGATCATCCTGGAGCGTCTGGGCTGGAATGGAGCACAAATCCCGTTCCACACCATGGCCAGGGACACCTCCCACTGCCCCCAGCCCCAGGGTCCAGCCTGGCCTTGGGCACTGCCAGGGATCCAGGGGGAGGGTGAAAAACGCCAATCACTTGGTGTGGGATCTCAGCACCTCAGGATGGAGGTGCAGAGAGGCGGAGAACACCCTTGGGGGGCTCGGGAGTCCTGGAATGTTGCCAGAAGTGTCTGGTGGCTGCACTTTGATCCTACACAGGAGATGAGACCTGTATGAGGATGGGAGGATTTCACTGGGTGAATGGTGAAGGGATAAGTTAGTTAAAGTGTAAAACACAGGGTTTAGGATTTTGATACAGGGGGGTCTAAAGAAATAAGATGGAGGAATTGGGGCGTGTCCTGTTCTTCTTCTTCTTCTTCTTGGCCTCCATCTTCTGTGGTGATGGTGGCACTTTGGGATTGGTTATTACTAGAAGTGCACCGGTTAATAAGGGTAGAAGGTATTGGGGAGAAATGATAAATATTGTACACGTAACTTCGGGTATAAAGATAAGTGACCACCCGGGGGCTTGGGGAGTGTGCCCATGGCTGACTTGCTGTGCAGACCTCTGTCGGGCTGAAAGAAAATCTTTTAGATAAACAATTAATAAACACCAAGACCGAGACAAGATCAGAAGTCTCTCCTCGTCCTTTGAAGCGTCGGCTCTTCAAGGCCATCCCTGGGTCTTTCCAAACAGCCTAAACAGCACAGAAAACCTTACAACTTGGGGTTTTTTAAATTTTAAAAGTTTAATAGTAATAAAATGGTTATAAAAATAGGAACACAATTAGAGTAATATTAATTTGGACAATTAGTACAATATGAGACAATAGAGACAAAGAGTTATGGACAGTCCGGGTTCCTTTTCTGGGCAGCAGGAGCCCAAGAAAAGAACACCCATTAACAGAGGATTAACCCTTAAAAACAATGGCCTGTCGAATATTCATACACCTCATACATGATGCATAAATTCCATTCAAACACAGGATTCTGTCTGGTCAGTGTCAACTTCTTCCTCTGAATCCTAACAGCGCCTTTGAGACGGGAAGAAGTTCGTTTCTGCTGATAACAGAGCGATAAATTCTCTTTCTCTGAAAGATTTAGGTGTCCTGGCTGCTATCTCGCTGCGAGTCCTTTCTTTAAAAAACTATCCTACATAGCATGGTTTCTATTTTAGCATTTTTTAATAACCTAAAACTGTATTTAACACACTACTTAAGAGAATTAATACAGCATTACTTTTTAACACACAACACATATTCATTTTAATATTTGCAAAAAGCCAATCATAAAATATGCATTTTTCACAGGCAGCCACAGCTGCTCTGGGAATCCCATCCCAGCCAGGATGGAATTCCCAATCTCCCATCCATCCCTGCCCTCTGGCACTGGGAGCCATTCCCTGTGTCCTGTCCCTCCATCCTTGTCCCCAGTCCCTCTCCAGCTCTCCTGGAGCCCCTTCAGGCCCTGCCAGGGGCTCTGAGCCCTCCCTGGAGCTTCTCCTCTCCAGATGAACATTCCCAGCTCTCCCAGCCTGGCTCCAGCCCTGCAGCAGCTCCGGGGCCGGCGCTGGATCGCTCCGTGTCCCCGCCCGGTCCCAGCCCGGTCCCTCCCCGGTCCCAGCCCGGTTCCCGCCCGGTCCCAGCCCGGTCCCATCCCGGTCCCTGCCCGGTCCCTGCCCGGTCCCAGCCCGGTCCCAGCCCGGTCCCGGCCCGGTCCCAGCCCGGTCCCAGCCCGGTCCCATCCCGGTCCCTGCCCGGTCCCAGCCCGGTCCCAGCCCGGTCCCAGCCCGGTCCCTGCCCAGTCCCAGCCCGGTCCCAGCCCGGTCCCAGCCCGGTCCCAGCCCGGTTCCCGCCCGGTCCCAGCCCGGTCCCAGCCCGGTCCCAGCCCGGTTCCCGCCCGGTCCCAGCCCGGTCCCCGCCCGGTCCCTGCCCGGTTCCCGCCCGGTCCCTGCCCGGTTCCCGCCCGGTCCCAGCCCGGTCCCAGCCCGGTCCCCGCCCGGTCCCTGCCCGGTTCCCGCCCGGTCCCAGCCCAGTTCCCGCCCGGTCCCAGCCCGGTCCCAGCCCGGTCCCAGCCCGGTTCCCGGTTCCCGGTTCCCGCTCCGGGCCCGTCCCCGTTTCCACAGCGACGTCACCGCCCTGGTCACCATGGCAACCGCGCCGGAGGGGGCGTGGTCACGTCGCTCAACACGCCCCGGCGCTTCCGCGTTAGGCCACGCCCCCATCGTAACCTCGCGCCTCGACCCGGAAGTTGTTCTTTCCCGCGCTCACTGGGCGCCGCCATGTTGAGAGGCTGTACAGCATCCGGGCAGGGCGGTGAGCGCTGTGATTGGCGGAGTGCGGCACGTGACGTGCAGCTCGCACGGCGATTGGGCGGCGGTGCCGCCGCTTCCGCGCGGTGCGGATCGGGGGTCCTGGGGGGTACCCGGGATGGGGGAAGGTGACGGGGAGCCCCGGCCCTCAAAGCGAGCCTGGAGCCGGGACACAGCGGCTCTCGAGACATTTCACCGGCTTTATTTGCTTTAAAGTCCCGTTTCACCATCCGCCAGCACTGAAAGGCGGGAATTCCTTACAGGAATTGCAGAGTCATGGAATTGCTGAGATTAACAAAGCCCTCAGAGATGCCCGAGTCCAAGCCCAGCACTGCCCCATGTCCCCAAGTGCCACATCCGCAGCGCTTTTCAATCCCTGCAGGGATGGGCACTCCACCCCCGCCCTGGGCAGCTTTGCAGAGTTTGAGATCTCTCTCTCTTGGAGAGCCCTTTCCAGGAGGAACATTCCCAATATTCCACCTGAACCTGCTCTTGAGGCCCTTCCCTCTGGTCCTGTTCCCTGGGAGCAGAGCCCGATCCCTCCTGGCTCCAACCTTCCTCCTTCCAGGGAACTGCAGGAGCCAGAAGGTGCCCCCTGAGCCTCCTCTTCTCCGGGATGAGCCCCTGCAGCTCCCTCAGAAGGATTTGGGATCTGGCAGGAGAATGCTGAAAGCCCCAAAGTCAGCACCCCCAGCTGTCAGGAACATCCTGCTGCCAAAACCAGCAGCAGCCACGGATGGTTTTGGCAGCATCCCCAATTCAGGCACCCCAGATTTTCCCCAGGCCAGCCCCAGCTCCATGGAGAACTGGGAAAGGGAATGGATCCATGGGCTCCGTTTGTTTGAATTTGTTGGAGCTTCCTTCTGTCCCCACAACAGCACCTGGCCCCTAGAAGGGCACTGGAGAACATGCCAGAAATCACCTTTTCCTTGTCATGATCCAATTCCAGAGGTTCCAAAAGCTGCTGGGAATTCAGGCCAGGCTGGATTTCCCAGGAAAAGGCTTCCACACGACTGGAACTAAACCTTCCTTTGTCCTTCCCCATATCCACCCCTCCACCCAACCCAACCTTCCCTGGCACAACTCGAAGCTGTTTCCCCTCATCCTGTCCCTTTTCCTTGGGAGTTTTGGCAACTACACAATGTTTAAAATTCATTTTATTTCTCTAGTCAGGCTCAGTTTGCCTTTGAGAAGGGAATTAGAGGACTATTTTTTGAGGGTATTGTTCCCCTCTGTGAGGCCTGATAAACTTAACATCTCAACAAACTGGGAATAGCCCAAAAGAGGCCCAAAAAGATGACAACCATCAGCAAACATCGAGGAACATCTACCCCAGACCCCTGCAGCTGGAAAAGGCTGATAAAGAGATTTGTCAGGGCCTAATAAACATCAGAGGCAAAAAAATCCCGGTCCAATAAGAAACCGAATTCTGAGAACTCTGCAATTTGGAACCAATGAGCATTGAACCAATGGATTTCTGTGGGTTTTGGACTGGATATAGTTTGGGAAAAAACGAGTAAAATTCACCTGCCATGAGATGATTTTCTCTGCACACCCAGGCCTCGTGTGGGTGAAATAATTTCTGTTGCACTTCCCAGCCAGAAATAAGGCAGTGCCTTTTCTAACACCAAAAACGTTGTTTGAGGGTTTTTGTTTTTCCCATAGTTTCAGTGACAGGAGCACAGCCCAACCCCTGGCTGGTTTTTAGAGATGGATTTAACATCCCTTCCAGCCCAAGCCATTCCAGGATTTCAGGATCCCATGCTCACTTTTCCTTCTTTCCTCCTTTGAGCCACACAAACCCTCCCCTTTCCCACTGCTTTTCTCCAAAGCCTCTCAGTCAATCCCAGTTCAAGGCAGGCCCCACATTCCCAGTTTCCCCTCCTCCAATCCACCTCTGCCACACCTCTCCTCCTGAACCCCCCGGAACTGGGGGGGATTGAGCGCTGTGCCTCAGTGAATCCAATCCCAGTTTCCCCCCGGGAGTCACAGCTTCTTCTTCTTCTCTGTCAAGTTGTCAATCTGGATGATGATGGGCCAGATGCTCTTCCCTTTGGGCACCCCCTGGAGCTCCAACTTCTCGCATATGGAGTCCAGTATGTACCTGACTGCTTTCAGAACGTTCCGGAACACATCCTGGAGCGACAGCTCCTGCATTTTCTGGCCTTCTGTGCATCCTTCGAGCTCCTGCGTGGCACCGGGATGCTCCAGAGGCTTCGCTCCATTCCCCACCCCTGCATCCAGGCTTAGGGCAGGGGGTGACCCTCCAGTTCCTAAAATCCCCTCCAGGGCACGCTGCGTGTCCAGTGCCACCCCCTCGGCATTCCCGGCGCTCTGGAGCTGGCGCGGCGCGGCCGCATCCGTCGGGGGACAAACCTCGGGATTCGTCCCCTGCGCGGCGTCACCGCCAGAGCTGGAGCGGTCTCTCCACGGAAAGCCCAACCTCCAGTAGGGCTGGTAGCGCCGCAGGATCTCCCTGGCTCTGCGGAACGTCCTGCGCCCGCGGCACTGCCGGCACGCCAGCAGGCGCCGCACGGCCTGCAGGGAGCTGAGCTCGCGGTTCCTCCCGGCCTCGCGGTTCCTCCCGGCCTTGCTTCTCCTCCGGCCCTCGCGGCTCCCCTCGGCCTCGTGGCTCTCCCCGGCCTGGAGCTGCTGGCAGTAGTTGTGTTCCCACAGGGAGCAGGGCTGGGGGGCGCAGGGCGTGCCCGGCTCGCTCCGCAGGCAGTAGCCGTGGTCCTTCGCCGCCGCCGCTCGCAGCTCCTCCACCCGCAGCCCCCGGGTCCCCGGGAGAAGCGTCGCCTCTCCCAAGGTGTGTCCGTGGTTTTGGGCATTCCCGTGACTCCTCTGCCCTGGGCCATCCCACAGCTGTTCCCAAGAATGCAGGCTCTGCTGTTCCATCATGGAATGAAGCGGGAATGTCTCACTGTGAGCTATGTCTTCCATGGGTTCAGGTTTATCCTCCACTTCCTCCTTCACAGGCCATGGCTGGGTTTGGCTCCCCACTCCACTGTCTGCTTCCGACGGGGCTTTGCTCCTTCCCTTGTGACAGCCAAACTTCTGGAAGTTCCTGTCCTGGAGACACCACAACGTGCTCCATCCTGCTGGGAGAGAGGTGGGAAGGGGTTGGATCATTCCTGGCTGGAGCAGGGAGAGGAACATCCCTTCTTCCCAGTCTGGGACTACCCAGGCTCTACATCCCAACCTCCGCCAGACATCAGAGGAGCCCCGCAGTGGGAGAAGTCCTGGGAGTGGCCCAGGGATGGGGATGGAGCAGGAGGGAGCAGGACTCACCTGGACACGAGGTCTCCAGACCCTGGTACCCACTGGATCTGGACCACCAGTCAGAGGAAAGCTCCTCCAGCCAGCTCTCAGTGTGTCCTGCAGGGAAAACAGCAGATGTCACCAGCCAGGCTGGAAATCCTCACTCTCCACGGCCATCGGAATGAAGGAAGAGCCCTGTCCTTGTCCCCACCAGGAATCCTGACTTCTCCACAGCCGTGGGGATGGAGCAAGAAGTTCTGACCCCATCCTGGATGTGGATTCCATCTCACAGGGTCCGGATGTTGCTGCTCACCTGGGGATGAGGAGATCCACGGCTCTTCCCCGCGCTCCAGCCGGTGCAGGACGTCGGGCTTGGGGCCTGGATAACCTGGGAATGGACAGAGGGTGTTGGACTGTCCCTGATCACAGGAAAACCAAGGACTGGGACACCCCAGCTGTGCCTCATCATGCATGGGAACACCTCTGGGATGTGGGAAAAGGGAGAAACCGGAGCTGCTTCCAGAGAGGAATTTATTCCTGAGAGCCCTGATGCAAGTGTGGGAAGTTCCACAGCCTCCCAGTTCCACTGACAGGCTTTCCCAGTGTGGGAATGTCTCCTGCTCATCCCAGGGGTGGGACATCCCACAGTGCTCCCTGATCTCAGGGAATCATTTCCAGGGGTGCTCAAACCCAGACCCAAATCCTGCCTTTTCCAGCACTAAACTCCCTCATGAGCCCCTAGAAGGGAAAACTCCTCACAGGAAGGGTTGTCCAGCCCTGGAGGGATTGGAAAGCTGTGAGGGTGAGGCACTTGGAGACATGGATTAGTGGTGGCCTTGGCGGTGTTGGGGAATTGTTGGACTCGGCCATCTCCAAGGCCTTTTCCGACCTCAGCCACTGTGGGATTCTGGGATTGAGCGCTCTGGAAGGCGCTGGGGTGGGATCTGAGGGAAGCCCTGCCCAGGGAGGTTCCCAGGATTACCCAGGGAGGTCAGCAGCTCGTAGGTGTCAGACAGGACGTCCCGGTACAGCTCCCGCTGCTCCGCCGTGAGCACGTCCCACTCGGCCCGGCTCAGCAACACCGCCACGTCCTCGAAGGCCATCAGCTCCTGCCACGGGATCAGGGATCACAGCTTCCCTCAGGGATCAAACCCTCCCCTCAGGGATCATACCCTTGTCAGGGATCTAATCCTCCCTCAGGGATCACACTTTCCTCAGGGATCAACTCCTTCCCTCGGGGATCACAGCTTACCTCAGGAATCAACTCCTCCCTCAGGGATCACACCCTCCTCACAGATCTAAACCTCCCTCACGGATCTAATCTTCCCTCACTGACCACACTTCCCTCAGGGATCTAATCCTCCCTCAGGGATCACACCTTCCCTCAGGGATAGCTCCCTCCTCAGGGATCACACCATCCCTCACGGATCTAATCCTCCCTCAGAGACTACAGCTTCCATCATGGATCTAATCCTCTCTCAGGGATCAACTCTTCCCTCAGGGATCACACCCTCCCTCAGGGAGCAACTCCTCCCTCACGGATCACACTTCCCTCAGGGATCAATTCCTCCCTCACAGATCTAATCCTCCCTCATGGATCACAGCTTCCCTCACAGACCTAATCCTCTCTCAGGGATCACACTTTCCCTCACGGATCTAATCCTCCCTCAGAGATCTCAGCTTCCCTCAATGATCTAATCCTCTCTCAGGGATCAATTCTTCCCTCAGGGATCACACCCTCCCTCACAGATCTAATGTTCCCTCAGGGATCACCCCCTCCCTCACAGATCTAATGTTCCCTCAGGGATCACCCCCTCCCTCACAGATCACACCATCCCTCACGGATCTAATGCTCCCTCAGGGATCACACCATCCCTCATGGATCGAATGTTCCCTCAGGGATTACACCTTCCCTCACGGATCACTTCCTCCCTCCCAGCAGGAGAAGCCTTTCCCAGCCCCAGGGAGCTCCCAGGACACGAGGCCATGGATGGGGCTGTCCCAGGAAGGTGTGTTCCCCACTGGGGTGGGAATTACAGATCTGGGAGAAGAACATGCTGGAATCCAGCGCCAAACACCGCAATCCAGCACCTTGGGATGTGTTTTACCGTTCCTACCGGGAGCACTCCGTGATCCCGCGGGATTGGGGTAGTGCAGGTCCCAAGGTCACCTGGAGCTGGGCTGGGGACATTCCCAGAGGCCCCTGTGACCCCCAGGGCCCATCCCAGGGAATCCCTCGGGAGTGATCCCAGTGGGGATGGGGGAACAGGGGCAGAGAGAGTGAGGGGAGGGACGTGAGAGGAAATGTGGGAGTGAGAGGGGTTTTGGGGTGGGGGGTGATGGGGGTGCGATTGGGGGCATGGAACGGGGGTTTTTAGGGGCTGGTGGGGATTTGGGGAGTGATGGGGATTTTGGGGGGGTGATGGGGTGGGGGTGATGGGGGGTCCTCAGGGCGGAATTTCATGGGAGTGGGGGGCAATGAAGGAGATGATGGGGTGGGATCGCGGGTGGGATTGGGGGTGTGATGGGGGTTACTTGGGAGGGCGATTTGGGTTTTCGGGGTGGCGGGTCCCTGTCCATTGGAGGCCGAGTCCCCCCAGGAGCTGCCGAGGGGGCGCTGCGGGACCCCCCAGGATCCGGGGGGGGGGGGGGGGGGGGGGGGCGGATCGAGGGTCCGCACATCGAGGGCCCCGGGGGGCGGCGAGGGCGGCCCGGGGTTCCCCCCGGCATCTCCCGGCTCCTACCTGCGCCTGCCCCGCCATGGCGGCCGGGGGGCCCCGCGGGTCTCGGGGGGCCCGGGGGGTCCCGGCTCCTCCCGCCGCCTCTCCCGCACGCGCTTCCGGCACAGGCCCCGCCCACGGCGGAAGCGCCGCCATGGCCCCGCCGGAAGCGGCGCCCCGGAAGCGCCGCCGTGACCCCGGCACGTGAGGCGGGGCCGGGGCAGGGGTCAGATCCCAACGGGAACCGGAACGGGAACGGGAACGCGGCCCGGCCCTTCCCGGGAGGGATTGTCCCCGTGCCCTCCCCTGAGGCCGTTTCCTCCCGTCCTGTCCCCGTTCCCTGCGAGCGCAGCCTGAGCCCTTACCGGATCCAGCCCGCTCCCATCCCGTTTGGCCTCCAGAGTCACCCATTCCCCAAAAATCCCAGATTTAGCGTGAGAATCCTCAGGTTTTCCACCGGAAATCTCTCAGATCTGGTCCCACCTCTGGGATTTCCCGTGCCCTTGCCTGAGGCCTGCACTCGTGTTCCCCGCTGCCCGCACATCCCTCCTGGATTCGCCTCCTCCAGATTTCCCTCTTCTCCTGAATAAATTTCCTGTCAATTCTGTAAATCCTGTGTGCAGCTTGTCCCTGATTCCCTTCCCACCAACTCCCTGAAAGCAGTGTCCAGCTAGTAGTAGTCTTCATGCCGCCTGGAATTTCCTGTGGAATTCCTCTGTCCTGCCTGGACCCTTCACATCTGCGCCACCAAAAGCCAGAAATTTGGAATTAATCAAATTCCATCGTGTCCAAGGGGTCGTCAGGAGTGGCCAGGACTAATTGCTGGTCACCAAACGGATACAGCCAGCCTGGTTTGGTTAAACAACAATCCCAGAGCCTGGAATTGTGGGGTTATTGCAGCAACAGCAGCAAGATCTGGAATCGCTGTTGGCAACACGATCCTTAAATCCCCTCGCAGCCCAGGCCATGCCAGCATCCCAGGGCTCTGTGAGGGGAGTGCAGCGGGAGCAGGGCCCCAAGGCAGAGTTTTGGGGAGAAGTTTCCTCCAGCTCATCCCTTATCCGGGCCCGGCCCTTTCCCCTCCCCGTGCCCGGCAGCTCCAGCCCGAGTGACCTTCGCGGGGTCACCGTGGTGACATCGGGGCCAATGTCCAGGCGGGCCCGGCACAGCCGCGGGGACGCCATGAGGCTGTGGCTGCTCTGCGCCCTGGCCGTGGCCGTGGCCGGGCTGGCCGGGGCTGAGCACGGCGGCTCCGGGATGGCGGCACGCAGGAGAGAGGTCGGTGCTGTACAGAGAGGGGCAAGCCGGGAATAACGGGAACGGCGGAGCTGGGCACGGCCCTGGCTCCGCGGGCAGCTGCCCGTGCCCCCTCCCGCCCCTCGGGGCTATCCCGGCACCGAGCCCGGGCAAATCGCGGGGTGAAGCTTTTCCAGCCTCCCGTCGCTGCGGGGATGGGCTCGGCACTCCCGGGCCCCGCAGCCGCGGGACATCCCGGGGGGATCACCGGCATTCCCGGCCCTGCCCGCGCTCCCCGCTGTGCTCCGGGAGATGCCGATCCCAGCCTTCCCCCGCAGGGCCGGCGGCGGCCGCACAGACCCTGCTCCGGCTGCTTCTCCGTGCTGAGCGAGGTCAGCCGGGACACGGGAATGCGGGAATGAGGGAACGGGGCCGGGGGCCGGGGGCCGGGGCTCCCACAGCCGCGTCTGTCCCGCAGGAGTCGCAGTCCATGCCCTGGAATTCCCGGGAGGAGGAGGCGGCTCAGCCGGGCAGGCGGGCACGGAGCGGGAAGGGACCGGAGGTACCGGGGCTGCCCGGGAATGGGGTGGGAAGGGAGACTGGCTTGGGATGGGGACGGGACAGGACGGGATGGGGCTGGAATGGGAAAGGGACGGGACAGGATGGGATGGGACGGGGTCTGATCGGGATGGGATGCGATGCGATGAGATCTCCCTGTCCCTGTCTCCGTGTGACGCCGCCTCACTCCCGCAGGGCAGAGCCCGAAGGGAAAGCCCGGAGCCGGCCCAGCCCTCCGGGCACGCCGGGCACATCCCGCTGCCGTGACAGGTGACAGCGGAGCCCCGGCAGGAGCCCGGGCCCGGCAGGGACCCCCCGGCAGCCCCCGCGGGACCTTGCAGGAGTCACCGAGCAGCCGAGAGCGCGGCGGGAACGGTGCCGGAGCCTGGGAATGCCGCGGGACACCGGGAGAGCCCCACGGCAGCAGAGAGCTCAGCACCCGCCCCTGCTCCGCGCTGAGCCCCCCGCCCTTCCCACCCCCAAAATGTTCTGGGGCAGCCGCCCCCGCCTTGCCAAGCCCCCAAATAAAGGCGGCACACCGGAGGGAGCGGATGCGTTTGGGGGGACACGCGCAGGGTGGGTGACCCCCGATAGAGCCGCCCTGCGCTGGGCTGGGCTGGGCTGGGTGGCACTGTGGGGACACCGGGGGTCGGAGCCAACCCGTGGGGTGACTGCACAGGGGGACTGCGGGGAGACCCTCCAGGGGTACTGGTCCTGGGGGTCTCTCAGAAATGTCAGTCCAAGGGTATGGGAGGTTCCCCAGAATGCTGGATCACAGGGATGGGAAAATCCCCCAGGAAGGTGGGGGTCCTAGGGAAGGTGGGACTGGAGGACCCCCCAGCAATGCCAGTCCTGGGGGGGTCCTAAACATGGCTCCCAGTTCAGGGCAATGGCGCATGTCCAAGAATGCTGGATCACAGGGATGGCAAGATTCCCCAGGAATGCTGGTCCCGGAGGAGGTGGGGCTGGAGGACCCCCCCCAGCAATGCCAGTCCTGGGGGTCCTAAACATGGCTCCCAGTCCAGGGGAATGGCAGATCTCCGAGAATGCTGGATCACAGGGACTGGGAGATCCCCCGGGAGTGCTGGACCACAGGGATGGGGAGATCCCCCAGGAATGCTGCTCTCAGAGGACGTGGGTCTGGTCCGGGGGTCCCGCAGGGCTCCCAGTTCAGGGCCCAGGGAGTGCCCACAGGTCCGGCCTTGGTGGCCCCGGCCTTGGTGACCCTGGGCCCGGCCCCGCCCCCAGCCCTGATCCCACCCCTTTACCCGACCCCGCCCCTGTTCCGGTCCCGCCCCCTGCTGTGGCCCCGCCCCTCGACGTGGCCCCGCCCCCGCCCGGCTCTCGCTCCTCCCGGCCGCCAGGGGGCGCCGCTCCCGGCGCGGTGCCGCTCTGGCGGACGGCGCCCTCTGTGGGCCCGGTGGCGGCGCGGGCGCGGGGCCCGAGGCGGCGGTTGCGGCCGCGGCCATGTCCCGCCGGGGGCCCGCACAGGTCAGGGCCCGCCCGGCCCACGGGCCACGGGCCGGCATGCGCGACGGGACACGGGACGGGGCGGGGCGCGGCGGTGCTGGGTCAGGGGCGTGCGAGGGTCCCATGGGGGAAGTGGCTCTGGGGGTCAGGGGGGCCCCTCAGGGTCCGGGGAATGGGGGGACAGAGGTGGCACGGGGCGGTCCTTGGGGGTGACAGCCCGGGGGTCTCCGGGAGAGCTGGTTCTGGGGGGTCCCCAGGGGAGGGAGGGGGTGCTGAGGGAGCCCCCAGGGTGCTGGCTCTGGGGCCAGGGGTGTCCCTCTGGGTACTGGGTGACAGCTCGGGAGGACGGGGCTGCCCCAGGGACCGCAGTTCACAGGGGCGAGGGGCTCTCCCGGGGGCGAGGGGCTCTCCCAGGGGTGAGGGGATCTCCCAGGGGTGAGGGGATCTCACAGGGGTGAGGGGCTCTGACAGGGCTGAGGGGATCTCAAAGGGGTGAGGGGCTCTCCCAAGGGTGAGGGGCTCTCACAGGGGTGAGGCGCTCTCCCAGGGGCGAGGGGCTCTCCCAGGGGCGAGGGGCTCTTCCGGGGCTGAGGGGCTCTCCCAGGGCTGAGGGGCTCTCCCAGGGGTAAGGGGCTCTCCCAGGGCTGAGGGGCTCTCCCAGGCACGCTGCTCCTGCGAGAGGTGGAACTGGGGAGCCCCCCAAAGGTGCTGCTCCGGGGGGCTCCCCTGGGCTGTCCGT
The DNA here is from genome assembly GCF_027579445.1 of Ammospiza nelsoni. NCBI lineage: Eukaryota > Metazoa > Chordata > Aves > Passeriformes > Passerellidae > Ammospiza > Ammospiza nelsoni. Next base: position 1,141,617 of record NC_080633.1, on the reverse strand, counting down.
TCAGCCTTTGCTCCCTGGGGAGGAGGGGACAGCGGGACGCGGGGGTGGCGGCCAGGCTGTGGCAGATCCCTGCGGAATTGGGGTCTGGGGACATCCCTCGGCGCTACCGGGGGGTCCCAAGCGGGTCCCCATTGCCTGCCCGTGCTGTGGCCAGGGCGTGGCCGGGCCCTGACCGTGCATCCCCGCAGGTGTCGGGCAGCCTCCGGCGGAGGGCGGCACCGGGCACGGCCCCGTCGGAGCTGCAGGAGCTGCGGAGCCGCACGGAGCGCGCCGAGCGGCGGCTGCTGGCCTGCGAGAACCTGGTCGGGGAGCTGGGCAGCGGCCTGGCCGCCCTCAGCGCCCTCCTGCAGGGCTACGGGCAGCTGCAGCAGCGCCTGCTCAACCTGGAGAACCTCCTCAAGAACAGGAACTTCTGGATCCTGCGCCTGCCCCCCGCCTCCGGGGGCGAGATCCCCAAGGTAGCAGCAGCGGTGCTTCCCAGGGACCCTGGGACCGTGCGAGGGCTGGGGGCTGAGCTCCTGCGTGCCCCGGGCCAGGCGTGGTTCCAGGGAGTTCCCTGTGATTCCAGGTGCCGCTCACCTTCGATGATATCTCCGTGTATTTCAACGAGCTGGAGTGGGAGAGGCTGGAGCGCTGGCAGAAGGATCTGTACAGGGCCGTGATGAGGGGCAACTATGAGACCTTGGTGTCCCTGGGTAAGGCCTGGGGGGCTGGAGCTCATGGAATCATGGGTTTGGAAGGCTGTGAGGTGGTGAGGCCCTGGCCCAGGTTGCCCACATCCCTGGCAGTGTCCAAAGCCAGGCTGGATGGGGCTTGGAGCAGTCTGGGGTAGTGGGAGGTGTCCCTGACTTCCACTAGAGGGAAATGTTCCAGCCCAAGCTTTTCCCTCATTTGGGATTTTAGTTCATGTCCTGCTGGTTAAGATCCTCTCTGCTTCAGCTGCCTCTGTGCTTGGGGCTGCACCTTGCCTTGGGGCCAGGGAAGCGTTTGGGGTAGGGATGAGGTGTTTGTGTCTCCGCCAGGACTGGGGCAGGGGGCAAGGGTCACTGTTGGAATGTGCCAGACTAAAGCCACAGCCAAATCCTAATCAACGCCCCCTGCTCTGCCCCACGAGCAGACTACGCCGTGTCCAAGCCCGAGCTCCTGTCCCAGCTGGAGAGGGACGAGGAGTTCTGTTACAAAGAGGGTCAGGAGTCCCCATGGACACAGGCTGGGGATGGTCAGGAGCTCCTCCGGGCAGCAGAAGAGAGGAACAAGGCACAGGAGGCTGCAGGAGATGGAAGCCCCGTGGGAGCTGCCCCAGGTGGGTGCCAGGAGGAGGTGGCTGTTCCTGGGGATCTCCCTGAGGAAGGAAGGGCTCTCTCCATGGACTGAAGCACCCCAGAGCAGCGTGAATCTTCATTCCAGGAGAAATGGCAGTGCTTGGTGGGATGAATCCCATGGAGAAGAGCAGTCAGAGCCTTGCAGGAGGGTGTGGAGCAGCGGGAAAGGCCTCCTGTAGGACTGGGGCTTCCAGAGGCATTCCTGCCTGCTGTGGAGGGACAGGAAACGGGCTGGGAAGTGAGGAACTGGGAGCTGGGGTGGGAGGAGGAGGCTGGAGCTGCTCTGCTTGTCCTGGGGCAACAGAGGAATGTGGGGAGCCCTGGGGTGTGGATTTGGAGTGGGAGGGCTGGGCAGGAAAGTGGGAGGTGCTGGGAAGGGACAGACAGACCCAGACAGAGCTGGGAGCAGCAGAGATGTGGGAAGAGCTGCAGTTGAGGGCTCTTTCCTGCAGGATTGAGGAGCTGGGGGGGTTAAAGGCACCCCAGGAGAAGCTGGGCAGGTGCTGTCCCATGGGAACACTCACCCGGAGCACAGGTGGGAGTTTGGGGACAGGAAAGGGGACACAAAGGGACATCTCCTTTGGGGTTCAGGTTCTGATACTCAGAGCTTCTCTCCTGTGTGGGTCCTGCCCGGGGCCAAGGAGGCAGCTCTGCCATTGGGGTTGGAGGTGTTTGTGTCTCTGCCGGGGCTGGGAGAGGGGACAAGGCTCACCTTGGGAATCTGGCAGGATAAAAGTGCAGTTAAACCCTAATAAAGCTCCCGTTCTGTGCCCTGGGAACAGACAGTGCCAAGTCCAAGCCCAGCAGCCGGACCTGCATCGAGAGGGATGAAGAGCCCAGCAATGGAAAGGGTCCCGAGCCCTCACAGACACAGAGTGGGGACAGCCAGAAAACCCCACAGATACAGAGTGGGGACAGCCAGAAAACCCCACAGATACAGAGTGGGGACAGCCCAAAATCCCCACGGACACGGAGTGGGAACAGCCAGAAAACACCACAGATACAGAATGGGGACAGCCCAAAATCCCCACGGACACGGAGTGGGAACAGCCAGAAAACCCCACAGACACACAATGGGGACAGCCAGAACCCCTCACAGATACAGAGTGGGGACAGCCCAAAATCTTCATGGACACGAAGTGGGAACAGCCAGAAAACCCCACAGACACAGAATGGGGACAGCCCAGAGTCCCCATGGACACGGAGTGGGGACAGCCAGAAAACCCCACAAATGCAGACTGGGGACAGCCAGAACCCCTCACAGGCAGAGACTGGAGACAGCCCAAAATCCTCATGGACACGGAGTGGGAACAGCCAGAAAACCCCACAGACACAGAATGGGGACAGCCCAGAGTCCCCATGGACACGGAGTGGGAACAGCCAGAAAACCCCACAAATGCAGACTGGGGACAGCCCAGAGTCCCCATGGACACGGAACGGGAGCAGCCCAAAGTCCCCAAGGACACAGAGTGGGAACAGCCCCAAACCCCCAGAGACACAGAGTGGGAACAGCCCCAAACACCCAGAGGCACAGACTGGGGACAGCCCCAAGTCCCCACAGGCACACAGTGGGGACAGCCAGATACTGCCTCAGACACAGACTGGGGACAGTCAGAACCCCCTCCAGACAGGTGTCCCCAACATTCAGAAGCCCCCAAAGACACCAGGAGAGATGGAGCAGCAGGAGGAGGCTTCGGGAGAGGATCCCATGCCCACGGAAGCTGGCCCAGGTGAGTGCCAGGCGTGCCAGGGAGGATGTGCTTCCCCTTCCCAGCTCTCCAGGGCAGAGGTGCATGGCCCTGGTGCTTGCAGAGGCATTGCCAGGGACCCCTGGGATGTTGTCACAGCACAGGGGAAGAAGGTCTGGACACAGTAATGCAGCCTGTGGAGGTGGTGGGGTGAGGCTGCTCTGTGAGCTGGTGGCATGTGGCACCTTGCTGTCCCTCCCTCCCAGCCCTCCCTCTGCTTTTGGTCCATATGTGGCTTCACCCCAGTTCCTCCCGACACCTTCCAGCCTTTCCACAGAACTGCTGGGGTTGGAAAAGCCCTCTGAGATCACTGGGTCCAACCATCCCCCAGCACTGCCAAGGCCCCACGTCCCCAGGTGCCACATCCACACATCCTGCAGGAACAGGGACTCCAGCACTGCCTGTTCCAGGGCTGCACAGCCCTTTCCAGAGGGGATTTTCCTGATAGCTGATCCACATCCAGGCTCTTGAGCTGCAGCTTCCTCCAGCTCTTCCACACACTCCCAGCAAGCCCTGGTTCATATTGCTGGAGCAGGGCCTGGGAGGTTCCCCATGGGTCTTTCAAATCCTGTTCCCTGCAAACAGAGCTCCGCATCCTGATGATGAACGTGATGTCCCTGGGGGACCATCAGCAGGGGACGGTGGCAGAGGAGGACGTGGAGATGGAGGAGGACCCGGCAGAGCCTGACACTGGTGAGTCACCCTGTGCTGGGGACACGGGGCTGGCAGGAGGGTGGGAGCAGCTTCCAGAGCTGATGGGCTTGAAACAAGGAGGGAAAATGAAGCTTCAGGGGTTCCTTTTATTCTTTCCTGCAACATCATGTGGGTTTAGAGGTGGGACCCTTGTGCCACTGGTCCCAATGGCACCCACGGAGGGCTCAGCCTGGGCCACTGTGCCATGGATGGACAACCCTTTTGGGCAAGGAATTTTCCCAGTATCCAACCTGAACCTCCCCTGGCACAGCCTGAGGCCGTTTCCCCTTGCCCTGTCGCTGTTCCCTGGGAGCAGAGCCTGACCCCCCTGGCTGTCCCCTCCTGTCAGGAGCTGTGCAGAGCCACAAGGGCCCCCCTGAGCCTCCTCTTCTCCAGGCTGAGCCCCTGCCCAGCTCCCTCAGCTGCTCCTGGGGCTCCAGACTCTTCCCAGCTCTGTTCCCTTCCCTGGACACACTCCAGCCCCTCAATGTCTTTCTTGTCATGAGGAGCCCAGAGCTGCCCCTGGGACTGGAGGTGCCCCAGCAGTGCCAGCACAGGGAGGGGCCCTGGTCCTGTGTCACACCAGTGCTGACACCAACACGGAGCCTCTTTGTTCCAGAGGAAGCCTTATCCATGGAAGATGAAACACCATTCGAAGGGGCTTCTCTGGAGGACATCAAGGTGAAGGAAGAGGAGCCTGAGCTGCTGGCAGAGGAATCCACCCCCTCTCCCGGCTCAGAGATCCAGAAGTGTCCCAAAAACGAGCTGGTGAAAGCCAAGATGAAGAAGAAGCCGAACCGGTGCGAGGCCAGCACGCTCCTGATGGGCAACTGCCGGCGCGGGTACGTGCGGGAATGGTCCCACCCCTGCACGGAGTGCGGGAAGCGCTTCCGCCTCAAGATCAACCTCATCATCCACCAGCGCAGCCACGCCAAGGAGGGGCCCTACGAGTGCCCCGTGTGCGAGATCGGCTTCAGCACCAAGCGGCACCTGGACCTGCACCGCAGCATCCACGTCAAGGACAGAGCCTTCGGCGCCAAGGTCTGGGGCAACGTGCACCCCGAGCTGCGCATCCGCCCGCGCAGGGAGCCGTGCGGCGGCGCCGGCCACGCCGCGGGCGCCTGGCCGGGCCAGCCCAAGGAGGAGCCCGACAGAGAGGGCCTGGCCGGCTCGGGGGACGTGCAGCCGCCCGCCCCCAGGCAGAAGTGCCCCCTGTGCAAGAAGTTCCTGGCCTTCTCCACGTCCATGCGGCGGCACCTGAAGACCCACGCGCGGGACCGGCCCTACTGCTGCAGCTCCTGCAACAAGTGCTTCATGCGCAGCACTCACCTGCTGCGCCACAAGAAGATCCACGAGAGGGCTCTGGCCGCGCTCCCGCGCGAGGCCGCGGCCCAGCCCCCTGCTGCTATCCCGGCGTCCCTGCAGCACCCGGCTCCCGAGGCCCAGAGGAGCCCTTCCCAAGAGAACGGGAGCCCTGAGGCCGCCAAAGCGAGCCTGCCCAACGTGCTGCTGCTGGGGACAACGCCCCTGGGGCTCCCGGGCAAAGGCTCCCCCCTCCCTGAGTGCATCAGGAAAGCTGTGCAGCCCGTGGTCCAGCTGGGATCCAGGGCAGTGGCTTCAGAGATGACAGAGAAATGACAGATGACAGGCCCTGGGACAGATCTGAGCTGTGCGTGTCCCTGGAAGGAAGCTGTGAGTCTGTTGGGTTTGCACCTGGTGGGACGCCAAGGCTGGGAATCTGCTGTGTTTTAGGAGCTTCCTGGGTTGTGGAAAGGATGGGAAGCTTGGAGACCACAACAGAGAGCAAATTGCAGAAGCCTCCAGTGATCCATAATGCTTCACCATTCCACTGACTTGGTCCTGTTGGCTGATACTTGGAATTTTCCCAAGCTGACATTCCTGGGAGATGACCAGGTGAATCCTGGTCAAACAGGAGCAGAACTTTGCCATTCTTTGATGTTGGAGCTGACCCCTTGCGTTCAGAAACACAACTGAAGAGGGCAGGGAGAAGGGAATGGAGCTGGCAGTATTCCCATGCAGCCCTTTGAGACACCAGATGGAGAGTGACATCTCTGAGACCCCACCACGTCCTGGCCACCCTGGGGAAAAGATCAGCCAACAGCCCCTCCAGCAGGTTGGGAACACTGGAGCTTGGCACTGGAAGATCCACAGGACAAACCAAACCCCAATATTCTGTGCTGGCATATTCCATATTCCAGGGCAGGTCCATGAGGAAGGCCACAGGCACCCTCAGGACCATCCTGCACGGCTGCAGAGTGATTTTAGGAATACTTGACAGGTCAGCCAGCCCCATGCTGCAGCAGCACCCTGATCCCTGTGGATCTGCATGGAGCAGCCCCTCCCTCAGCTCTGGAGGAAACTCCCACTCCCCAACCACAGCTCGTCCCCTTTTGCCCCAAATCCCACCTTAATGAATCCTATGGGAAAACAGTTCTGCAGCTACCTCAGTCAGGGAGAGGGGACCTGCCCGGAGGCAGCCAGTGGAAGCCAGGCCTGGCAGTGCCCCAGTGTCCCCTGGAGCCACCAGAGCAGTGTCCATGGCCAGAGCCCCACGTGCTGGGTGTGCACAGGGAGCGCCTCCCGCCCGGAGCCGGCGCCACACGGACACGGTGGAGCAGCTGTTGGGACTCTTGCATTTCATTTTTCAGGTTTTTTTGTTTTGAGCTGTTTGATGTAATTATTTGACATCCTGAGATCTCTGTCCCTCTCTGAGCAGTGAGCACTGGAAGGCTTTTCCCATCTCTCATTCCGAGTCACTCCCAAGGTGTGATGGTGCTGCTGTGGGAAGCTCTGGGAGCTGAGGGGACGCCTGTGCCACATCCAGGTGTGATCCTCAGCCACCTCCTGCTCCACGGGACAGACAGCAGCACCTGAGCTGCTCCACAGGAATACACACAGCATCCAGCATCCCACTGCTCCTCTGGGCTGCTCTCACACTTCCTGCCCCTGGGACTGCGGTGTGGAGCGTTCCCAGCCTGCAGCAGGAGCTGGGAAGGGTGCCAGTGGCACACACATGCCCGTGGATCTGGCAGTGAGCCAGTGGCTGGTTATCCCTGTTATCCCTGCCCAGCAGAGATCCCAGTGCTCCGCAGTTGATCCCAGGGGCGTGGCTGAGCTGGTGTGTCAGTGCTGAAGGCCAGCAGAAGGGCCAGCAGCCCCAGCCTGGCATTTCTAAATCTGCTGTGACCGGGAGCAGTTTCCTGTGACATTCCCGATCCCTTTCTCAGGCTGTGGAATCAATAAAGTATTTGTCTCTATGTCTGGCTGCTTTGGGGGCTGTGCTGGTGCCTGTGGGCACAGAACGGGGATCAGCCAGGACAGCTTTCAGCAGGAGGGGTTTAGGAGTCACTGCCAGCAGCTCCAGAGCCCCCAGGCCACTGGGAGAGTTGTGGAATGCCAGCGTGGAAGGATGAGCAGAGAAGGGCAGGGGATGGAGTGGCCCTGGCCACCATGGGTGGGACACGTCCCTCATCACTGCCAGGGAGTCCCACAGTGCCCAGAGAATCCTGTGGGGGATTCCTGTGTGACTGCTCCACATTCCCAGCAGGTAGCTCTGCATTCCTCCCCCGATGGCCCCATCCCTATTGAGTCCGGGATGTCACCCCCCAGCTGCCCCGGAGCACAACAGGAGACCAGTCAGCTCAGTCTTTTATCTGATTCTCTTCCCGGCTGGTCCGGTGGTCACCCAGCCCCCAGAGCCGTGTGGGGCTATCAGCTGCCCCCAGGCCACTGACCGCTCCCAGCCCCCCTCCCTGCACAGCGCTGGAGTTCAAACAACCCCAGTTCCACCATGGGATCTGACAGAGCCGCTCCTCTGCTGAATCCAGGGGCAGCGGCACCGCCGGGTCAGCTCCAGTCACCGACCCTCCTCTGCTGCCTCGGGGCCAGTCCCATCCCACCTGGGCCCTTCCCTGCCGAACAGCACAGCAGGCTCCATCCTCCTCCTCCCGAGACCCAGGTGGTGCCACGAGTCCCACAGCATCAGCACAGCAGGTTCCTGCTCCTCCTCCTCCCGAGACCCAGGTGGTGCCACGAGTCCCACAGCATCAGCACAGCAGGTTCCTGCTCCATCCTCCTCCTACCGAGACCCAGGTGGTGCCACGAGTCCCACAGCATCAGCACAGCAGGTTCCTGCTCCTCCTCCTCCTCCCGAGACCCAGGTGGTGCCACGAGTCCCACAGCACCGCGCACAAACTCCCGGTGCTGCCACAAGTCCCACGCTGAAGAACCGCTGTCCCTTCCCTTCTCCGTGCCTCTGGCTACCGATTGTCCTGGCTCAGAGCCTCGCAGGGCTCCAGCTCCGGCTCGTGTCCCGGCAAGCTGCCGGCCGGGGAGGCGCTCACGGCGTGCACCTTCTGGTGGTGGTTGAGCGACTGGCGGTGCCGGAAGCTCTTGGTGCAGCCGTGGCACTGGAAGGGGCGCTGCTGCGTGTGCCGCCGCTGGTGCTCCTCCAGCGACGCTTTCTGCGGGAAGCTCTCGGCGCACTCGATGCAGCGGTAGAGCCGCTCCCCGGCGGCGCCGCCCCGAGCCGGCCGGCCCGGCCAAGCGCTGCGGAGCTGCGGGCCGTGGATGCGCTGGTGCTTCTGCAGGTGGTGCTTCTGCACGAAGCCCTTGCCGCAGGCGGGGCAGCGGTACGGCCGCTCGCCGGTGTGGATGCGGTAGTGCTTGTTGAGGTTGGACTTCTCGTTGAAGCTCTTGCCGCAGGCCGGGCACTGGAAGGGCCGCTCGCCCGTGTGCAGGCGCTGGTGCCGCAGCAGCGCGGCGTGGTGCGCCAGGCTCTTCCCGCAGGACGTGCAGATGAAGGAGCCGTTGCTCTTCCTCTCCCGGCTCTGCTGCCGCGCCAGCAGGTTCCGCGTCAGCCGGACGCTCTTCCAGCCCGGCGGCAGCGCCCGGGGATCGTCCTGGGCGCTCTGCTGCTGCTCCCAGCCGGGCTGCGGCGACGCCACCTCGGCCGCGGGGTCCTCTGGCAGCGGCATCCCCTGGGCGAGCGCGAACGGCTGCTCCGTGCCCGCGCCCAGGGCGTGCTCGGCGGGGAACGGCAGCCCCGGGGCGGGGTGAGCCTCCACCGGCACCACCACCGGCTTGAATTCCCCCAGGCAGAATTCCCCCAGGCCCTCCCCGGCCGCCTTGGGCCCCGCCACGCCGTGGCTCTCCCAGGACACCGGCTGCTCCTGGCCGAGGGGAACCTCCTCGTCCAGCCTGACCGCGGGCACCATCGGCAGCGCCAGGAGCTCGGCTCCGTCCTCCTGCGGCTGCTGCTCTTCCGTCTTGATCACGATCATGTCACCTGTGGAGACACCACAGTTCATTCCCGGGAAGGAAAGGCCTCCTGTGCCTGCAGCTCCAGAGTGGGAGCGGGAGCAGAGGTGAGAGGAACTGGCAAAGAATGAAAGGGAGCACGAAGGGATTCCCAGGAGAAGATGAGGTGCAGCTTGTGGGACCTCAGGGACATCTTGGAATCACGGAATTAGGGAGGTTTGCAAAGCCCTCCAAACCAAAACCAAGCACTGCCAAGGCCCCACCACTGTCCTGTGTCCCCAAGTGCCACATCCACACAGCTTTTAAATCCTTCCAGGAATGGAGACTCCACCACTGCCCTGGGCATGCTGGACTCAATGACACTATGGACTGACAATATAATCCTCACAAAAAAACCACACCAGGGAGAATGCACCTCAGCTTTGCCTTCACAGAGTCCTCCATCCTGGAGAGAACCCCATCAGGAGTGGCAGAGTTTAAGTGTGTGAATCCAGGGAAAAGGATCAAAGCAAAGCCTCCCCAAAGCAGGAGGGAGCATCCACCCACAGGTACCCAGCTCCAAAGCCACCCTCACTGAGCCTTGCCCCAGGTTTTCCCATTTTCCATCCTTAAGAACAGTCTGGGCAGGTAGTCAGTGCCCATCCTCAGCCCCCCTCGCTGTCACTCACTGTCACCAAGCTGTCCTGGCCCTGCTCCCTTCTCCGGCAGCCCGGGGCTCCCTGGATCTTCCCTGTCCTCGGCTGGTGGCAGCAGCGCAGCTTTGGAACCATCATCCTCAGAGCCTGGGAAGGAGGGAGCAATGGGACGAACTGCTGACAGTGGGGACCACCCAAAAAGGGCTCCTGGAATTCCAGGACATCTGATCACACAGGCCACTGGCAGCTGAACCAGGCATGGGATTTCTCCTTATCCCAGAAGTGCCTGATGGACATTCAAGCTCTAAAATTTCAGTCCAAAATGAATGAGTACTAAAATGTAGGAATCTCTGCAGCAAATCCCTGCAGGGTGATCCATGTACAGCCCATATTCCAGGATAAACAGTGCAGGAACACTGGCTGCAGGACACGTCACCTGGAATCCCCCCACGTTCCACATGGGGAAGGTTTGGAAGCTGCATCAGCCCGGGGATGATGATGTTTCTGACATGATCTGAGTGATCCTCACCGAGAGGGACCATGGCCTCGTAGCTGCCCTTCCTGGCGATCCCACGGAGCTCCCGGCTGCCCACGCTGCTCCCCAGCTCCTGCTCGGGCAGAGCGGCCTCCTCACCCTCGCCCGCTGCTGGCACCTGGAAGTACAGGAGGCTCCACCTGGGGGTCCCCACTGAGCCCCTCCCCAGCCCCTGGGGGTCCAGAGCTCCCATGGACAGAGCCATGTCAGGAGGGACGTCCCCAGACATCCCAGCAAGGCTCAGCTGTTCCTCCCAGTATCCATCCTGTCAGCCAAGTGAGCAGTGACCCCTCAGGTGGGAGCAGGACAGTGGCACCATCCCACATCACCCCAGTGGGGCCCTGAAATATGACTGAAACACTTGGGGTGGGTGTTCTGCTCCCCCCCTCCCCTGGGGACAGTGACAAGCACCAAACAAGCCGTGTCCATCTGGCTCCGTGCAGTTCCTGAGAGCCAACAGCACTTCCCATGGCCACATGGTCACCTGGGGCACTTTCCCACTGCTTTGGGCACATCTCTGTCACCTGTGGCCTGTCCCTCTCACGCTGAGCACATCCCTGAGAGCTGGGACACATCCCTGTCCATCTCTGGCACATTCCCATTAGCTGGCGCTTGTCCCTGTTCGTCACCGCTGGCATGTCCCCGTTATCTGGGGCTTGTCCCCATTACCTACACCACATCCCTGTCACTGAGGGCACATCCCTGTTCCCTGGGACTCATCCCCATTACCACGGGCTCATCTCCATCCCGTTACCCAGAACTTGTCCCTGTCACCGCTGGCATGTCCCCGTCCCCGTGGGCTCAGCCCTTTCCCCATTCTCCGGTGCCGGTTCCTTTCTTCATTCCCCGGGGCTGGTTCCCGTTCCCCGGGTCGCATCCCCGTCCCCCGGGCCCACCGTGTCCCCGTGCGGGCCCGTCCCGGTTCCCCGGGCCCCGACCCCGTCCCGGTACCTGTGTCCGCTCCCGGGCGGTCCCGGAACCGGTGCCGGTGCGGTTTCCCCCGCAGCGGCAGCGGCGGAGCTGGCGCTGGATGCGGCGGAGGCGGCGGGAGTTGTCCCTGAGGAGCGCGGCCAGCCGGGCCCCGCCGGCCCGCACCGTGCGCTCCAGCCCCGCCACGCGCCGCTCCAGCCGCTCCAGCCGCCGCTCCGCCGCCTCCACGCCCCGCTCCAGCCGCCGCTCCGCCACCGCCACCGCCCGCAGCGACAGCTCCGCCGGGGCGGCCCCGCCGGGGCCCGCGCCGGGATCGGGGCCCGCGCCCGGCCAGGCCTCGGGCGCCCGCTCGGGGTCCTGCTGCGGGGGGAAGAGGGCGGTGAGGGGCGGCCGGGCCCGGGGTCCCGCCGGGGCTGCGGGGGTGCCGGTGCCGGGGGGTCCCGCCGGTACCTGAGCGCGGCCCCACTGGGCCATGGCCGCCCCTCACCGCCGCCGCCGCAGCGCCCCCTGCCGGCCCCGCGCCAACCGCGCCGCCCCGCCCGCCGCACCGAGAGACCCCGGCCCGGCCCGGCCCCGTTACAGCCCCAGCCCATCCCATCCCATCGACAGCCCCATCCCAGCCCATCTACAGCCCCAGCCCATCCCATCGACAGCCCGACCCCACACTATCCCCATCCCCATCCCAGGATGGGTCAGCCTGGAAGGGACCACTGAAGGGATCGCTGTGGCTCATCTGGTCTCGGCTCCCTGCTCGCTCAGGGTTATCCCAGAGCACAGGGCACAGGATTGTGTCCAGACCATTCTGGAATATCTCCAGTGAGGGAGGCTCCACACCCTCTCTGGACAGTCTGTTCCAGGGCTCAGTCGCTGCACAGGGTGGAAGCTCTTGGTGGAACTTCTGTCCAGGTGGAACTTCTTGGGCATCAGTTTCCTGCCTGTTCCTCTTGTCCTGTTGCCAGGTCCCACAGCAAACAGCCAAGCTTTGTCAGTCCCATCCTATCTCCATTCCCATCCTGGTTTCTATCACATCCACATCCACCCCCATTCCATCCATCCATCCATCCATCCATCCATCCATCCATCCATCCATCCATCCATCCATCATCTCCCCTCTTACCCCCATCCCACCCTACCCCTATTCCATCTTCATCCCATCCATCCCCAGCTCTCCATGAGGATCACAGCTCCAGCCCTCAAATCCCCAGTGCCATTCCCAGAGGCCCATCCAGACCCCCAATCCCATCCCACCCCATCTCAGACTGGGACTGCAGCCCCCCAGCAGCAGCTGGCACCCCCACCCAGTGTTCCATTCTCACTCTTCCATCACTCCATCCCACAGATCCCATTCCTGGTGCTGCCCACCCAGCCAGACCCGGCAGGACCCTCCCAGAGCCCCCTCAAGGAATCCACGTGCAGCATCCTGGTTTCTACAGCATCTATTGGCACTCTCCAGAAAAGGGACCCACTCCCAGCATCCCACCCACCCACCAGGGCTTGGGAACAAGGAGCCCCCTCACATGGGCTGGGCAGGTGCTCCCCGTCCCCACCCCAGGGCAGGGGAGCCAGAAAATGTTGTCCATGTTCCAGCCTTCATCTGGACAGGGATAGAGGGGAGAAGGTCTGACAGTGGCCTCCGGTCCCCAGGAGGTCACTTCAAAATCCAGCAGCAGCATTGCATCCCTGGGAGTCATTTCAAAGTCTAGGTAGCACCATCCTGTTCTCGGGAGGACACCTCAAGGTTCAACAGCAGCAAGGTTCATCACGTATCCCATTCCTGAGAAGACACCTTAATGCCCATCGGCAGCACCATCCCATTCTTCACCTCAAGATCAGACAGCAGCCTCCTATCCTAGGGATCTCAATTTAACGTCCATCAGCAGCACCCTGTGTCCGGGACGTCACCTCAAAGTCATCAGCAGCATCGTGGGCGGTCACCTCACGTCTCTGGGAGGTCACCTCGAATTTCAGCAGCAGCTTCCCCCACCCCTGTGTGTACACCCTGAGCTCCAACAGCAGCCTCCCATTCCAGGAGGTCACCTCAAGGTCCCACAGCAGGGCCCCATCCCTGGGGGGTCACAGCCTGGCTTCCCACCCCGTCCCCTGCCGCGGGAGCCGCCACGACGGGCCCCGGGTTGGCGCAGGCGAACGGCCGCTCCTGCCGCCTGTGGATCCTCTGGTGGGCCTTGAGGTGGGAGAACCTCTTGAAGGTCTTCTGGCAGATGCCACACTGGTGGGGCCGGACGCCCATGAGCATCCAGTGCTGCCGGACGAAGTCCGAGACCCAGGTGAAGCTGCGGTTGCAGCAGGGACACAGGATGAGGTGGTGGCCCGAGTGCCGGCGCTGGTGCACCGTCAGGAACACCTGGTTGGAGAAGCTTTCCCGGCACTCGGTGCACGTGTACATCACTTTTCCAGCTGGCAGCGAGCACCGGGCAGGGCCGGGCTCCTGCCACACCGTGCCACAGTCCCTGCTCGGGGCTTGTGGCTGCGAGGACGGGCACAGGCTCTGGCTGGGACATTCCTCCGGCTTTGAGGCCTGGCAGGTGCCATTGGCTGCCCAGGTTTGGGGCTGGGATGTTGGGCACTGGGATGATGGGCATGGCCCCTGGCTGGGACATGCCTTTGCATCCAAGGGCTGGCAGGGGCCATTGGGTGCCCAGGCTTGGGGCTGGGATGTTTGGCACGGCATCCCTTGGCTGGGACATCCATTTGCATCCAAAGGCTGGCAGGTGCCATTGGGTGCCCAGGTTTGGGGCTGGGATGTTGGGCACGGTGTCCTACTGGGACACTCCTCTGGCTTTGAGGCCTGGCACATGCCATTAGCTGGCCAGGTTTGGGGATGGGACGCTGGGAATGGCACCTGGCTGGGACACACCTCCAGCTCCGAGGGCTGGCACGTCCCGTTGGCCGCCCAGGCGCGCAGGTGCCGCCTGATTTTCTTCTTGGACATGAACTTGCGGTCGCAGTGGACGCAGACGTAGGGCACCCAGTTGGTGTGGCCACGCTGGTGGATCAGGAGGTTGATCTTCAGCAGGAAGGTTTTCCTGCAGATGGGGCAGGAGTAAAATTCCCGGGCGGAATTTCGCTGCCAGGGCACGGGCCGGCCCACGCAGGAGTCCTTCTCTGGCTCCCCTGGGCTGGGATCTGCCTGTTCTGTCATCTTGTGGACATCTGGTGCCACCTCCTTTCCTGGTTCTTCAGGAATGTCGGCCACCAGATCTTGGCCAGTATTCCATGAATCTTTCATGGCCTCCTCTTCCTGACCCTTGTCCTCTTCCTGACCCTTGGAGGGTGTTTTGGGCATTGACAGATTCTCTGCAGCAACCTCCTCCTGTGGCACCTCCATCGGGATCCCCGCTTCAGCATCTCCTGAGAATTTTGTAGAATCCAAACATCATTTTAAACATGGTTTTAAGGCATGAAAAGCAAAGGGCTTTGCTCCCACCCTCCCTCACTTCCTGCCCTGTTCCCAGCTAGCACAAATCCCAGCCCCGCTCTCCTCTTCCAGCTCAGTCTCTGGACTGTGTAAAAGGCAGGAACAGCCAGAGCTGATCCCCATAGACACCCCAGGACAGTCTGAGGTGGAAACATCACCCAGGGGGACAAGGGACTCTGACAACCACCCCGGGGCTGGTCTGGGCAGGTGCTCCAATGCCATGCCATAACCCAAACAGTTTCAGGGCTGGTAACACGATTTGCTTCCCTTTCCTGGAAGCCCCAAGCCCAGACAGAGGCCCAATAGACCCCCCCCAAGCTGCTGGCCCCACCAAGGAGGGCGAAGGGTTCTGCCCCAGTACCTGCTGCAGGGGGAGAACTGTTGTGACCCACGGCATCCTGGCAGTGCACGGACAGCGGGCAGGGAGGGGATCTCGGCTGGCTGAGATCCGCCGGGACAGCAGGGGCTTCCAGAGGGACAGGTGCTGTGAGGGCAAGAGCAGGGATGAAGGTGGGTAAGGAACAGCCAGGCAGGGCTCCAGGACCCCTCGCAGCAGCAGCAGCACAGTTTGCCAGGCACTCACGTGTGCTGCAGTTCTCTGGGACCACTGGGCTACTGCTTTCCTCCATCAGGTTCTCACTCTCCTCTGCTGGGTTCCCACTTTCTTTTGCTGGGCTCCTGTTACCCTCTGCTGAGCTCCTGTTATCCTCTGCTTGGCTCTTGATTTCCTCTGCTTGGCTCCTGTTTTCCTCTGCTGTGCTCCTGTTTTCCTCTGCTGAGCTCCTGTTTTCCTCTGCCTGGCTCTTGTTTTCCTCTGCTGTGCTCCTGTTTTCTTCTGCTGTGCTCCTGTTATCCTCTGCTTGGCTCCTGTTATCCTCTGCTTGGCTCCTGTTATCCTCTGCTTGGCTCCTGTTATCCTCTGCCTGGCTCTTGTTTTCCTCTGCTGAGATCCTGTTTTCCTCTGCTGAGCTCCTGTTTTCCTCTGCTGAGCTCCTGTTTTCCTCTGCTGAGCTCCTGTTTTCCTCTGCCACATCCCAGATTTCCTTTATCAGGTTCCCTCTTATCTCCACTAGGCCCCAGCTTTCCTCCACCAGGTTCTCACTTTTCTCTGCCACATTCCCGCTTTCCTCTGGCTCCCTGCAGCCCCTGTCCATTGTCTCTGTCTCCAGCAGTGCATCATCGCTGGTGCAGTTCTGTTGGGCTGGCTCTGTGGAGGACAAGGACATTTGGATTCACCAGCAGCCAGTGAAAAATCCCATTCCAGTGGGTGTCAGGATCCCTCACACCCAGCAGCCGATGGGGCAGGGGCTCCAGGCTATCCACATGTCCCAGCAGGTGTTCCCTCACAGCGGACACTCCCAGTCCTTGTGAGGTGTCCCAGGTTGGAAAAGGCTTGGAGCAACCTGCACTCGTGCAAGGTGTCCCTGCCCACGGCAGGGGCTTGGAAAGAGATGAGCTTTAAGATTCCTCTCAACCCAAACCCAAAATTCTGAGATTCACGGTCCCAGTGAGCAGCCAGAAGCTGGTGGCACAGAAGGAACCCAGTGTCACCCACCTACAGCCAGCTCTGGGGACATCTCTTCTGCCTCTGTCTCTGATTCTGGCGGCGTGCTGAGCTCTTCACTTTCCAGCTGCAGTAACAGTTCGGGCTTGGACAGGGCAGAGTCTGGGCAAGAGCAGGACACACATCAGGAACATGATGGGACAGGGACTCTGCACCCACAGCTGGGCAACAGAGCCAGTCCCAACCCCAGAAACTTCATCTGCAACTTCACCGCGGCCACGACGGGAGTTATGGACACAGACAGGAAACAGCAGGCAGAGCTGACAGGGAGTATGGAAAGTCCCCTGGGAACAACTGCATGAAAACCCATCCTTGCTCTGGGCCTGCTACAGAATTCCCTGTTCTCCCAGAAATTCACCTTGCAGATAGGAAAATACCCTGAATGATGGGAAGGGAATTGTGAGACTCTTGACTGCATGAGGGCACTGCTGAGGGACCACCTTGAATCCTGGGGGTAACTCTGGGCCCCTCATGCCAAGGAAGACCTTGAGGGGCTGGAGCAGAGGAAGGGAACAGAGCACCAGGAGCTGGGAGGCTCAGCCTGGAGAAAAGGAGGCTCGGGGGGGACCTTCTGGCTCTGCACAGCTCCTGACAGGAGGGTGCAGCCAGGAGGGAATCAGGACCTGCTCCCAGGGAACGGGACAAGAGGAAACAGCTTCAAGGGGAGGTTCAGGTTGGATTGTAGGGGAAATTCTCATGGAAAAGGGTGTCCCAGGCAGAGAATTTTGGAGGTGACAACCCAGGGAGATGATAACACCAACAATGGACCTCTTCTCCACAAGGAAAAGACACCAAGCACTTACTACCCTGTCCTGCGACTCCCTGCCATGCTCCAAACGCTGCCGGAGGGGACAGGGGAAAGGGAGGATTATCTGAGAGCTGGAGATTGCAGCAAAAGGCAAAGAGGCAGAGAAAGGACCCCAAGAGAGCTCCCTGGGGCTGCCAAACCGGCGCAAACGCAGCCTACACAGGGACACCAGCATCTCGTAGTTGCCTTCCATGACGCTCCGGTACATTTCCTTCTGTCCCTCGTCCAGGCTTGCCCACTCCTGCTGGCTGAACCGCACTGCCACATCCTCGAACCGCACCGGGACCTGCAGCACCGGCTGGGATGGGGACGGGGCAGCGACCCCGAACAACTCCCAGACCCTCAGACCCCCCCAGCCCTTCAATAGCTCCCAAACCCCCGTACGGAGTCCCCCTTGTTTATTCCCAGTCTCCTAAACCAGCCTGCTCCCAGCAGCCCACTGGATTCATCCCCACTTTCCCGAAACCCACTGCTGCCCCCTGAGGAGCCACCCGAGCTGCTCCCGGCCAGCCGGGAATCCACTGGATTCCCATCCCGCCTCCCGAAACCCCCCGCAGCCCCCTCAGGGGGCTCCCAAACCGCTCCCAGCCCTCCAGAGCCCCATAGGCGACCCCCAGGCTCCCTCCCAGCCACCAACCCTCCTTCCAACAGCCCCAAAAGCGACCCCCAGCCTCCCCTTGAACCTCCCACCAGCCCCTCAGTGCTCCCCCAGCCTCACTCCCAACCTCCGGCCCCACAATGACCCCATAAGCGACTCCCCCATCCCACTCCCAGCCCTCCTCGCCCCGCATCGCGCCCTCGGTCTCACCCTCAGCCCCACCAGCGACCCCTCCTCGCTCCCCCGGCTCGCCCATCGCGGCTCTCACCCCGTGGAGCTGCAGGGCGGCGAGGGGCAGCTCCCGCAGCGCCGCCTCCGCCCGCTCCATCCGCCGCTCCAGCGCCTCGAGGCGCGCCGGGAGCTCCGCCATGGCCCCGCGCCGCCGCGGCCGGGGCGGGACCGCGCGGGACGGGACACGCCGCCGGAGGGGCGGCACCGAGCGCAGGAGGGCAGGGTGGGCTGGATGGATAGGGGGGTGGGATGGGCTGGGAGGGCGGTGCCGAGCCCCCGGAGGGGTGGGTTGGTTGGCTGGATGGATAGGGGGGTGGGATGGCCTGGGAGGGCGGTGCCAAGTTCCTGGAGGGATGAATTGGTTGGATGGATGGAGGGAGGGATGGGCGGTGGGATGGGTTGGGAGGGCGGCACCGAGCTCCTCTAGGGGTGGGTTGGTTGGATGGATGGATGGATGGAGGGACGGGCTGGGAGGGTGGCACCGAGCCTCCGGAGGGAGGAGTTGGTTGGATGGATGGAGGGATGGGTTGGGAGGGCGGCACTGAGCTCCTGGAGGGGTGGGTTGGTTGGTTGGTTGGTTGGTTGGTTGGATGGATGGATGGATGGATGGATGGATGGATGGATGGATGGATGGATGGATGGATGGATGGATGGATGGATGGATGGATGGATGGATGGATGGATGGATGGATGGATGGATGGATGGATGGATGGATGGATGGATGGATGGATGGATGGATGGATGGATGGATGGATGGAGGGATGGATGGATGGATGGATGGATGGATGGATGGATGGATGGATGGATTGGGAAGCGGCTGAGTGGCAGCTCCCGGAGGGTTGGGGGCGATGGCACGGGCTGTGGCTGCAGGACGGGCTCTGCTGGGCCCGCTGTTGTTTGCCGGCTTTATTGCTGGCCTGGGTGAAGGGGTCGCTGAGGGCTCAAAGCTGGGAGGAGTGGCTGAGCACCCCAAGGGCTGTGTGGCCCCTCAGAGGGACCTCGGCACGTTGGAGTGATGGGCAGAGAGGAAATTTCTAGAATTCAACAAGGGCAAGTGTAGGTGCTGCGGCTGGGGAGGAACAACCCCAGGTACCTGCACAGGCTGGGGGTGACCTGCTGGAGCAGCTCCGTGGAGAAGGAGCTCGGGGTCTTGGGTGACAATGAGCTGTCCCTGAGCCAACAGAGTGTGCTGGGGAAAAGGGGCCAATGGGATCCTGGGGTGCATTGGGAAGAGCATTCCCAGCAGGTCGGGGACAATCCTGCCCCATGTGCTCAGCCCTGGAGGCACCTCTGGGTGCTGTGTCCAGCTCTGGATCCTCAGCACAACAGGGACAGGAGCTGCTGGAGCTGAGCAAGGGCCTGGAGCATCTCTGTGCCCAGGAAAGGCTGAGGGAGCTGGGGCTGCTCAGCCTGGAGAGGAGCCCCAGTGAGAGGGGCCCTCAGCCCTGGGTGTCCCTGAGTGTCCCTGGCTGTCCCTGGGTGTCCCTGTTTGCAGAGAGGGTCACAGCAGGGCCAGGCTCTGCTCCGGGGACCCAGCTGTGGCACCAGGGCCACGGGCAGGGACTGATCCCAGGAATTCTCCCGGCACAGGAGGCAGAACTTCTGCCCTGGGCAGTGCCCAGCCCTGAGCACAGAGCAGAGAGGCTGTGGGATCTCCCTCACCGGGGATATCCCAGACCTGTCAGGTTGTAATCCTGAGCCCTGTGCTCTGGGATGGCCCTGCTGGAGCAGGGAGGTGCCACCAGTGACCCACTGCGGTCCCTTCCATTCAGGAATTCCGGGATTCCGTGTCCTGCGGGGAAGCGCCGCTGAGGTGGAACCCCGGGAGGGGTTCCTGCCACTGCGACCAGCATCGGCCCCTTGCCGGTGACTGACAGCTGTCAATCACTGCGGGGGCTGCCGGCCGGCGGGGGCCGCTGTGGCGGCGGCGGAAGCGGAGGAGGAAGAGGAAGCGGCGCTTCTTGGCGGCAAGGGAAGGAAAGGCGGCGGCGGGGCAGCGCAGCAGCGGCGGCGGGCGAGGGCCGGTCCGAGCGGAGCGGAGAGCTCCAGCTCCGGTGCGGAGGCCCGGGAAGGAGCGGGCCGGCCCCGGTGTGCGGCGGCCGAGGCGAGGCTCACCCGGGCCGCCGTGTGCCTTGGGCAGCCCCGGTGGCGCAGCCCGTCCCTGCGCTCCGCCGTTCCCGGTGCGGCGATGGAGCTGGCGGGCGGCAGCACCATCTCGCTGTGGACCGTGGTGGCGGCCGTGCAGGCGCTGGAGCGCAGCGTGGCCGCACACGCGTCCCGACTCTTCAGCCTGGAGCACCGCGCCGGCAACAGCGAGAAGAAGCACCAGGACTGCGAGAAAATGGTCGGGGAGTTCGGGAACCAGCTGGAGAGCAAGTGCGCGGCGCTGGGCACCCTCGTCCAGGAGTACGGGCGGCTCCAGAAGCGCCTGGAGAACATGGAGAACCTGCTGAAGAACAGGAATCTCTGGATCCTGCGGCTGCCCCCCGGGCTGGAGGCCCCCAAGGTATCGGATGGGTCATTAAGGGGCCTGGGGGGGACAGGGACAGCACGGAGGTTCCTTTGCTCCTCACCTCAGCTTTCCGCCATGGAAATCATTCCACGATCTCTGCCGAGATTTCTTCTGTCCCCTGTCGTGCCAAGGCACGGAGCAGGAAGTGATTCTCCTGTGTATTGTTAGATTCAGCTGGTTTTCCCTACAAAAGGATGGGCTGTCACGTTTTTACCAACAGCGGGAAGTTCTTCCCCACTCTGAGGTCCCCATTGGGATCAGGCTCCAGGGGGAAGTAAGAATATCGTGGAATACACAGTTCATCTCGCTAAGTTTAGCAAAGCTCCAAAGTGTTACTCTCAGTGTCCAGAGGATGCCCCGAGGCAGGAATTTTCTTTCCCTGACACCTGGTAGCAGGGATAAGTAGGGAGTAGGATTCTCTGTGTTCCAGGAGCTGTGCTGAGTGTCACTTTTGGGATTGCAGGCCCCGGCTGTGGCGTTGGAAAACGATGCCACCGGCTTTTCCACTCAGGAATGGGAGAACCTGGAGGAGTGGCAGAGGGAGCTCTATGGAAAGGTGCTGACAGGGAAGAGAGAAGCCCTGGTCCTGCTGGGTGAGTGTTGCTGTTGCATCGCTTATCAGCACTTTCTGGTTAGGGAATCTTTCCCAGACGTGGGAAGCAGATTTGTTGGAACACAGTGATCCCGCTGCCTGTGTTTGAGGACTCTCTGTGCTGCCCAGCCGTGCGTTGTAGCTGCTGGAGCTGGTTTTGGGTGTGTTCCTCCCTGTGGATACAGCACAGAAACATTCATTCCTTTCTCTGTTCCCTGTCAGACGATGTCATCTCCGAACCTGCCCTCCTGTCCCGGCTCCAGGGAGGAGAAGCGCCCTGCAGTGAGGAGGAGGCACCTCCTGGAGAGATCCCAGCAGAACCAGGTGCAGGCCAGGGATGAATCAAAGCTTTAATCCTGAGGGTGAGGGTCGTGTGGTGCTGTCACCACACAGAGGCTGGCACAAGGTGATGGTCCTGGTATGCTCTGAGGGAACTTCTGAATCTCAAAAGGAGCAGGTTCTGGGGAAGTAACAGAGAGTGATAAAAAAGTGTAACAGGTTTGATTTTAAGGATTACAAGGAAGACTTGCGTCATATCCTCACTTCTTGGCTGTGAGGATGGTGAGGCCCTGGCATAGATTGCCCTGTGGCTGCCCCTGGATCCCTGGAAGTGTCCAAGGCCAGGTTGGACAGGGCTTGGAGCAATCTGGGGTAGGGGAATGTGTTCCTGTCCATGGCAAAGGGTGGGACAGGTTTAACCCAGACCCTCATGGGGTTCTGTGATCTGATTCCATGATTTCTGGCATTGGCAGAGGCTCTGCTGTTTGAACTGAACGTGAGCAGCTGGGACAGCAGAGAAGCGCAGGAAAACCAGGAGGGAAGAGCAGGGCTGGCTGAACCTGGCCATGGTGAGTGTTGTGGACGGGCCTGGCCTCGAGGGTGTGGAGAACCCTCTGGAACTGGGGGAGCAGGGGGAACCCCTTCCCTGCAGGGCAGAGCAGAGCTCCCAGGAGCAGGAATGGAAGGTGCTGAAGGTTATGTGTAGCAGCAGAGTGGGTGAGTGGGCACAAACTTCTGGGCCAGCAGAGGAGGAGTCCAGTGGGGCTGTGATAACCAGTAAAGGAGTCTCCTCTTTCCCAGTAAAGGAGTTTCCTCTTTTCCTCAGCAGACAGCAGCATTCCAGAGCAGAGCTTTGCTGTCACCGTGAAGCAGGAAGAGGAGGAAGAGCCACATGCCAAGAAGCAGGGAGCCATGGAGGGTGTGGAGTTCTCTGAGCTTGGTGTGGGTGAGTTCTGAGCGATCCCACAGCGTCCTGTGCTGCTGGGGGCGTGGGAATCCCTGACATTCCTGCTGTGGGACAGTGTGCTGGGATGTGGGGGCTGAGGGGAGGCACTGGGAAACAGAAGGAGCCATGCTGAGGTGGGGAGTGGGCAGGAAGCCTGGGAGAGTTTTATTTTTGGGAAGGTGAAAGAGCTGGGAGGATGAGGCACTGCACGTGAGGATTCTGGCACACCTGGAATGGATCCCTCAGAATATGAGGAATCATTAAGTTGAGAACAATTCAAGGCAGGGAGCTTGTTTCTGTCTATTTGAAAAATGGTGATTAAATTTGCAGCAGTAAAGACTTGATTCTTAATAAAAATAGCATTAAGCCTGTGAAGTTCTAAATGCTTTCTTTCAATCTTTTTTTTTTTTATTTTTCACATAATTTTACCAGCTGTAAATGGTAGTTTGTAGTATTGTACCTTATGGATGGAGGGACAGAAGTTGACCTCAAATCAGAAAAACCCCATGGTATTCAATTGTTTTTAATTGTTTTTCAATACTGTGGTGGAACCTGAGGAGGAGAATGGTTCTCCGTGTGTATCCAAGATCCAAACAGTCCTGAAGTGTAAAAATGTCTAAAAACAGAGCATAAATAAGCTCACAATACAATTTTCACCCAGATCACGTCAATCCTGCAGCCAGCAAAACATTTTCAGTGTTGTGGTCATGATGGGTTTAGTCCAGGGAGAGAAAAAATATTTAGTTTGTGGTTTGTTTTGAGTTTGGTTTTTCTTTTTTTTTTTTTATTTCTTGGTGCATTTCACTCGTGTTTTGACAGCAGCTGTTTGTCCTAGAACATGAGTTCAGGGGGGGTGTTGCCCTCCAGAGTCCCTGTGAGTGCTGTCACAAGAGTGTTAGAATATTGCAATTTACAGAGAAATTGAGACCCAAATATGGAGGGTGGAGAAGAAAGAACTTGAAAATAAACAGAACTAACAAATCAAAACATCTAAATAATAATGACCTCATTATTGTTTAGGTCACACAGAAATCAGTTTCCCATGCAGAAGTTTATGCTTTCTGGTTCAGCATAAAATTTGGGCTTTCAGTCAAAATGTTCAGTTGTGAAGAGCATTTTTAGCTTGCTCTTATCCAAGAATCCATGGGTTCTGTGAACTGTCAGATGATTTGAATGGAGTTTTTCCCTCCCAAGGAAATCCATGAAATCAGCAGTTCATTTCACATTAAGATGTCATGGAGATACCCAGCCTCTTGACTCGATGGTGTCATGACAATGGAACTGTTGGGGTTCCTGCTGCATTTCATCCTCTGTGGATTTAATTGTTGGAGACAGAAACCAACTTCCAGTCACAATCTGCTCGGTCAGACCTCACTCAGGAACAAATGAGTTTAGAACTCTCCCTAAAATTTTGGTCTAGTACAGAAAGAGGGAAAATTGCACTCTGTGTTTGGGTCCAGTTTGAACTTGGATTAAAACATTTTATACCTTAATTTTAAAAAATATTATTTGTGCCCTAAATTGCAGGATAATATTGAGGCAAAGACTTCCTGCTGGCAGAGGGCTGGGTTAGGTGGGTTATTGGGAAGGAAGTCCTGGCTGAGGGTGGGCAGGCCCTGGCACAGGGTGCCCAGAGAAGCTGTGGCTGCCCCTGAATCCCTGGCAGTGCCCAAGGAAAAGTTGGACAGGGTTTGGAGCAGCCTGGGACAGTGGGAGGTGTCCCTGCCCATGGCAGGGAGTGGCACTGGATGAGCTTTAAGGTCCCACCCAAACCATTCCAGGATTCCATAAGAGCAGGAGGTATTCTGGGATAAAGAGGGAAAGTTGTGGCCCTTTGAAGCGGTGGAGGGACATTTGTGATTCCCTTGTGACCAGAATATCCTGAGTTCTGTTTGGGATGATCTCAGAAGCACTTCTGGATTATTCTACAAACAACCTGAGGTGCCCTTTCTGGGCTGTTTCTGTATTGTACATGCTCCGTGTTTCATCACTTTTTGAAGCTGCCTTTGATATTAGAGGTGATAGAATATTTTACAGTCAGTCAGTTTCTCTGTTCCAGCCCAGCTCTCCTGAATTTCAGAGACAAATACATGTATTTGTAGCAAATCTCTGAGCTATTTTGGGATTTGTGTTGTTTGAATTGCAAAATAGAGTCCTGAATTCAAGACAAAATGTGAAGTGACAGAGAAAGGGACAGTTCACTGCTGTGAGGAGACCCTGTTCCCTCATGGCTCTGAGAGGATCCTCAATCCTTCATAGCTCTGAGAGGATCCCCAAGCCCCTCACAGCTTGGATGGGACCCTGATATCTCACAGCTCTAAGTTCTGTCATGGCTCTGGGTGGAGCCCCAATCCCTCACTGCTCTTAGGAAATTGGCCCTCATGGATCAGAGAGGATCCTGTTCCATCATGGCTCCAGGTGGGATGCCAATCCCTCACTTCTCTGAGCATCCTGTTCCCTCATGACTCCGAGTGGACCCCAGTCCCTCACGGCTGTGAGGGGGATCCTGTTCCCTCATGGCTGTGAGGGGGATCCTGTTCCCTCATGGCTGTGAGGGGGATCCTGTTCCTTCATGGCTCTTGGTGGACCCCAATCCATCACGGCTCTGAGGGGGACCGTGTTCCCTCATAGCTCCGAGTGGACCCCAGTCCATCACGGCTCTGAGGGAGGATCCTGTTCCCCTGTTCCCTCATGGCTCTGGGTGAACCCCAATCCATCACGGCTGTGAGGGGGATCCTGTTCCCTCATGGCTCTGAGGGAGGTTCCTGTTCCCTCATGGCTCTGGATTAATCCTGATCCCTCATAGCTCTGAGCACTCTGTCCCCTCATGGCTCTGGGTGGACCCCAGTCCCTCACAGCTCTGAGGGGGATATCCTGTTCCCTCATGACTCCGAGTTGACCCAAATCCCTCAAGGCTCTGAGGGGGATCCTGTTCCCTCATGGTTCTGGGCTGAACCCCAATCCCTCACAGCTCTGAGGATCCTGTTCCCTCATGGCTCTGGGTAAACCCTGATCCCTCACGGCTCTGAGGGGGACCCTGTTCCCTCATGGAGTGCTGTGGACAAGGGTGGCCGGGGTCACGGTGGGCAGTGAAGGAGCCCCATGGTGCCCCCAGCCGCCCCTCAGCCGCCATTCCCCGCAGGGCCGGACACCGCTGGACACAAGGCCCAGGCCCCGGCGGAGGGCGGGAACCGGCCAGGGGCCCGGAGGTGCCAGGAGCAGGATGTGAGAGGGAATCCCACAGAGACCGGCTCCGGTGAGTGCTGTCAGGGCAATGGTGGGAGAGGGATGTGGGACACCGAGCACCTGCCAGGATCTGGGGACATCTGGGGTGTGAGTGGTGTTTTGGCCTGGAGAAAAGGGGGCTCAGAGGGGACCTTGTGGCTCTGCACAGCTCCTGACAGGAGGGGACAGCTGGGGGTGTTGGCTCTGCTCCAGGGAACAGGGACAGGAGGAGAGGGAACGGCCTCAGGCTGGGCCAGGGGAGGCTCAGGGTGGGTATTGGGAAAATTCCTTCCCCAAAAAGTCTGTCCAGCCCTGGCGCAGCTGCCCAGGGCAGTGGTGGAGTCCCCATTGCTGGAGGGATTTAAAATCCCTGTGGATGTGGCACTTGGGGACATGGGCAGTGGTGGCCTTGGCAGTGGTGGCCTTGGCAGTGGTGGGGGAATGGTTGGACTCAGTGACCTTAAAGGGCTTTCCCAACCTCAACAATTTCACAATTCTATGACCAACATCTCCCCAAGGCACTTGCTGTGCTGAGTCTGGTCTTCCAACTGCTGCTGTCAGGCATTCCATCCCCACCAGCCTTTCCAGGAGCTTCCATCACATCCTTCTTTCTTTTCTCTCTCCTGGGAAATCCTCCAGTCCCTGGGCCAGGTCTGCACTGTAAGGGTGCAGAGCACCGGCCCATCTGCTTTTCTTTATTTACTCTACAGACTTCTGTTTTCTTTTTTCTTTTCTCATTACTTGAATGAATTTCTTTAAGAACTCTGTTCTCATGAGTGTTTCTCTGATGAGTGAGAAGTGGTGTGTGACTGAGAAGGATTGAAAAGAAAACAACAGAACTCTGGCAGCACCAAGAGAGAAACGAAACTCAAGGACAAGAATTCAAGTGGCTCTGGCCTCTCCTGGGGCCATGGAGAACGTGTTTCCACTTGTTTGAAAATTCTGTGCATTTCTCAGGTTCAAACATCTGCTGAGGGTTTTGTAACCAACATTTCAGGTCTGTTCAAGAGGCCTTGGTCAGCAGGAACTAGAACTGGAATGTGAGCTAGAACAGAGCAGATCTGCCTGGGCTGGGCTGACAATTGGAATTAATTTTGTATGGTGTTAAAATAACACTGGTTCCTGTTAACAGAGGACAGCATAATCCAGATTAAGCAAGAGGAAGGGTTGTGCACTGCAGATCGGAAGGAGGAGGCTGCAAAAGCTCCTGGAGAGCCCTGCCCAGGTGAGTAACTGCATACCTCAGAGGGAAAATGAAACAGAGGGATTAAATTCCGGGTTGTGTGATTAAATTCCCGACCTCTGTTCATGTATTCCAAATCTTTAAGAAGTTCTGAGCAGACTCCTCAGCAGATCCCCCAGGTGAGGGCTGGTGTTGCCCCTTTCCCTTCTCACGGACATTTTGGAGTTTGTGGCTGCATGGTTGGTTTTTATCCAAGTGTGGCTCTCCCTAAATTCCTTCAGGTTGCTTTTTCCCTCCTCCTTTCCCTTTTGGGGCTTTTTTGGGTAAGGAGGAGCACACAGACTCCTCTGAAAGGCTGCAGAGCCCAGGGCCCTGTTCTTTGCCCCCTCACTTGGAACCTCTTTGTTTTACAAATCAGCTGCTCTGCTTTGCAGATTTTCCTCACTCTTTACAAAGGTAGTGGTGCTGCCTGTTGGCTCCACTAGAATTGTACTTACCAGAGCAGGTTTTCAGCCTTGTGAAATCCTGGGTTTAGGCAGGTATGATACACTTCTCCTGGACTTCTTCCCTCAGCAGAGCGAGGATTTTACGAGCCTGAGGCATCCAGTCAGACCAGGAAGGGCAGCGAGGTGGATGCCAGGGAGCTGCCAGGCACAGAGGGTGAGCACCTCCAGAGAGATCCTGCCACAGGTGAGGATCTGCCAAAAACTCCACTGCAGGAATTGCCCCTTAATGGCTCTTCCTGTCGTGCTTTCCCTGCTGCTTTGTTACCTTTGTGCATTCCCAAATTGTCCAGGCTTTGTGCCTTCCCCGGGTGTTTCTCAGTTGTGTAAATTCTCCCCAACAAACAGGATTTCAGACTTATGCAAGGGGTGTTTCATCGTGGATTAAACAAGAGGAGCCACCCTGCTCTGAACAGCAGGACTTGCAGAAAGAGGAAATCTCTGCAGATCCAAGTACAGGTCAGTAATGGATTTCAGCTGGGATTCTGGGGACAGTAAATCCAGTTTAGAGTATTTTTTAATACTGTATGAAATGTCACAACCTCACAATGTAACCATGAGAGAACTGGGACAAACCTCAGTTTGCTGGTTAATATTTGGTCACGGAAATTTTGGGTTCTGTCAGCTGAAGAGGCTCTTTCCCTCCTGAGCCAGCCAAAAGCTGTCAGAGGCACTGGCTTGGGCTTGTGTTGAGGCAGGCCCAGAGCTGCATGGATCAAGTTTGTGCTGCTTTTATCTGGATAAATACCTGGCTCAGGGCTGGGCCCACAGTGCTGGGCAAGGGAGGGACATCTGCTGGTGGCCAGTGGTGTCCCCAGGGTTGGGGACATGCTGGGGCCACTGTGTTTGATGTCTTTGTCAGCAGTGTGGATGAGGGGAGGGAGGGCACCCTCACTCCTTTTCATGGCCAGAGTTCCCTGCCCTGAGGACAAGTTTCTCACTTCCCATGCTGTCAGTTCTTCCAGGCATTTCTGGAAATGGTTTGGGGGCTTTGGAGATTTTTGGTGGTCTTGATCCCCACCCCTGTAATCCATTCCCACTTCCTGACCTCATTCCTGCCTTTGCTCTGTGTTGTGCTTGTCTCCAGGAGCTACAGCAAGGGTGTTTGTCCCAGAAATCGCTGCCCTGTCTGCACATGGCACCCCCTTCTCCAGCACATCTTGTTCTTTCTCATGGCTCCATGGCCATCCAGTTATCAGTGTTTGGGACACACACTCCTTGATTTTCTGGGGATTGGGAGCTCTGTGGGTCTCACTTTGTACCTCAGTTTATAGGGTTGCAGGAGAGTGGGCTTTAATCAGTGATTTTCCATCCTGGCTGCAATTTGAGTCAGTGACTTTCTTTGAAAGTTCCATAACAAAAATGTTACTCCACTTGGGTTGTTATTCAGGCAAGACAGATAGGTTCTGAGGCTGTTCACCAAAAAACAGGTGCTCATTGGACAGCACAAGTTCCTGGGAGCAGAGAGTGCTTCTGGTAAGCCCAGGAGGGGAGGTTTAGGTTGGATATCAGGAAAAGGTTCTTCCCCAAGGGAATGGTTGGGCACTGAACAGGCTCCCCAAGGAACGGGCAGAGCCCCAAGGCTGCCAGAGCTCAGGGAGCATTTGGAAACACTCTCAGGCATGGGGTGGGATTGTTGGGGTGTCCATGCATGGCCAGAGGTTGGGCTCCATCCTTGTGGGTGTCTCCCAGCTCAGGGGATCCCATAGTTCTGTGACTTGCTGAGCCAGCTCAGGGCCCTGCTTGGACCCTGCTCCTGGAGATGCTCAGGAGAGTGTCTGGAGAGCAGCTGGGAACGCTGAGGTGGGACAGTGTCTGCTCTGTTATCTGTCTGAGAGGCTGAATCTGAATCAGCAGTCATTTTTTTATGTATATTTTTAAAAATACAGTTGAAAAAAGTCCTTCTTAAAATAGAATTTTTGTTTCAGTGGATGCTGGTACTTTGTTCCTCCCTCAGTATTAAAGATGTGGCTTTGGGCTGGGAGGGACATTCCTAAGGGGACTCCTGAATTAAAAATCTCTGAAATCTCTGTTTCAGATGAAAGTCTGAAGAGGGACCATCCAGCAAATTCCTTGGAGAGCAAGACCTGTGACTTAGAGGTACTGGGAAGACCGGGAGAAGTGTTCCCCAAAGATCCCAGCCATGGAGTGACATGGGACAGTCAGTGGAATTCAGAAATGATGGAAACAGCCCCCACAGGGAATGGGAACAGCCTTGGAGGTGATGCTCAGTACGATTTCTTTAGTGCTCAGGAAAAGAGCCTGGAAAAGAGGCCCTGTATGTACAACAGATGTGAGAGAAGCTGCCCACAGCAGGACCTGCAGGGAGAAGGGGAGATATTTCCAGGCCCCACGTATGAGAGGATGTTCCCTCTGCTGCACTCACACCCAGGAGAGACGGGAGTGGGCCTGGCAGAGAAGGGAATGAACCTTGGAGAGAAGGGAATGAACCTTGGAGAGAGGGGAATGAACCTTGGAGAGAAGGGAATGGGCCCTGGAGCTGCTCCCATGCCCTGTGAGGGGCCAGGATCCCACTCTGAGTGCAGAGAGACTCCCCCAGGCCCAGGCAGGGCCAGCCTGGGCACAGAGGAGGCTGCTGAAAACGAGGAGAGCTTCCCCACGGACACCTCGGGGTCCAGCCCCTGCTGGGAGCCGCCCCTGGCCCGGGGCAGCCCAGCCCAGCAGCAGAGCCAGGCCCGGGGCAAATCCTACATTTGCAGCGACTGCGGGAAAAACTTTGTGTGCCACTCGTGGCTGGTGAGGCACCAGACGAGTCACACCGGAGAGAGGCCCTACAAGTGCTCCAAGTGCGACAAAACCTACAGGAGGAAGGATTACCTGCTGAACCACCAGCGCCGGCACACGGGGGAGAGGCTTTTCCAGTGTCCCCTCTGCAGCAAGAGGTTTGTGCTCAAGAGGAGCCTGCTGAAGCACCAGGAGGGTCACATGCAGGACACCCACGTGCCGCTGGTCAGCTGGCCCTGCGGGAACATCAGGGGCTCCGTGATGCATTCCATATAGGACATCCCCAGGGCAGCACCCCCAGCGCTGTGACACACCCTGACGGCAGGAGGAGGCTGTGGTGCAGCCATCCCGAGCCTCTCCCGGGAAAAGGGAGCTGGCTGGGGGTTATTTTGTTGTTAGACAGCATTCACCAGTGCCTGTGGGTTTGGGGAGGTGCAGTTTGGAGGGACTGCTGGCTGTGTGGGAGAGAAACCACCTTGACATGGAACAATTTGCGATGTGTGTTACAAAGGAGAGTTGTCTGAATAGAGAGAAATGATCCAAAATGTATCCAAAATGTTATCCCAGGAATCCGGAGTCCTTGGGCTGGGCTGGCAGCAAGTGAGTTAAAGATATTGATTGTCCACTAACGAGTGACTGGGCTGGGAACAAGTGAGTTAAAGATATTGATTGTCCACTAATGAGTGACTGGGCTGGGAACAAGTGAGTTAAAGGTATTGATTGTCCACTAAGGGGTGAAACCCTGTCAGGAAACACACACTTGGGTGAGGTGCTTTGGGAAAGGAAGTGTTACCCCTGTGGCTGTAGGAGGAAGCCTCTTTCTTCTGCAAACAGAGAGAAGGCTGCAGAGCCAGGGAGGCAGCTCATTCCCACTATTAAATCCTGGGGCTCCTCGATGCTGAGCCCCAAGGGAGAATTCCTGAAGGCTGAGATCCTTCCTGGGAGTTGTAAGTTGGCCAGGGAGCCTGGAATATGGTTTTAATTCTGCATAGCCTTTTAAAGTTGTCTTGCATTTCTTCTGCCACATTGTTCACAGACTTCTGTGTTTGTTCAGTTTCCCAAATCCTTTGCAAGCAGACCGTGGAGATGCTGCAGAAAGCTGGGAAACACAGAGTTAATGAGCTGCTGTGTCCCAAGCACTGATAACAGGATCTGCTGGGTGGAGGTAAGGGCAGCTCTGCTCCTGCAGCCTCCTCCCCCAGCTCTGCGTGCCCCACTCCCAGGAGGAAAGAAACTCTCAAGGTTTGTACGTGCCCATGGTCAAAAAGGAATGACAGGTGTCAGAAGGGTCCAGAAAAGCTCACAAAAAGTTCTAGCAGCAAATCCCACTCTCAGCATGGGAATTGGTATATTTTGCGCTTCTGGTAGAAGAGAAATAAAAAGGTAAAAGAAAAGAGGAAAGAGAGAGGGAGATCAGAGAGACAAAGGGAAGGACATCACCAGTCCTGGCTCCAGCATCATTCCAGCTGTGTTCAGGATCCCAGAGGTGCCCTGTGAGCCCTGGATCACCCTTTTACAGCCACATTTTCCACATCCTGGGGCTGCTTTTTTCACTTTTGATGCAAACAAGTCAGGAGACACAGCCCATGACTCTGGATCCTCTTAGAAATGGATCAGGGGGTCTGTGGTGGTTTTGATCCCCCCTGATTGATCAGCCTTTGTTGGACACTCCCTGCCCTGTGCTGTGCGTGCTGTGCTTATCTCCAGGAGCCAGAACAAGGGGTTTTGTCCCAAAATGTCCCAAGAAAAGCTGTCCCTGCTCCATGTGCCCCCCCTTTCCAGCCACATCCCATCCTTCCTCATTCAGTGTCTCACACAACAGTCCTTGGCTGGCTCCACAGCTGAGACACAGCCCTTTATCTCCTGGCCTTCTACAGAATCCAGAATGATAAACCTGGGCCTGAAAAATGACCAGCCTGGGACTCCACTTGCTTCAGCAAAATGCAGGCAAAGAGAATTATTTGAGAATTTAGGTAGGGAAAAGCGTGGTAGAGAGAAATTATAGCCCAGAGAGGAAATGAAAGGGAGGGAAAGAGCTGAATTATTTCTGTCAGTGAAAACTGAGCAACTGCAGAAAGAGTTAAGGAAGAAAAGGAGGAAGACGAGCCCAAAACTGGAAATATCAGAGGGGCTGAAAATTTCAGAGGATCCCCCTCTGCAGCCATGTCCTATTTCAATTTGTCCCTTGTTACCCAGGTTTGGGACACAGCAGCACTTTAACTCCTTGGTGCCCGGGATGGTGCACCCCAGGGCACTGCCCACACGCTGTTGGGACCCACAGCTCCTACTGGGACCAGCTCAGCTCCAGAAATTCCCATTCCTGCCACGGCTGGAATTTGCCATCGTGGTACTTTAATTTTAAATCAAGGAGGGCAGGTGCTGCGTGGAGTCAGTGCCCTGTAGCCTCTGGAATTCGTTTGGGGTTAAGGTTGGCAGCTTGCTGCTTCTCGCCCAGGAGCCATAAATTACCCTGAGTTTGGCACAGGGGGATTTGCTCCAGGGACTTTAACTCTTTGCCCTCCGGGTCCTACACCAGCACGCTGCTGTGTTAATGCTGGATAATGTGCTCCCGTGTCTATTAAAAATTTTTATTAATTGTTGACAAGAACCAGCTGAAATGCGAATATCCAGGCCATTATTCCGGATAAGATTCCCCTTGCTGGATGTGTGGCTGTTAAGGAAATTTCCCTGCATGCCCATCCAGGAGCCACTGTGGAGCCACAGCTGAGCGTTACCTGAGCTGGGACCGGCTCCTGTGAGCCCATGGGTCCGTGTTTCATCTCACCCAGCTTTCCTCACCGTCTCCATCCCAGATTTCCCATTGCAGAGCCTCGGCCAGCTGGATCCTCGCAATAATTTAACCTTGATACGACGGCAGGGGAACGGCTCAAGGTGGTGCCTCCACGCTGGGACCCAAACAAAGGAATCCCACCCCCTCTCCGGGCTTTTCTCACCTCACCCCTAAACAGAAAATGCGGGATGAGCGGCTCCTGCTGTGTCCCTCCCTGTGCCCTTTGTTATGCAAAGCTCGGGCAGTTCCCAGCCTGGCTTCGGATTGTTTCCCTCCCCAGCGCCCGGGATGCTCTTGCAAATGAACCTGGCTCTGCTGGAGCTCTGAAATGGCTTTTCATCAGCCATTTCCCGACTCCAGGAGATTCGGGGGGTGCTGGAGGAGGTAAGGAATGGCCTTACCTCGGTTCTCGGCATCACCCCGAGTTCCCATCCCGTTCTAATCTGAGCACTTGTAGCAGCTAAGGCTCCAAGGAGTTAAAGCTGTGCCCTAAACGCTGATAAGGAGCGGGATAGAACGGGATGTGGTTGGAGAGGAGGGCACGGCGCATGGGCCGGTGCTGTTCAGCTCCCCCTGGGGACGCGGAGACGCGACAAACGCGGGACAAGGCCAGCGGGGAAGCGAGCAGGGAGATCTGCAGGGGAGCATCGAGATCACCCCGGCCCCTGAAAGCCCCCCGACCCAATTCCAGAGCGGTCCAGCAGCAGCGGGATTGCGCACACTTCCTCATTTGGGAGATCTGCAGGGGAGCATCGAGATCACCCCAGCCCCTGAAAGCCCCCGACCCAATTCCAGAGCGGTCCAGCAATAGCAGGATTCCGCACACTCCCTCATTTGGGAGATCTGCAGGGGAGCATCGAAATCACCACGGCCCCTCAAAGCCCCCCGACCCAATTCCAGAGCGGTCCAGCAGCAGCGGGATTGCGCACACGCCCTCATTTGCATGGGAAGGGGGAAACCTGATGCCGGGGCGGGGAAAATTTACCCATAAGAAGGTGTCCCCACAGCACCCTCGGGACCCTGCACACCCTGGACACCCGGGTCGGCGCTGGAGCCAGGACTGGTGACGTTCCCTCACCTCTCCCCTCGCCCCTCCTTCCTTTTTCATTTACTAATAGAAGATCAGGTGCTAACTCATGGCAATTTCCATGCCAAGTCGATCATTTACTAATCAAACTTGGTCGCTCTTTCGGGACCCTCTGTCATTCCTTTTGGACCCGGGGCATCTCCACGCCTGAGGAATTTCCCTCGCTTTGAAGCGGGACACGGCACTGCTCATTAAACATCCTCCTTCTGCTCATTAAACATCGAGCCCTTCTGCTCGTGTTCAGGGTTTCTCACGGGATTGTGTCGTGCCCTTGTAAGGACACGATTTATTCCTTTTACTAATAAGAGTCTGCATTTGTCACCTGTCACTTTGTCGGTGGCACCGTGGGGAAAAAATAGAGAAACAGAGTGAGGGAAGAGCCTGTTTGTGGTCAGAGCTCCTTTAACTTTAAGGAAACTTCCTTCAAGGAGCTTTTTTTGCCTGCGTATTTGTGCTTGAGTTTTGTCCGGATGTTTGATTCGTTGGCTGGAAATTTCAGGGGTTTTAATTAAAATTGTCAAGTGCCACGGGTCGTTCTGCAGCGGGAGGGGAAGGGAGGAGCGAGGCTGAAGCCAGAGGAGGAACTGAGCGGCTGCCACTCCACAAATCCCAGGTTTCGAGGCATCTTTGCATTGGGATGAAACGGGCGGGGAGGCGGGGGCCGGTCCCGGGGTCCGCCTGCGATCCAGGGGGAGAGTCCCTCCGCTCCCCCGGCGCGAGACCGTGCTCCGAGACGGCGAATCCCGCGTCCCACCGGTGCTCAGAGAGGAGTCCCGGGGCTCCTCTCCCGACCCACGGCCGGTGCTCGGTGAGGAGTGCTGGGGCTCCTCTCCCGACCCGCGGCCGGTGCTCGGTGAGGAGTGCCGGGGCTCCGCTCCCGACCCGCGGCCGTTGCTCTGTGAGGGGTCCCGGGTCTCCTCTCCCGACCCACGGCCGGTGCTCGGTGAGGAGTGCCGGGGCTCCGCTCCCGACCCGCGGCCGGTGCTCGGTGAGGAGTGCCGGGGCTCCGCTCCCGACCCGCGGCCGGTGCTCGGTGAGGAGTCCCGGGACTCCGCTCCCGACCCGCGGCCGGTGCTCGGTGAGGAGTCCCGGGGCTCCTCTCCCAACCCACGGCCGGTGCTCGGTGAGGTGTCCCGGGGCTCCGCTCCTTACCCGCGGCCAGCGCTCGGCGGAGGCTCCCGCGGTTTCCGCCGCGCTGCCGTTGCCGTGACAACGGGTGGACGCCGTCCCAATCTCCGCCTCCCTTCCCGTCTCGTCCAATCAGCGCCCTGTTGTCCCCGCGCGCTGACCAATGGGGATGAGCGTCCCTCCCGCCCTCTCCTCGTGGCGGCCACAGCGCGCCGGGGGCTGGGCGGACCCGCGGGCCAATGGCGTGAGGAAAATGGTAAGGGCTGAGCTCCGATTGGCTGCTGCTGCCGGGCGCCGCCTGTGATTGGCTGCTGCGGCTCGGCGCGGCCGAGGGGAGGAAGATGGCGGCGCGGAGTTCTCGCGGCGCTCCCCGGGTGCGGAGCCGTGTCCGGCCTCGCCCTGCGGCGCCTTCCCGAGGGCCCCGGGCCCCCGATGGCAGCGCCGCTACCCGCTCGCCCCACAGCTGTGGGACGGCGAGAGAGGCACAGACAGCCCGGGCATGTGCAGGCGGTGAAAGCCGGGCTGGCCTGGAGCGGTGTTAAAAGGGACCTGGAAGTTCATCCGGTGCCATGAGCGGGGACACCTTCCACTGTCCGAGATTGCTCCAAGCCCCGTCCAGCCTGGCCTTGGACGTTCCAGGGAACATCCACAGCTGCTCTGGACAGCCTGTGTCAGGCCCTCCCCACCCTCACAGCCAGGAGCTCCTTCCCAATATCCCACCTCTCCTTCAGCTAAAGCCATTCCCTGTGTCCTGTCCCTCCATCCTTGTCCCCAGTCCCTCTCCAGCTCTCCTGGAGCCCCTCCAGGCCCTGCCAGGGGCTCTGAGCTCTCCCTGGAGCTTCTCCTCTCCAGATGAACATTCCCAGCTCTCCCAGCCTGGCTCCAGCCCTGCAGCAGCTCCGTGGCCCCTTCTGGCCTCACCCCAAAGTGTCCCTGTCCTCCCCGTGCTGGGGACCTGGGGACACCTGGGCCCCAAGGAGCTGATGTGCTGCTGTGTCCCACACTCCCGTAAGCAGCAGTTTAAAAAGGATGTGGTTGGAGAAAGGAGGAACACGGAGGTGGGGCTGCACCTCCAGGGGCCGCTTCCCTTCTGCTCCAGGGAGATAAGGGCAGAGGGAAAAGGAATGGGGTCGGGAAAGGGACACAGAGTGTCAGCCGGAGACTGGTCCAGGAGAGGTGATCAAGAGCCCCAAAGGCCCTTTCCAGAAACCTCTGGGAGAAGGGACTGTGCATCCTCACTCATTTACATATAAAAGGAGAAACCTAATTCCAGGGCGGGGAAAATTTACCTGTGAGAATGTGCCCTCGGGACAGGATTAGTGCTGGAGCCGGGATTGGTGATTTCCTTCCCTCTGCCATCTGATCTCCCTCTTTTCTTTTATTCTTTTATTTCTCTCATTACATTCTCTCAGAAGATAAGGGCAGAAGTACCAATCTCCACGCTGAGTGTTTAATTTAATAATCAGGCTCTGTGAGCTTTTTTTGGACCTTCTGATCCTTGATTCTTTTTAACCCTGGGCATCCTCAAACCTTGGGATCTCCTCTTCTTCGGAGCAGGGTGCAGCACGATCCCTGGGTGGTTTATCCCCTTTTTCAGTGTTCCTGTCCAAAGATCTCCTCCCTGATTGACACCCTCGAGACTCGCCTCTGATATGATGGGAGAGCTCTTGGTACACCCCAAACTTTCAGTTTTTGGGAAACATTTGTCTCTCAGCCCTGTGCTGTGTGTGCTGGATGACCTTTGGAGCTCGGTGTCTCTTGTGGATACACAAATGAACAAAACTCACTGTGAAATCACAAATAAACTAAGCTCACTCTGTGTGCATACCACAAGGGTTAATTAAATGTAAACCTGCATATTCAGTGGGCATTAAGCTGATTTTAAAGCTTTTTTTCCTTCTCAGATCGTCGATTTGAAGCAGTCGGGACAGATCTGGCGCCTCTCCGTGGGGAGCTCCTGCGGGAAGTTCAGCCCCACGTTTCACTCGGCCACCTCAGCTCCTCTTTGCCAAAACCACGGGGTTTTCAGAGAAATGTAGACCTGTTTGGGACTGAGGTTGATGAAACTCCCTGAGCTTTCTCCCTGCTGTGTTTTTTGGGGTGTTTTTTGGGGTGTTCCCCCACCCCTGGCCCCTGAGGATGGGTTACTGCGCGGCCCTGAACTGCCGCAACGGCACCAGCGGCGCCTACAAGAACAGCTCGGTCAGTTTTTACGCCTTCCCCCTGCAAAACCAAGCCCTGCTGAGGCAGTGGCTCCAGAACATGGGCAGGGACATGGAGACCCCCTCCAAGTACCACTGCCTGTGCTCGGAGCACTTCGAGGAGAGCTCCTTCGAGGCGCACCCCGTGAGACCCCGCAAGAGGCGGCGCCTGCTGAAGGAGGCCGTGCCCAGCAAGTTCATCCTGGCCCTGGATGGCACCTGGCTCGTGGGCACCCCCCGGGCTGGCCCTGGGGACGTGAAGAGCAGCAAAACCCGAAAAAGGATCCGGATTTCTGAGCCCTGTGGGGTAATCGAGGGGCTGGGTGGCGGGAATGAATTCGGTTAAAGGGAGATCTGTGTGTAAAGCCTTGGAAGCCGCTTGGGAAAATATCCCTCGGAGGGTTTAATTAGTAATAATAATATTGTTATTCCCTAATAATAAGCTTTCATGACCAGGGAGGAGCTTTTCCAGCCAGTCTGACAGATCGTGGCACTACCTCAGGGTTTATTTAAAACGCTGAATTATTTTATTTTTCATTGAAGGAAGAACCACATTCCCTGAGGGGGCTGGGTGTGGATGCTGACCGCAGATATCTGGTTTTATGACTAATTTCTGACCCAGTTATTGGAGCAAATCATTGTTCTGGCTGAGTCACATCACTTTAAAGCCTTTTCTCTCATTCTGGATTAACATTAGAAGGTTCTTATGTAAAATCCTTCATTAATATGCTGCTTACACATAGCACAGACATCGCTGGGAGCAGCTGGGAGGTGCCAACGTGTTTAAACTGTTGGGATGAGAGGGTTTTCAGGGATTCTCAGCTCCCCTGACTGTGCAGCATTTTGCTTTTTAGGTCCCTGCGATGCTTCCTCAGTGGCCACGTCTGCAGGATTGGCAGAATGAATTTTACAAGCAATTGCTGAAGGAGAAATTTGGGCCTTTGATCACACTGGGAAAAGGTCAGTTTTCCCTCTCCAAAGGGACACACACTGGGTCTGGCCTGGCTCTTGTCACTCCTCACATCCCTGGATGTTTAGAGAATTCGTCTTTAAGAGCTTGTGAACCTTTGTGAGAGACAAAAAGCTCCACAATTTTCCTTTAAAAGGTTGAAGGACAGTTTAGGATCCCAGGGAATGCAGCTGCCAATAAAAACAAGGAATAAGGAATGGAAAAGGTTTGAATACAGGAGCTGCAGTGACACACTGTTGATTTTTATTTTTTTTGTCTTGGTCAGTGTTGGAATTAAATGTGCAGAGACAATATTTTCTGTTTGGACTTAGATATTTACTATTTCTTATCTGTATTACAGTCTTACAAGTCAAGTTCTACAGTATTTCACTAGCAAGTTATAAAATGGCCCCGTGTTTATCTCTACACGGTCTTTTAAGGAAAAAAAATCTAATTAAGAAATGATGCCTAAATTATTTTTACTTTTAACCTAATAATTAATCACTCATTTCTTGTAATGTGGACTTTGTCTAATTACACAATGCTACCCAAACCCATGGAGAAGAAGGTGAAGAAGAAGGATTAGTCTTCACCCTAAAACTTCTATCTTATCTTTATATATATCACTGTATTCTAAACCCTCAAACTCTGAGTTTCCCACCCTGTGATATCACACACTTCTATCCAAACTCCACACCCACAATCCCAGTTCTGTCATTCCATTTTGGAAGCTTCTCCACACCCTCAGGTCAGTGCAGTGTTCTCTTGGGGGTCAGTGCCTGGCAGCACAGAAATCTGAAATTCTCAGCATCCAGGGTCCCAACTACACATGGGATCATTAATCCTGTACCCTCATTAATTACAGTGAAGTTGTGTTTTCCTCATCCCCAAATCCTGATGTATGTCTGGGTTTGGGATTTGCTTAAGAGAATTGAACCATATGATGCAGAAGTAGTGAAATAACCTGAATGATGCCCAGAAAATGAAGAAATCTCAATATTTACCTTTAAATGCCCAACTATATGTTTGCTTGAAGTCACTTATGTTTTAATTCTGAAGCTGTGAGCCCTTCCTGGCTCCTCAGCATTCAGGTAATTCCTTGGATTGATTCCTGGAAGAACCCGATGAAATTGGGGACGTTGCACGAGGAGGAATTAGGGACAGGACTGAACCATGAAATCCAGCACCAGACTGGGGGTTAAGGCTCAAATCCAAGACCTTCCACTTTTCAACATTTAATCTCCAACCTCCTGGGTGTAATTTCTGGAATATTTTATAAAAGTTGGAGCACAAATCCTGTTCATCCCAGATACCCCTTTAGACACTGGGCCAGCTGCTACTTCTCCCTCCCCAGTGGATCTTTTCCTGGAATAACAGAGATGCTCTTTAGAGAGTGGGTGATGCAGGGATTTGCTGGAAAACCATCAGGGGGAAATATTGATGACCATCATTGCCATGTTCTTTCTGTTCCTTGTTCAGGCTCTCTTGTTCCCAAAAGCCATATCCCAGAAGGAGGAGCAGCATGGGTCAGGGATCCGCAAGATTTGGAGGAAAGAAAAATCCCTGCCAACCTCAGCACAGGTGTGTGGTGTTGTGGGAATTGTCTGGTAGCAACTTGAAATTAGTAGGATTGAAGGGATGGGGGATTCCAGCTGAGCTCTGCTGCATTTTTGTTTTTTTTTTTTTTTGTTTTTTTTTTGTTTTTTTTTTTGTGGGGTTTTTTCGTTTTGTTTTGTTTTTGTTTTTTGGGGTTTTTTTTTTTTTTTGTTTTTTTGTTGAGTTTTTTTTTTTTGTGTGTGTTTTTTTTTTTGTTTGTTTGTTTGTTTGTTTGTTTTTTGGGGGGGAGGTTGTTGGTTGTTGGTTTTTGTTTTGTGGGGAGTGTTTTTTGGGTTTTTTTGTTTTTGTTTGTCTGTTTATTTGTTTTGGGTTTGGGGTTTTTTTTTTTTGTTTGGTTTGTTGGTGGTTTTTTGGGGGTTTTTGGGGTTTTTTGTTTTTGTTTTTGTTTTTGTTGTTGGTTTGGGGGTTTTTTGTGGTTTTTTGTGTTTTTTGGGGTTTTTTTTTTGTGTTTTGTTTTGTTTTGGTTTGGTTTGGTTTTTTTTTTTGGGTTTTTTTGGGTTTTTTTTTTTTGTTTTTTTGGTTTTGTTTTTTTTTTTGACCCAAAACTTAAGGGTTTTGTCCAGAAGCAGCAAATCGGGAATTGTTGTTTGGAGATTTTTCTGTCACATCACATACAGGGAATTTTTAGAATCTCCTTGTTCCAGGCCATGGTGGTGCCATGACCCACGGATCATCCTCAGGAGCATCCCAAGCCCCTCACCGCCAGCGCTCTGATCAGGCAGAAACATCGGGGGGCCCCCAAAATCCAGCACCAAATCCAGTGACAATCAGGAGCGGTAACAGAGTCCTGGCAGGGCAGGAGCTGGATGAGTTTAGGCGGTTCCTGCTGTACCACCAGGGGCAGCTCGAGGACGCGGCGGCGCCGTGGTTCATCTGCAGCGAGTGCGGCAGGAGCTTTGCCCGCCACGCGTACCTGCTGCGGCACCGGCGCACCCACACCGGGCAGCTGAGGAGAAACGCGCCTGCTTCCCAAAGAAAACTTCCTGATTTCTGGAGAAAAACAACTGCTTCCTGAAGAAACACGCCTGCTTCCTGGAAAAACCCTTCTCCTTCCTGGAGAAACCTTCCTGTTTCCTGGAGAAACCCAACTGCTTCCTGGAGAAACCTTCCTGCTTCCTGGAGAAACCCAACTGCTTCCTGGAGAAACCTTCCTGCTTCCTGGAGAAACCCGCCTGATTCCTGGAGAAACGCAACTGCTTCCTGAAGAAACATGCCTGCTTCCTGGAAAAACCCTTCTCCTTCCTGGAGAAACATGCCTGCTTCCTGGAAAAACCCTTCTCCTTCCTGGAGAAACCTTCCTGATTCCTGAAGAAACGCACCTGCTTCCTGGAGAAACCCGCCTGATTCCTGAAGAAACGCACCTGCTTCCTGGAGAAACCCGCCTGATTCCTGAAGAAACGCACCTGCTTCCTGGAGAAACCCGCCTGATTCCTGAAGAAACGCACCTGCTTCCTGGAGAAACCCGCCTGATTCCTGGAGAAACCCAACTGCTTCCTGGAGAAACCTTCCTGCTTACTGGAAAAACCCTTCTCCTTCCTGGAGACATTCACCTGATTCCTAGAGAAACCTTCCTGCTTCATGGAGAAACCCTCCTGCTTCCTGGAAAAACCCTTCTCCTTCCTGGAGAAACCTTCCTGCTTCCTGGAGAAACCCGCCTGATTCCTGGAAAAACCCTCCTGATTCCTGAACCAACCCACCTGATACCCAGAGAAACCCGCCTGTTTCCTGAAGAAACCCCCCTTATTCCTGGAGAAACCCACCTGCTTCTTGAAGCAAGCCTCGTTATTCCTGGAGAAACCCATCTATTTCCTCAAGAAACTCTCCTTCTTCCTGAAAAAACTCTCCTGCTTCCTGAAAAAAATATCCTGCGTCCTGAAGAAACCATCCTTCTTCATGGAGAATCTCTCCTGCTTCCTGGAGAAACTCTCCTACTTCCTGGAAGAACTCTCCTACTTCCTGAAGAAACGCTCCTTTTTCCTGGAGAAACCCGTCTGATTCCTGGAGAAGCGATTCTGCCTCCTGGAGAAGCCATTCTGCCTCCAGGAGAAGCCCTTCTGCGTGCTGGAGAAACCCACCCTCCACAGCCCCCTCCTCATAGACCATCTCAGCCATGTGCCACAAGCCTGCCTAGGGCAGAGCTTTGCAGTCAGCTGTCAAAACCCCTGGTGGGGCTGGTAGTCCTGTGTGGGTCAGAGCAGATTCTGGGAGTAATGCAGTTTTCCCACTTTTCAAACTTTAGTTTGAAAGCTAACCAGCGGGAGATCCCAAATCAGAACTACTAATGTAATAGGAAAATTAGGATAAAATGCAGTGGTACAAAAGCACTGACAGAGTCAGGACGCAGCCTGGCTCCCTGTGGGTCAGGTCAGGGTGTTGGCTGCAGCCCTACTGCAGTGCCAGCTGTGGCTCTGTCGGAGCAGGGATCCTGCAGAAGGTTGGAGTTTTCCTCTGAGAAACTCTTTCTTCCAGCAGTGCTGTAGATGAGCCTGCTCTTCCTCTGGGAATGCCGTGGAGAAGGAAACTGCTCCTCTGGACGTCCAGTGGAAAATGCTGCTGTGGTGTTCCAGACCCCACATTATATCCAGTTAGGAATTCCTGGCTCCTCCCCCTGGGCCGAGCATCTCCCAATGGGATGGTGGAATTTGATCAGCCATGCAGGGACGCTCAATGGGCCATTAACAGAAGATATCTCCCTGGACAAAGGATGGGCCCTGGAAGAGATAAAGAACATTGCCCCACCTGGCTTTTTTAACACCTGGTGATGGAATGCATTTGGTTACATCTTGCATTGCAACCTAAGACATGAATCGAGTTCTGGTTCAATCTGCTGCTGCCCTGTCACTGATCAGGAGCTGGATCATTCCTGCCATTCTTGCCATGCTCCATCCAGCTCCTCCTTGGAGCAGGAGTAGGATAGAGCAGCGCTGGCTGTACCAAAAGGGACATTTAAAAACCTGGTGCACCAAACAACACGTGCTGGAGAGCATCCAGAGTACCACACAGAAACAGTGGAAGTTTCCAGGGATGTAAAATGAAAAATTGAGAATAGGATTGTGAACTGATGTTTGAAGCAACCAATTCTGGGCATTATTTCCCCACTTTAGCTGCTCTCCCATTACTGTACCTGCAGAACTAACTGGTTTTGGATTCTATTTTTATATTGACCCCATGTTTTCCTGTGGGGTGAGATGCTGCTTTGGTTTCTGAAATTCTGGGAGGAAAAACCCCATGGGTATATTCTAAATGTGTGTACAGTGTGTTGGTGATGTTCCTCTGGGAAGTGGAAATGCAGCAGGGAGAGGGGTGGAGGAGAGGAGCCAGGAGGCAGCACATGCAGATTTTGTGTTTTCTCCCCACGTGCTGGTGGTTTTCAGCATTTTTGAATATTCCAGTTGCGTGCCAAGAGGGAAAATGTGTTGCCTCCAGTTGGAGGGGTGTCCTCAGTCAGAGACTCCAGCTGGAGTGAAGTCTCCAGGCTCCTGAGGAGCAGCAGAGAGCGCCCAGCTGGTGCCGTGCTGCAGTTCCAGGAGTTCTGAGCAGGACTGGGAAAATACACTTGGCCCCAAAGCGTCCTGCCCATCCCAGGTACAGGAATAATGTCCCAAAAACATTTTGGCACTGGCTTCAAGTGAAATCCTTGGGTTGGCTTTGCTTTTATTCCTCAGAGAATCCCAGAATAGTTTGGATTGGAAGGGATGTTAAGGATCATCCAGTGCCACCCCTGCCATGGCAGGGACACCTCCCACTGTCCCAGGGTGCTCCAAGCCCCATCCAGCCTGGCCTGGGACGCTTCCAGGGATCCAGGGACAGCCACAGCTGCTCTGGGAATTCCATCCCAGCCAGGAATTCCCAATTCCCAATCTCCCACCCATCCCTGCCCTCTGGCACTGGGAGCCATTCCCTGTGTCCTGTCCCTCCGTCCTTGTCTCCAGGCCCTCTCCAGGCTGGGCTGTGGTTTTCCAGCCTGCACACCCTGCACTCTCCCAGCCCTCAGAGGAGAGAAGGTGTCCTGGACTGGGATGCAGCTCCATTCCCACAGGGGGGATGGTTCCTCTGTCTGCTGAGCCCTGGATCCCGTGGGATGCTCCAGGCCCCAGCACCCCTCACTCCTGAGGGGGCAAAGCTGCTGGGTCAGACCCAGCCTCAACTCCCCACTGCCACAAGGAGTGGGATCTCCAGCAGCTGCTGTCCTGGGATCAAAACTTCTGAACTGATATTCCCAGGGAAATATCACCGGTGTGGTAAGAGGTGTTTGGAAAATTTGAGGAATAAACTAAGCAAACCACGTCTGTGCTGCAGCAGGTGAATCCATGGCTGAGATGAAGAAACCTCAGAGGCTGGAGGAGCTGGAAGGGCTCAGCCTGGAGCAAAGGGGGCTCAGGGGGGACCTTGTGGCTCTGCACAGCTCCTGCCAGGAGGGGACAGCTGGGGAGGGGTTGGGCTGTGCTCCCAGGGTACAGGGACAGGAAAATTGGACATTTTGGAGAAAACGTCTTCATGCAAATGGCTCAGCCCTGGGGCCATGCGGCAGGGCCTGGGGGGCTCAGGGTGCTGGAGGGGACAGGGAGCGGTGACATCCTGAGGGGAAATGGCTGCTCAGGCTCCCGTGGTGCTGCTCAGCCCGTTAACCCTTCATGTACCACTGCCCTCCCTCCGGGGCCAGGATCATCCCGCTCCCTGTGCAGCCAGGGGAGCCCGGTCAGGGCCCATCTGCAGGGATCCTGGAACACCGAGGCACCGGGGCAGCTTTTGCCGGGATAATCGCAGGAAGGTGAGATTGTAACACTTTCGTGTGGCCTGGCACCAGCCCCAGCCCCGGCGCCGGTAAAACGAAAGGTATCAGGGTCAGGATGAGCACACGGAGCGGCTCCCAAACCCAGAATGTGCCCCCACCAAGGGCCTTCTGCCAGGACGGGGGTCCTGGTGTGGGTGCTCACGTCCTCTTCCCGCACGGCTCCCGGCCCTCGGTGCCACCGAATCGGTGTTCCCTGCACCCAAACCAGTCCAGGTCACCCAGGCTCGAGTCAGCCTCGGTGCTGATGCCATGCAGAGGCTGGTGCTGGTGGCAGAGCCGGTACCGATACCGATTCCCACAGTGGTGCCGGTGGCCGCGGTGGAGGTGCCGGTGCTAGTGCCGGTGCCAGTGCCGGTGCCGG
The DNA here is from genome assembly GCF_027579445.1 of Ammospiza nelsoni. Lineage (NCBI taxonomy): Eukaryota > Metazoa > Chordata > Aves > Passeriformes > Passerellidae > Ammospiza > Ammospiza nelsoni. The sequence continues at coordinate 1,096,922 of NC_080633.1, read as the reverse complement.
TGCCCGCTGTCGCGGTGGAGCCGCTGCCGGTGCCAGCGGACTGTGGCGGTGGCGGTGCCGGTGGTGGTAGCGGGGCCGCTCCGGCAGGCGGTGGCGGTACCGGGGCCGCGCCGGTGGCGGAGCCGCTCCCGGTGCCGGTAGGCGGCAGTGCTCGGCGCTCCGCGCTGCCGCCGCTCCCCGCCCGCTGCCGCCCAGCCCGGAGGAGGCGGATGCGATTCCCCGGCTGCCCGTGGCTGCTCGGCGGGGCGGCGGGGCCCGGCCCGTGCGCAGGCACCGACAGCGGCCCCGGCCCCGCTCCCGGCCCCGGCCCGGCCCCGCTCCGCGCTCGCCGCCGCCGCCGCCCGGCCCCAGCCCCAGCCCCGGCCGCGGCCGCCGGGGCCCGGCCCAGCTCCGCGGGGCCATGGCCGAGTGGGCGCCCGCCCAGGTAAGCGCGGCCCGGGGCACCGGCACCGGGAACCGGCCGCAGGCGGCGCCGCCCCGCCCGCCCCGCTCCCGCCGCTGCCCGGCCCGGCCCCTCCGGCAGCCCCGGCCCGCGGGGCCCCGCCGCCTCCGGGGAGCGCGCCCGCTCCGGGGTGGCCCCGGTGCCCCGGGACGCGGCTGAGCGCCCCCGCCCCGGGATGTCCGCGCGGCCCCGGGATGCGCCGGGCACCGCTGGCCCGGGATGTCCACGCGCCCCGGGATGCCCCGGGGTGCCCCGGGATGTCCCCAGGGACGCGACCCGCCATGGCCCCGGTGCTCCCGGGATGCCCCGCCGACCCGGGATGCCCGGGTGTTCCCAGCGTGTCCCCAGGCACCTCTGCCCGGGATATCCCCGTGCCCCCGGGATGCCCTGGGATGCCCCAGGGTGCCCCGGAATGCTCTGAGCAGGATTCAGCGCGGGGATGCCCCAGGCACCTCTGTCCTGGCATGTCCCTTTATGTCCCCAAGGTGTCCCTGGAGCTCCCTGGTCCCCACTTGCCCTGGCTGCTCCCTGCCCACCCAGCCCCATCCTCCTCCAGGGTGGGTTCCAGCCCGGGCAGACCCAGGAATGGCTCCCAAGGGACGGGGGATTGGGGTGACAAGTTGGGAAGGTGACCATGGTGACCTGCCTTGTTCTGGGAGGTGCTCCATGGGGACAGGGATGGGCACTGACGCCACGGCCACCCTGGACTGCCGCTCACTGTCCCCTCAGCCCGGTGGGCATCGCACACAGGGGTCCCCTGCCGTTCTGGGGCTGCTGGTGGCCAAAAGCCCTGGAAACGGGGAGCAGAGGCTCCAGGGGGTGCCCGTGGGCCTCCTCCCACCGGTGCCCTCCCCGTGGCCCAGGTGCAGGAGTGGAACATGGAGGCCCCTCACCTGATGCCGCTGCAGCCGCCGCTGCTGCCGGAGCGGGCGCACGTGCGGGAGGCGCAGCTGCACTCGGCAGAGGCCTCGCTCTGGACCGTGGTGGCCACCGTGCAGGCCATGGAGAGGAAGATCGACCTCCTGGCCACCCGCCTGCTCAGCCTGGAGGGCCGCTCGGGCACGGCCGAGAAGAAGCTGCTGGACTGCGAGAAGACGGCCATGGAGTTCGGGAACCAGCTGGAGAGCAAGTGGGCAGTGCTGGGCACCCTCATCCAGGAGTACGGGCTGCTCCAGCGGCGCCTGGAGAACGTGGAGAACCTCCTGAAGAACAGGAACTTCTGGGTGCTGCGGCTGCCCCCCGGCCCCCGGGGCGAGGTCCCCAAGGTAGGGTGTCCCTGGGGGCTGCAGGACAGCGGGGGGACCCTGGGGAGCGGGCCCTGCTGAGCCAGGGGGTCTTGTCCCCACAGGTGCCGGTGACATTTGTTGACATCGCCGTCTACTTCTCAGCGGAGGAGTGGAAGAACCTGGAGGAGTGGCAGAAAGAGCTGTACAACAACCTGGTGAAGGAGAACTATGAGGCCTTGCTGTCCCTGGGTAAATGTCCCTTTTCCCCCTGTCCTGGCAGGATGGAGCGATGGCTGTGTCTCCTCAGTGGGTCCCCAGCATGGGTGGCCTGGTCCCCTACCAGTGGTCGGTGGTGGCACTCACTGTGTCCTGGGACCGTTCCAGAGGGAATGCTCCATGGCTCATGCTGTGTGTGGGGACAGGGTGACACACCATGCCATGCCACGGTGCTGCCCAGGGGGCTGGAGAGGGTCCCTGTCCCCCAGAACCCAGGACCTGAGTGTCCACACTACCTCCAGCACGGAGGTGCTGTGGGATTTAGGCACCTTTGCCAGGAGGGACGCCAGGTCCTGGCAGCCTGGTGTGTCCCCAGAGTGTCCCCCGAAGCCTGGCTGACAGGGAGGGGGTGACAGGCACGGGGTGACATCAGTCTGTGTCCCTGGCAGATGGGGCCCTCTCCAGAAGCGAGGCCCAGCCCCGCAGCGAGCGCGGGGACGGGCCCTGTGTCCCTGAGCAGCGGGAGCTGGAGCAGAGGGAGCTGCCACCGGACACCTGCGCGGGTGAGACACCGCGGGAGGACCCTCCCAATGTCCCCACTGTCCCAAGTGTCCCCAGTGTCCCCAGTGTCCCCACCCTCCTCACCAGGGACGCCTCTCCTCCCTCCCAAACAGTCCCATCCCCACCGGGCCCAGTTCTCCAGCTGTGAGTGAGTGACCCCAGAAAATCCATGGCTGTTGTGCTGGAGATCTTGGCTATCCATCACTGGGAGATCCACGTGTCCCCTGCTGCCACCACCTTGTGTCAGGGCCCTTGGGCTGTGTCACAGTCACCCAGTCCCATCAGCCGTGCCATTGTCACGTGTCCCCAATGGGCTCTGCCACAGTCATCTGTTCCCAGGGGTTATGTCTGTCCCCAAGGGTCACCCAACCCCATGGGCCATCTCAGGGTCACCCATCACCAAGGGCTGTCCCACAGCCACCTGTCCCCACAGCTCCCTGGGGCTGTTGGATGTCCATAACTGCTGTGGGATGGGGGTGTCCCCTGAGGCCGGGGTCCAGGGGTCACACCCCGGGTGTGGTGGCCGTGGGTCACACGTGTGGCTCCATCCCGGGTGTGGTGGCCGTGGGTCACACGTGTGGCTCCATCCTGGGTGTGTTATGGCCGTGGGTCACGCGTGTGGCTCCATCCCGGGTGTGTTATGGCCGTGGGTCACGCGTGTGGCTCCATCCCGGGTGTGTTATGGCCGTGGGTCACGCCTGTGGCTCCATCCCGGGTGTGGTGGCTGTGGGTCACACGTGTGGCTCCATCCCGGGTGTGGTGGCTGTGGGTCACACGTGTGGCTCCATCCCGGGTGTGGTGGCCGTGGGTCACACGTGTGGCTCCATCCCGGCCCCGGCCAAGTCTCTCCTCGTGAACAGAGTCGCTGATCTCCACCTCCGACATCCTGTCCCGGATCAAGCAGGAGGTGGCCTTCGTGGGGGAGCAGCAGTTCCCGGAGGAGCGGGGGATGCCGCCAGACCCCTGTGCAGGTGAGCCCGGCGCTGGGCCTGCCCCACCGGCGCCGTTCCCTCCCGTGCCCCCCGAGCAGGGCCTGAGTCCCTGTCGCCGTCCCCGTCCCTCCCTGCAGGCGCGGACGCCCTGATCACCGCGCACGACTTCTTGTCGTGGATCAAGCAGGAGGAAGAGCCCTGTGTCCGGGAGCCCTGGGAGCTGCCCGAGAGGGAGATGCTGCCCCCGGGGCCTGGTCCTGGTGAGCGATCCCCGCCGTGGGGCCGGGGTGGGGGGAGCCCCCCGCAGGACGAGCCGTGACTCGGGGACACGCCCGGTGTCCCCGGTGGGACTGACCGGTCTCTCTGTCCCCTGCAGCCAGCGAGGGGCTGCTGGTGAAGACGGAGGAGCGGTGCCCGCACGCCGAGCCCCCCGAGGAGGTGGGTTTGCCGGGCAGCTCCGGGGAGCTGCTCTTCCCCGGCACGGCCTTCGGGACCCCCGAGGGACAGGCGGCGGTGCCGGCCGCGGTGGCCCTGCCGGCGCAGCACAGACTGGGCAAAGCTCCGGGCCCCGAGGCGGGCCCGGGGGCCGATGGCGGGGCCGTCCCCGCGGCGCCGCCGGGCCCCGCCGAGGAGCGGCCGCACGGCTGCGCCGAGTGCGGGAAGAGCTTCAGCGGCAAGAAGAGCCTGCGGATCCACCAGCGCAGCCACGCGGCCGAGCGGCCCTACCCGTGCGCCGAGTGCGGCAAGAGCTTCAATTGCCACTCGGGGCTGGTGCGGCACCAGATGATCCACCGCGGAGAGCGGCCCTACAAGTGCTCCGAGTGCGGCAAGTGCTACAGCCGCAAGGAACACCTGCAGAACCACCAGCGCCTGCACACCGGGGAGCGCCCCTTCGCCTGCGCCCAGTGCGGCAAGAGCTTCATCCGCAAGCAGAACCTGCTCAAGCACCAGCGCATCCACACCGGGGAGCGCCCGTACCAGTGCCCCGCCTGCGGCCGCAGCTTCCGCTACAAGGAATCGCTCAAGGATCACCAGCGGGTGCACGGCGCCGAGGCGGGGCCGCCGCCGCTGCCGCCGCCCGGGATCCTGCCCCCCGGGGACTAGGGCCCGCCCCGGCGCGGACTGCCACCCCCGGCACCGGGACGGCCCCGGCCGCGCCGCTTCCCGCCGGGCCGGGACGGGGGCGGGCGGGGAGCCCCGGGGCGGGACCGAGCCTCCCCCCCCGCCGACGGACGCTTCACCCCCGCGCTCCCCCCACGGACGATGTCGCCGCTCGGGGTGGGGGGCAGCCCCCGCCGTGTCCCCCCGCGCCACCCCCGCCTGCCGCTCTGTCCCCTCGCCCCCGCTGCTTATTTTTACTGCTCCCCCCGCGCCGTCCCGCTGTACAGTGCTTGGGGTGTAGTTTTGTATGGACGAAGCGATACATACGGAATAAAGTCGTGCTGGGCTGCGGAGCCTTCAGCGCCCCCGCCGCGGGTCCCCCCGTGCTCTGTGCCCCGTCCCCGGGGTCCCGCGCCCTGGGAAGGCAGCGGCAGCAGGATGGGAAAGCGGGAATGTCCTGCGGGCACACGGGGTACCGGGAATGGGTTGTGGGTTTGGGAGTGTGGCGGCTCGGGAGGTCCCAGTGTCACCGCCTGCGGTGGACTCGTGCCGGTGGGGCTGTGTGGAGACCCCCACTCCTGTCACAGACCCATCCCTGGGTTCTTCCTGTCCCCTGTCCTTGCCCCATCCCCAGGTCCCTCCTAGCCCTGATTTGGGGGTAGGAGATTTGGGGATAGGAGATTTTGGGATAGGAGTTATTTCACACGATTCTTTCCCCACAGAATCCAGGGCCTTTCCTCAGGCACGCCAGGGTCCCCAAGCTGGGTGTCACCATCCTCCTGGGAGGCCACCACCAGAGCTGGGTGACCCTGCAAATGCCACAGCTCCTGCTGCCCCACTGTCCCCTCCCAGGACGTGGCAGTCAAGGGGCCATGGACACTGAGGGCTGGGAGAGGGGACAGCACAGGGGACACAGCACAGAGGGCTCAGCAGTGCTGTCACCCTGGTGTGGGCTGCAGATGGAGGGGGAGACATTGCAGGGGTGCCCTGGGGACACTGCACATGCTGTGGGGACACTACACCTGCCACGGGGACCTCAGACATTCCCTGGGGACCCTGCACACTGTCCAGGAACCCTGCACACTGCTGGGGACCCCAAGCACTGCTGGGGACACTGCACCTTGCCTGGAGACCCCAAATGCTGCTGGGGACCTTGGACACTTCCTGGGAATCCTGCACATGCTCTGGGAACACTGCACAATGCTTGGGGACCCTGCACACTCCCTGGGGACACTGCTGGGGAATTTGGACACTGCCTGGGGACCCTGCACACTGCCCAAGGGGCCTTGCATGATGCCAGGAACCTTCCACACTCCCTGGGGACACTGGACAGTGCTGGGAACCTTGGACACTCCTCTGGGACACTGCACACTCCTGGAACCTGTCAGGCTGCCTGGGCCCTGCACGCTCCTGGGGACCCTCTGAACCTGCTGGGGACACTGCACACTGCCTGGGGACACTGCACACTGCTTGGGGACACTTCACACTGATTGGGGACACTTCACACTGCTTGGGGACACTGCACACTGCCTGGGGACATTTCACACTGCCTGGGGACACTGCACACTGCATGGGACACTGCACACTGCTTGGGGACATTTCACACTGCCTGGGGACACTGCACACTGCCTGGGACACTGCACACTGCTTGGGGACACTGCACACTGCCTGGGGACACTGCACACTGCTTGGGGACACTTCACACTGATTGGGGACACTGCACACTGCTTGGGGACACTGCACACTGCCTGGGGACACTGCACACTGCTTGGGGACACTTCACACTGCTTGGGGACACTGCACACTGATTGGGGACACTGCACACTGCCCGGGGACATTTCACACTGCTTGGGGACACTGCACACTGCCCGGGGACATTTCACACTGCCTGGGGACGCTCCTGGGCAGGGGCCCCTCCACATTCCTCCCACGATGTGCATGCCCTCACCCCACTCCAGGTCCACACAGCTGCACAGCAGAGCTGCTGTTCCCCAGCCCTGATCCACGGTGCTGGGCTGCCCCAAAGGAATGGGGTGAAGCTCGTTTGTCCCATGGCCTTGTCCCCATCCAGGGCTGCAGAGCCATGGGACAAACGGCTCCCCTGGCCCAGCTCCCACACCCACACAGAGATCACACACAAAACCATCGTTTCTGGGTTTTTTTGGAGGCGTTTTTTTTTTTTTTTAAACAGAAGTTTTATGGTTATATGCAAATTAGGTCATTAAATGATTTGCATAAAATGTTCGCACGTCAGCGACTAAGTGTTTCTAACTCCCACCCCCCGACAGGTAGTAAATCCTACTGGACCGGCGCCGTCGGGCCAGGCCGCGCTGTCACGCGTGTCCCCCGCGGGCACGGCGGCGTCACCTCGGGGCGCTGCCGTGCCTCAGACCCGCGGGGCCGCGCCCGGAGCGCTCCGAGCCCGCCGGGGCAGCGCCGGCCGCCCGCGCCCTCCATCCGTCCGTCCGTCCGTCCGTCCTGTCCTTCCCGCGGGGATCCGTCCGGGTGCCGCCCGCGTCACCGCACGCCGTCCCCCGGGGCGGCCGCGGGCACTCGGTGTCCGTGGCGGAGCGGCTCCCGCCCGTCCCTAGCTGTTGGTGAGGAAGAGGCGTCTGTGTCGGGAAGCGGAGCCGCGCGGCCGCCCGCGGCGCCGGCCCCGGCCGCGGTTACCGAAGGGGCTCCGGCTGGGCACGGCGGTGTCCGCCCAGGCGGCGCTCCCGGCCGGCGGCGGCTCGGGGAAGCCGGGCTCGGCTTTGGGCTGCTCGAGGAGCGGGCTGGGGTCGCGGCGGGGCTCGGGGGGCGGCGGGGCCGGGCTCTGGCGGGCGGCGGCGCGCTCCTGGCGCAGGTAGCGCAGCTCGTCGCGGATGTCCGTGAGGACGCCGAGCAGGCGGAACTGCAGCTCCCGGTCGCGGGCCCGCTCCTCGCGCTGGGTGGCCCGTTCCTCCTGCCACATGGCCAGCTCCTGGTGGTACAGCTGGTCCCACTGCTCCTCCAGGTCGAGCAGGTGATGGATGCTAGTCCTCCAGCTCTCGCGGCGGTCCTCGCGCAGGCGGGAGCAGCCCAGCCCGCGGCCGGGGCCGGCGGCGGCCGGGCCGTCTCCGGGCGGGGAGGCCGAGGAGGGCAGCGACTCCTCGGTCAGGGCGCCGTGCAGCGGGGAGCGCGCCGGGGGCTCCTCCTCGGCCGCAGCCTTCTCCCAGGTGGGCCCCATCAGTACCCTGGGCAAGGCGCCCATCTCCGGGCCCGGGCCGCCCGCCTGCTCCTCGGGATGCGCCGAGTCGAGCCCGCGGCCCAGGGCGGGCAGGTCGGACACGCCCTCGTGCCCCCAGTCCGAGTGAGCGTCCGCGGGGTTGAGGGAGTCCTCGGGCAGGGAAGTGACGGAGCCCTGCGAGCTGCACCGGCGGATCAGCATGGCCTGGCGGGACAGCTTCATGTCCTCCTCCGCGGACATGGGGGCCTCGGGCCCCGGCTGCGCCCCCGCGGCCCCGCCGTGGCCCCTCTCCACCTCCCGGCCTTCCCGCTCCTCCTCCTCCGACATGGAGGCGTAGGAGACCAGGGACTCGTTCCGCAGGGACGGGGAGATGGCTGACGCCTCTGGAGTGCGCAGCTCCGGGCCCGACTCGGCTGCGAGAGAAGAGAAGAGAAGAGAAACCTCTGGTGAGAGAAACCACAGCACTGCCCTGGCCCCAGGCCCTCCCCAGCACGTGGGTCCCAGCAGATCTCCACCCTGACCCAGTGGATCTCCATCCTGACAAGGAGGATCTCCATCTTGACCCAATGGATTTCTATCCTGACCCAGTGGATCTCCACCCTGACGCAGTGGATCTCCATCTTGAGTGAGAGGACCTCCATGCTGACCCAGTGGATCTCCATCCTGACACGGAGGATCTCCATCCTAATCCAATGGATCTCCACCCTGACCCAGCATATCTCCATCCTGACCAAGTAAATCTCCATTTTGACCCAGTGGATCTCCATTCTGAGTTAGTGGATCTCCATCCTGACTCCACTCCCAGCAGACTCCATCCAGAACCCCACTGCCATTGCATCTTACCCCAAACCCTGCTGCCAGAGGATCTCCATCCAGATCCCACACTTCCCAGTGGATCTCCATCCTGACCCAGTGGATCTCCACCCAAACCCCACTCCCAGTGGATCTCCATGCAGACCCAGTGGATCACCATGCAGACCCAGTGGATTTCTATCCTGACCCAGCAGATCTTCATCCTGACCCAGTGGATCTCCACCCAGACCCCACTCCCAGTGGATCTCCATTCAGACCCAGTGGATTTCTATCCTGACCCAGTGGATCTCCACCCAAACCCACTCCCAGTGGATCTCCAGCCAAACCCCACTCTCAGTGGATCTCCATTCAGACCCAGTGGATTTCTATCCTGACCCAGCAGATCTTCACCCTGACCCAGTGGATTTCTATCCTGACCCAGCAGATCTCCACCCTGACCCAGTGGATCTCCACCCAAACCCACTCCCAGCAGATCTCCATTCAGACCCAGTGGATTTCTATCCTGACCCAGTGGATCTCCACCCAAACCCACTCCCAGTGGATCTCCATGCAGACCCAGTGGATCTCCCTGCAGACCCAGTGGATTTCTATCCTGACCCAGTGGATCTCCACCCAAACCCACTCCCAGTGGATCTCCCTGCAGACCCAGCCCGTCTCCATCCCGCCCTGCCCCCAGCCCCCCGTGCTGCTCCCGCCGTACCGGGGCCGCCCTGCCCCTCTCCCCGGTACTCGCAGCCGCCAGCGGGGTCGGGGCTCTGTCCCGGCAGGCGCGGCGCGGCCGAGCCCTCCACGTCGGGCAGGGCCGAGGGCTGCCCGTTGGTGTCGATGTAGATGCTGGGGTGGCTCACGCCGGGCTGCAGGTGCATGAAGGGCTGCTTGGAGGCGCCGGGGAAGAACAGATCTGCGGGACACAGAGGATGCGGCCTCAGCTGGCGGGGACACGGCGGCCCCAGGTACAGACGCTCCCGCAAGGGCATCCTGCGCCATGGCTCAGCCTCACCTGCCCCAGCGCCATCCTGAGCCCCCCGGGGGCTGACAGCCCCTAATGGCAGAGAGTCATGGGCCTGGGGAATAACCTGAGCTGGGAGGGACCCACAGGGATCATTGAGCCAACTCCTGGACCGGCACGGACACCCCAAAATCCCACTCTGACAGGGCTGGAGCTGTAACCATTCCCTGAGGAGCCTGGGCAGTGCCCAGCACCCTCTGGGGGAAGAACCTTTCCCTGATTTCCAGCCTGACCCTCCCATGGCACAGCTTCATGCCATTACACAGGATTTCTTCCTTCGGCCTAGAACTCTGTGCCTAGCACATGACAGCCAAGTCTGGGCCACATGGATGGAGCCTATGATGCCCCCAGTGAAACCAGAGAGGCCACTATGGGATCAAAAAGCATCAAATTAAAGAAAATAATAAAGAAGAACAAAAATCACCCGCTCCTGCAAAGCTTGAGGTGTTCCTATGAATACTGTTGATCTGGCAGAGCTTTCCCAGAGAAGCTGGGGCTGCCCCTGGATCTCTGGAATGTCCAGTGCCAGGCTGGATGGGGCTTGGAGCACCCTGGGATAGTGGGAGGTGTCCCTGCCCATGGCACAGGGTGGAACAGGACGAGTTTTAAGGTCCCTTCCCACTCAAACCACCCTGGGATTTCTATAACTCGCTGATCCCAGGTTATTTCCACAGAGGATTGCTAATCTCATTTCCCTACCCAGTGGCTGGCACTTGGGTACAACAGGACCGTGACTCTGGTGGATGCTGCAACCCCAAGACAAACCTCAAAGTCTCTTTCGACAAGGCACAACAGCCAGCTGAGAACACCAGCATGGCCGGACATCCCTCAGGGAGAGCTCCAACCACCCTGTGCCTGCAGAGCCACCACCACCCACCTGGGTCCAGGATGATCTCGGGCTCCGAGTCGTGACTGGCCTGCAGGAAGGTGGACGCCACCATCTTCTCGAGGGGCGTGAGGCGCGGCTTGTGCAGCGGCCCCCCGGCGCGGTTCACGGGCAGGTGCTTCTTGGAGGTGATTTTCTTCTTGACGTCCAGCCGCAGGTCGCGCCACTTGTGCTTGAGGTCGTCGATGGAGCGCTCGGTGTAGCCCAGGAAGTTGACGCGGCTTTGGATCTGGGTCCAGAGCTGCTTCCGCCGCACGGGGTGAGCCCGCAGGGCCTCGGACCCGTACAGGGCGCTGAAATGCCGGACCACATTCCAGACCAGCGTCTCGGTCTCGTCATTGGAGAAGTTGGCCTTCCTCTTCCGGCCAGACGCTGGCATCGCCTGCGAGGCTGCGGCAGAGGTGGAAGGGGCACAATTGAACCTCGGTCCCCACTCCTCTCTCTCGGCTCCTGGGGGGAACATGGGGCTGCGGGAGCCCGAGGGAGCCGCGGAGGAGGGAGCCGAAGCAAGAGCCCCGGAGGCATCCATGGCAGGGGAGGCTTGGGCCGGGGAGGATCTAAAGAGCCGCTTCGGCACAGCACGCGGCACGGGCGCACCGCATCGCCTCGCCCGGCTCGAGGGCACCTGGGAGGGGAGAAAAGGAAAGGGCAGCGGTGGCTGGTGGCAGCGCGGGGGGACGGCCAGGGCCCCCCGGCTCTCTCCAGCCAGAGGCACCCGGGAGAGCCCCCAGGGTGCCGTGGACGGGGATGTGGCCATGCTGAGCGTCAGCACCACGGTGAGGGGTTGTGGTGAGCGCCTCGGGCACGGCACCTGCCCTGGGGCCACGGAGCTGCCTCACGGGGTGCCTCAGAGCGCCTCGGGGCCGGGCTGAGGGTCATGGGGACACCTCAGGGCCACGGCAAGGGGCTCACGGCAATGGCAGCCATGATGGGGAAAGCCTTGGGCATGACGAGCACTTCAGGTTCCCAGCCAGGGCCTCGGGGCCACAGCACTGACCAAGGACATATGCACCTCAAGGCCATGGTGAAGACCTTGGCCAAGAAGCAGGCCTTGGCAAGGGTTTTGTCCATGGTGAGAGCATTAAGAGCCTACTGAGGACCTTGGAGTCATGGTGAAACCCATGGCCACAGTGAGAGCCCCAAGGCCATGGCAAAGGCATCATGAAAGGCCTTGGCCATGGTGAGCAGCTCAAGCTTGCAGGGAGCACCCTGGCACCAGGGCAAGGACCAGGCCATGGCAAGTGTTGCAAGGCCATAATGAAGACCTTGGCCATGATGAACACCTGAAGAGCCCATGAGAGGTGAGGAGCCACAGAAAAGACCTTGACTACGGTGAACACCCCAAGCTCCCAGCGAGGACCTTGTGGACACAGCAAAGACCTCTGGCACGGTGCACACCTGGAGCTCCCAGCGAGCACCCTGGGGCCACGGCAAAGACCTCGGCCATGGTAAACACCGTGGCCACAGTGAACACCCCAAACTCCTCCTGAGGAACTTGGGACCACATCAAAAGCCCTGGCTGTAGCGAATGCTCCAAGGCCACGGAGAAGCCCTTGGCCATGGTGCTCACCTGGACCAGGTGCGCACACCTCAAGCTCCCACGAGCACCACGGGAGCACAGCAGAGACCCCCGTGCCCACCCCCGGCTCCCATCGCGCCCCGGAGCCGCAGGAACCCCCAGGAGCAGCGCAGCGGCCTCGAGCGGAGCCCGCAGCCCCGCGGTGCCCCCGCCGTGCCCCGAGCCCCCTCCCCATCCCGGGGCCCCCGGCAGCGCCCGCACCCGCGGCCTCGGGGCGCCCTTTGCCGGGCCCGGGGCGCCGCTCGCCGCCCTGCCCCGGCTTTGTTCGCGCTCCTCTCGCCGGGGACAAAGCGGCCGGGCCGGGGCCTGCCCCGCGGACCCCCCCCCATTCGGGATCCCACCGCGGGCGGGTGCGCGGGGCGGGCACCGGCCCCGGCCCCGCGGCTCCCCCCGGCCCGCCGGCCCCCCCGGGCCCGGGACAGCGCTTACCTGCGCCGGGACGGGCGTGCGGGGCGCGGGGGGCGCGGAGCGGGGCCCCGGCGGCGGCGGGAGGGGGGGCTCAGGTCCGGCGGCGGGTAATGGCTCCCGCCTCGGCGGAACTCGCCTTCATTTCCTCCGAGCGCCGGCGCGGGCCCTGCGCGACACCGCGGCCGCGGGCTCCCCCTGGCGGCACCGCCGCGAACCGCCGGGGGCGGCACCGAGAGCGGGGACAGCCCCGGGAGGGACGGGGAACCGGGAGGGGACGGGGAACCGGGACAGCCTCGGGAGGGGACGGGGAACCGGGAGGGCACGGGGAACCGGGACAGCACAGCGGGACCGGACAGCCCCGGGAGGGGACGGGGAACCGGGAGAGGACAGCGAACCGGGACAGCCTCGGGAGGGGACGGGGAACCGGGAGGGGACGGGGAACCGGGAGGAGACAGTCAACCGGGAGGGGACAGCGAACCGGGACGGGGAACCGGGAGGGGACAGCGAACCGGGACAGCCTCGGGAGGGGACGGGGAACCGGGAGGGGACGGGGAACCGGGACAGCCTCGGGAGGGGACGGGGAACCGGGAGGGGACGGGGAACCGGGAGGGGACAGCGAACCGGGACAGCCTCGGGAGGGGACGGGGAATCGGGACAGCACAGCGGGACCGGACAGCCCCGGGAGGGGACGGGGAACCGGGAGGGGACAGCGAACCGGGACAGCCCCGGGAGGGACAGCGCAGAGGGAGAGGACAGCACACCGGGACCGGACAGCACACCGGGAAGGGACAGCACACCGGGACCGGACAGCACACCGGGAAGGGATAGCCCCGGGAGGGGACAGAGAACAGGGAGGGGACAGCAAACCGGACAGCAGAGCGGGACAGGATAGGACACCGGGAGGGGACAGCCCCGGGAGGGACAGCACACCGGGACATCCTACCGGGACCGGACAGTACAGCGGGAGAGGCAGCACACCGGGAGGGGACAGCACAGCGAGAAGAGCCAGCCCCGCGGGAGGGACAGCACTGCGGGAGGGGACAGCTCACCGGGACCGGACAGCCCACCGAGACGGACATCACACCGGCACCGGACATCACACCGGGACAGGACATCCCAAAGGCACGGGACATCCCTGCATTCCACCCTAAGGGGACAGCGGGTACCCACCGCGGATGCATCCCTGCGTGGGTCCCCCCTGGGGTGATACATCCCTGTACCCCACTCCCGAGGGCACCCCGGGCACCCCTGCGGGGCTGTGTCCCCGTGGGGATCCCGCCATGCCCCCCATCCCTGCACCCCGGGAAGGTGCACCCCACGGGGGTCCCATCCCCGTGCACCCCATGTACCCCCATGACGGTGTCCCCGAGGGGAGCCCCAGTGCAGCACAGGGAGCACAGAGCCCCTGTGTCCCCCCCTTTCCCAGCTGCAGCTGTGCATCCCTGTGGGGGTCCCGCCTGCTGCACCCCCTCCCCCGGGTGCTTCATGCCCACCCTGATCCTGTATCCGTGTGGGGATCCCCCTGTGGCCCCCATCCCTGTACCCCCTGGGCCTGTGGGGACACCTCTGTCCCTGCCTGGTGGCCTCCAGCTGCCCCTGACCCGCTGCAGTCCAGCAGAGACAGGGACCCCAGGGACCCCAGGGTGCACAGCACACACGGGGGGCTCTGCAGGGGACCCCAGGGTGCCACCAAGGCTGGCACAGCCAGCGCAGGGTGCTCAGCCAGGTCCCCACTGCCCGCAGGTGCTGCCACAGCCCTGGTACCCGGCTGGGGATGGCACAGCTCGGGGTGGCTGTGGGGGCCACGGTGTCCCCAGGAGGGGCAGGGGGGTTTGGGGTGGCCCTGCTGCACTGGGAAACCCCGGGGAGCTCTGCCCCTCTCCCAGCAGATGTGACAGCAGAATAAAACCACCCGTGCTTGGTTTTGCTGAATTCCAACTTTTTAATGCCTGTGACAATCCTCCAGGCACCACGTGGTGACAGCAGCCGGAGGCACCCGATTCCCGTGTGGGATGGAGCTGCTGTCCCCAGCACGGGGACACCCCAGCACCGCCCACATCCCCCCACGGCAGCCACAACTGCCCCACTCGGGGCAAATCCCCGCTGGCAGCAGTTCCACACCGTTTCCTGCTGGCTGCAGCAGCCACTCCCCGGGAGAAGGTTCTGGCAGCAGCTTTGTGTCCCCAGCGCTGCCACTGCAAACCCCACGGCTCAGCTGCGGGGAACAGCGGCCGGGCCGGGCGGTGACAGCCCCAAGGAGCACCGGCCCCTCTGCCCGGTCACTGCTGGGGAGGGCTGTCCCCGAGGAAGGCTCGCCCAGCGCCGGCTGACACCATGTGCACCGCGTCCTCCAGCTCGTAGAAGGCCTGGAAGAGGTCCGGCGAGGTGGCCTGGCACTCCAGGTACCGCCGCAGCGTGGCCAGGCTCCTCCAGACCTCCCGCTCCGAGGGGCAGGGCGGCACGGCCGCCAGCTCGCCCGCGTCCTCGCCCTCCGCCGTGCCCTCGTCCCCGTCCGCCTCCGCCGCGTCCCCGTCGCGCTCCGGGCGCTCCCGGCCGAGCAGACCGGGGGCCGAGCTCAGGGACACGGCCTCGGTGCCGGCGTCGGGGGTGAAGCCGGCGGCGCGGAAGCAGCCGGCGATGAGCCCCGGGTGGACGTCGCCCCAGGCTTGCGCCAGCATGTGCAGCACGTCCAGCAGGCTGGGCCGGCCCGCGCCGCGCTCCGCCGGCAGCCAGCGCAGCAAACGGCGCCGGTAGTGGCCCTTGAGGTCGCCGGCGATGCCGCGGTCCAGGGGCTGGGCCAGGGCGGCGGCCGGCGGGATGAAAACCATCCTGACGTTGGACAGCTGGAGGTAGGGGTGCGCCTCGTGCTTGGCCAGCAGGAGCAGGACGCTCTTGCCCCGCAGCCGCATGCCCTCGTTGAACTCCCGCAGCCACTCGGCGAAGAGCGGCGCGCTGAGCCCGGCCGGGCCGCCGGCGCGGTAGCTCCACGGCATCTGCTCCAGGTTGACGCCCCGCAGGCAGCGCGGCCGGGGGCTGTCCCCCACCGCCCGCAGCGGCAGCTTCTCCGAGCCGCTGGCGTTGGCGCACAGCAGCAGCGTCAGCCGCTCGCCGGGGCTCTCGCCGTTACCGGGGGCGCCGGCCGGCAGCGGCACCGCGGTCTCCCCGCAGGCGAAGATCTCGGCGGGCGCGTAGCTGCGGAGGAGCCCGGGCAGCACCGCGCCGGCCCAGTGCTCCGCCGTGGGCTGCTCCGCGTCCCCTTTCTCCGCCGGCGGCTTCTTGCCGTGGCGAGCGCCCAGGCGAGCCAGCCAGCCGCCGCTGGGCTCGGGCTCGGGCCGGGCCGGGTGCCGGGCCCGGAGCTGCAGCAGCGGGCGGCCCACGGGCAGCTCGGCGGCGTGGGCGCCCTGCACCCAGCGCAGCAGCGCGGCCTCCAGCGCCGCGTCCTTCCCCTCCCGCTTGCGCTTGCGCTCGGGGTCGCCGTTGCGGTGCCACTCGCTCAGGATGCGCTCCTTGTTCTTGATGATGCGGCAGATCTGGGGCTGCGACACCCCGAAGCGCTTGGCCAGCTCGCTCTGCGACACCTTGGGGCCCTCCAGCATCTCCAGCACGCGCACCTTCTCGGTCAGCGACAGCTCCTTCCGCTCCTTCCGCGGCGCCGCCGCCGTGCCTCCCTCCGCCGTGCCCGGGGAGCGCCCGGTGCAGGGCCCCGGCCGGTGGGGGCTGCCCGTGGCCCCCAGCCCCGCCGGTTCGGCGAGGCCTGTCCCGCAGCGGCCGCAGGCGTAGCCGAGCTCCGCGCCGCGCCCCAGCCGGTGCCGCACCAGGTCCGGTTTGTGCCCGACGCCGCCTCGGCCGCACTCGGCGCAATCCAGCGGCGGCTCCCCGGGCCGGTAGCGGCGGCTCTCGAAGGCGGGCGGTGCGGCGATGAACCCCCCGTTACCGGCACCGGGGTTCGGCTCCGGCTCGAGGACGCCGCAGTAGCTGCAGCCCCGCTCCCGCAGCGGGACGAGGAAGTCGGCGGGGCCGGCGTGGAGGGACGGGGGCGAGCGGGGCGGTGGGGACACCCCGTCCTCGCTCTTCACCTCCTTGCCCTGCCAGTCCCCTGCGGACACGGGAGCGCGTTGGGGAGCGGCCCAAGTCCCCGGTTCGGCAGGATCCGGGCCGGTGCCCGACTCCTGCTCTCGGTGCCACCTGGCCCCGATCCCGCCCGTCCCCGTGTCCCGCTCACCCTGGGAGGGACCGGCCGGTGCCGCGGGTGGCCGGGGGCTCTGGCGCTCCCCGTAGCGCCCCGCTGCCGCCGCCACCCCATCCTCCCCTCGCTCCACCTCGGCCAGGATGTCGGGCTTGGTGATGGCGTAACCTGTCACAGAGACAAGAGGAGGGACAGCCGGTGATGCCACTCGCCGTGCCAACGGACATGCCACCAGAGGTGACATCGGTCACAACAGGCCAGGGCTGGCTGCCCGTGGTGATGGGTACAGGCAGCCGGTGCGGTCCCGTGGTGACCCCAGAGCCACCCCGTGACCTCCTGCTCCCGGTATCAACCCGGTGAGTGCCGGTCTCCCTCGTGGCCAGGCCACGACCGGCAGTGCCTGGAGCGGAGCCGGGATGGCCCCGTGTCCCATCTCTGCTGTTCCCCGGTGCCTCACCCAGGTCGACGGGATGCTGGCGGTCCTCCTTCATGGCACCGGCACCGTCCCGGTCGTCGGGAAAGGCGGCGGCAGCTGCTCCCGGTGCTGCTCCCGCGCGCGAGGGATGGCGGTGCCTGAGTGATGCCGCGCCGGGATGGCGACGCGCGGCCGGGCGGCGGGACGCGGCGTCGGCGGCGCCCGTGAGGCCGGTGGCGGGGCTGCCGAGCCCCGGTGGGCCGCGGTGGCGTTGCCGCACCTGTCCCCGTCCCCTCCCACCCGCTCGGTCCCGCTCGGTCCCGCCCGGTCCCGCCCGGAGCCGCCGCCGCCCCCTCCTCGCGCGGCCCCGTTACCGGCGGCGGGAGCGCGCGTGACGCCAGGCCCCGCCCCCTCGGCGCTCCGCCCCCCGATTGGCCGCGCCGCCGCCCAATGGGCGCGCGGTCCGCCCGCCGCCGGGGGTCGCTGTGGCGCCGGGCGCCGCCGCCGCCGCTCCCAGCGCGCCCCGCGCCCTCGGCATGGCCGCTCCGCCCCGCCGCTGCTGAGCCGCCGCCGCCGCCCGGCCCCGCCGCCGCCCGCCCGCGCCGCCGCCCCGCACCGCCCGCGCCGCCCCCCGCGCCATGGCCGACTGGGCCCCCGCTGAGGTAAGCGCCGCCGCCGCCCCCCGCCTCCCCCGCCGGCCGCCGCCCCCCGGGCCGGCCCCGCGTCCCGCCCCCCCCGCGGGCTGCGGGCGCGTCCCCGCGCTCAGCGCCGCGCGTTCCCCCCGCAGGAGCTGGAGTGCATGATGGAGCCCCAGGAGCTGGGCCTGGAGCAGCCGCTGGCCGCCCCCGAGCACGGCCCCGGCGGCGAGGCCGAGCTGCCGGCCGCAGAGATCTCCCTGACGCTGGTCACCGAGATCCAGGCCGTGGACAGGAAGGTGGACACCCAGGCCGCGCAGCTGATGAACCTGGAGGGCAGGATGAGGATGGCCGAGACGAAGCTGATCGGCTGCGAGAAAACGGCGGTGGAGTTCGGGAACCAGCTGGAGAGCAAGTGGACGGCGCTGGGCACCCTCATCCAGGAGTACGGGCAGCTGCAGAAGCGGCTGGAGAACATGGAGAACCTGCTGAAGAACAGGAATTTCTGGATCCTGCGGCTGCCCCCGGGGGCAAAAGGGGAAGTCCCCAAGGTAACGGTTTGGGTTTGCTGCTCCCCGATGCAAAACGGAGCTGTTCTGCACGTCTGCTGGGCTCAGAACCCTGTGCCCTGTGCTCACAGCCGCATATCCTGAGCTCACAGCCCCATGCCTTGTATAGCCTCGTCTCCTGTACACTCACAGCCCCATCTCCTGTGCACTTGCAGCCCCTTATCCTGAGCTCACAGCCCCATGCCTTGTACAGCCCCATTTCCTGTGCACTCACAGCCCCATTTCCTGTGCACTGTCAGCCCCATCTTCTTGCATTGACAGCCCCATATTCTGCATTGACAGCCCTACATTTTGCATTGACAGCCCCATATCCTGTGCACTCACAGCCTGATCCCTGCACTGGCAGCCCCATCCCCTGCAGTGACAGCCTGATCCCTGCACTCACAGTCCCATTTTGGGACAGCTGTAGTGCTGAGAGCTGTTCATGGCTCCCCCACAGCCTTGTCCTCCCTTCAGTACCCAGAAGCACCAGCACAGGTCCTGCTGTGTTGGTTATTCCCTGCTCATGCGCGTGTGATCTGGGAGGGATGTCACAAATTCCTGTGTTTGGATCAGGTGGAATTTTGTGGCTCAGCCCTGTGTAACTGGGAAGGCTTGGAAACATCCCCAGGGCTGTTCAGAGGTGATGAACAGCAGAATTGTGTCAAAAAGGAAGTGCAAACGAGCCTGTGCCAGGCCCTGTGCACGGGGCAGTGACAGGAGGAGGCTGAGCAGGGGGAGGTGACAGGGGAAATCCCTGCCGTGTCCCTTGAGGGATGAGGGACGTGGGAAGGAGCAGATGTTCCTGTCTGCACAACACTTGAGGAGTTTGAGTGAGAAAATTGAATGAGAAAACATCCCCAGGTGTTTTTTTGAATGAGAAACAAACCCCGTGGTGCTGCTCCTTGCAGGTCCCCGTGGCCTTCAACGACGCCTCGTTTAACTTTTCTGAGGAGGAGTGGAAGAGCCTCAACGAGTGGCAGAAGGAGCTCTACAGGCACATCATGAAAGGCAACTACGAGGCCGTCATCTCCATGGGTAATGACAGGCCTGGCTTGGCCCTCAGCCTCCTGGCACAGAGTTTTCCTGGGAACTGGTGGATGGAACGTGTGTCCTGCAGGGTCAGGGACGGGTGCTGTGCTCTGGGGAGGTGTCACACAGCCCAGGCTGGCCCTCACAGCCACGCTGAGGGTGGAAGGATGTCGTGAGTGTCACCGCAGGGACGGTGGCTCCCTGATGGTCCCTGCAGCCTGGGAGTGCTGGGATTGTGAGGAGGAGGAGGAGGGCAAGTGAGAGGAGCCTCAATCCAAGCAAAGCTGGGGAAGAGGGAAGTTCCTTTGTCACGCCAAGGTCCACAGATCCACTGTGCTGGGTGCATCAGCCCGCTGGCTGCTTAGGGCAGCAGAGGGTGCCCTGTGCCCTGCCCCTGAGGTTCCTTCCAGCCCTTCTTTCCGTGGGGAGTTGTGCACACTTCCCTTTCCTCTCCCCTGAGGGAGAAGGGAAGTTTGCCGGGTGCTCTGTCCAGCCCCAGGGAGGGGAGCCAGTCCTGCTCGCGGTGCTGCGGGCTCTGCTGGGGCAGAGCTGGGGGTGAGCTCTGCCTCCTGCTTTCCCCTCAGCAGCTCGGGGCAGTGCGTTCCCCGCCAAAGGAACGCGCTCTGCTCGCTCCTGCCAGTCCTGGCTGCGGGAATTCCCTCTGGGGAACGCCTTCCCTTCACAGCACGTTCCAGAAATGACCTTGCCTTGGCTGGACCAGGGCTGGGAGCGCAGATGCCGTCCCTGGTAGCCAGACACTTCCCTGTGCTGAGCCCAGGCTCATCTGCCTCCCTGACATCCAGCTCTGCCCAATCCAGGCCTTTTCTGCTTTTTTTTTTTCCCACATATTTATTTGAACAGAAGTTTCTTGCAGTCCCTGTGTGCCAGGAGAAAGGGGAAGGGTAACCACAGCCCCCAGTCTCTTGTTTCCATACCAGTCCCATGTCCTGCTCCTGAGGCACAGGGGATCTGGGGATCTGAGCCTGGAGCTTAGAGCACCTTTCTGTGCTTCATCCCAAGGTTTCCCTTGAGAAACGAGGTTTAGGGCTTTGGCTCCCGTGTAAGGCAAACGGATCCACCGCAGCAGAGGTGGAGTTTGACCCCCAGGGCCTCTCTCCCTCCCACATGTCTGGAAGTGAAGTTTTCTGCTCCCCGCCCCAGGAGAGATGGTGATTGTCCCCTTTCCCCCGCCAAAATCCGCGAGCAGCCCGGGACTCGGACGCGTAGGACGGAGCGGTCCTGGCTGGAGGGAACGGCACGGGGAGGGCAGTGCTGGCAGCTCTGCTGCCGCCCCTGAGCTGACGCCCCCATTGTAATGGATCTGCGGACCTTAGCGCAGAGGAGGAGACAGGAGAGCCTGCAGGTAAGCCTGGGTGCCTTTCCTTCCTGTCCTCCTCACGCTGCAGGCTGGGAGGTGCTGCTCACCTGAGCAGAGTGTGCTCCTGCATCCAGGGCCCACGCGAGGTGAGCGGGGCAGAGGGCTGGGAGCAGCTTCCCGAGCCTCTCTCGTTTGTTCCCCAGAGAAGGAAGGTTGGTGGGCAAAGGCTGCAGAGTCTCTCTCCCGCCAGGGCAGGGGAAACATCCTCATCCTCTTTTCATGTGCAGACGCTGCCATTTCCAAGCCTGACCTGCTGACACGGATTGAGCAGGGAGAGGATCCCAACGCTGAGGATCAGGAGGACTCTGAGGGAGGAGAGACCCCCACAGACCCCACCACCGGTGAGCCACGAGGTTCCTGGGACTCAGGAGGGAGGTGCAGGCAGGTGTGGGGCTGTTCTGTTTTGTCAGCTCTCCTCAGGTGCAGGGGGGCTTTGCTTTCCCGCTTGTCTCCCACCTGATGCATCCATCTCTCCTGGAATCCTCTAAAGCAGCTGGGAGGTTGAAGTGTAACTCCTGCTCTTTCCTCTTGCACAGAATTTTTCTTCCCTGGGCCCGATGACAGCTCGTGGGGTAAATATGAAGAGACTCTGGCTGAAAGCCACGAAGGCTCTGAGGAAGAGGAGAGCATGGAGGTCCCTGGTACATGTGAGTGCACTGAGCTGCTTTGGGAAGTGTCCTTTGCCTAGATGTGCTTTTGGCTTCCCGGCCTCGTTCCCAGGAGCAGCTCAGCTTTTCTGGATGATGCTTTTCCAGAATTTCAGGAAGTTGCTTTGAGTCACAGTTTATACCATGGGAGATCCTTCACCCTCGGGTACTGTCCAAGCCCATGAAAGAAAATAAGTTTTATTCCCTTTTCCTCTGTTTTTTTGGGCTTATCCTAAAGCACAAGTTCTTAAAGACCTGTCCTGCTTCAGGAACCCTCTTTTTTCCTCTGGCTACCTATCTATAGCTAGATTATATATATAATATTATATTACAATATAATTGAAGGCAGGAAGTTGCTGGAGTGTGTCCAGAGAAGGAAGTGGAGCTGAGGGAGGGTCTGGAACACCAGGATCAGCTGAAGGAGCTGGGAAATGGGCTCAGCCTGGAGAAAAGGAAGCTTGAGGGGACCTTCTGGCTCTGCACAATTCTCTGATAGGAGGAGACAGCCAGGGGGGTCAGGCTTTGCTCCCAGGGAACAGGGACTGGAGGAGAGGAAAGGGCCTCAGGCTGTGCCAGAGAGGGTCAGGTTGGAAATTGGTAAAATTCTTCCCTAAAAGAGCCTGTTACACACTGGGACCACCCAAAGCAGTGGTGGAGTCTCCATTGCTGGAGAGATGTAACATCCATATGGATGTGGCGCTTGGGGACATGGTCAGGGGTGGCCTTCCCAGTGCTGGACTTAATGATTTCCAAGGCCTTTTTCAACCTCAACAATTCCAAGATTCCATGTCCAATCCCTCTGGACAGAGTAGGTGCTCCCAGCTGGCCTCAGAGCCCCGTCAGTGCCAGGCTCTGAGCTGGGTGTGCACAGCAGAGACCCCCCCCGTGTCCCAAGGGAGCTGAGAGAGTAACCCCCCAATCCTTGTGACCCCAAATGACACCCGGTGTCTCTGCTCCACCAGACGAACAGCCGTGCGATGAGGAAGGCTCCGAGCGCCTGGAGCTTTCCAGGTCGTTGACAGGAAAGTGGGAAGAGGAGGAGGAGATGCAGTCGAGCAGCAAGAGCCAGAGCGGGTCGGCCCCGCCGCAGCGAACGGCGACGGGCAACGGGCTGAGGCGCTCGGTGCGCCGCGGGAGAGACTTGGCCAGGAAGGATCCCGAGGAGGCGGCGGCCGACAAGGGGCCCTACATCTGCTGCGAGTGCGGCCAGAGCTTCCTGGACAAGCAGCTCTTCGCCACCCACCAGAAGGCGCACGCCAGCGAGGAGGCCTGCACGTCCCTGGAGCGCGGCGAGAGCTTCCGGCAGAAACCCAAAGCCAAGGGCCAGGGCCCCTCCCGCTCCAAAGGCTCCAAGCGCCCCGACGGGGAGAAGAGCTCGGGCTTCAAGTACGGCTTCGTCAGGCACCAGGTGAACAACATGGTGGAGAGGCCCTACACCTGCTCCCAGTGCAAGGAGAGCTTCAGCCTGGAAGTGAGTCTGATCCTGCACCAGAAGCTGCACACGGGGAAGGGCGACGGGCCGCTGACGTGCACCTACTGCGGGAAGGACTTCCGAGACCTCTCCAAGGCCATCCGCCACCAGCGCATCCACACCGGGGAGAGGCCCTACCAGTGCACCGAGTGCGGCAAGAGCTTCATCCGGCGGGACCACCTGCTCAAGCACTGGCGGGTGCACACCGGGGAGACCCCCTACCAGTGCCCCGTCTGCGGGAAGCACTTCCGCTACAAAGAGTCCCTGAATTGCCACCAGAAAATCCACTCGCGCAACCCGCGGCCCGGCGAGGATTCCCAGCACAACCTGGGCTCGGCGGGCACCCAGACCGACCATTTCTGCGTGAAAAAAGAGACTAAGCAGTAGCCGTGGTGGGGCCGGGGCAGGAGGGCTCGCGGTGACCGTGACGGTCTGGCAGGTGGACGTGCAGCATGATGGCAGGTGACTTGTATCGCAGCTAATCCATGTGGTCATGCTACGAAGCCCGCTTTGGTGAAGCATCCAAGGAATTCCTCTTAAAGACTCTGCTCGGCCGGCCCAGGCGGCTCTGGGACCCCGCGGGGTTCCGTGGCGCTCCCACCGCGGCGCAGGCCCCGCGCTCGCTGTTCCCCACGCAGGGTTGGATTCTGCCCGTAGAGAACGATCCCGAGCGATTCTCTGGGCTCCGTATTTAGCAGGTGTTCCCCCACCTATCTTTGTGCATATTCAGGAGTGACAAGCTTTCGCTTTCTTTTTTCCACTCGTTTCACTGCAAGGCTGGAAGCGCGAGGAGGGAGGGAGGGAAGGAAGGCGCCGCTCCCGGCCGGCCGCTCCCGCTGCGTCGCCGCGTCCCCAAAGGCCGCGAGGCCACGACTGGGATGAAGGCCAGAGAGAGGAGAGGCAGAGAGAGGCGATCGGGGCGCGACGCGGGATTTGTGGAAGGCGGAAAAGCGGAGAGGAGAGCGTGGCAAAGAGCGGGGTGAGATAAAGCAGGTGCAGGAGAAGGGGCTGAGGACATTGGAGCAGGAGGAGTCGGGAAGGGCAGCGTGCGGAGGCGTGCTGGGGTCGCTCACACGAGGAGGACGCGTCTCCGAGCTTCTGGAGGTGTCACTGGCTCCAGCCGGGCTGTGGTTCCCCTCTGGCCCGAGGGAACGGCGCCGCTGGGCCGACACGCAGACTCCTGACAATGAAGGTGATTTTATTTCTATTTTTTAACTGGGTTTGGTCTCACTCAGGTAAGTCTAGACGAGTGAAAGCAGCTTCTCCTAACCCCTGTAAAGAGCTGTTTGGTTTTTAGTTAACTTAGAAGTAGTCTTATTATTATTAATTATTATTATTATTATTATTAATTATGATGATGATAATACTACAAGGAAAGGTGTGACACTATATTTCACAGTTGCTCTAAAACACTTCCATGTATGCGATAACCGCCCGGAGTTTTCCAGCTGTTTGTGTAAATATTGGATGACTTCTGGAGCTGTTGGTGTTGTTCTGAGGTGGCTGTACGTGGTGTCTCTTCGCTCTGTATTGTCAGCTGCTGGTTTGTGACAGTGTTTTGTAATAACTTTTGTAAAGTCTGTCAATACAGTGTTTCCATTCTGAATTCCTTGTCAGCCCTTTGTGAGTACCTGCAGCTCCCTCATCTTGCCCCTTGCTGGAGCTTTTCCAGCTCATTGTGGAGCTCCCTCTTCCTGGTGCTCAGGAGCTTTTCCAGGTGATTGTGGAGCAGGTGAACAGCACAAACCAAGCTGAGCTGAAGAGCCAGGCCTGGCAAACGAGGCTGCTCTGGGATGCTGCATCTGGGATCAGTGGTTTTAACTTGATTTGGGTTTGTGCCTGTGCCACACACAAATGGGGCTGTGGACAGCTGAGGAATCCTTGGATCCGTGGTGGGATGGAGCTGGGACAGGGAGAAGCGCTGGTGGCTGTGGCCACCTTGGAGCTGGGATCAAGGGATGGGTTGGAAGGGGCCTCATAGGGTGCCCAGCTGGTGCCACACACTGGGGGTTTTTCCTTCCAGGCTCCCTCTCAGCCCAGCATTCCTCAGGCTCTTCCCTGCCAGAGCCCAGCACACAGAGAGTTCCCTCTCCCCACCAGAGACCCCCCGAGCTCCAGCGAGCCCCAGGGGTTGTTCCAGCCTGGGACTGGTGTGGGAGGGGAGAGGGCAGCCCTGAGGTCACAGCCACCATGGGGATGTGGCACTTGGGGTCCGCAGAGACCAGGGAGTGCCAGAGTCCCTCAGCCACCCCAGCCCATGCTGGGTGCCCGGGGGGATAGGGTGAGTGACCCAGTGAATCCCCCGTGCTCTGAGTGACCCCAGTGAATCCCCCGTGCTCTGAGTGACCCAGTGAATCCCCAACACTCTGAGTGACCCCAGTGAATCCCCCCCAGTGAATCCCCCGTGCTCTGAGTGACCCCAGTGAATCCCCCACACTCTCAGTGACCCCAGTGAATCCCCCCCAGTGAATCCCCAACACTCTGAGTGACCCAATGAATCCCCCCCAGTGAATCCCCAACACTCTGAGTGACCCCAGTGAATCCCCCCCAGTGAATCCCCAACACTCTGAATGACCCCAGTGAATCCCCAACACTCTGAATGACCCCAGTGAATCCCCCCCAGTGAATCTCTCACACTCTGAGTGACCCCAGTGAATCCCCCACACTCTGGAGCCCCTCCATGGAATGGGGCTGCCCCACATGGACATGGAGATGCTGGAGAAGGATTATGGGGAGAAAGAGAGAGAAAAGAGCTCAGGGAAGGAGTAGCCTGTGGGATCCAGGCTGGGGAGGGTGGGTGCTGCCAAGGGCAAGGCTGAGCACAGCTCTGAGCACACAGGGACACTGAGAGGATGCAAGTGTCCCTCTGTGGTCACACAGACACTGCGGGGACACAAGTGTCCCTCAGGTCACACAGACACGCTGGGGACACTCGAGTGTCCCTCTGTGGTCACACAGGGCTGGTCACAGGCACACAGCTCTCCATGGACACAGCTGTATCCCAGTCCTGCTCACTCCACTCCTGGCAATAACCACACCTGGTGATCCCCACCCATCTCCACAGGGACAGCGTGGAGTCCCTCAGGGTCAGGCACTCCCTGTGCACTGGGATGTACAAGTCCCAGCCAGGGGCACCCCTGAATTCCAGAGCTGCTCCTCGTGTCCCCTCCTGATGGATCAGCCCTGGACAGGGGTTGTGGATCCCTGGTACAGCCCAGGAGGGGCTTGGACAGGGGGTCTTTTCTTGGGGGTCCCCACCTGCTGCCACACCCCTGTGCCCCCCTAAGCTTGGGTGACCAATCCCACTTGTCCTCTCCCTTTTCCCACACACCAAAGGGATTCCTGCCCTTCCCTGTGCTCAGTGCCACCAACTTTCCCCCAAGGTGTGCCAGGGCTGTGCCAGAGCAGGCAGGGATGGTGAGATGGGGTGGGATGGGGCAGATGGGATAAAGAAGGATACAGTGGGACAGGATGAAAGGAATGAGATGGGATGGAACTGGATGAGATATGGATGGGATGGGATGGGATGGGATGGGATGGGATGGGATGGGATGGGATGGGATGGGATGGGATGGGATGGGATGGGATGGGATGGGAATGGGGATGGGATGGGATGGGATGGGATGGGATGGGATGGGATGGGATGGGATGGGATGGGATGGGATGGGATGGGATGGGACAAGATGTGGGATGGACAGGGTGGGACTGGCTGGGACAAGAGTCACAGCATGGATGGAATGGGATGGGACAGGATGGGATCAGACAGGGTGTACGGAGTGGGATGGGCCGAGGCATGGAGAGGCAGCGCGGATGAGTGGGACAGGAGGGCACGGATGGATAGACAGAATGGGGCAGGACAAGATCGGGAAGGACAGGACAGAATGGACTGGGATGGGAGACAATAGGAATGGATGACGTGAGACGGGAGGGGATGGCACAGGAGAGGACGGGATAGCATGCGATGGGACGGGACAGGATGGGGATGCGATGGGATGCTGCGGTCGGGCCCGGCGGGGAGCCCGAGAGGTGGGAGAGGAGGGGTCGCTCCATTTCCACGGCGCCGCCGCCTCCGGCCGCCATTTCCGAGCCCGCAGGGATGGGCGGCGGGGACCCGACGGGCGGGGCCGGAAAAGCCGCCCCGGGGCCTCCACAGTGACCCCCTGGTCCCTCCCCTGCCCCGCCATGTCGCAGCGAGCCCCCCGCACTCTCTCGCTCGCCCCAGTCAAACCAGCCCCTCCCGTCGCCTCGCACCGCACCCCGTTACTCCTCGGTCCCCCCGTCCCCCCGGCTCCCCGCTGCCAGCCCAGCTCCTCGGGCAATCCCGAGTGCCGCCAACGGCCCCAGCCCCGTCAGTTCCCCAATCCCTCGGTCCCCACAGTCCCCCCCGGTGCCCGCAGTCCCCCCGGTGCCCGCGGTTCGCGGGGCGGGCGGTGCCGTGGGGGGGCCCCGACGGGGCGGGGCGCTGATGCCGTCGGGCCGCCAGGGGGCGCTGTGCGGCGCGCGCCCGCCCCGCTCCGCCCCGCTCCGAGCGCGGTCCGGCGGCGGCAGCGCCCCCTGGCGGCGCGGCGGGGCAGCGGCGCGGCCGGAGCGCCGGACCCGGACCCGGACCCGGAGCCGCGCTCGGTGTCGGAGCCGCCGCCGCCCCCGCCCCGCCGCGTCCGCCCGCTAGGCCCGCGCCGCCTCCGCCCCGCCTCCGCCGCGCCGCGCCCTCGCCCCGCCGCGCCGCCCCGCGCCCAGCCCGATGCCCGGCGGCGGGCGGAGGTGAAGCAGCGAGCGGGCGCTGGATCCTCCCGGCCGCGGCCCCCGGGGCCCCGGGCACGGAACAAAGGGCCATGGCCGAGGGGGCCCCCGCTCAGGTAAAGGGCGCCCGCCCGGCGCGGGGCCGGGCCCGGCGCGCACCGCCCGCCCGCGGCTCGCGGGCCGCACGTCGGGGCTCGCGGGCCGCGCCGTCGGGGCCGCGGCGGGCGGGGGGGGGCGGCGGGCGGCGGGCGCTGTCAGCGCGCGGGGCCGCGGCCGCCCCCCCGGGGCGACGGGCGGGGACGGGACGGGCGGCCCCGGGGGGGCGGCGGCGCCGCGCCGAACCCGCCCGGGCCTCCGCGGCCGGCGGCGCCCGCGCTGCCGTCGAGGCCGGGCCTGCCCGGCCGCCGCGCCGCCCCCCCCCCCGCCGCCAGGCCCTGCGGCCCCCCGGGACCGACCCGCCGCCGCCCCCGCCTGCCGTGTCACCGCCCGGTCCCCATGGCGACGGGGCGCCCGCAGCCCCCCGGGTGTCCCCTCGCCGTGCCCATGGCAACGGGGCTCGGCCCGCCCGTGTCACCCCGCGCCCCCCCCCCCTCCCGTGTCACCTCCCGGCCCCGCGCTGTCACCTCCCCCCTCCCCCGCCGCCGCGGGTCCTGCCCGTCCCGCGGGACCGGCACGGGGCCGCCGTAAGCGGCTTAGCGGGGACACGGGGACGTCCCCGCCGCCCCGGCGAGCGCCGGGCCCTGCAGCGGCCCCCCCGCGGGGTGCGCATGGCCCCGGGGATGTCCTCGTCGCCCCGGGGGCTCTGTCACGCCGGGGGCGGGCGGGTCTCTATCACCCCGGGAGGGTCCCTGTCCCCCTGGGGGCATCCCCGGCCTGACCCCCGCCCTTGTGTCCGCAGGCGCCGGAGCCGGCGCGGCCGCCGCGCTGCCCCTCGCCCCTCCGGCCAGCGGCCGGCCCCGAGCGCACCTCGGAGCGGGAGACGCAGACGGCTGAGCTGTCCCTGACCGTGGTGGCGGCCGTGCAGGCGGTGGAGCGCAAGGTGGATTCCCACTCCACCCGCCTGCTGGACCTGGAGGGTCGGACGGGGATGGCGGAGAAGAAGCTGATCGACTGCGAGAAGACGGCGGCGGAGCTGGGGAACCAGCTGGAGAGCAAGTGCGCGGCGCTGGGCACCCTCATCCAGGAGTACGGGCTGCTCCAGCGGCGCCTGGAGAACATGGAGAACCTCCTGAAGAACAGGAACTTCTGGATCCTGCGGCTGCCCCCGGGCAGGAAGGGGGAAGTCCCCAAGGTAACGGTGTCCTGGGTAGCGGAGCCGGGCGCTGCTCCCGAAATGCTCCCGGGGCTCCGGCCCGGGCTGGGTGAGCGGGGACAGCCCCTGCTCAGGTGAGCCTCTCTCGCCATTGCAGCTCCCCATTGCAGCTTCCCAGCTCATCCCCTGCTGGGGCTGAAATACGGAGGGACAGAGGCCTGGGAGGACATCCTGGTACTCAGGCCAGAGGTTTCAGTTCTGCTCCACTGCGCTGCGCAGCCCTGGGGCCGTTGACTCTTTTTTTGTTCTTTTTTTTTTTTTTTTTTTTTTTTTTGCCACCATTTCTAGAAACCCTGCAGATTTTGTGGTTTTTCTGTTTTGACCACCTTGACGCTGCAGTCTCCCAGGCCAG
Organism: Ammospiza nelsoni; assembly: GCF_027579445.1. Taxonomy (NCBI): domain Eukaryota; kingdom Metazoa; phylum Chordata; class Aves; order Passeriformes; family Passerellidae; genus Ammospiza; species Ammospiza nelsoni. The sequence goes on along the minus strand of NC_080633.1, from coordinate 1,067,825 downwards.
GGAAGGAGCAAGTGGGAGCTGCTGCTGCAGGGAAGGGGAAAGCTTTGGGGGTCAGGAAGGCAGATGAGCTCCCTGGACATAGCTCTGGAAAGAGCCCACCATCAATATTCAGCTCCTGCTTGAATTTCACAGCCTTCCTGCTGAAAGAGTGTGCAAATGAGACCATGTATGACATGGGAGAGGGAGTATCTGTGGAGAGAGCAGAGAGGATCAGGAAAAGGTGGGTTCAGACCCTGACACCCCCTTAGTGCAGTTGGGGGACAGAACTGGAGCGCTGTGTTCCCTCTGAAGAGCTCCACTCCAGCACGGCACAGTTTGCACATCCTGAATTTATCCTTAGGAATTATTCCTTGGCTAACAAGCTGGGAAGCTGCAGATCGTGGGCGCGCAGTAACCAGGGATAATGGGGAGCCCTGTGGGCCTGGGTAGAGTTTTCCCTGGAGTTCTGGGGTAATTGAATCCGGGAGTTACGTCAGCTCATCCATAGAGATGAGTCCAGCCCAGCTCCTGGGTTTTCTCTCCCTTGTGGTCCCCCAAGCCTGATCTCCCTGCAGAGAGCAGGGACTGAGAGGAGGAGCTCGGGGTCCTTTGGGGGAATCCCAGTCTGTATTCACCATCAGGAACCATCCATTTGGTTGAGTCTTATATTCCCAAAGAAATTCCTACCCCAGAGTTGTTTTAAATGCAAAAAGCAGCTCATGGCTGGCCTCGGAGGAGCTGAAGCCTGGCTGTGTCCAGCTCCTGCTTGAAGGCAGTGTTGGAATTGCAGGTGCCGGTGACCTTCGATGACGTGTCCGTCTATTTCAATGACAAGGAATGGGAGAAGCTGGAGGAGTGGCAGAAGGAGCTCTACAAGAATGTGATGAAGGGGAACTACGAGTCTCTGATCTCCCTGGGTAAATACGGGGCGTCCTTGCCCTTCTGAGGGACAGGAGGCTCCTTCTGGCTCCTCCTTGGAGATCCCCTTGGATGAGACCCAAATGGCCCATTTTAAAGGCTTGAAAACACAGGAGGATTTTTTCAGTCTGGGTTTATTCCAGCTCATGCCGTGGTGGTGTTCTGGCTGGGCAAGGGATGCCCTGTGGGCAGGTGGGGTGGAGACCTCCCAAACCTCTCCCAGACACAGTTATGCCATCCAAAACCTTGATGCTCCTTCCTTCCCCATGGCTGTTGGGAGAGTTTCCCTGCATCCTCTGGGTGTGCAGTGGGTACCAGCCTCTGCACCCCTTCAGAGGATTTTGCGCCCGTGGATGTTCCCGAATGTCCTCATGTGTCCCCTGTGGATGTTCCCGAGTGTCCTCACGTGTCCCCCGCGCGCTGGGAAGAGGTGGAAGCCAATATCAGATTCCCAATGCAGTAATCCCTCTCTCCCACCCCTCTGTCTCTCAACAGACTATGCAATTTCCAAACCTGGTGTTTTGTCTCAGATTGAGCAAGGGGAGGAATCGCGGGGCAGGAATGAGCAGGACCTGGAGGAGAGTGAGATCATTACTGATGCCACGGCAGGTGAGGTGGCACCTTGGCACCAGGGCAGCCCTGGGTTGTGTTCCCAGGAGCTGCTCATCCCAAGGCTGCAGCAGATGTTGCTGGGAGCTGTGGCTGATGTGGTTTATCACGAGAAGCCTTGCCTAGGAGTGGGATAAATTGGGCTGATTGGAGGTTTGGTGTCCAGCTACAGCTCAACATAGAAACCAGGGCAAGCAGAGCCTGGAGAGTTGGGCACTGGGAGCCCTTCCCAGCAAGGGAAGCATCTGCAACCAGACCAGGTCCTCAGGGAGCTGGTGTGCCCAGCAAGGACAGAGAATTGGGTCCCACTGGGAGATCCCATCCACCCAGAAAATCCTCCACCCTCTCTTTGCGTGGATGGTGCCTGGGTTTATCCTTGGAGCATCGTCCCGGGCAGGGAAGCCTGGTCCCAGGCTGTGAGGGCCAAGACTGGGCTGGGAATGGGGCACCGGTGACCCCGACTCCCAGAGCAGCTCCTGCTCTGTGATAAGGGGGCTGATAAGGAGATAAGGAGGTGGCCTGGAAGAGTTGGTGTCGCCTCCACTTGTCATCCCTGATTCCAGGCTGTGCATGTGGGGTCACACCAACGCCCTGCTTGTGCTCTCCATCACAAGGATCTTGAAATTAAATTGAGGCCAGTGGGAAGGGGAAAATCACAGACCCACATGGAGCTGCAGATGGGAGATGTGGGGTGGCTGAGGGGTGCCCCAGGCTGGGTGGAGCGAGTTCCCTGTGCCTGTGAAGGGTCCTGGGCTGGAGCTGGGAGCGTGGCAGGGATGGGTGAAGGGCAGGGGCTGAAGGGAGAGCAGAAGGGAGACCCCTCAGTGGGATCAGCAGCTGGAGCCAGCAGGGATTGCTGGGAGCAGGTCACTCATTCTGGCTCCTGGGAGTGATGGCAGGTGGGAATCTCTCGTTGCTGCAGCTGGAATAAGGGTGGTGATCAAAACAGAGGAGCTCCTTCCTGAAGACAGCCCCGAGAACCCCGAGCTGCACGGGATGTCGGGGCAGTCCGAGGGCAGCTTCCAGAGCCCCGACGAGGAGGCGGCCTGTGAGAGCCCCTACGGCTCCGTGTCCCCCCCGAGGGACCTCCCGGGCACCAGCCTGGGCGACTCCTCCGAGTACGGAGCCGACTTCAGCGAGATCCAGAGGGTCATCGTGCACCACGGGGGCTGCACAGGTGAGGCACTCGGACACGGCTCTGCACACCTGGGGTGTCAGGGACTGGAGGCCCGGGGGGCTGTGGTGGGTTAGGAAAAGGTGGGGAAGGGGTTGGATGGACAGGAGGTGTTAATTCCCCCCCAAAACCAGCACCAGAAGGAAAGTTTCTGCCTGCAGTGACTTCCAAGAGTGGCTCTGGTCACACCTTGAGCTTGGAGGAGGAGGCAGCACGTCCATGGTGGACACAGAACGTGCTCTCCAAGGGCTCCTGTCCTGCTCAGGAGCAGAGCAAACACTGCCCAGTCCTCTGAGTCTGGGAAAAGCCCTGGTTAGGCATGGACACCAAGAGAAGATGTGTCTCAGGTTCTGTGAGAGCCCCAGTGAGCCCTGCTCCCAAAACCCCGCTGTGGCAGAGGGCAGGAGGTCGGTGTGAGGTGTGGAGGAGTGGGTGGTTGCACACTGGACACTGCTGGAGGAATGTGGGAGGTCCTGCAGGTTGCCACATGTGGGAGTTGCTCGGGGCAGCTCCACAGGATAAGGATAGGAAAGAATGTGGCTGGAGCTCTGTGATTTGTGAGCTGCCAGGAGGGAAGGGGAAGGAAGAGGTGATTTTTGGAGAGATGATATGATGGCACCGAGTGTTTCATGTGTAGAATTCTGCTGGTGGAGTCGCAGGTACAGGCCAAGTCCTACAGATGTGCTGTAAGGCTGGGGATGGGAGAGCAGGGAGATGAGAGGCTGGGAATGGTGGGTTCCTTCCTCCTGATGGCTTTGTGGTGGTGTAACACAAACCAAGACACAGAGAGTTGGGCTCTTGAGGGCCTCAACTCCGTCTTGTGGGTGCTGTGGTCTGCTCAAGGCTTTGTGAGGGAAACCAGCCAAGCCACCAGGGGGCTGAAGCTGATCCTTGTCTGAGAGCCACTGCCTCTGCCAGGGCACGGCCCGGCTGGTGGGGCTGGGCAGGAGCTGTGGCTGTGCTGCCAGGATGGGGAGCTGAGCCCCCAGGCCCACAGAGGGGGCAGGCAGAAGGACCTGGGTTTTCCCTTCCTCAGAGGGAAGAGGGCCATGGCTTTGAGACATCCATTCCCATCAGTTTCCTTTTCTTGGGAAAGTGTAGCTGCTCCTCCTGGGAGAGCATTTAGGCCTGGCTCACAGTCCAGTGTGGGGTGACATGAGGGATGACCTGTGGGCCTTTTCTTGGGCCGTGCTGGCTGTGTGTCCTGCCATGTGTCCCTGGGATGGCTGCTGTCACCAAACAAAGTCCCCGGCTCACTTCCAGCCTCGGTGACATGAAGGGGAGCCTGGCCTGCTGCCATCCATCCCACTGCCATCCATCCTGCTGCCATCCAACCCGCTGCCATCCATCCCGCTGCCATTCCATCCCACTGCCATTCCATCCCGCTACCATCCATCCCACTGCCATCCATCCCCCTGCCATCCATCCCGCTGCCATCCATCCCGCTGCCATCCATCCCACTGCCATCCAACCCGCTGCCATCCATCCCACTGCCATTCCATCCCACTGCCATCCATCCCGCTGCCATCCAACCCGCTGCCATTCCATCCCACTGCCATTCCATCCCACTGCCATCCATCCCGCTACCATCCATCCCGCTACCATCCATCCCACTGCCATCCATCCCCCTGCCATCCATCCCACTGCCATCCATCCCCCTGCCATCCATCCCGCTGCCATCCATCCCGCTGCCATCCATCCCGCTGCCATCCATCCCGCTGCCATTCCATCCCGCTGCCATCCATCCCCCTGCCATCCATCCCGCTACCATCCATCCCGCTGCCATCCATCCCCCTGCCATCCATCCCACTGCCCCACTGCCATCCATCCCGCTGCCATTCCATCCCGCTGCCATTCCATCCCGCTGCCATTCCTTCCCCTTGCCATCCATCCCACTGCCATTCCATCCCACTGCCATCCATCCCGCTGCCATCCATCCCGCTGCCATTCCATCCCGCTGCCATCCATCCCCCTGCCATCCATCCCGCTGCCATCCATCCCGCTGCCATCCATCCCACTGCCATCCATCCCACTGCCATTCCATCCCGCTGCCATTCCATCCCGCTGCCATCCATCCCGCTGCCATTCCATCCCGCTGCCATCCATCCCGCTGCCATCCATCCCATTGCCATTCCATCCCACTGCCATCCATCCCACTGCCCCACTGCCATCCATCCCGCTGCCATCCATCTCACTGCCCCACTGCCATCCATCCCGCTGCCATCCATCCCGCTGCCATCCATCCCACTGCCATTCCATCCCACTGCCATTCCATCCCACCGCTCGGCGCTCTGGGAAGGAGAGGGCTGGCTCACTCACCACACCACATGGCAGCAGGGCTGAGGGAAGGGGACAGTCCCAGGCAGGCTGTGCTGTCCCCAGAGCAGAGCTGGCAGCCCCGCGCTGTTTCTGTTGAGCGGTGTTGTTGCATCCCAGTGAAAGGGCAGCAGATGGAGCTGCTCTGAAATCACTCAGCCACCCGAGCCCTGGTGAACCCATGGTCCTTTTATCCCTCACATTCTGCAGCAGCTCAAAGTTGCCAAACCTTTTGGCAGGCGGTTGGAGCGCACCCTCCAGAGGAGCCTGGCTGGGGTGATTTGTCTGAACTCCATGTTTGGGGTCACATGGCCCATCCCAGCGCTCTGGGCTCCACCTGCAGCCCCATTTGTGGCACAGGCTGGCTCCCAGTGCACAAACAGCTGCAGGAACCCATGCAGGTGTTTCTGTAGCACCCAGAGGTATAAGAGGCCACCTCATCCCACCCAATGACCCTAATGCTGTTTGATTTTCCCCCTCAGAGGATGGGATCGTGATCAAGACAGAAGAGGAGGAGGAGGAGGAGGAGGAGGATGACCCCGACACGCTGGAGCCGTGCGCCATGTTCTCGGGCCGGAGCGAGGCGCCGGCGTTCCCCAGCCACGAGGCCGGGCGGGGCTGCGAGGCGCAGTGCAGCTCCAAGGCGCAGCCCCGCAGCCTGGCCCGCGTCAGGAAGGCGTCGGCCTGCGAGAGGGACTCCGGGGACATGAAGCCGGCCAGCGGGCAGCAGCGGAACCGGACGCGGGAGAGACCCTACATCTGCCCCGAGTGCGGCAAGAGCTTCATGCTCAAGATCAACTTCATGATCCACCAGCGCAACCACCTCAAGGAAGGGCCCTACGAGTGCCACGAGTGCGACCTCAGCTTCCGCAACAAGCAGCAGTTCCTGCTGCACCAGCGCAGCCACACGCGCCGCGGCGTGGGGGTCCCGCGGCGCCCCGAGCACGGCCTCAAGCCCCCATCGCGGCCCCCGCCCCCGGGGAAGCCCTACAAGTGCTCCGAGTGCGAGAGCAGCTTCAGCCACAAGTCGAGCCTCAGCAAACACCAGATCACCCACGTCGGGGAGCGGCCCTTCACCTGCGGCGAGTGCCGGAGGAGCTTCCGCCTGCAGATCAGCCTGCTCATGCACCAGAGGATCCACGCGGGCAAGAACGAGATGGCCTTCCTGTGCCCCCAGTGCGGCAAGAACTTCACCCGGCCCTCCCACCTGCTGCGGCACCAGCGGACTCACACCGGCGAGCGGCCCTACCAGTGCAGCCAGTGCGAGAAGACCTTCAGCGAGAAGTCCAAGCTCACCAACCATTACCGCATCCACACGCGGGAGCGCCCGCACGCCTGCGCCGTCTGCGGGAAGGGCTTCATCCGCAAGCACCACCTCCTGGAGCACCAGCGCATCCACACGGGCGAGCGGCCCTACCACTGCACCGAGTGCGGCAAGAACTTCACGCAGAAGCATCACCTCCTGGAGCACCAGCGGGCGCACACCGGCGAGCGGCCCTACCCCTGCACCGAGTGCACCAAGTGCTTCCGCTACAAGCAGTCGCTCAAGTACCACCTGAGGACGCACATGGGAGAGTGAGGGGCTGCCGAGGCTTCCTCTCCCTCCCTCCCTCCATCCCTTCCTCCTCGTCCTCCTTCTCCTCCACTGATCTCTCCCACCCTCCCTCCATCCATCTCCCCCCACCCCGGCTCAGGGCATGGACATCAAGGAAGCTTTGTGTGGTAGCGCCGCTGGTCTGGTGGAGACTCGGCTGATTGGAAATAAATTAATGAATTAAAGCAAGCAACGCGCGGCAAAATTAAAAGATTATATATATAAAAAAAATTAACAGAAGCAGCTGATTTAGGGGGAATCCTCACCAACAAGCAAACAAACCACCAACAAAAGAAACCTGTACACAGGGTGTTTTGCCGGAGTAGGACTCGTAACTGCTTTTTAAATCTACTGTTTGGTTTTTTTTTAATAAATGTGGAGGAACTTTTTATTTGATAAGCAACCTAAGGATGGGCAAGATTTTATTTTCGGGTTTGTTTTCTGTTTGTTTGGTTTGGTTTGTTTTTGTTTTTTTTTTTTTTTGTTAACTGCTCTGTAGGCTGATTCTGGCACAGTCACTTTTTGTCCAGGAGCTCTGTGGAGGCGCTGCTCCGGTCCGGACTGGATGCGACAGGAGGAGCTCCAGCCGGGGGGAGGTTAGTAATTAACAGATGCAGCTGATGAGGAAGTTCTGCGTGTGTGTAGATTGGAAGCGCTGATAGGTGCCTGCCCGGCTCGCGGGGCTGTGATGCACTCCTGAATTATACAATAGAATAAAATTCTAGTTGCAGTAAAAGACCCTTTTTCTGGTAGGACCCCTCCACAAGGCTCCCCCAAACACTCATTCCCGGCGCTCAATCCTCCGACCGGGGCTGGCCCTGCTGCCCCCGAGGGCATGGGGTGCTGTGAGTCTGGCCATTGCCTGCTGTGGGGCCAGCAGGGACTGAGAGCAAGGCCTTGTTGTGTTTAACTGCTCTGCTGTCCTTGAGCCGCTGCCGGGGGCATGGACCGTGCCCTCCTCAATGGCAGGAGCGGTGGGATTCCTGCCCGGGGGAGGAGCAGCTCCAGGCTGGCTCCAAGGAAAGACCTCCCTGCTCCTGGGCACCTGCTGCCGGGGTGGGTGGGACACGATCCACCCCCCTGCTGTTGGTCTGAGCTCCAGTTTGTACCAGCTCAGTTCCTGGGGATCCCAGCTCGTCCTGGCTGCAGCTCCTGAGCTCGGGCAGTGGCTGGGGAAGAGCCATCCGAAGGGCTGGGTCTGGGCTGGTGACACCAACTGAAGCTGGGCTAGTGACGCCAGCTGCCCGGAGCGCGCCGGGCTCCTTCCTGGTGCTGTCAGATCTCATGTGGGACAGTGGCATCAATAAACACAGAGATGATGGGAGAAGTTGTCAGGACCTGTTAATGCCTTTGCAGAACCAAAGTCCTCATCGAGGACCTGGTGTATGAACCCTCCTAAGTTGGGATTTACGACCTCTATGGTGCTAGAATGTGCCAGAGGGCAGCGCAGCCACATGGAGCTGCTGGGAGCCACCAGCTGCTCATTGCTGTGGGTGGCAGCATTTTGGGGCTGCCTGGGCAGGCTGCTGCCCGGGTTCCTGCATTCCCACTGCTGGGGTGGTGCTGCAGCTCCCTGGAAGAAGTTTGGGGTTTCAGGTCAGGGCGTGCTGTCTGACAGGAGCTGACACTTCCATCTCTGGAAGTTGGCCAGGCTGGATGAGGCTTTGAGCAGCCTGGGACAGTGGAAGGTGCTCCTGCCCTTGCAGGGAGGTGGAACAAGATGAGCTTGGAGGTTCCTTGACAGGCAAACCATTCTGGGATTCCATGAAAAGTGCTGTGCTGGGGCTGATGTCCTGGCAGGGAGGTGTGGGGGCAGGACAGGAGGGCCTGGCTGCAGCCCTGGGTCCCTCAGCAGCCTCCCTGCATCCCCCTCACCAGGACTGGATGCAAGTATGGGCAAGGAGGCAATGAAAAGCAGAACTGATTCTGGTTCTCTGTGGCTCGTGTCTGTCACTCTGGCAGTGACAGGGACCTGGCAGAATCCTTTTTTCTTCCTAAGGATGGATGAATTCAGCTTTTTATTGGCAATGAAGCAGCTGAGGTGCCTGTTGTAGCCTGGCCGTGCCCCGCTGTGGCAGGGCCTTGGTGTGGCCAGGCTGGCAGTGCCCGTGCCCTGCTCTGTGTCACTGGCCCCACACAGCAGCTCCTGCCCCTCGTGCTGCTCCTCGCTCGCCACACACGGCTCTAACAGCCTCGGCCACTGGACCCTGCTGGGATTGAGCAACATCCCGGTGACCTGAGCAGCCCAAATGTCACCAATGCCTCTGCAGAGACAGCTCCCGTGCCAGTGGGACAGCACGGCCAGCGTGGCCCTGAGCGCAGGTGGCAGTGACTCTGAAATCTGTCACGGTGGTGACAATTGACAGCGCTGTCCCCTGCTGGGACACGGACTGGACGGCTCCTGTCCCTGCAGCTTGGGCCATGGGTGACAGTCCCCCAGCCTTGCCTGGCCTGGGCTGCTGGCAGAACTGGACACAGATGCAGCCAGAAAGCAGCTCCGGGAACAGGGGACGAGCAGGAGCCACCGCTGTCCCCAGCTGGGGCTGAGATGGGCAGTGTAGGCCCGGGCAGCAGGCCAGGGGCTCCAGATGAGCGGGGACATCAGGCTGTCACCCCGGGCTGCTGCAGGGACGCTGGGCAGGGGCTGGCAGCGCCGCCATGGCCTGTCACAGCCGCTGGCCCAGGGCCTGGGAGCCACCGGGGCAGGGAAGCTGGCGGTGGGGTGGCAGGGACACTCAGCAGGGCACGGCCATGGCAGGGCAGTAAGCGCCTGCAGAGGGATTTGTTCCACTGCCTTATCGTGTCAGGGGCTGGATGGTGCCCCCCAAACTCTCCTTGGGCCCCGGCTGGCAGCACAGCAGAGTGCAGGAGGAGCAGAAGCGACGGCTGAATCCGGGGCCTTGGTTTTGGGCACCCAGCAGCCGCTGGCACTGAGCCCAGGGCAGCAGCACAGAAGGGCCAATGTGGGCCCAGCAGGCCGAGAAGCACCAGGCAGCTCGAGGGGCTCTGCTTCCCTCAGCGCTGCTGCTGCTGCTGCTGCTGTGCGGGTGCTTTGGAGCAGGCTGAGGGTGCTGGAGGCACCGGGAGAGGCGCCGGAGCCGAGCGCTGCGGGGATGGAGGCCGGAGCCCTCGTGGCAGCAGCAGCCGGGCCTTGGGGGCATTTCGGGCGAGCGGGCCGGGCCGGCAGCGCAGGGAGGCAGCGCAGGGTCAGCCTGGGCTCCCTCAGGGCGCAGCTGCCGCCCCGACACAATCCCTTCAGAGCGCCCTGAGGCAGCCCGGCTGGCCGGGAGCGGCTCCGCCCAGAGCCGGGCCTCGGAAGGATCGCGGGGCACGACCTGGGGAAGGGGCTCCGCTCCCAGCTCCGACCGCCATCGGGGCCGGGCCGGGGCAAAGCTCCCAGCCCCGTGACAGGTTATTACGATTCAACTGATTTAAGCATCCCCAGCATCCGCGGGTGCTGGCAGCATCGTGCCGGCTGCGCCCAGGGGGAAGGCCGGGATGAAGGCTCACACTCGCACACACACTTACCCTCAAACTAAACCTTGCACTGACACTCACACTCTCACTCATGCTCACACTCACGCACACCCCAGCCCTCCCTTTCCGCGGCCGCTGCTGCGGCCCCGCTCCCGTGGCCTGCAGACACGGGCACACGCAGCGCACACAGCGGCCCCGTGCTCGTGTTCCCCCGGGGTTTTCCTGCTCCTTCTTCCCCTGCTTGCACACACGCACATGGACATGGACACGCGTGTGAGTAATATCAGATGCAAGCACAGGAATCTGCCCAGGGAGAGAAGGGGACATTCCCAGGCACAGAGCCACAGACACACACACACACACACATTCATAAACACACACCCACATCCCATCGCCCCTTGCCGCCCTCCAGCCCAGCCCGTTCCCGTCGTGCCCAGGCCCGCCCCCGCCGCGGTCGCGGGTCCGGCCCCTTCTGTCCGTTTCCCGCCGTTTGCGGCCATGGCTGAGGAGGCGCTGGCTGTGCGCAAACGCTTCTTGTTCCAGGCCACCTGCCCGGTGTGCCTGGATGTGTTCGAGCAGCCCGTACTCACAGCGTGCGGGCACAGCTTCTGCGGGCAGTGCCTGGCGGCCGTGCTGGGGGACCCCCCGCGCCCCGCCGCCTGCCCTCAGTGCCGCGCCCCGCTGGAGCCGGGCTCGCAGCGCCCCAACCGCTCCCTGGGCGACCTGGCGGAGGTGGTCCGGTCCCTGGAGGAGGTGGCGGCGCGGCCGCGGTGCCCCCAGCACGGCGAGGCCCTGGCGCTGTTCTGCGATCCCTGCGCCGCCCTGCTCTGCGCGCCCTGCCGGGACGGGCCCGAGCACCGCGGGCACCGTGTCCGCCCCGCCGAAGAGGCCGCCCGGGAGCTGCAGGTACGGGGCGGCGCCGCGAGAGGGGCCGGGGGCTTGGGCAGGGGCTGGGGGCCTCGGCTGCCCGGGCTGGGGCGGCCGAGGGGCACAGCTCAGGCTCCCCTCCGGCCACAGGCGGGGATCCCCTGCAGCAGGGGCTGGGCTCCCTCGGGGACAGCCTGGGCTCCCCTGTGGGCACAGCTCCGTGTCCTGTCCGGGCACACGTCGGGGCTCCCTTCAGGGACAGCCTGGGCTCTGCTCTGGCCACGAGCTCCTCTGCCTGTGGCTCTGGGTGCCCTCCGTGCGCGGCTGGGGCTGCTCCGAGCAGGGTCTGGGCTTCCCTCAGGGCGCGGCGCTGCTTCCCCTCCACACACAGCTTCGGCCGTGTCCCCGGCCAGCCACGGAGCTGCGGCCTCAGCCGGCGGCTGCCCGGCCTCCGTGTCTGGCTGCCAGCTTGGGCTGCTGTAGCCACCCTGCTGGGGCTGCTGCTTCTGCCATGGCCTGGCCCCAGCCCACGCAGGAGCCCAGGTCCCTCTCCCTGCTCACCCCTCGGGCTCCCCACATGGTCCCTTGTGCCCCACATGTCCCCAGCCAGGCTTTCTCCCCACAGTGTGGGCTGGGGTCTGGGATCACAGCAACACAGGAGATGCCTCAGAGCAGGTGGAGTTAATACTCCAGCAAATTTATGGGGTGTGCCTGAGTCACTGCTATTGGCACTGCAAACCTCTTCCCAGAAATATCACTTTCAATGTCAAAAGTTGTTTTTTCGAATTAAGAAACAATTTAAACAAACAGAGACTAAAGTGTTTCTACATGAACTTATTCCAGAAATGTTTCTGGCCATAAGAGCTAGTGATTAGGATCTCCCCAGCCTAACTAAAGGGACTTTGGTGAGGTGATTTCTGCCTCTGAGCTTAAAATTCACTCACAGACCCACAAGGGTCACCCACAGTGACTCCCCAGATTGGGATGGTCCCCCCAGGGGTGGTATGGTGACATCATCTCCTTCCTGTGAATGCCACTCCAAAGTTAACAGAAATGCCATTTGTTTAATCCCTGCCCCAGGAGACACTCCAGAGAAACCTTCTTACTTTACAAGAACAGAAGGAAAACTTGAATCACAGAGGAGACCAGAAAAATAAAGACCTGCAGGTGTGTGTTCCTCTCCATGTCCCCCACTGCTCACCCATGTGGCTCCCCAGGAATGTCCCACCTTTCCCTCTCCCCATATATCCTTATCTCCTAATCCATGCCAGCGTTCTTTTCTCTGCCCATCTCATGTGGCCTCCTTGGGCCCATCAACATCCAGACTTGCCCCCCTGTCTCTGTTTGTCCTGCTGCTCCTGTTGCAAACCTCTGGTCCCGTTGTGTGTGATCCTTGTCCCCTCTCTGCAGCAGCCGTGTCCCTGCGGGGCAGCTGGAGCCTGGCTGGGCTCAGGGCCTCCGTGCGGTGCCTTGCAGGTGACAGCGAGGTCGGAGCTGCAGCGAGTGGCTGAGAGCTTTGAGGAGCTGCAGCGGTGCCTGGAGGAGCAGAAGGAGACCCTGCTGGCCCAGCACAACAAGATGTTGAAGGAGCTGGACAAAAAGAGCAAGAAATACACGCGCAGGGTTTTGGAGAGGCAGTCGCTGCTGGACACGGTGATTGCGCAGATCCAGGAGAAGGAGGAGCAGCCGGCGGTCGAGTTCCTCAAGGTGAGGCAGCATCAGCCCTTGGGCACTGAGAGCCCTGCTGGGGCTAGAGACACCCAGCTGGCACCCTCTGCATGCTGGTGCAGGCTGGGGCCATGGTGGGACACTGTGCTGTGACACTGCAGTGTGACACTGTGCTGTGACACCGTGCTGTGACACTGTGCTGTGACACTGTGCTGTGACACTGTGACACTGTGCTGTGACACCGTGCTGTGCCCGCTGTGGGTCAGGGCCCTGAGGGAAGGCAGGGTTGGGATGAGGGGTGGGCTCAGCCCCAGCCCCCTTAAGCTGCTTCACACAGCTGGGCAGCCACTGCAGCTGCCTGGCCCTCGGCAGTGCCACAGCTCTCCTGTGTTTTCTCTCTTGCAGAATGTTGGCACAATCCTGAGCAGGTATGAAACAGGCTCGCTGTCCCTCTCCTCCTGCTCAGCTCCTTTGGGCACAGCTTTAGCAGTGCTGCAGGAGCTTCCAAGGAGGTGGTTTGCCCTGCTGGGGATTTGGCATTCCATGGGATGTTACCCGGGACCAGAGGCCACTGCAGCCCTCCTAAAGATGGGGCTCCTGTGCTGATAGCAGGGACACAGCTGCCCTGGGCTCTGGGGCTGCAGGGATTTCCCTGTTTCCCTGCTGGCCCTGGCTGGTGGCTGGGCTCTGAGCTCCTCTCCCTGTTCCCCTCAGCTGTGAGGCAGCCATGGCCCCGATCCCAGTCTCCCCAGAGCTGCAGAAGAGCATTCAGAGCCTCACTGACGAGAGCCAGCAGGTCATGGCCATGGTGGATAAATTCAGAGGTAAAGCCCTGCTGGCTCTGTGCTGTGCTTCCCCTGGGCTTGGCTGGCAGTGGGAAATCCTCACTGCCTGGGGCTCAGGAGCAAAACGGCTGCTCCAGATGGGAACCCTGCCCAGGATGGGCTGTGCTGGAGCCTGGGGCTCCACACCTGGCTTGCTGCCCTGCTGGGGAGCAGGACAGGTGCCACAGGAGAGACACTCATGCATCTTCCTTTCCTTCTTCCAGTGAACATGTGTCACGAGATAGACTGGCAAAGGGGTAAGTTTGTGGAGCTGCTGAGCACAACTGAGGGGGAAAAGCTTTCCAGGATGAGTGTCCTCATGTCCTTGGGGCAGTGATAGGCTCACAGCACATGTAAACACAGCACCTATCTAGAGCTGAGTGCTGTTGTTTTGACTAGGATTGCTATAAATCTCCAGGTCTGTCCCTGTGCCAGGCAGCACCAGGGATGCTGTCCTGTGACACCAGGCCAGGGCCAGGACAGCAGGAGGCCGTGTCAGGCTGTGCCCAGTTAAGCAGAGGGGCTGTACATGATTTTAGCTGGCATTTAGGTGTGATCAGAAGCGCTTCTGCAGGTGCTCAGGGCCCCCGTGATGCAGCATTGCTGGGCTGAGCTGTGGCTGGCACCATTTGTGCTGAGGCCGCTCTCCACACTCTCCGTTGTTGGGATGATGCACTTGAGCACAGCAGAGTCGTGCCTCAGTTTCCCCCCTGCAGTCCCCGCAGGAGTGGGTTGGGCAGAGGGTCTGGGCTGGTGACACCGCACAGTGACAGCTGTGTGGCCTTGTGGCACGGCCACGGGATGGCAGCAGAACATCCCTGGTGGATGGGCAGCTGGGGCTCTGCAGCTTTGGGGCTGCCTGCTGGCTCGGCAGAGCAGGCTCCGAGCTGGGGGAGCCCTTGGCACAGGAGCAGGGACTGGCCTGGCCCCTCGTGCCTTGCAGCGCTGCCTGCTCACAGCCACGGCATGCCCTGCTCCCCACGGGCTGCACTCTCCAGCAGCTCTGGGAGCAGCTTGAGCAAAGCCCATCGTGTCTGTCCCCTGCCTGTGGGGACACTGCCTGCCTCAGTCCCGCCTCAGGGAGCATCTTTTCACCCTCGGGTGCCAGCGTGGGCACAGGGAGGCTCCCGTGTCCCATGCCAGCCGAGGGGGCTGCAGGAGTGCCCCTGGTGCTCCCAGGACAGGAGCCAGCCCCGTGGTGCAGGTGGAGGAGAGGTGCTGGTTCTGTTCTCAGCAGGCACAGACTGATGTTTCTGTCCCCCTTTAGAGCAGGTGACACTGGACCCAGACACGGCGCATCCTCACCTGCTGCTCTTGGACGACAACAAAGAGGTCTGGTTCAGAAATGAAGAACAAAACCTCCCTGACAACCCCGAGAGGTTCACAGGCAGCTACAGCGTCCTGGGCTCCCAGGGGTTCACATCTGGGAGGCATTACTGGGAGGTGGAGGTTGGAGAAGAGGGCAGCTGGGCCGTGGGGGTGGCCCTGGAGTCTGTGCCCAGGAAGGAGCCAATCTACCATGGCAGCTCTGAAAAGGCCTGGGTGCTGCGACTGGACTGTGGCCACTACGGGGCACAATCTGTGTCCTCTGAGTGTCTGGCACTCAAGGAAAAGCTCCGGAGAATCAGGGTCTGCCTGCACTATGAAATGGGCCTAGTGACCTTCTACAATGCAAGGGATATGACACAGATCATGCAGGTGGAGGCCAACTTCACCGAGAAAGTCTTCCAGTATTTTTCGGTCTCCTCAGAAGGAACCCACATCCGGGTGTGTCACTGACAGGGTGGGATGGCTGCTGGGCCCCTCTTGCATTGCCCTAAGCAGTTGATTGTTCTTTCACACTGGGTGACTGGAGATTTGCACTGAATAGTCTCTATATTGCACTAAATAGTTTATGTTATATCACATGGTTTGTTCTTCCCCTCTCATACCTCATGATTTCCTTCACCCACCCCTCTCCCCAGTACCCTCCCCTGGTCTCTGCCCTGGTTTACCCCTCCTCACTGGTGTCCCACGGGCTGTGCTCCTCGTCCTCTGCACCCCATTCCCCAGGTTAAAAGGCTCCCACCATGAGGCAACAGTCTCTTTCCCACCTTGGAAATAAATGTGCCACGTTGGTCTCTGCATGGAGAAGAGCGCTTCTGGTCTTTTGCTTTCCTCCGTGTGAGATTGAGTGGGCTGGGGTCCATGGCTCGCTGGAATGCACCCGAACAGCTCGTCCAGACACGGATTCTTCCAGGGCCTGCCCGTGCCCTTGTCTGGCTGAGCAGGGAGGAGCTGTGGCAATGACACGGCATCACTCTGCAGCCTCCCTGCAGCTCTGCCTGCCCTGGACCCTCTCTGCAATTTTCTGCATCTCCTCCTGCCCAGTCCTTTGGAGCATTCAAGAAGTGCTGTCCTGCCTGGGGCGTTCTGCGTGCTGCTGTCCTGCCTGGGGGCCATGGGGATGGTGTCCTGCCTCTCCCTGTGGGCACTGAGGCCGCAGAATAACTGGGAGGGAGGAGGGAAGAGGCTCTGCTTGTCCATGCCAGCCTTTGGCAGCACTGCAGGGCTGGGCTGGAGGATGCAGCCACCCCACAGTCAGGAAACCAGGCTGGAGCACCAAGCTGATAATAATGTCTTGAGTTTTATCTTTTATACTTTTTTGATTCTGTGCTGCTTTGTTGTGTAACTTTAAATTTCATGTTAAGTCTTAGCAGGTTCTCTTCTCAGAATAGGTGGACAAAACAATCTTTTTCTGACTTGAGACCAAGGATTCCATGTCCAGGCCCAAAAATTGTAAACAGTGAGATGAGGAGAGAAAAACAAGGAACATGCAACTTCATAACCTAAAGCTGTAATTTGACAAAAAACTGCAATATTCAAATGGAGCAGAACTTATAAAAGCATGAGACCACACTTGTAAAACTGTGAGTGCTCGTCCATTTTGTGACTACTTTGGGTCCCTCTTAGGTGTAGCCCTGGCCGGGCTCTTGTGCATCCCAAGGTGAATCCATGGAGGCCTTGTAATAAATCCCTGCTTTATTCTTTGGAAGGCACCAGCTGCTCATTGCTGTGGGTGGCAGCATTTTGGGGCTGCCTGGGCAGGCTCCTGTCCCCGTTGGTCAGGGATGACACAGACTCCAGGTCAGGAGGCTGAGAGGCCAAAAGCCCTGTGTTTATTAAACCCCATCTATTATAAACTGGTCTGCTACAGGTGGACCTGATTGCTCATTTAATCAACTCATTTTACATGACTGGCTAATTAAGAAGACGCCCTTCAGTAAATATCTTTATGAGAAAAACAACTAGTTAGAAACAGCACCTGCAGATAGTTTACCATTGGATTATCATTCTTTCTCTCTGCCTCCCTAATATTGCCAGACCAATTCATGGGAAAGCTTATCTAGCTTTCTCTCTGACCAGGCTGTCACATCCACTGGCTCCTGCCCGGGTTCCTGCCTTCCCACTGCTGGGGTGGTGCTGCAGCTCCCTGGAAGAAGTTTGGGGTTTCAGGTCAGGGCGTGCTGTCTGACAGGAGCTGACACTTCCATCTCTGGAAGTTGGCCAGGCTGGATGAGGCTTTGAGCAGCCTGGGACAGTGGAAGGTGCTCCTGCCCTTGCAGGGAGGTGGAACACGATGAGCTTGGAGGTTCCTTGCCAGGCAAACCATTCTGGGATTCCATGAAAAGTGCTGTGCTGGGGCTGATGTCCTGGCAGGGAGGTGTGGGGGCAGGACAGGAGGGCCTGGCTGCAGCCCTGGGTCCCTCAGCAGCCTCCCTGCATCCCCCTCACCAGGACTGGATGCAGGTATGGGCAAGGAGGCAATGAAAAGCAGAACTGATTCTGGTTCTCTGTGGCTCGTGTCTGTCACTCTGGCAGTGACAGGGACCTGGCAGAATCCTTTTTTCTTCCTAAGGATGGATGAATTCAGCTTTTTATTGGCAATGAAGCAGCTGAGGTGCCTGTTGTAGCCTGGCCGTGCCCCGCTGTGGCAGGGCCTTGGTGTGGCCAGGCTGGCAGTGCCCGTGCCCTGCTCTGTGTCACTGGCCCCACACAGCAGCTCCTGCCCCTCGTGCTGCTCCTCGCCCGCCACACACGGCTCTAACAGCCTCGGCCACTGGACCCTGCTGGGATTGAGCAACATCCCGGTGACCTGAGCAGCCCAAATGTCACCAATGCCTCTGCAGAGACAGCTCCCGTGCCAGTGGGACAGCACGGCCAGCGTGGCCCTGAGCGCAGGTGGCAGTGACTCTGAAATCTGTCACGGTGGTGACAATTGACAGCGCTGTCCCCTGCTGGGACACGGACTGGACGGCTCCTGTCCCTGCAGCTTGGGCCATGGGTGACAGTCCCCCAGCCTTGCCTGGCCTGGGCTGCTGGCAGAACTGGACACAGATGCAGCCAGAAAGCAGCTCCGGGAACAGGGGACGAGCAGGAGCCACCGCTGTCCCCAGCTGGGGCTGAGATGGGCAGTGTAGGCCCGGGCAGCAGCGCAGGGGCTCCAGATGAGTGGGGACATCAGGCTGTCACCCCGGGCTGCTGCAGGGACGCTGGGCAGGTGCTGGCAGCGCCGCCATGGCCTGTCACAGCCGCTGGCCCAGGGCCTGGGAGCCACCGGGGCAGGGAAGCTGGCGGTGGGGTGGCAGGGACACTCAGCAGGGCACGGCCATGGCAGGGCAGTAAGCGCCTGCAGAGGGATTTATTCCACTGCCTTATCGTGTCAGCACGTGCTGACATCGTGCCCCCCAAACTCTCCTTGGGCCCCGGCTGGCAGCACAGCAGGGTGCAGGAGGAGCAGAAGCGACGGCTGAATCCGGGGCCTTGGTTTTGGGCACCCAGCAGCCGCTGGCACTGAGCCCAGGGCAGCAGCACAGAAGGGCCAATGTGGGCCCAGCAGGCCGAGAAGCACCAGGCAGCTCGAGGGGCTCTGCTTCCCTCAGCGCTGCTGCTGCTGCTGCTGCTGTGCGGGTGCTTTGGAGCAGGCTGAGGGTGCTGGAGGCACCGGGAGAGGCGCCGGAGCCGAGCGCTGCGGGGATGGAGGCCGGACCCCTCGTGGCAGGAGCAGGCGGGCCTTGGGGACATTTCGGGCGAGCGGGCCGGGCCGGCAGCGCAGGGAGGCAGCGCAGGGTCAGCCTGGGCTCCCTCAGGGCGCAGCTGCCGCCCCGACACAATCCCTTCAGAGCGCCCTGAGGCAGCCCGGCTGGCCGGGAGCGGCTCCGCCCAGAGCCGGGCCTCGGGAAGGATCGCGGGGCACGACCTGGGGAAGGGGCTCCGCTCCTAGCTCCGACCGCCATCGGGGCCGGGCCGGAGCGAAGCTCCCAGCCCCGTGACAGGTTATTACGATTCAACTGATTTAAGCATCCCCAGCATCCGCGGGTGCTGGCAGCACCTTGCCGGCTGCGCCCCGGGGGAAGGCCGGGATGAAGGCTCACACTCGCACACACACTTACCCTCAAACTAAACCTTGCACTGACACTCACTGTTATGAACAAAAATTTGGTTAATATTTTTTTCTGTGAGAAAAAGTTACCCCTACTGCTGGGCTGCTGCCTTTGTTATTGTAATCATGGGTCGTTGTCGTTAATGGTTGTTTTTGTATTAGTAAAAGCCCTGGCTGGGGCGAGGTAATGGCCCTTCTCCTGGGTGGGGACCTTGCCCGAGGCTAAGTTTTACCTTTCTCAGAATAGTGAAGACACCTGAGAAGGTGGGGGGGGTTATGCAAAGTGACTCCAAGACCACAATGCAGCATGGTCCCCCACTGTACTGAGAAGACCCCAAAAAACAACGAGCCAAATGAGAGTTGAGAGACTGGAGTGATGTCTGAATGTGAGGAGCAGGGCGCTGGGCCTGCAGAGATGCGGGAAACCTTCGTCGTTCCTCACCCTGTCCTCGAGATCCCCCGGGCCAGGACTGGGGGGGTCTGGAGACCCGGACCAAGGCACCATGTGACGGGGACATCACGCCCTAAAGGCTCCCACGAGGCCCGAATACCCCTAGCTCTGCCCCTGGTGGACAGAGCTGTGCATATCCTTCTCCTCTGAGTCGCCCCGGGAGACGACGGGACGCTGCAGACCCGCCGAGCCGCCCAATCCTGAGCTGATCACTTTTAATAAAGGCATTAGAAAGGAGAAGAAGTCTCCTGGCACTTGTCTATTTCACTCACACTCTCACTCATGCTCACACTCACACACACCCCAGCCCTCCCTTTCCGCGGCCGCTGCTGCGGCCCCGCTCCCGTGGCCTGCAGACACGGGCACACGCAGCGCACACAGCGGCCCCGTGCCCGTGTCCCCCCGGGGTTTTCCTGCTCTTTCCTCCCCTGCTTGCACACACGCACATGGACACGGACACGCGTGTGAGTAATATCAGATGCAAGCACAGGAATCTGCCCAGGGAGAGAAGGGGACATTCCCAGGCACAGAGCCACAGACACACACACACACATTCATAAACACACACCCACATCCCATCGCCCCTTGCCGCCCTCCAGCCCAGCCCGTTCCCGTCGTGCCCAGGCCCGCCCCCGCCGCGGTCGGGGGTCCGGCCCCTTCTGTCCGTTTCCCGCCGTTTGCGGCCATGGCTGAGCCGGCGCGGGCTGCGAACGAGCGCCTCTTGTCCCGGACCACCTGCCCGGTGTGCCTGGATGTGTTCGAGCAGCCCGTGGTCACGACGTGCGGGCACAGCTTCTGCGGGCAGTGCCTGGCGGCCGTGCTGGGGGACCCCCCGCGCCCCGCCGCCTGCCCGCAGTGCCGCGCCCCGCTGGAGCCGGGCTCGCAGAACCCCAGCCGCACCCTGGGCGACCTGGCGGAGGATGCCCGGTCCCTGGAGGAGGTGGCGGCGCGGCCGCAGTGCCCACAGCACGGCGAGGCCCTGGCGCTGTTCTGCGATCCCTGCGCCGCCCTGCTCTGCGCGCCCTGCCGGGACGGGCCCGAGCACCGCGGGCACCGTGTCCGCCCCGCCGAAGAGGCCGCCCGGGAGCTGCAGGTACGGGGCGGCGCCGCGAGAGGGGCCGGGGGCTTGGGCAGGGGCTGGGGGCCTCGGCTGCCCGGGCTGGGGCGGCCGAGGGGCACAGCTCAGGCTCCCCTCCGGCCACAGGCGGGGATCCCCTGCAGCAGGGGCTGGGCTCCCTCGGGGACAGCCTGGGCTCCCCTGTGGGCACAGCTCCGTGTCCTGTCCGGGCACACGTCGGGGCTCCCTTCAGGGACAGCCTGGGCTCTGCTCTGGCCACGAGCTCCTCTGCCTGTGGCTCTGGGTGCCCTCCGTGCGCGGCTGGGGCTGCTCCGAGCAGGGTCTGGGCTTCCCTCAGGGCGCGGCGCTGCTTCCCCTCCACACACAGCTTCGGCCGTGTCCCCGGCCAGCCACGGAGCTGCGGCCTCAGCCGGCGGCTGCCCGGCCTCCGTGTCTGGCTGCCAGCTTGGGCTGCTGTAGCCACCGTGCTGGGGCTGCTGCTTCTGCCATGGCCTGGCCCCAGCCCACGCAGGAGCCCAGGTCCCTCTCCCTGCTCAACCCTCGGGGTCTCCACCTGGTCCCTTGTGCCCCACATGTCCCCAGCCAGGCTTTCTCCCCACAGTGTGGGCTGGGGTCTGGGCTCACAGCAACGCAGGAGATGCCTCAGAGCAGGAGGAGTTTGTTAATACTCCAGCAAATTTACGGGGTGTGCCTGAGTCCCTGCTACTGGCACGGCAAACCTCTTCTCGGAAATCACACTTCCAATGTTGGGAGTTGTTTTTTCCAATTAAAAGCCAATTAAAAATCACAAACTCCACGGTTTCCACATGATGGTATTCCAGAAATGTTTCTGGCCATAAGAGGTGTGGATGGGGATCTCCCCAGCCTGAGTTTGTAGAGTTGCGTGGTGTTTCTGAGCTTCAAAACTCACTCCCAGGCACTCAGGGGTTACCCGCAGTGGCTTCCCAGACTAGGATAGTCCCCATAGGTGTTGTTTGGCAACATCCTCTACCCTAATCTGAATGTCATTCCAAAATTATCAAAAATGCATTTTTTTAATCCCTGCCCCAGAAAACACTCAAGGACCATAAGCATAATCTAAAAAAGCAGAGGAACGAATTGAGACGCACAGGAGACCAGAAAATTGAAGACCTGCAGGTGTGTGTTCCTCTCCATGTCCCCCACTGCTCACCCATGTGGCTCCCCAGGAATGTCCCACCTTTCCCTCTCCCCATATATCCTTATCTCCTAATCCATGCCAACGTTCTTTTCTCTGCCCATCTCATGCGGCCTCCTTGGGCCCATCAACATCCAGACTTGCCCGCCTGTCTCCGTTCTTCCTGCTGTTCCTGTTGCAAACCTCTGGTCCCGTTGTGTGTGATCCTTGTCCCCTCTCTGCAGCAGCCGTGTCCCTGCGGGGCAGCCGGAGCCTGGCTGGGCTCAGGGCCTCCGTGCGGTGCCTTGCAGGTGACAGTGAGGTCGGAGCTGCAGCGAGTGGCTGAGAGCTTTGAGGAGCTGCGGCAGTGCCTGGAGGAGCAGAAGGAGACCCTGCTGGCCCAGCTGGAGCAGATGTCCCATGAGCTGGTCAGTAAGAGCGAGGAATACACGCACAGGGTTTTGGAGAGGCAGTCGCTGCTGGACACGGTGATTGCGCAGATCCAGGAGAAGGAGGAGCAGCCGGCGGTCGAGTTCCTCAAGGTGAGGCAGCATCAGCCCTTGGGCACTGTGAGCCCTGCTGGGGCTGGGGACACCCAGCTGGCACCCTCTGCATGCTGGTGCAGGCTGGGGCCATGGTGGGACAATGTGCTGTGACACGGTGACACTGTGCTGTGACACTGTGACACCATGCTGTGACACCGTGCTGTGACACTGTGCTGTGCCACCGCGCTGTGCCCGCTGTGGGTCAGGGCCCTGAGGGAAGGCAGGGTTGGGATGAGGGGTGGGCTCAGCCCCAGCCCCCTTAAGCTGCTTCACACAGCTGGGCAGCCACTGCAGCTGCCTGGCCCTCGGCAGTGCCACAGCTCTCCTGTGTTTTCTCTCTTGCAGGATGTTGGCACAATCCTGAGCAGGTATGAAACAGGCTCGCTGTCCCTCTCCTCCTGCTCAGCTCCTTTGGGCACAGCTTTGGCAGCGCTGCAGGAGCCGCCAAGGAGGTGGTTTGCCCGCTGGGGATTTGGCATTCCATGGGATGTTACCCGGGACCAGAGGCCACTGCAGCCCTCCTAAAGATGGGGTTCCTGTGCTGATAGCAGGGACACAGCTGCCCTGGGCTCTGGGGCTGCAGGGATTTCCCTGCTGGCCCTGGCTGGTGGCTGGGCTCTGAGCTCCTCTCCCTGTTCCCCTCAGCTGTGAGGCAGCCATGGCCCCGATCCCAGTCTCCCCAGAGCTGCAGAAGAGCATTCAGAGCCTCACTGACGAGAGCCAGCAGGTCATGGCCATGGTGGATAAATTCAGAGGTAAAGCCCAGCTGGCTCTGTGCTGTGCTTCCCCTGGGCTTGGCTGGCAGTGGGAAATCCTCACTGCCTGTTGCCTCTGCCTGGGGCTCAGGAGCAAAACAGCTGCTCCAGATGGGAACCCTGCCCAGGATGGGCTGTGCTGGAGCCTGGGGCTCCACACCTGGCTTGCTGCCCTGCTGGGGAGCAGGACAGGTGCCACAGGAGAGACACTCATGCATCTTCCTTTCTTTCTTCCAGTGAACATGTGTCACGAGATAGACTGGCAAAGGGGTAAGTT
Organism: Ammospiza nelsoni; assembly: GCF_027579445.1. Lineage (NCBI taxonomy): Eukaryota > Metazoa > Chordata > Aves > Passeriformes > Passerellidae > Ammospiza > Ammospiza nelsoni. Next base: position 1,044,736 of record NC_080633.1, on the reverse strand, counting down.
TGTGGAGCTGCTGAGCACAACTGAGTGGGAAAAGCTTTCCAGGATGAGTGTCCTCATGTCCTTGGGGCAGTGATAGGCTCACACCACATGTAAACACAGCACCTATCTAGAGCTGAGTGCTGTTGTTTTGACTAGGATTGCTATAAATCTCCAGGTCTGTCCCTGTGCCAGGCAGCACCAGGGATGCTGTCCTGTGACACCAGGCTAGGGCCAGGACAGCAGGAGGCCGTGTCAGGCTGTGCCCAGTTAAGCAGAGGGGCTGTACATGATTTTAGCTGGCATTTAGGTGTGATCACAAGTGCTTCTGCAGGTGCTCAGGGCCCCCGTGATGCAGCATTGCTGGGCTGAGGTGTGGCTGGCACCATTTGTGCTGAGGCCGCTCTCCACACTCTCCGTTGTTGGAATGATGCACTTGAGCACAGCAGAGTCGTGCCTCAGTTTCCCCCCTGCAGTCCCCGCAGGAGTGGGTTGGGCAGAGGGTCTGGGCTGGTGACACCACACAGTGACAGCTGTGTGGCCTTGTGGCACGGCCACGGGATGGCAGCAGAACATCCCTGGTGGATGGGCAGCTGGGGCTCTGCAGCTTTGGGGCTGCCTGCTGGCTCGGCAGAGCAGGCTCCGAGCTGGGGCAGCCCTTGGCACAGGAGCAGGGACTGGCCTGGCCCCTCGTGCCTTGCAGCGCTGCCTGCTCACAGCCACGGCATGCCCTGCTCCCCACGGGCTGCACTCTCCAGCAGCTCTGGGAGCAGCTTGAGCAAAGCCCATCGTGTCTGTCCCCTGCCTGTGGGGACACTGCCTGCCTCAGTCCCGCCTCAGGGAGCATCTTTTCACCCTCGGGTGCCAGCGTGGGCACAGGGAGGCTCCCGTGTCCCATGCCAGCCGAGGGGGCTGCAGGAGTGCCCCTGGTGCTCCCAGGACAGGAGCCAGCCCCGTGGTGCAGGTGGAGGAGAGGTGCTGGTTCTGTTCTCAGCAGGCACAGACTGATGTTTCTGTCCCCCTTTAGAGCAGGTGACACTGGACCCAGACACGGCGCATCCTCGCCTGCTGCTCTCGGACGACAACAAAGAGGTCTGGTTCAGAAATGAAGAACAAAACCTCCCTGACAACCCCGAGAGGTTCACAGGCAGCTACAGCGTCCTGGGCTCCCAGGGGTTCACATCTGGGAGGCATTACTGGGAGGTGGAGGTTGGAGAAGAGGGGAGCTGGGCCGTGGGGGTGGCCCTGGAGTCTGTGCCCAGGAAGGAGCCAATCTGCCATGGCAGCTCTGAAAAGGCCTGGGTGCTGCAACTGGACTGTGGCCACTACGGGGCACAATCTGTGTCCTCTGAGTGTCTGGCACTCAAGGAAAAGCTCCGGAGAATCAGGGTCTGCCTGCACTATGAAATGGGCCTAGTGACCTTCTACAATGCAAGGGATATGACACAGATCATGCAGGTGGAGGCCAACTTCACCGAGAAAGTCTTCCCATATTTTTCGGTCTCCTCTGAAGGAACCCACATCCGGGTGTGTCACTGACAGGGTGGGATGGCTGCTGGGCCCCTCTTGCATTGCCCTAAGCAGTTGATTGTTCTTTCACACTGGGTGACTGGAGATTTGCACTGAATAGTCTCTATATTGCACTAAATAGTTTATGTTATATCACATGGTTTGTTCTTCCCCTCTCATACCTCATGATTTCCTTCACCCACCCCTCTCCCCAGTACCCTCCCCTGGTCCCTGCCCTGGTTTACCCCTCCTCACTGGTGTCCCATGGGCTGTGCTCCTCATCCTCTGCCCCACATTCCCCGGGTTAAAAGTCTCCCACCATGAGGCAACAGTCTCTTTCCCACCTTGGAAATAAACGTGCCACGTTGGTCTCTGCATGGAGAAGAGCGCTTCTGGTCTCTTGTTTTCTTCCTTGTGACATCGAGTGGGCTGGGGTCCATGGCTCGCTGGAATGCACCCAAACAGCCCGTCCAGACACGGATTCTTCCAGGGCCTGCCCGTGCCCTTGGCTGGCTGAGCAGGGAGGAGCTGTGGCAATGACACGGCATCACTCTGCAGCCTCCCTGCAGCTCTGCCTGCCCTGGACCCTCTCTGCAATTTTCTGCATCTCCTCCTGCCCAGTCCTTTGGAGCATTCAAGAAGTGCTGTCCTGCCTGGGGCTGTCTGCGTGCTGCTGTCCTGCCTGGGGGCCATGGGGATGGTGTCCTGCCTCTCCCTGTGGGCACTGAGGCCGCAGAATAATCGGGAGGGAGGAGGGAAGAGGCTCTGATTGTCCATGCCAGCCTTTGGCAGCACTGCAGGGCTGGAGGATGCAGCCACCCTGCACTCTGAAAGCCAGGCTGGAGCCCCAAGCTGATAATGACTCTTTGATTTTTCGGTTCCACAATCTTTGTATTCTCTGCTGCTTTGGTGCATAGCTTTAAACTTCTTGTTAATTGTTAGCAAGTTCTCTTCACAGGGTAGGTAGACAAAACAATCCTTTTGTAGCTTCAGATCAAGGATATAAGGTCTAGGACAAAAAGGATAAATACTGGATTGAAGAGGGAAAAACAAGCAGCATACATAACAAGCAACTTCATAACCTGAACCTGTAATTGCTTCTTAATTAAAACCAATATTCAAAAGGAGCACTGTTATCATATTTCAAGAGTCCCATACCTTCTCAGGGTTTTCCTGAGGGCATCTCTTCACAGCACAGACTCCTTCTCCTGCACATTGTTCCATCTCCTTCCTCAGGGCTCCACCAAGGCTCTCCCTGACTGCCCAGCCCAGCCCCTTTTTATCCCAGTTATCTTCATTGGTCACAGCTGCAGCCCACTGAAGGACAGCACAGCTGCAGCCCATCAAGAACAATTTGGGGTGACCTGGGCAAGGCCACCCATACAATACATATATTTTACTGTGACTCAAGGGTCACCTATAGAGTACAACTTGTAAAGCATGAGACCACACTTATAAAAGTGTGAGCACTCGTCCATTTTGTGACTACTTTGGGTCCCTCTTAGGTGCAGCCCTGGCCGGGCTCTTGTGCATCCCTAGCTGAATCCATGGAGGCCTTGTAATAAATCCCTGCTTTATTCTTTGAGAGTCACCAGCTGCTCATTGCTGTGGGTGGCAGCATTTTGGGGCTGCCTGGGCAGGCTGCTGCCCGGGTTCCTGCATTCCCACTGCTGGGGTGGTGCTGCAGCTCCCTGGAAGAAGTTTGGGGTTTCAGGTCAGGGCGTGCTGTCTGACAGGAGCTGACACTTCCATCTCTGGAAATTGGCCAGGCTGGATGAGGCTTTGAGCAGCCTGGGACAGTGGAAGGTGCTCCTGCCCTTGCAGGGAGGTGGAACAAGATGAGCTTGGAGGTTCCTTGCCAGGCAAACCATTCTGGGATTCCATGAAAAGTGCTGTGCTGGGGCTGATGTCCTGGCAGGGAGGTGTGGGGGCAGGACAGGAGGGCCTGGCTGCAGCCCTGGGTCCCTCAGCAGCCTCCCTGCATCCCCCTCACCAGGACTGGATGCAGGTATGGGCAAGGAGGCAATGAAAAGCAGAACTGATTCTGGTTCTCTGTGGCTCGTGTCTGTCACTCTGGCAGTGACAGGGACCTGGCAGAATCCTTTTTTCTTCCTAAGGATGGATGAATTCAGCTTTTTATTGGCAATGAAGCAGCTGAGGTGCCTGTTGTAGCCTGGCCGTGCCCCGCTGTGGCAGGGCCTTGGTGTGGCCAGGCTGGCAGTGCCCGTGCCCTGCTCTGTGTCACTGGCCCCACACAGCAGCTCCTGCCCCTCGTGCTGCTCCTCGCCCGCCACACACGGCTCTAACAGCCTCGGCCACTGGACCCTGCTGGGATTGAGCAACATCCCGGTGACCTGAGCAGCCCAAATGTCACCAATGCCTCTGCAGAGACAGCTCCCGTGCCAGTGGGACAGCACGGCCAGCGTGGCCCTGAGCGCAGGTGGCAGTGACTCTGAAATCTGTCACGGTGGTGACAATTGACAGCGCTGTCCCCTGCTGGGACACGGACTGGACGGCTCCTGTCCCTGCAGCTTGGGCCATGGGTGACAGTCTCCCAGCCTTGCCTGGCCTGGGCTGCTGGCAGAACTGGACACAGATGCAGCCAGAAAGCAGCTCCGGGAACAGGGGACGAGCAGGAGCCACCGCTGTCCCCAGCTGGGGCTGAGATGGGCAGTGTAGGCCCGGGCAGCAGGCCAGGGGCTCCAGATGAGCGGGGACATCAGGCTGTCACCCCGGGCTGCTGCAGGGACGCTGGGCAGGGGCTGGCAGCGCCGCCATGGCCTGTCACAGCCGCTGGCCCAGGGCCTGGGAGCCACCGGGGCAGGGAAGCTGGCGGTGGGGTGGCAGGGACACTCAGCAGGGCACGGCCATGGCAGGGCAGTAAGCGCCTGCAGAGGGATTTGTTCCACTGCCTTATCGTGTCAGGGGCTGGATGGTGCCCCCCAAACTCTCCTTGGGCCCCGGCTGGCAGCACAGCAGAGTGCAGGAGGAGCAGAAGCGACGGCTGAATCCGGGGCCTTGGTTTTGGGCACCCAGCAGCCGCTGGCACTGAGCCCAGGGCAGCAGCACAGAAGGGCCAATGTGGGCCCAGCAGGCCGAGAAGCACCAGGCAGCTCGAGGGGCTCTGCTTCCCTCAGCGCTGCTGCTGCTGCTGCTGCTGTGCGGGTGCTTTGGAGCCGGGCTGAGAGTGCTGGAGGCCCCGGGTTTAGGACCATTTTGGGAGAAAAACCTTTCAAGGGTTTTCCTCTGGAATGCAAATTCAAGCAGCCCCTCCCTCAACTGGTTCAGAAAAACATTTCCCTGGAGAAAAGTTGAAAAAAAAGTTTTTTTGTGGGGCAAAGAATTCATCAGCAGGAAAATTAAGCCATATGTAACATAAAAACCTCGTGCTGCTCCAAAAGAGATGACAACTCAGGAATCCCCTTTGTGAGCTGTAGCTTGGCTCACTTAATCTCTTATCAGTCCCTCAGGCCCAGGCCTGGTCTGATGGGCCACAGGTGGGAGCTGCCGGTGCTCTTCTGGCTGTTCAGTGCAGAACAGGTTTAAACAGCTCCAATGAAAAGGAAAAGAAAACCCCACAGTCCAAAGATCTTCTCTGCCTCAGCTACTAAAAGTTACTAAGAGCAAAGGAGCGCTTTGTCCCACCGCCTGTCCCTGCTGCAGACAACGCCGAACCGCAGCAGGAACGTGGAGAAGGAGAGAATGCAGTTTTCTAAAAACAAACTCCATGCTTCTTCTTCTGACCCCCTCTTCCCTGTCAGAACCAATCCTAAAGCTGCAAAATTTATTTCTGAGCGACACAGATGACGAGGGATACGAGCATCATAAAGTCACCTCAGGACACTGTACAAGGCCTGGAGATGGGATTTCTGCAGGGCGGCTCCAAGCCGCCGCCACGGCTGAGCCAGGCTGGACGCGTTCCAGCATATTGATATTTATAGGAATTTAAACATTAATCCGGGCGCTGGCTGCGCTCCGCCCGGAGCAAGCCGCGCCTGCCGTACCGTGCGGACTGTGCCCCGGGGCAAGGCCATTCCCGGTCCTGCCCCGCCTCGGCACCTTTCCGTCTATTCCACTCCATCGCGGCCATGGCTGAGGAGGTTCTGGCTGTGCGAGAGAAGCTGTTGGCTGGGGTCACCTGCCCGGTGTGCCTGGATGTGTTCGAGCAGCCCGTGCTCACGGCGTGCGGGCACAGCTTCTGCGGGCAGTGCCTGGCGGCCGTGCTGGGGGACCCCCCGCGCCCCGCCGCCTGCCCGCAGTGCCGCGCCCCGCTGGAGCCGGGCTCGCAGCGCCCCAACCGCTCCCTGGGCGACCTGGCGGAGGTGGTCCGGTCCCTGGAGGAGGTGGCGGCGCGGCCGCAGTGCCCACAGCACGGCGAGGCCCTGGCGCTGTTCTGCGATCCCTGCGCCGCCCTGCTCTGCGCGCCCTGCCGGGACGGGCCCGAGCACCGCGGGCACCGTGTCCGCCCCGCCGAAGAGGCCGCCCGGGAGCTGCAGGTACGGGGCGGCGCCGCGAGAGGGGCCGGGGGCTTGGGCAGGGGCTGGGGGCCTCGGCTGCCCGGGCTGGGGCGGCCGAGGGGCACAGCTCAGGCTCCCCTCCGGCCACAGGCGGGGATCCCCTGCAGCAGGGGCTGGGCTCCCTCGGGGACAGCCTGGGCTCCCCTGTGGGCACAGCTCCGTGTCCTGTCCGGGCACACGTCGGGGCTCCCTTCAGGGACAGCCTGGGCTCTGCTCTGGCCACGAGCTCCTCTGCCTGTGGCTCTGGGTGCCCTCCGTGCGCGGCTGGGGCTGCTCCGAGCAGGGTCTGGGCTTCCCTCAGGGCGCGGCGCTGCTTCCCCTCCACACACAGCTTCGGCCGTGTCCCCGGCCAGCCACGGAGCTGCGGCCTCAGCCGGCGGCTGCCCGGCCTCCGTGTCTGGCTGCCAGCTTGGGCTGCTGTAGCCACCCTGCTGGGGCTGCTGCTTCTGCCATGGCCTGGCCCCAGCCCACGCAGGAGCCCAGGTCCCTCTCCCTGCTCACCCCTCGGGCTCCCCACATGGTCCCTTGTGCCCCACATGTCCCCAGCCAGGCTTTCTCCCCACAGTGTGGGCTGGGGTCTGGGCTCACAGCAACGCAGGAGATGCCTCAGAGCAGGAGGAGTTTGTTAATACTCCAGTAAATTTATGGGGCATGTCTGAGTCCCTGCTACTGGCACTGCAAACCTTTTCCCGGAAATCACACTTCCAATGTTGAGAGTTGGTCTTTTTTTAATTCAAAAACAATTTAAAACCCCACAAACTGCAGGGTTTCCCCATTAAATTATTCCGCAAATGTTTCTGTCCATAAGAGCTGTAGATGGGGATCTCCGCTGCCTGAGTTTGAAGAGTTGGGTGATGTCACTTATCTCAAAAACTCAATCCCAGATACTTAGGGTTTACCCCCAGTAATTGTCTGGATTGGGATTGTCCTCAGAGGCATTGTTTGGTGACATTATCTCCCTCCTGTGAATGCCACTCCAAAATTAACAGAAATGCCATTTTTTAATCCCTTCTCCAGAAGAAACTCCGGAGAAACCTGCTTTATTTACAAGAACAGAAGAAAAAATTGAATCACAGGGTAGACGAGAAAAGTGAAGACCTGCAGGTGTGTGTTCCTCTCCATGTCCCCCACTGCTCACCCATGTGGCTCCCCAGGAATGTCCCACCTTTCCCTCTCCCCATATATCCTTATCTCCTAATCCATGCCAACGTTCTTTTCTCTGCCCATCTCATGTGGCCTCCTTGGGCCCATCAACATCCAGACTTGCCCCCCTGTCTCTGTTTGTCCTGCTGCTCCTGTTGCAAACCTCTGGTCCCGTTGTGTGTGATCCTTGTCCCCTCTCTGCAGCAGCCGTGTCCCTGCGGGGGCAGCCGGAGCCTGGCTGGGCTCAGGGCCTCCGTGCGGTGCCTTGCAGGTGACAGTGAGTTCGGAGCTGCAGCGAGTGGCTGAGAGCTTTGAGGAGCTGCAGCAGTGCCTGGAGGAGCAGAAGGAGACCCTGCTGGCCCAGCTGGTGCAGATGTCCCATGAGCTGGTCAGTAAGAGCGAGGAATACACGCGCAGGGTTTTGGAGAGGCAGTCGCTGCTGGACACGGTGATTGCGCAGATCCAGGAGAAGCGGGAGCAGCCGGCGGTCGAGTTCCTCAAGGTGAGGCAGCATCAGCCCTTGGGCACTGTGAGCCCTGCTGGGGCTGGGGACACCCAGCTGGCAGCCTGTGCATGCTGGTGCAGGCTGGGGCCATGGTGGGACACTGTGCTGTGACACTGTGCTGTGACACTGTGCTGTGACACTGTGACACTGTGCTGTGACACTGTGCTGTGACACTGTGCTGTGACACCGTGCTGTGACACTGTGCTGTGACACCGTGCTGTGCCCGCTGTGGGTCAGGGCCCTGAGGGAAGGCAGGGTTGGGAGGAGGGGTGGGCTCAGCCCCAGCCCCCTTAAGCTGCTTCACACAGCTGGGCAGCCACTGCAGCTGCCTGGCCCTCGGCAGTGCCACAGCTCTCCTGTGTTTTCTCTCTTGCAGGATGTTGGCACAATCCTGAGCAGGTATGAAACAGGCTCCTAAAGATGGGGTTCCTGTGCTGATAGCAGGGACACAGCTGCCCTGGGCTCTGGGGCTGCAGGGATTTCCCTGCTGGCCCTGGCTGGTGGCTGGGCTCTGAGCTCCTCTCCCTGTTCCCCTCAGCTGTGAGGCAATCAAGGCCCCGATCCCAGAGCCAGTTTCCCCAGAGCTGCAGAAGAGCATTCAGAGACTCACTGACGAGAGCCAGCAGGTCATGGACATGGTGGATAAATTCAGAGGTAAAGCCCTGCTGGCTCTGTGCTGTGCTTCCCCTGGGCTTGGCTGGCAGTGGGAAATCCTCACTGCCTGCTGCCTCTGCCTGGGGCTCAGGAGCAAAACGGCTGCTCCAGACGGGAACCCTGCCCAGGATGGGCTTTGCTGGAGCCTGGGGCTCCACACCTGGCTTGCTGCCCTGCTGGAGAGGAGGACAGGTGCCACAGGACAGACACTCATGCATCTTCCTTTCCTTCTTCCAGTGAACCTGCGGAGTGAGATAGACTGGGGCAGAAGGGGTAAGTTTGTGGAGCTGCTGAGCACAACTGAGTGGGAAAAGCTTTCCAGGATGAGTGTCCTCATGTCCTTGGTGCAGAGATGGGCTCACAGCACATCTAAACCCAGCATCTGTCCAGAGCTGAGTCCCATTGTTTTGACTGGGCCTGCTGTACAAATCCAGGTCTGTCCCTGTGCCAGGCAGCACCAGGGATGCTGTCCTGTGACACCAGGCCAGGGCCAGGACAGCAGGAGGCCGTGTCAGGCTGTGCCCAGTTAAGCAGAGGGGCTGTACATGATTTTAGCTGGCATTTAGGTGTGATCAGAAGCGCTTCTGCAGGTGCTCAGGGCCCCCGTGATGCAGCATTGCTGGGCTGAGCTGTGGCTGGCACCATTTGTGCTGAGGCCGCTCTCCACACTCTCCGTTGTTGGGATGATGCACTTGAGCACAGCAGAGTCGTGCCTCAGTTTCCCCCCTGCAGTGCCCGCAGGAGTGGGTTGGGCAGAGGGTCTGGGCTGGTGACACCGCACAGTGACAGCTGTGTGGCCTTGTGGCACGGCCACGGGATGGCAGCAGAACATCCCTGGTGGATGGGCAGCTGGGGCTCTGCAGCTTTGGGGCTGCCTGCTGGCTCGGCAGAGCAGGCTCCGAGCTGGGGCAGCCCTTGGCACAGGAGCAGGGACTGGCCTGGCCCCTCGTGCCTTGCAGCGCTGCCTGCTCACAGCCACGGCATGCCCTGCTCCCCACGGGCTGCACTCTCCAGCAGCTCTGGGAGCAGCTTGAGCAAAGCCCATCGTGTCTGTCCCCTGCCTGTGGGGACACTGCCTGCCTCAGTCCTGCCTCAGGGAGCATCTTTTCACCCTCGGGTGCCAGCGTGGGCACAGGGAGGCTCCCGTGTCCCATGCCAGCCGAGGGGGCTGCAGGAGTGCCCCTGGTGCTCCCAGGACAGGAGCCAGCCCCGTGGTGCAGGCTGGAGGAGAGGTGCTGGTTCTGTTCTCAGCAGGCACAGACTGATGTTTCTGTCCCCCTTTAGAGCAGGTGACGCTGGACCCACAGACATCGAATCCTCACCTGATCCTCTCAAAGAACTGCAAAACCGTCAAGTTAGGAGCTGAAGAACAAAATGTCCCTGACACCCCCAAGAGATTCACGCAATGGTGCAGTGTCTTGGGCACCCAGGGGTTCACATCTGGGAGGCATTACTGGGACGTGGAGGTTGGAGAAGAGGGCTGGTGGGCCGTGGGGGTTGCCCTGGAGTCCGTGCCCAGGAAAGAGCTTCTCGCTCTGCACGGATCTGAGAAGGTCTGGGCCCTTCAGGAGGACTGGAGGGGCCAGTACAGTACAATCTCCAAGACTCCACACCCGCTGGCACTCAGGGAAAATCTCCAGAGAATCAGGGTCTGCCTCGACTATGAAATGGGCCGAGTGACCTTCTACAATGCAAAGGACCTGAGGCAGATCTTGCAGTTGGAGGCCACCTTCACTGAGAAAGTCTTTCCATATTTTTTGCTCTATTTAGAAGAAACCCAGATCCAGGTGTGTGACTGACAGGGTGGGATGGCTGTCGGGCCCCTGCCCCTGCCCTTGGCTGGCTGAGCAGGGAGGAGCTGTGGCAATGACACGGCATCACTCTGGATACAATCATACAAGGACCAGGCCCAAAAGTATAGACAACAGTGAATGGAAGAGAGAAAAACAAGGAGGATGGGACTTCATAACCTAAAGCTGTAATTGGTCAATTAACTCCAGTATTCAAATAGAGCAGAACTTATGAAAGCATGAGACCACACTTACAAAAGTGTGAGCGCTCGTCCATTTTGAGATCACTTTGGGTCCATCTTGGGTGTAGCCCTGGCCAGGCTCTTGTGCTGCCCAAGGTGAATCCATGGAGGCCTTGTAATAAATCCCTGCTTTATTCTTTGAGAGTCACCAGCTGCTCATTGCTGTGGGTGGGAGCATTCTGGGGCTACCTGCTGCTGCTGTGCGGGTGCTTTGGAGCAGGCTGAGGGTGCTGGAGGCACCGGGAGAGGCGCCGGAGCCGAGCGCTGCGGGGATGGAGGCCGGACCCCTCGTGGCAGGAGCAGGCGGGCCTTGGGGACATTTCGGGCGAGCGGGCCGGGCCGGCAGCGCAGGGAGGCAGCGCAGGGTCAGCCTGGGCTCCCTCAGGGCGCAGCTGCCGCCCCGACACAATCCCTTCAGAGCGCCCTGAGGCAGCCCGGCTGGCCGGGAGCGGCTCCGCCCAGAGCCGGGCCTCGGAAGGATCGCGGGGCACGACCTGGGGAAGGGGCTCCGCTCCCAGCTCCGACCGCCATCGGGGCCGGGCCGGGGCAAAGCTCCCAGCCCCGTGACAGGTTATTAAATGTTATAGATGGATAATGAGATGATTTGCCCTCGCAAGTAAAAGATAACTATTGTGTGAATATTAAGAAAAGCTTTAGTGATGTATAGTTATCTTATTGCAGTTTAGATGTCCCCTGTTCTCCCCATGGTTCCTTTCCCCCCCTGTATTGTTGCCATCAGACACCCGAGGCTGTCTAGGACAGGTACAAGGAAGGCTTGTGTTTGTCCCTTACCTGGGGCAGGTGGGAATGGAAAAGCTTGGTGCTTAGGGGGTGCGGCATGGCAACACCTGACCTCCAACCCAGTTACAAGAAAGTAATTTCCACCTATAAATGGCAAAGAAGATCTGGCTGACAGACTTTGGGAAGGGCCAGGGCTGGCTGATAAAACCCCAGGGGTATAAAACACTGAGCATCCATCTTGGAGAAGAACTGGCTCATGGTATGTACACGGGCAGTTTTCCGCTCTGCGAATTTTTCCTTAGGTAGTCCTTTGTTGTATTTTTGTTAAGGTTTAATAAATCTTTTTAAATTGTCAAAGTGAGCAGTTGTGTCTGACAATGGGGGCTTGTACAACCAGGATATAAAGCCTCTTCCCCTGTGGCCCAGGAGATTTCGGAGGAATGGTGCCGCTGCTGATTTTACCAGATCCAACGACTTCTCTTGGGACCATCGGTGATTGCAGGTAAACCTGGGACTACAAGGGACTATATAAAGAAAAGAAGAAGGATCTAGAGGATTGTGAGTATGTGTATGCCTGAACTGTGAGTGAAGTAGTTTTGGGAGTGTGCTTACAGTAAAAGATCCTCATAATTATTCTGGCCAGAATACGGTTCTGTAATCCCAGGATATGAACGTGAGCTTCACATTAGTTATACACAGATTACATTAATAATAGGATTCACATTAGTAATACACAGATCCGTCCTGGTCTGTTGAAGCTTCAGGATAGTGGATGGTTGGAAACAGGGCGGGAGGCGGGTGAGAAGAAGGGAGGAACTCTGGAACGGGCGGGACGCGTGTGCAAGAAGGGCTGAAATGCCGCGGGCGGGATGCGTGAAAGACAAAAGCAGGGGCCTCCGGCAGGCGGGACGCGTAACATTAAGGGAGTTTTTAAAAGCTCGAGAGCAGCTGGAATTGGCCAAGTAGAGATCCACGGTGTTAAAGTGATAGCGAAAATCACCACTCAGCAGAAAATGGCTCTCGTGGCGGCACGGGCAGTCGAAGCAGCTTTCCCGTGCCGCGGGCGGCTGGGGGCAGGAGGAAATCACCATTTAGCGGAAAATGACGCTCGGAGGCGGCGGGGGCCGTGGGTAGCGGAGGGGCGGCCAGCGGCGGCTTTCGCCGAATGCGCGGAGCTCCCGGCCGGGGACCGCGCGTACCGCACGGGCGGCAGCGAGCCGGGAGCCCCTGGCGCGGTGCCTGTCGGCAGCTCCGAGCCAACGGAGCGGGGCTGCGGCCCTCGGACGCACCGGAGCCCAGGGCTGCCGCTAGCAAAGGCTGCCCGCATGGACCAGGGCGCTTCGGAGGCGCGGGAGCACCGGCGCCGAGAGCCTTTGAGCTTTGGGCGGTGGAGCCCAGAGCCGCGGCTCTGTCAGGGCGGGCTGCCGGCCACGGGACAGCCGCTTTCGTAAACCGAGGCATTCGCAGGTGCGGAGCCGCCGGCGGAGCGGGCAGGCTCGGCTGTGCCGTCTTGCCAATGCCAGCGGTGCCCAGCCTGGCGGCGGTGCCGCGGGACGTGTCCAGCGCAGAGCCACAGCCCAGCACGGCGGGGCTGAGCAAAGGCGGGGCGGGAGCGGAGCGGGGCAAGGACCGGCGGCCAGCCCGGGCCGAGCGCGTCTGCCCCGCGGCCGTGCGCTGCGGCTGGCTCCAGGTCGGCTAAGAAACGAACACAAAACCAAAACCAAACCAAAACCCTCCGGCGGGCAGGTCCGGGGCCCGTGCGAGCGGCGGCAAGTGTTAGAGCCGCGGGCAGCCGGTCTGGCTGGATGGCGGAGCCGAGGGAGAGGCGGGACGTGCGCAACCCCCTCTGCCCAGCAGCGCTCCTGGCAGCCTCAGACCATCGGAATGGAGCCGCCACGGCCCGTGGAGACTCGGCACTGCCGGGGAGGGGCAGCTGTGCCCGGCAGGGCTGGCCGGGACACGGAGCTGCAGAACCCGCCGCGATAACATCGGCACGGAGCCGCGAAAACGCGAGAGCACCAGGGCAGCGGCTCAGCAGCTGCTTCCGCTGCTCTTCCGAGAATATGAGGTGCTTTCGCTTTCCAAGAAGAAGGCAAAGCTTCACTTTCTTTTTCTCCCTTTTCTTTCTTTCTTTCTCTCTCTTTTTAAGTAATCAAGGAGACAAGTTCTGTCGGGGAAACCAGCAGTCGTCTCAAAGCATCCCTTTTTTAGTTAAAAGATAAGAGGTATCCCTTCACAAAACACAACCGTGTAGGTCTGAAAGGGGTAGAGAACACCAAGATCCATTTATTTACTCTTTGAGCAGTGCATTTGTAGAGATTTCTTGTTCACTGTCACATATTTAGATGTTGTACATCGCTGGCCAGTTTTGTGTGCAGATCCAGTTGTGATGGATGTTGTGAGATGGGTTGGGAAGCATCTGCTGACATTGCACTTTCATTTGTGCGTTTGGGATCCCCTCATTTGCAAACTTGCAGGGCTTTCCAAGGAAAGCACTTTGCGAGTGCCTTGCAGAGACTTTGCACAGGGATGCTGATGGCAGCGGGACATCTCAGCAGTATCAGAGCCGAGCTGTTCTCCCTGTGTGGGGGGGTTGATGCACTGCCTGACTGTTCTGAATTGCTTGGGCAGTTCAAAGACTGGTTTGATGGGAATTTTTGTGTGCTGCCAAGGTGAGAGATGGGGGATGGCAGTCCAATGCAGTCTTTCTTTAACCTTTGCTTGGAAACAACACTGTCTGATCCCACCCCAAAGGCACGGAAGGTAAAATCCTCCTTCGAAGTGGCAGGGTGGTAACAAACAGTAGATATCCTAGTACTCTCTCCCCAAAAGAGCTCTGGGGAGTGCTTTACACGCATGTGCCAGTGTGTATCTGTGGCTACACGTGTACCAAGGTGTGTGAGTCTGCACAAGCAATACCTGTGTGTGCCTGTGTGCACAGCTCTGAGTGCACACACAGGTACCACGGTGTAGGTGCGTTGTGTGTGTTATTACGTGCGCGTGTGTTCAATTTTCCTCTCAAGTATGACTATGTTGGGTACAGCCCTGTGCTTGTGAGTGTGCACAGGCTCTGTAAGTGTGAGCACAGCCCTATGTAAGATATGTGTGTTGGTAACACAGCCCATATTAGCGTGCACACATTTATATGCTTGTGTTAGTGCACACAGCTCTCTGTCCAAGGAAATCTGGTGTGTGTGAGCACGTGTGCATGAGCAGAGACTGTACATCCATCAGTGAGTGTCTCCGTGGCACACGAGCGGCAGCGTGTGCGAGCAGAGCCTGCACAGCTCCGTGGCTGTGTGCAGGTGTGTGCTGCTGACAGGTACCTCTGCATGCCAAGGCTCCACACCAGTAAACAAATCCCTGTGTGTGTGCACCAGTCCTGCACACAGCCCTGCATGCGGGCACGGGCTGAGCACACCCAGAAACACGGCTCTGGATGCACAGCCCTGTGCCTCCGGCTGTGTGTGACCTGAGAAAACAGAGCTGTGTGTTTGTGTGTGTCGCTGTGTGTGTGTCACTACTGAGCTCTACTGACCAGAGGAGCCCCAGCTCCCTGTCCGCAATATGTACAGCTCAGCTTAGTTTGTAACAGAGATACAAACCAAGCCATTCCAACTGTTGTTATTTACATTCTCACCTTGTGCCTTAATTTTGCTGTAGACTTGGTAAAACCTATAAATGTGTACTGTACTTTGTGAAAGACAAGTGAAAGCTTCGCAACTATTCTAAGTGCTTTAAATAACTGTTTAAGTAATATTTTTGAACAAAAATTTAAATTTTAATTTAATATAATTGTGCTTTGAAAATTACAGGTATCTGTTAAGGGGAGGGACAATGAGAAACATTAAAGTGATTCACTTAAAACTGAAGTAGAGTGAGAACCAGAGGGCAAGACCAGGTTGGCTCCTGTACTCACCACGGAGAAGATCAGAGTAACCCTGCTTCAGGCAGCAACCCTGAGGGCACGGGAGGTGGGGGTAGAAGCCATACTGGACCTCTGTTCACAAACTCTACCAATCATTTCACTTAGAACCCTCTTCCACTGTCCTCGCTCACATCTGATACTATTCATCTCACAGCTGATACTATTAAAAATAAGTTAATTGCTTGAACCAAATAACTGATAAAATATAAAAGGGGAGATTGCTATTGTTGGATAATGAGATGATTTGCCCTGGCAAGTAAAAGATAACTATTGTGTGAATATTAAGAAAAGCTTTAGTGATGTACTTTTATGTTATTGTAGTTTAGATGTCCCCTGTTCTCCCCATGGTTCCCTTTCCCCCCCTGTATTGTTGCCATCAGACACCCGAGGCTGTCTAGGACAGGTACAAGGAAGGCTTGTGTTTGTCCCTTACCTGGGGCAGGTGGGAATGGAAAAGCTTGGTGCTTAGGGGGTGCGGCATGGCAACACCTGACCTCCAACCCAGTTACAAGAAAGTAATTTCCACCTATAAATGGCAAAGAAGATCTGGCTGACAGACTTTGGGAAGGGCCAGGGCTGGCTGATGAAACTCCAGGGGTATAAAAAGCTGAGCATCCATCTGGAACCGGCCCCGTGGTATGCACTGGGGCAGTTCCACGGGCTGCAACTTTTTCCTTATGTAGTCCTTTGTTTTAATTTTGGTAAGTTTAAACAAAGCTTTTTGAATTGTCAAAGTGAACAGTGGTTTCTCATACTAACAATTAAACTGATTTAAGCATCCCCAGCATCTACGGGTGCTGGCAGTACTGTGCTGGCTGCACCCTGGGGGAAGGCTGGGATGAAGGCTAACACTCACACTGACACGCTCACACTTACACTCACCCGACTCCCGTGGGCTGCAGACACGGGCACACGCAGCACACACAGCGGCCCCGTGCCCGTGTCCACACGGGGTTTTCCTGCTCCTTCCTCCCCTGCTTGCACACACGCACACGGACACGGACACGCGTGTGAGCAATGTCAGATCCAAGCACAGGAATCTGCCCAGGGAGAGACGGGGACACTCCCAGGCACAGAGCCACAGACACACACACACACACACACAAACACACACACACACACACACACACACTGTCACACTCATGCACAATCAGAGACACTCACAGTCACACTCTTGCACACACACACTGATACACACACTGATATACTTACACTCTCATACACACAATCTCATAGTTACACGCCCAAGGCCATTCCCGGTCCTGCAGCCCGGCCCTGCCTCGCCCCGGAGCGATCCCGACCGCGGGCCGCTTCCTCCCCGGCAGCTTCCGTCTATTGCGCCCCATGGCGTCCATGGCTGAGGAGCTGCTGGCTCTGCGAGAGAAGCTGTTGGCTGGGGTCACCTGCCCGGTGTGCCTGGATGTGTTCGAGCAGCCCGTGCTCACGGCGTGCGGGCACAGCTTCTGCGGGCAGTGCCTGGCGGCCGTGCTGGGGGACCCCCCGCGCCCCGCCGCCTGCCCGCAGTGCCGCGCCCCGCTGGAGCCGGGCTCGCAGCGCCCCAACCGCTCCCTGGGCAACGTGGCCGGGCTGGCCCGGTCCCTGGAGGAGGAGGCGGCGCGGCCGCGGTGCCCCCAGCACGGCAATGCCCTGGCGCTGTTCTGCGATCCCTGCGCCGCCCTGCTCTGCGCGCCCTGCCGGGACGGGCCCGAGCACCGCGGGCACCGTGTCCGCCCCGCCGAAGAGGCCGCCCGGGAGCTGCAGGTACGGGGCGGCGCCGCGAGAGGGGCCGGGGGCTTGGGCAGGGGCTGGGGGCCTCGGCTGCCCGGGCTGGGGCGGCCGAGGGGCACAGCTCAGGCTCCCCTCCGGCCACAGGCGGGGATCCCCTGCAGCAGGGGCTGGGCTCCCTCGGGGACAGCCTGGGCTCCCCTGTGGGCACAGCTCCGTGTCCTGTCCGGGCACACGTCGGGGCTCCCTTCAGGGACAGCCTGGGCTCTGCTCTGGCCACGAGCTCCTCTGCCTGTGGCTCTGGGTGCCCTCCGTGCGCGGCTGGGGCTGCTCCGAGCAGGGTCTGGGCTTCCCTCAGGGCGCGGCGCTGCTTCCCCTCCACACACAGCTTCGGCCGTGTCCCCGGCCAGCCACGGAGCTGCGGCCTCAGCCGGCGGCTGCCCGGCCTCCGTGTCTGGCTGCCAGCTTGGGCTGCTGTAGCCACCGTGCTGGGGCTGCTGCTTCTGCCATGGCCTGGCCCCAGCCCACGCAGGAGCCCAGGTCCCTCTCCCTGCTCACCCCTCGGGCTCCCCATATGGTCCCTTGTGCCCCACATGTCCCCAGCCAGGCTTTCTCCCCACAGTGTGGGCTGGGGTCTGGGATCACAGCAACGCAGGAGATGCCTCAGAGCAGAAGGAGTTTGTTGATACTCCAGCAAATTTATGGGGCATGTCTGAGTCCCTGCTACTGGCACTGCAAACCTCTTCCCAGAAGTCAGACTTCCAATGTTGAGTTGGTTTTTCTAATTAAAAAAAAACCAAAAAAAATAAAACCCCACAAACTGCAGAGTTTCCACATTAACTTATTCCAGAAATGTTTCTGGCCATAAGACCTGTGGATGGGGTCTCCCCAGCCTGACTAAAGTAACTGTGGAGAGGTGGGTGCTGCCTCTGAGCTGAAAACTCACTCCCAGACCCTCAGAGGTTACGCCCAGGGACTCCCCAGATTGGGATTGTCCCCACAGGTGTTGTTTGGTGACATCATCTCCCTCCTGTGAATGCCACTCCAAAATGAACACAAATGCCTTTTTTTAATCCCTGCCCCAGGAGACACTCCAGAAAAACCTGCTTTCTTTGCAAGAACAGAAGGAAAACTTGAATCACAGAGGAGACCAGAAAAGTAAAGACCTGCAGGTGTGTGACTTGCCCCCCTGTCTCCGTTCTTCCTGCTGCTCCTGTTGCAAACCTCTGGTCCCGTTGTGTGTGATCCTTGTCCCCTCTCTGCAGCAGCCGTGTCCCTGCGGGGCAGCCGGAGCCTGGCTGGGCTCAGGGCCTCCGTGCGGTGCCTTGCAGGTGACAGTGAGGTCGGAGCTGCAGCGAGTGGCTGAGAGCTTTGAGGAGCTGCGGCAGTGCCTGGAGGAGCAGAAGGAGACCCTGCTGGCCCAGCTGGAGCAGATGTCCCATGAGCTGGTCAGTAAGAGCGAGGAATACACGCACAGGGTTTTGGAGAGGCAGTCGCTGCTGGACACGGTGATTGCACAGATCCAGGAGAAGCGGGAGCAGCCGGCGGTCGAGTTCCTCAAGGTGAGGCAGCATCAGCCCCTGGGCACTGTGAGCCCTGCTGGGGCTGGGGACACCCAGCTGGCAGCCTGTGCATGCTGGTGCAGGCTGGAGCCATGGTGGGACACCGTGCTGTGACACTGTGCTGTGACACTGTGCTGTGACACGGTGACACTGTGCTGTGACACTGTGCTGTGACACCGTGCTGTGACACCGTGCTGTGACACTGTGGCGCTGTGCTGTGACACTGTGCTGTGACACTGTGACACCGTGCTGTGCTACCATGCTGTGACACCGTGCTGTGACACTGTGCTGTGACACTGTGCTGTGACACTGTGACACCGTGCTGTGACACTGTGCTGTGACACTGTGCTGTGACACTGTGCTGTGACACCGCGCTGTGCCCTCTGTGGGTCAGGGCCCTGAGGGAAGGCAGGGTTGGGATGAGGGGTGGGCTCAGCCCCAGCCCCCTTAAGCTGCTTCACACAGCTGGGCAGCCACTGCAGCTGCCTGGCCCTCGGCAGTGCCACAGCTCTCCTGTGTTTTCTCTCTTGCAGGATGTTGGCACAATCCTGAGCAGGTATGAAACAGGCTCGCTGTCCCTCTCCTCCTGCTCAGCTCCTTTGGGCACAGCTTTGGCAGCGCTGCAGGAGCCGCCAAGGAGGTGGTTTGCCCTGCTGGGGATTTGGCATTCCATGGGATGTTACCAGGGACCAGAGGCCACTGCAGCCCTCCTAAAGATGGGGTTCCTGTGCTGATAGCAGGGACACAGCTGCCCTGGGCTCTGGGGCTGCAGGGATTTCCCTGCTGGCCCTGGCTGGTGGCTGGGCTCTGAGCTCCTCTCCCTGTTCCCCTCAGCTGTGAGGCAGCCATGGCCCCGATCCCAGAGCCAGTTTCCCCAGAGCTGCAGAAGAGCATTCAGAGACTCACTGACGAGAGCCAGCAGGTCATGGACATGGTGGATAAATTCAGAGGTAAAGCCCTGCTGGCTCTGTGCTGTGCTTCCCCTGGGCTTGGCTGGCAGTGGGAAATCCTCACTGCCTGCTGCCTCTGCCTGGGGCTCAGGAGCAAAACGGCTGCTCCAGACGGGAACCCTGCCCAGGATGGGCTTTGCTGGAGCCTGGGGCTCCACACCTGGCTTGCTGCCCTGCTGGGGAGCAGGACAGGTGCCACAGGACAGACACTCATGCATCTTCCTTTCCTTCTTCCAGTGAACATGTGTCACAAGATAGACTGGCAAAGGGGTAAGTTTGTGGAGCTGCTGAGCACAACTGAGTGGGAAAAGCTTTTCAGGATGAGTGTCCTCATGTCCTTGGTGCAGAGATGGGCTCACAGCCCATCTAAACCCAGCATCTGTCTAGAGCTGAGTCCCATTGTTTTGACTGGGCCTGCTGTACAAATCCAGGTCTGTCCCTGTGCCAGGCAGCACCAGGGATGCTGTCCTGTGACACCAGGCCAGGGCCAGGACAGCAGGAGGCCGTGTCAGGCTGTGCCCAGTTAAGCAGAGGGGCTGTACATGATTTTAGCTGGCATTTAGGTGTGATCACAAGTGCTTCTGCAGGTGCTCAGGGCCCCCGTGATGCAGCATTGCTGGGCTGAGCTGTGGCTGGCACCATTTGTGCTGAGGCTGCTCTCCACACTCTCCGTTGTTGGGATGATGCACTTGAGCACAGCAGAGTCGTGCCTCAGTTCCCCCCCTGCAGTCCCTGCAGGAGTGGGTTGGGCAGAGGGTGTGGGCTGGTGACACCGCACAGTGACAGCTGTGTGGCCTTGTGGCACGGCCACGGGATGGCAGCAGAACATCCCTGGTGGATGGGCAGCTGGGGCTCTGCAGCTTTGGGGCTGCCTGCTGGCTCGGCAGAGCAGGCTCCGAGCTGGGGGAGCCCTTGGCACAGGAGCAGGGACTGGCCTGGCCCCTCGTGCCTTGCAGCGCTGCCTGCTCACAGCCACGGCATGCCCTGCTCCCCACGGGCTGCACTCTCCAGCAGCTCTGGGAGCAGCAGTCACAGACTGATGTTTCTGTCACCCTTTAGAGCAGGTGAGGCTGGACCCACAGACGGCGCATCCTTGCCTGATGCTCTTGGACAACAACAAATTGGTCCAGTTCAGCAGTCATGAACAAAGCCTCCCCAATACCCCCAAGAAGTTCACACGCACTCTCAGTGTCTTGGGCTCCCAGGGGTTCACATCTGGGAGGCATTACTGGGAGGTGGAGGTCGGGGAAAAGGGCAGCTGGGCTGTGGGGGTGGCCCTGGGGTCCGTGCTGCGGAAGGACCTAGTCAGTCTGCTCAGCTCTGAGAAGGTCTGGGCCCTACGACTGCACTGGGCTGGGGAGTACAGTACAATCTGCATAACCCCTGAGGTTCTGGCACTCAGGGAAAAACTCCAGAGAGTCAGGGTCTGCCTGGACTATGAAATGGGCCGAGTGAGCTTCTATAATGCAAAGGACATGAGCCTGATCCTGCAGTTGGAGGCCACCTTCACTGAGAAAGTCTTCCCGTATTTTTGGATCTGCTCAGAAGATACCCAGATCCGGGTGTGTGACTGACAGGCTGGGATGGCTGCCTGGCCCCTGCCCGTGCCCTTGTCTGGCTGAGCAGGGAGGAGCTGTGGCAATGACACGGCATCACTCTGCAGCCTCCCTGCAGCTCTGCCTGCCCTGGACCCTCTCTGCAATTTTCTGCATCTCCTCCTGCCCAGTCCTTTGGAGCATTCAAGAAGTGCTGTCCTGCCTGGAGCTGTCTGCGTGCTGCTGTCCTGCCTGGGGGCCATGGGGATGGTGTCCTGCCTCTCCCTGTGGGCACTGAGGCCACAGAATAATCGGGAGGGAGGAGGGAAGAGGCTCTGCTTGTCCATGCCAGCCTTTGGCAGCACTGCTGGGCTGGGCTGGGCGTGAGGATGCAGTCACCCTGCACTCAGAAGGCCAGGCTGGAGCCCCAAACTGGTAATGATGTCTTCAATTTTATGTTTCATAGTTTTTGGATTCTGTGCTGCTTTGGTGCAGCAAAGACCAAGGATACAAGGTCCCGGCGCAAAAAATAAAAACAACAGAGAATTGAAGAGAGAGAAAGAAGGAGGATGGTACTTCATAACCTAAAACTGTATTTGATAAATTAACTCCAATATTCGAATGAAGCAGAACCTATAAAAGCGTGAGACCACTTGCTTTGGGTCCATCTTGGATGTAGCCCCGGCCAGGCTACTGCCCAAAATAGCCATTGAGGCCTTTTACCAAATCCCAACCTAATTCTTTAACTCTATCTAGCCTGTGTTCTAGGTCAATCTGCATAAGGCCTCAGTTCTGGCACCCCAATGGGACAGAACCCACAGTCCCTGGCTCAGGAAGCCAATGCCTTATCCATTAGTGGTGGTAACTGCTCAAAAATTTGTAAAAAGGAAAATGTTCAGGGATCGATAGCAGGAGTTAGGGAAGAGCAGCAGGAATTGGGGTGTGATGGTGGTCTCTGAGATTTGGTATGCTTGGGCAAAGAGCAAGCACCCCACATATTTATCCAGGAACTGGCATTGTGTGCCTGGCAGGGCTCAGGCAGAGCAACACGGCTTGTGGGTCGTGTCCTGGAGATCTCCTGGATCCAAAGCGATTAGCTGGACACAGCAGGTTCTGGAATCACCAGAGAGACATGGCAGAGGATTTGCCAGGGGCTGGACAGCAAGATCTGCCAACCCTGTGCTGAGGAGAAGCTGCGTGTCCTAAAGAGTTTATGTGGAGTACAAGTGGGGGACTGTCAGTCTCTGCTCCTCTCTCCGGGAACCCCATCCTGGTGTCGCAGGCCAGTGCCCTGCCTTATTTCCCCAGCCGCTCACCAAACCCCCATAAAGTGGCTTTTCCAAAGTGGCTTTTGTTCTCATGGAGAGCTTATTTGAAGAGAAATTATATGGGAAGGGCCCTTTGAGGAGAAATGATATGAGAAGGGCTCTTTGTGTCGGCGAGGCGGTGTTATCTGCTGAATTTGTGCCTTTTTTCGTTCATGTTCCCCATTTTCCCCTCACGCCCAGGCTAAAGGGAGACGGCCGGAAACATGGCGGAAAATACGCGGCTCTGTGAGGCGGGAACTACATTCCCCAGCATGCAACGCAGAGAGCGATAACGCGGCGCGCCTGCTAGGGACACTGGGAAATGTAGTCCTCCCCCCGCACCGGCGCGCATTCCCCCCCTCACCCCCCCCCCGCTTCCTCTTGTCCCTATTGGTCCAGAGAGACGCCAAGCAACCGCCGTGGGCGGGGCCTGGCCGCGGCGCCGCCGTTCCTACTGGCCGGGGCGCGCGCGGTGGGAGGGGAGGTTTGAAAAAAAACAACCCGCCCCCCGCGGGGCTCCGCGCGCTGATTGGCTGAGCCGCGGTTTGGCGCCAGCTTCGGAGCGGGCGACGGGTACTGGTTGGGGTCAAAACGCTGCGGCGGCCGCGCTGTCGGCAGGGACGGGACGGCTGTGCTGGATTCCCGGTCCCCCTCCGATGGATCCCACCCCGAGCGCTTCCCACCGCCGCCGCCTCCTGCTTCTCTCGCCGGCGTCCCCCGCCTCGCCCGCCGTGGTCAAGGCGCTCTTTCAGGATGAGCTCTCGCCTGTCTCGGACCTCCGCCTCACCATGGAGCAGCTGGGGCGCGGGTGAGTCGGGGCCCGGGCATTCTCCTTTTTCTCGCCGCTGTCCTGATCCCCCCAAAAAGTGAGATTTGGAGGCTTTACCGCCCGCTTCTTCGTCCTGCGCCAAGAGAGCTTCTTTCTCCTTTCCGCCATCCCCCCGAGCCCTCCCGGGCACTTTGTCCCCTGTCCAGAGCGTTTTGTTCCCCCTCCCGGACCCGAAGCGAGGCCTAGGGAGGCTCCCCCATATGTGAAACCCCCCAGGGCCGCCTGGAGTCGTTTTCCTTCCGTCCCATCCACCCCCGTACTTCCCTCCCGCGCAGCGAAGCCTTTTGGAATTCCCGCCCGCCCCTCAAAAAAAAAAAAAAAAAAAAACCAACCCCAAACTCCCCTGGGATGTCTCCATGCCCCTGTGAAGCCCCAAAGCCCCAGTTTACCACCCCCTTCCCCAGGCCCTCCGGAATGTCTCTGCTCCCTCCTCGGCCCTGCCTGCCCTCAGGAGAGCTCTCATTTCCTCTCCTGTCCCCCCCATTCCCCAAGGAAGGCCTCGGGGTGCTCCTCTGCCCTCACCCCCCAAAAACCCCAGCGAGGCCTCGTGGGTCCCTCCTTCTCCTTTCCCCCAGCCCCCGGGGAGGCCTCGGGGCTCTCTCGGTGCCCTTCTCCCCCCGGCAGTGAGGCACTGGGGGCTCACGCTGCTGCTCTCCCTCCAGCCCAGGCCTGCAGCACCCCTTCTCCCAGCCCTTCCCCCAAAAACGGCGCCTCCCGGAGCTGTTTCTTCTCCCCACGGCCACCCACGAGGCCTCAGTTGTAGCCCTCCCTCCATGTGTCCCTTGGTGTCCCCCACCCGTTTGCCTTTGCTTCCCTCTGTCCTCTCCTCATGCCGCATGGATCCCCGCTCTGGGACACCTTTCCCCTGCCTCCTGAGCCCTTCCCTCTGTCCCCCGAACCCCTTTGTGTCCCCCCCGTGTCCCCCTGGCTGCCCTGTCCGTCCCAGCCCCGTCGCTGCTCTCTGCTCTGTGGCCCAGGTGCCGCAGCCTGTGCTGGCAGCTGCTCCCGTTCCCCAAACTGCAGCCACAGCTGCTCCATTTTGCTGCTCTCTGAACTCCTCTAATCCCATTATTCCCACAGCTCCTCCCTTGTGGGGCTCCTGTTTTGTCCTGGCCCACTCAGATCTCAATGACCCTCCTGGGTTTTATTTGTTGATTTTCTGTCATTCTCATTTCTGCCACCACCTGCTTTATGGTCCTTCCTTCCTTCAGATTCCTGGGATTCCTGCAGACCATGGGCAGTGCCCCCCTTGGAAGTTATTCAGCCCTTTGAATTTGGAGCCCTGGCTACTTTTTTTTTTCTTTTTTTTTTTTTTTTTTTTTTTTTTTAATTAACCACTTGCTGGAGCCTCACTCAAGTAGCTTTTCCCTTATATATGTGGGGCTCCATGTGATTTTCTTCTCTCTCAGCACTGAGGTTTAGCAGAAAAAACAAAATTTGGGAGGTAACTATCTAGCAAAATGGGTTTGAATTAGAAATTTGGCAATTTTCTCTTGAATTGAAGGGGTGGCTGCCAAAGAGGATTGCAGTTCCAGGAAGGATAACTGGGCTCTGGGAGGAGTCCAGGTGATGCCCACCTGTGCTGTACCTAGCTGCAGTGTTGTGTTTCTTGCTTTTAAAGCAAATCCCAAACTTTCCTTTCCAGGCAGCGTGAAAACCTGGACCAAGACATGGGAACCAAAAATGGATTGCACAGATCAGCCTCTTCAGAGTCCACAGACTCAGGTGGGGCTGCCTCAATTAACAGACATTGATTAGGAATTGGGAAGCAATGCACTTCTGTGTGGCACCTGGGGTTTGGAGAGAGAACTGGCCCTTGGAAGGAGGGAGGCAGGTGGAAAATCCCCAGGAAACCTCTGCAGCTCAGGGCTTGGGTTGTGGATATACATATATATAATTTATTTAAATTTTTTTTTTTTGCTATAATTGTCCTGGAGACTGCGAGCAGTAGGGAGGGAAAACAAGTCCTCCTTTTTTTTCTCTCTTGAAACCCAAACTGTGCCAGTGAGTGGCTCTGTGCTGTGTTCTCCTGTCACCCAGAGCTGGCTGATGATCTGAAACCCCTCAGTTCTGCTACTTCCTGGGAGGATTTCCTGTTTTTCACACGAGTTGTTCTATCTGTGAAAATGAAATAAGCTCTCACCCCATAACTTGTAGATTCCCTCTGGTGCTTCATTGCTGCAGCTGAGGGAAATCACTGTTTCCACCTGGATTTATGCCCCATTTTGAGGGCACTTTCAGCCTAAAAAAGAACTCAGTGAAGTGCTAAAGCACAAATACAGCTCACAGACCATGGAGCAGGACAGAGCAACCAGCCTTGCTAAATCCTCACTTTCTGTGGCTCCTCAGGAGTCCGTGCTGGAGTGACTCTGGATGTGTCTGAAATGCTCTGGGGCTGTAAAGCTGGGCTTGCTTTGTGCTTCTGAAGTGCTTCCTGTTAATCCCAGGACATTCACATCTTTTGACTTCTTATTTTTTGGGAATGAGCCCCAAATTTCTTTGCAGGTATAACTAAAAACATGGCTTAAAAAAAAAAACCTAAAGGACTGAATTGTTTATTAAGGTGTGTGTGAGAGAATAAACAGAGTGCTGAGTGCCAGCACTGTGTTCCATGTGACAGCCCAGGCAGGGCTTGGGGGCATTTTTAAATTCTCAAGCACTGGCACTTGATGATCCACGGCCAAACCCATGGTGAGGAGTGCCTGTAACTCTTTTTTTATTCTGCACTGAGGTCAGTGCAGGTGGGACTTTGCACATGAATTTCCTGGGTCTTTCTGTGGAAATGTGTAGCAGTGTGTGATAGTCCCTGGGTATGGATCAGTGGGAAATCTGTGATATCCCTGGCTATGGATCAGTGGGAAATCTGTGATATCACTGGGTATAAATCAGTGGGAAATGTGTGACATCCCTGGGTATGAATCAAGGGGAAATCTGTGCTATCCCTGGGTATAAATGAGTGGGAAATCTGTGATATCCCTGGCTATGGATTAGTGGGAAATCTGTGACATCCCTGGCTATAAATGAGTGAGAAATCTGTGATATCCCTGGGTATAAATGAGTGAGAAATCTGTGATATCCCTGGCTATAAATCAGTGGGAAATCTGTGATATCCCTGGGTATGGATCAGTGGGAAATGTGTGATATCCCTGGCTATAAATGAGTGGGAAATCTGTGACATCCCTGGCTATAAATGAGTGGGAAATCTGTGACATCCCTGGCTATAAATGAGTGGGAAATCTGTGATATCCCTGGCTATAAATGAGTGAGAAATCTGTGACATCCCTGGCTATAAATGAGTGAGAAATCTGTGACATCCCTGGCTATAAATCAGTGGGAAATCTGTGATATCCCTGGCTATAAATGAGTAGGAAATCTGTGACATCCCTGGGTCTGGATCAGTGGGAAATCTGTGATATCCCTGGGTATAAATGAGTGGGAAATCTGTGACATCCCTGGCTATAAATGAGTGGGAAATCTGTGATATCCCTGGCTATAAATGAGTGGGAAATCCCTGATATCCCTGGCTATAAATGAGTGGGAAATCTGTGACATCCCTGGCTATAAATGAGTGGGAAATCTGTGATATCCCTGGCTATAAATGAGTGGGAAATCTGTGACATCCCTGGCTATAAATGAGTGGGAAATCTGTGATATCCCTGGCTATAAATGAGTGGGAAATCCCTGATATCCCTGGCTATAAATGAGTGGGAAATCTGTGACATCCCTGGCTATAAATGAGTGGGAAATCTGTGATATCCCTGGCTATAAATGAGTGGGAAATCTGTGACATCCCTGGCTATAAATGAGTGGGAAATCTGTGATATCCCTGGCTATAAATGAGTGGGAAATCTGTGACATCCCTGGCTATAAATGAGTGGGAAATCTGTGACATCCCTGGCTATAAATGAGTGGGAAATCTGTGACATCCCTGGCTATAAATGAGTGGGAAATCTGTGACATCCCTGGCTATAAATGAGTGGGAAATCCCTGATATCCCTGGCTATAAATGAGTGGGAAATCTGTGATATCCCTGGGTATAAATGAGTGGGAAATCTGTGACATCCCTGGGTATAAATGAGTGGGAAATCTGTGACATCCCTGGCTATAAATCAGTGGGAAATCTGTGATATCCCTGGCTATGGATCAGTGGGAAATCTGTGATATCCCTGGCTATAAATGAGTGGGAAATGTGTGTCTCCTGTGCAGGTTTGGCTCTGGATTCTCCTGGCCCTGCGAGCTCCCACGATGCCATGGAGGACACGTGAGTGCCCCTGTGTGAAACCTGGTGTGGTTAACCCACCACCCTGGGCTGGTGAGGCCTGGGCAGGGCTTTCCTCTGCTGGCACAGCGCCCTGGGGCTCCCCTGCTGCCCCTCTCCCTGTGCTCCCGAGCTGGAATGCTGGGCTCGGCCCTGCCCCTGCCCAGGGCACTGCAGTGCTGCCTCTCAGCTGGCTGTTGTGCCAGCCACATGGCACTGGCACCCACCTGCAGCCTGGGGCTGCACCAAGGGCTGGCTGAATTGCACCTTTTAACATTTGGTTTAAGTCTGTGCCTTTAGAACCACAGCAACATTTAATTTGGGAAAGACCTCGAAGATCTTCAAGTCCAACCTGTGATATTTTGCTTTTAGGTTTGAGAAAGCGATCAAAGCCAGCAGGCTGAAGTAAGTATAATTCTATTTTAAATTCTTCCTCGGTGTCTCTTTTAGATTATGGAACTGGGGGGTGATTTCTATGCATGTCCCTGCCTTTTAAAGCAAAATGTTGAAATAACTTTGGTTCTTTTTTGTTGTAGCCTTCGAATACCTTTCAGAAGAATCCATT
This sequence comes from Ammospiza nelsoni, assembly GCF_027579445.1. Lineage (NCBI taxonomy): Eukaryota > Metazoa > Chordata > Aves > Passeriformes > Passerellidae > Ammospiza > Ammospiza nelsoni. The sequence continues at coordinate 1,017,000 of NC_080633.1, read as the reverse complement.
CCCTGCCAGTAAGTGAGAGTGGGATTGATGTTTTATACATGTTAAAGGCTTTAGCATGGTTTTGGTTGAATGCATTTAGTTGAATACTTGTTAATTTTCTGGCTTCAACACCAGCTGCTGGGGTGCTTAATGTCAGAACTGCAGTTTGTAAATTCCCATTTCCAATCTCACTTAATTTAGTGTGAAATTTCTGTGGTGTGGCTCCATCTCTGCTGCACTGAAGCATTTTGGTCCCTGTACCAAGATGTCAGCAGAGGATTCCTGCACAGGGTGGGCAAAATCTGTAGTCAGAGGCTTTCCAGCCTTTGTTAACCCCTTTAGTGCTTGAAATGTGCTTGTGCAAGGACTGCTGCACAGTCCTGAGCTGTCCCTTCTGTGTTGTAGCAAAGCCTGCTGGGCTCCAGCCCTGCTCTGAAGAGAAACCACTCTGACTCTCTGGACACTGATGCTTTCCAGCCTTTGGATCAGGATGAAAATAAGGAAAATGTGAGTGCTGTTTCCTGATGCCTGTGGGAGGGGAGGGACAGCTGGATTAGCACATCCCTGCCCAGGGAATGTGATGGGAGAGGATTCAGGTCCCTGCCAGGCTGTTCTTCAGGCACAGCCACCTTTAACTCGGCTTTTCTGAAGGGAACTTGCAGCTCTGATCAGAACTGTTGGCAGGTTAATGAAAATGGGGAGGGCTTTGCCCAGTTCTGCCTTGGTGCCGCTGACCCTGGCTCCTTTCTGGCTGTGGCAGAGGAAAATCTGTTCCCCTGCTTGCTCTGGGCAGGAGCTGCCTCCAGGAGGGGTTTGGGGAGGTCACCCCTGGCTGTCCCCACTGCTGCCATGGGGAGCCCCGGTTCCTCTGGGGTTCAGTGTCCTGGGCCTGCCCTGGCTGCTGGGAATCCTGTGGGCAGTGAGGTGTCAGTGCTTGGTGCCTCCAAGAATGATTTATTTATTCTGCAGAGAACTGGCTGACAGGAATAGAGAAGCCCTGAAGCCTGTAGGTGATGCCAAGAGCATAAACGCTGGATTGTGTTAGGTGAAGCACTGCTGTAACAACTTTAATTTGAAAACATTCACCTTCAGACTATTCTGTTGGCAGCAGGGAGCTTGAGTCCAAAATGTCAGGCAGTTTAACAAAATGGAAAAGATAAAAGGATCCAAGCAGCTGAACACAGTTTGTAATTTTGGTAAAATGATCATTTTGCTGTTTTTTATTTCAGGAATCATTTGAGTTCAAGAAGCCAACCAAACCAGCTTCTCGTGGCTTCCGTGATGGGAGGGGTGTTCCTGCAGCAAGGCAGAATTCATCTCCAGCCCAGGTACTTGGTTCTTCTCAACTAATTCTCACCTAATTCTCTGCCATCAAAATAACCAAATCACGGTTCTGAAGGGGTGATGTCAGATAAATAAGTTTTTTTGCCTGCCAGATAAGAGAATTCTTCTCACCTTTGGCTCATGAGAAATTTGAAACATTGTTCTGGGAAAGATGAGTCAGGACAGAGCTGGGGTTCTGCTCAGTAAGTGAAGGGAGCCTGGACATTGGTTTGGAATGAAATGATCAGTAAAGCTGATACTGAATGTTCAGGCAGATGCATTTGGAACAACAAACCAAACTCTGTAAATGCAGCTGGGTTTTGTGTCCAGATGTGACATCCAGGGAGAAAATTTACCTTATTCATACCCTGTTGTTTAAAAAAAGCAACTGAAAAACCACTGTACAGAGCCAGAGCTGGGGGGCCAAGCCTTGTCTCAGCTGCCTGGATCCAGCAGCCCTTCCAGAATCCTGCTGATCCCTGCCTGTGCTGCAGCTCAGGGCTGGGGATGATGACCACGGTGTTCCTGGAGTGCAGGGAGCCCTGGTGGCCCCTCCTTGGCTGCAGCATCCTGCAGGGAGCAGAGGGAATGCTGTTAAAACTCCTTCTGTCTCCCCTCAGCTGCCCGTGGGGGAAACAGCCTCTGGGGAACAGGAGAGCTCCAGGGCAGCCTTCCTGCAGCAGCATTCCCTGCCCTCCTCGGAGAGTGAGGATGATGATGGCTTCATGGAGCTGCTGGATGACCAGGACTTGAAGGTGTGTGCAGAGGGGATGGGGTGGAGATCCCCAAATCAGCTCTGCCTGATGTGTCTGGTGTGCTGTGGCTGCAGTCAGGGTGCCCAGACTGGGTTTTTGGCAATCACAGAGGCCCAGACTGCTCTGGGTTGGAAGGGACCTTAAAGCTTATCCAGCTCCAATCCCCTTCACACGGGCAGGGACGTGTCCCACAAGGAGATTAATTAGTTCTCATCATCTTTTCTAACTCACACTGGGGTGCCTTTATCTTATAACTGCTCTTTCCCAGTGCAGCCAGTGGGATTTGCTTGGGCTCTGAACAAGTGAATTATTTTTAGTTTGAGGACTGAGAGAATTATTTGAGCAGTTGGCATTTTTCTTTAGAAACTTGCTGAAAAAGTCAGAGGTGGTGATTGCTTTGAGCCACTTAGATACAAAACTGTAAACCCAAGGGACTTTGAAATGCTGAAAGCCCTGGAGGCTCATCTTTGTTAATCAGTCAGTGAATTGATAAACTCACCTTGTCCAACACGTTTCTGCCCAGTTCCATTATTTCCTGAAGAATTGCACTGGGGATGGAGTTAAATCCCTGCAGCTGCTCTGGAGCTGGCTCCAGCTGGGCTGTGCAGCTGGGGCAGGCAGGAGCTGTACCTGCAGTGTGTGTGTGGTGGGGATGAGCAGGATTTCCCTCTCTTGCAGAACGATGAGGAGATGCCCTCGGATGTGTCCAGCCTCTGGACGGCGCCGCTGGTCATGAGGAGAGCAGACAGCAGGGTGAGTGTGCCACAAGGGACAGGGACTGTCACCCCTGCACCCCTGAGAGCAGCCAGCAGGGTGAGTGTCCCACAGGGGACAGGGACTGTCACCCCTGCACCCCTGAGAGCAGACAGCAGGGTGAGTGTCCCACAGGGGACAGGGACTGTCACCCCTGCACCCCTGAGAGCAGACAGCAGGGTGAGTGTCCCACAAGGGACAGGGACTGTCACCCCCTGCATCCCTGAGAGCAGACAGCAGGGTGAGTGTCCCACAAGGGACAGGGACTGTCACCCCCTGCATCCCTGAGAGCAGACAGCAGGGTGAGTGTCCCACAGGGGACAGGGACTGTCACCCCTGCACCCCTGAGAGCAGACAGCAGGGTGAGTGTCCCACAAGGGACAGGGACTGTCACCCCCTGCATCCCTGAGAGCAGACAGCAGGGTGAGTGTCCCACAGGGGACAGGGACTGTCACCCCTGCACCCCTGAGAGCAGACAGCAGGGTGAGTGTCCCACAGGGGACAGGGACTGTCACCCCTGCACCCCTGAGAGCAGACAGCAGGGTGAGTGTCCCACAGGGGACAGGGACTGTCACCCCTGCACCCCTGAGAGCAGACAGCAGGGTGAGTCCCCACAAGGGACAGGGACTGTCACCCCTGCACCCCTGAGAGCAGACAGGGTGAGTGTCCCACAAGGGACAGGGACTGTCACCCCCTGTCCCCTGCACCCCTGAGAGCAGACAGCAGGGTGAGTGTCCCACAAGGGACAGGGACTGTCACCCCCTGTCCCCTGCATCCCTGAGAGCAGGGTGAGTCCCCACAAGGAACAGGGACTGTCACCCCCTGTCCCCTGCATCCCTGAGAGCAGGGTGAGTGTCCCACAAGGAACAGGGACTGTCACCCCCTGCACCCCTGAGAGCAGACAGCAGGGTGAGTGTCCCACAAGGAACAGGGACTGTCACCCCCTGTCCCCTGCATCCCTGAGAGCAGGGTGAGTGTGCCACAAGGGACAGGGACTGTCACCCCTGCATCCCTGAGAGCACAAGCCCTGGCATAACCCCCTGAACGATTCCCTTGGGGCTGTTCACCTGGCAGACTCTGGCAGTGTGGAACAATTGGTGTTTATAGGAATAGAATTTCTTCTTGCACTTCATAAATGTGAGAAGGTCTTGACTTCCCTTATCAGAATCTTGGCGTATGTGGAATTCACTCTGCAGGGACTCACCTGGAATGCTGTAACCTGATGCTTTGATAACAGACTGGGAAAGGAGCTCCAGCAGAAAGCTCTTTAATCTGCTGATAAATTGGCTGCTAATTGATGTAGAGCATTTTGCTGGCTCTTTATCTTGCTTATGCTGCCCCAAGCTCCCCCAGTAACAAGTGTTACTGGAAATGCAAAGCCTGGATAATTCAGATTAACAGCCCCCTGTTGCTCTGCAGTGGTGGTGCCTTAAATGAGGCCAAGATTGGAATAATCTGAAAGCCTGAGTTGTGTTTATTTTCTTTTATAAACCTTTGCTGGACAACTCAACTCCTCTCCTCCCTCGCAGGCCAAGCGGTGCCGGCTGTTTGGCTCTTCATCCATGTCAAGCATTGCAGGAAGAGCCACCCAGAAGAGGATGGAGAGGTCCCAGGAGGAGAATTCCCCAGGGAAAAGCAAGAAGAGGAAAAGCCTGCCAGGAACTTCTGAGGACTCCACGGTTGGTGGCTCAGCATCCAGTTTGTGACACAGAATTGAGGAGGGGACATGCAGAGCTGGGGTCTGGTTTGTGAAGGTTGGTGGGAGCTTTTCCAGGTGGATTTTGGGGCAGCAATTCCACAGTGCTGAGCCTGAGCTCTGCCCTGAGCAGGGAAGCTGAGGGGGCAGTTCAGGGCTTGGCAGTGCACTCCAAGCTGTCAGCTGTGGGAAGCAGGGAACGGGATGTGTGTGTCCTCAAGGATCTCTGACCTGTGTCCTGCAGAGCCTGAAGCTGGTGAGGACCCAGCCCTCCACAGCAGAGATTGAGAGCATTTTGGACAGTGACCAGAGGGACCTTATCGGGGACTTCTCCAAGGTAATTCCAGAGATTCCATGGCCAAGTGTTTGAATGGAGTGTTTTAAGGGCCTCTCTTGGTGGGGATGTCTCAAACCAGCCCAGAAAAACACTTCCCTTTAGAGAGGCTCTTCTGTTCCCTCATAAACCTGCCTTGCTTCTTTGGACTTGGTCTTGGAGGTATTTTCCAACCTTAACAATTCCTTGGTATTCAGACAGCCAGGAGAGGCTGCTGGTGAGAAAGGGGGTGGCCCAGGCTGGACACAAACTGATCCATTTGTGGTTAAAGCCCTATGAAATCCTAGTGTAGGAGCCAAAACCGAAATTCTGTGCCTGGTTTTAGCATTCTTAGGAGCTTTAACTCCTGCAGAGGCTCTGGCCAGCAGGGTGTCTGTCAGAGAGTGAACTGCTGGATGCTGTGCTGTCACCACATGACTCACAGCTGGAATTTTTTCAATCCTGTCTCTTCCAGAGTTATTTATTTGACACTGTCGATGGGAAACATCAAGATTTAAAATACATCGACTCCGAAATGGTGAGTGCTCCAAGGGAGCCAGAAAAATTCTTTAGTGGGGGCTGGGGAACAACACAAAAATGACTTGAAACAACTGAACTCTGTTTTTTTTTGTGCTCTTTTTTCTCAGATTGTGTCTGTGCTGACTGGGAAGTTTGAGAGCTTCATCAAGCAGTGTGTGATAATTGACTGTAGATACCCCTATGAGTATGAAGGGGGGCACATCAAGGTATGTTGGCCCCATAAGAGCAGGGCAGGTGAAGCTGCAGCCTGGGGTCCCTGGGATCCCCGTGGGGCTGATTTTTATCCAAGGCCCTGTGGAGATGTTATTCCTGAGGGGCCCTCTGGGATCCTGTCATGCTCCCCCACTGCCTGGGTTTGGACCCTGAGCCCACACGTGGGTCACAAAGGAGCTGTTCCCTCAGAAGAGGGGACATTCTGCTCTCTGTAAGCAGAGGAGCAGTGGCCCTCAGGGTGACAGAGGTTCCTGAGGAGGATGTGGCACTCAGTGTCCAGCATCCTCATATCTCAGGAGGCTAAAATTGGAGTGCTAAACTTAATTTCAGTGACAGACTCAAAGGAAAAATGGCTGTGTAAAACATAACCAGGAACAGGTCACCCAGACACCTTGTGGTGTTTGAGCTCCTCTCAGGGCCTGGAGGGGCTCCAGCAGAGCTGCAGAGGGACTGGGGACAAGGCATGGAGGGACAGGACACAGAGAATGGCTCCCACTGCCTAAGGGCAGGGATGGATGGGAGATTGGGAAGGAATTCCTGGCTGAGGAATCACACAGAGCCAGTTCCAGACTGTCCATGGTGTCCTGGTGGGGTTTGGAGCTGTGTTAGGGGAGCGCTCCGGACTGTCCATGGTGCCCTGGTGGGGTTTGGAGCTGTGCTGGGAGAAGGTTCCAGACTGTCCATGGTGCCCTGATGACGATTAGAGCTGTGTTGGGAGAGGGTTCCAGACTGTCCATGGTGCCCTGGTGGGGTTTGGAGCTGTGCTGGGAGAAGGTTGCAGAGCTCCTCCAGCAAGCCCCGATGAGGCATTGGTTCCCAAGGGAGTGGGGTGAGTTTGTGGCCGTTCCCCTGCACTCAGTGCTTGCACTGTGCCCTGCAGGGTGCCATAAACCTGCACATGGAGGAGGAGGTGCAGAATTTCCTGCTGAAGAAGCCCATCCAGCCGTCGGAGGACAAGCGCGTCATCGTGGTGTTCCACTGCGAGTTCTCCTCGGAGCGGGGCCCGCGCATGTGAGCTCCTCTCCCTGGGCAGGGCTCCCGCTGCACTGGGAGGGGCTGGGCTGGCTCCCCTTGCTGGGCACGGCGTGGTTGGCACCTCTGGCAGGGGCTGGCACAGCCTGGGGGGTGAGGAGCCGTGCTGGCTCTGGGCTGGAGCACTGCAGCGTTCAGAGGGGAAAGGAAAAGCTGCTGAGCTGTGGGGCTGCTCAGGCTCTCCCTGATGGGCAGCTCCTCCTGGAGGGTTTGGGGTGCAGCTTTGGGAGTTCCTGGGTCAATGTGGGATTTAACACGGGGTTTTCCCCCTGCAGGTGCCGGTTTGTGAGGGAGCAGGACAGGCTGAGCAATGAGTACCCCAACCTGCACTACCCAGAGCTCTATGTGCTCAAGGGGGGCTACAAGGATTTCTTCTCGAGGTGCCAGGTGGGTAACGTGGATTTCTCATCCCTGGCAGTGTCCAAGGCCAGGTGGGAAGGGGCTTGGAGCAGCCTGGGACAGTGGAAGGTGTCCCTGCCCATGGCACAGTGTGGAACAAAATCTTTTAAGTCCTCCAACCCAAGCCTTTCTATGGTCTCTATCACACACAGATAAATAATATTAATTTCTTCCTACTCAAACTTCTCCTTGGGGCAGAGTGGTTTGGCTGGGGGGCTTTTCCTCCTCTCTCTCTTTCATTGGGCTGGTCCCAGAGCAGCTCAGCCTGTTCCATGTCTTGGAGCTGTCTTCCTGCCATAGCTGAAGGGCTTTTCCACTTGTCTCAAGTAAAATAGAAGTGGTTTCTGCCCCTTTAGAACAAACTGTCACTCAGAGAAAGGATTTCAGCCTGCTCAGAGCAGGGGGGAAGACAAGGCTTGACAGTAATTGCTGGATAATAAATGGAAACCTGAGATCTTGTACAATCCTAAACCTGAACAACATTGAAAACCTGAGTTTGGAGTTTGCAGCTTCTAATTGAGACAAGGAAACTAAAACCCACCCCCCAGCTCTTCCCAGCACTTTGGGGCTGGCATTTCTCCCGTCCTTGGCTCCTGCAGCATTTCCGTGGTCCCAGCGCTCCTGGGCTCTGTCCTGGTGCTGTGACACAAACAGGCCTCAGCTCCTCATCCCTGAGAGGTGGGAGATGCTTGGCCTGTCCATGGGGCTGTCGGCTCCTTCCCTGAGGGATGCTGGCTCTCCCAGCCCTGCAGCTGATGGCAGCCAGTGCTGCCCGGGATTTGTCTCCCCCTGAGATCTGCTGGGCTGAGGGAGCCCCGGGGTTTGGGGTGTCCCCGTGGGCTTGGGGCTGTCCTGAGGAGAGGCACCGAGGCCTCAAGGTGGCAGCACGGGACAGCCAAGGGCAGCTCGGTGGGAGCCGGGAGCTGGCCCGAGGCACACGGATCGTGGGATGTTCAGGGCTAGAGGGGACCCGCAGTGATCATTGTTCCCTAAATGCACGACCTGACCTTGCCGTGATCAGCCACCCTGCTCTGACCATCTGAGCAGGAACATCCTCCCAGTCTGTGCCTTGCAAGGTGAACTGTCAACCAGCTCAGCCCGTGTGTTCTGTGCCAGGAAATTTGGGATGAGAGCCCTGTACACAAAGCCCTTGTTTTGGTGGCTGTAACCTGAATCTCCCTGGGCTCTGTGTGTCTGCCATGCAGCTCCTGCCTGGAAGGGGGGGTCTGTCCCTGTTTGCTCCTGGTGCTGGGATCAGCACCCTGGTGCCACTGAGGTGACCCCAGCTCCTGTTTCCCCAGAGCTTCTGCGAGCCCCAGAGCTACCGCCCGATGCACCACAAGGACTTCAAGGAGGACCTGAAGAGGTTCCGCACCAAGAGCCGGACCTGGGCCGGGGAGAAGAGCAAGAGGGAGATGTACAGTCGGCTCAAGAAGCTCTGAGGGCTGCAGGGACCTGCAAGGACTGCCCAGCCTGGGGGCTGCAGTGGGACAGCCACGTGTTCCCGTGCTCCCACCCCCTGGGCTGTCTCCTCCCTGGGATCACCTGGACCTCGGCCCCGCGAGCCGGATTCCGGCTGGGAGCTGCCTTGGGATTCTTTTGGTTACGTTGCTTGGTGAAAATGTTGTGGCTTCTTGTGTTGTGTGACACCCCCAGATCGCCCAGGAAGGGTGGGGACAGCCTCGTGGGGCTGGGCTCAGTGTCAGCACTGCCAGGGAATTGTAGTGCCTGTTAATTTTTTAAATGCTTAATTTTATTTAAATACAGTCAAATGAAGCCAATACCGCTGCGGTTGGATCATCTGGATTGTACTTAAACCTTGTTTCTGCTCCAGGGCGACCTGCTGGGGGGGAGTGGGGGGTTATTGTTTTTCTCAATGCAGTTTTGGTTCTGTGTAGCATTGTGGGAAGGAAAATGGGAAATATCCCACGATGGCTCAGGATTCCCACCTGGGCCAGCACTGCAGGAAGCCCTGGGAGCCCTTCTGAGGGAAACTGCTTATTGTTCATAAACATCACGTTCACCTCGTTCGCTCCAGGCTGTTTCATTTCATGGGCTGTCTGTGGTGCTTCTGGAGGAGTTGGTGTTTTGGTGGAGGGAGAGGTTTTGGGAGCTGAGGGGGTCCAGCAGTTGGGCGATCCCAGGATTCTCAGTGGTGTCGCTGCTGCCTCTGAGCCTGTGAGTTGTTGTTTTTATCCTGAAACGCTGCCAGAGCAGATCCTGGCTGTGAGGGGTCCCAGAAGCTGCTCTGACTCTGACACCTCTTCCGTGGGGGTGGCTGTGGGCACCTCTCCATCTGCCAGGAAAGGCAGGAGGTGGGATTTATCCATGGGGGAAGCAGAATTTCCTCAGCCGTGTTGGACCCCCCCAGCTGAGGAAGTTCTGCAGTCCCAAACTGCTTTGCTGCTGGTTTTGGGGTCACTTCAGCCCCAACTCCTAAATCCATCTTCCTCACACCAACTTCCAGGTGAAAACTGCTGTTCCTGGGAAGCTCCACATGCCTGGGAACTTCCTGGTTCACTCTGTTGTATCCATGTCAAAAAATACTGAAATGGGGGTGCCTTATGTGGAATTTTAACTTGCTATTTTTTGAAACCTATTTCTTAAAACCTGCTGTTAATCCTTTTGCTCCCAAGAGGATTAAACTTGGAATTCCTTCTTGTTTAAAAAAAAAATTGGAATTTGCTGTTTTCCCTCAGAGCTGACTCTCTTGAATGGGGAGATGATGAAATGTTAAATGAGAGGTGATGGTTACAATTTTCTCCCATTGCCTTGGGAAGGGCTGAACTCTGGGAAGGGGATGTGGGGTGCTGGAGAGTCAGGAAAGGTCTGAGTGCCCCAGACTGCCCTGTGGCCCAGCCCAGCGGTGAAGCCCCAGCTCAGCACCACAAGGGCTGGGCAGGATCTCTCAGTCCCACTCTGCCATCCAGCTGTTGCCCCATGGGAATGTTGAACTCCTCCTGGCCAGAAAGAGCAGATGGACACTGGCCTGGCTCATGCTGCTCCTTTCCAAGGTCACTCAGCTGCAGCACAACCATGGCAGCACTCCTGGTTCACAGCTGCACTTCCCTCGCTCTGCTCCCTTCCCACCCTCCTGGTGCTCAGGCTCTGGGGTGGGTGGCGTGGCTGAGTCCCAGCAGTGCAGGGACTGGGAATGGCTGAAACCCCAGAGGGGCGCAGGGGAGCCCCCCCTGTCCCTGCCCACCTTGTTCTGTGTGAGAGGGATCTAAACAGGATCCAAACTCAAAACTGTAGGCACAGGGAATGAAGTCCTAAACCCCCAAGTTACTGCCTGCACCTCTCCTTGCACAGGACAGGGATGAGCTGCTTGCCCGTGGTGGCAGAACCCCAGGCTGGTGCTGGGTGCTTTTTGTGTCTTTGCTTGTTGCTTCCAGGATCAACTCCCAGAGCAGCTGAGGCTGCCCCTGGATCCCTGGCAGTGCCCAAGGCCAGGTGGGAGCACCTGGGACAGTGGGAGGTGTCCCTGCCATGCAGGTGGGCACTGGGTGGGCTTTGAGGTGCCTTGAACCCAAACCATCTGGGGTTCCACCATCGGGGCTGCAGCCCCGAGTGCCAGAGCCGTGTGCTCCCCTCACTCCATCCCTGCTGGGGCAGTCACAGCTGAGCAGGAGGCCAACAATGGGGTCAGAGGGAAAAGCTTCCCTGGAAATCCAGCACGGTGCCTCCAAAGCCTCGGGAGGCTCGGGCAGAGAACGGGGTGGGCTTTCCTTCCCCCTTCCCTCCATCTGTCACCCTGAAAACTGAGGCTGAAAGCAGCTTAAACCTTCATCAGCCTCAGCCCCCAGCTCCTGAACACTGCAGAGCTCGGTGCTTCCTCCCATACCCCGTTACCTTTGTGGCCTAAAGGACTCTCATGCTCTGTCTTTGGGGCTAATAAAGGCCAGCTGTAAAGGGCCAGCAGCTCCTGGAGCCCCTGCATTCCCTTGGGAATTGGCAGTGGGTGTTGGACATCCCCCCAGTGCTGCCTCAGGGGCGTTCAGGCTCCCTTAAGAACAGCCAAAATGTGATTTTAGCCATAACCAGGCAATTTTCTGTTTTAAATCCTCGTGCATCTTCTCAAACAAACCTTCTGTCTTTGCCTTTTTGCCTCCTGTTTTCTTTGTGCAGCAGCTCTTCCCAGGCCTCTGGGAGCCTGTTCCCACATCCCTGCTCCTTTCCCACATCCCTATTCCTGCCCTGCACATGCCCAGCCCCTGTGAATCCCAAACTTGGAATTTTCTGCAGTTTTTTGTCCAGTGAAGCTGCCCCAGCTGAGGCTCTGCTGGGCCAGGAGGGATTGTCCCAGCTGGAGGCAGGAGCACGGGGTGAGACCCAGGAAAGGGCAAAGCAGGATCTCTGCAGGGCCTGAGGGCTGCTGCTTTGGGCTGAGGTTCCAATCAGGTAAAATTCACTAAAACTCCCCAGCAGGCCAAGCTCCTGCAGGTTTGCAAGTGGCACTGCCAGATGTGTCAGGCAGTGGCTGGGAGAGCCCCCTCTCCCCAGAGCTGAGGGGTTTGGCAATGAGAAGACACAGCAGGAATTGCCTGGGCTGAAATCTTGGCTGTACCTCGGTGAGTGGATTGTTTCCTGAGGGGGATTCACGTGGCTTTGCTGGGCAGAACCTGCTTTAAGAAAATCCTTGGCTTCTTGTCCTGGCAGTGGCCTTTAGTGCCAAGCTGGCACCTGCAGAGCTGCTGTGTGGGCAGCAGTGCCCCCAACTCCTGGAAATGTTGGTGCCAGGCTGGGGCTGGGCTGCCAGCTGGGTTTCTGTGGGACTGGGGCTGGGTGCTCCCACAGGGACATTCCCAGGCCCCATCACACCCCAGTGCCCACAGCCCCTCCTGCACGGGTGCTCCTGCTGTGCCACGGCCTGGTCCTCACCTGGGCTCCCTCTGGGCACAGCTGCACAGGGACAGGCCCGGGGGACAGTGCCAGCTCCCCACAGGGCCAGGGGACAGTGCCAGGGATCCTGGGCAGCAGCAAGGAGTGGGGTTTGCCAGGCAGGGTGCAATGTTCCTGTTGGAGGTCACCAATGTAGGCAGAGCTGAAGGGGAGCTGATCTCCTGCTGGCCAGCCAAGCTCCAGAGAGGTGCCAGCTCTGGGGCTGGCAGTGGCCCTGGGTGGCCCTGTGCCTGTGCCTGTCCCTGTGCTGGGCCCTGGCTCCTGCCATGCTCCCAGGGCAGCCTTGGGGGCTGCTCAAAGGCAGTGGCACAGGGGGATCTGGGGTGGCACAGAGCACGAAGCAATGACAGCTTCCCCCCAGTTCTCCTTCCTGAGGGGAGCAGGCTCTGCTGGATGCACTGGTACCATCAGATCTGTCACTGCCACCAACCCCAGGCAGCAGAGGCAGCGGGCAGGGGTGGCACTGACAGGGTTTTCTGACCCCAAATCCCTCCCCTGGAGGGGCAGAGTGCAGGTGGCAGTGGGGGCAGGCAGCCCTTCAGGTCCCCCTGTGTCCCATCCAGCCTCGTCCCCTCAGTGTCACCTCCGGCACACGGGGCCACTCTCTGGGGTGTCTGAAGGCCCTCGGGCACCTCTGGAGAAGGGATGGATGTCACTGAGATGGCACCAGAGGGGTCTGTCTGGGCTCTGGCTGCTCTGGGGGGCACAGCCCCGTCGGGAGCCCTGCCCAGGGCTGTGTGTGCTGCTCTTCCTCCCCGGCTGCTGCTGCTGGCTGAACTCCCCACGCTCCCCGGGGCTCGTGCAAGGAGCTGTAAAAAGGGACAACAACATCAAAAGCAGAAAGTGGAAGGAAGCCAAGAGGATCATGGCCAAGAGCCCTTTCCTTCCTTCTCTTTTGCTCTGTGAGGGAAATCCCCCAGCCTGTGGGACATCTCTGTGCCAGACATGGCCACAGCTGTGCCACCACAGAGACATGGCCACCACAGGGACATGGCCACCATGGGGACATCCGTGTGCCAGACATGGCCACCTCAGGGACATCCCTGTGCCAGACATGGCCATGGCTGTGCCACCACAGAGACATGGCCACCACAGGGACATGGCCACCACGGGGACATCCCTGTGCCAGACATGGCCACAGCTCTGCGCCACGGGGACATGGCCATGGTTGTGCCACCACAGGAATGACACTGACAGCAGCTCGGGGCCAGGGAGGGAAGGGAATTGGGGAGGGGGCCCCACAGCAGCTGGAGGCAGGGTGGAACTCTGCTGGAGCTCCCTCTCCACTCAGGACTGTCCCCTTGGGGTGGCTCCTGCCACCACCTTTGGTGGCACGGGAAGGTGGGACCCTGCTGGGGGCTCTGTGGCTGGGTCCTGGCAGTGTCCCCTGAAGGAATTGAGCAGGGTGGGGAAGGAGATTGGTGGCTGCTCTGTGTGGGGAGATCAGTGGGTGCAAACACCCCACGGGTAACCCCTGCCACCCCCTGCCAGGTGCCACGGGCAGGCACAACCCCAGCTCTGCGCTGCTGGTCTCTGTCACCTCCTCACTGGCATTCCTGCCCCAGGCTGCTCAGGAAACCCCACAAGGGAATCCCGAGCTGGCACCCAGGGTCACCTGGCAGCTGCCTCAGGGTGTGACCCGTGTGACATCAGGGCTCTGTGACACCCAGCACGGATCAGTGGGGGCTCCCCAAGGAGCTTTCTGGGCACAGGCTGCCCGTGCCAGGAGGTGGCTGTGCCCTGGGAGAGGGCACAGGAGGTGCCAGGCTTTGGGCTGTGCCCTGGGAGCAGCCACAGTCCTGCCTGTGGTGGCACTGCCAATGCCATAATTAGCAGGTGCCAGCGCTGATGGGGTTTGTCCCTGCTTCAGCCCTGCTTCCTCCTCCCACCATCCTCCTCCTCCCGGGGCTGGACGGTCCCAGAGGCACAGCTGGGCCCGGGCAGAGCCGTGCTTTGAGGGCAGAGCTGTGTTTTGGGGGGCTGAGCTGTGCTTTGTGGGGGCAGAGCCCTGCTTTGGGGGGCAGAGCTCTGTTTTGGGAAGCAGGTTCAGGATAAGAGCCCTGCTTTGGGAAGCAGCACGACAAAGGATCCAAACCCACTGAACCAGTTTGGCGAGTGCTGAGATCCATGGGGGAATGTTGTGCTGATGGGAACTCTGCCAGTATCACCAGGGTCCCAGGAAATGTGGGGTCTGCCCTGGCAGAGCGAGCACAAGGGAAATTGGGGCTGTGTTTGGGGCTCTCCCGTGTGCAGAGCTGGTGTTTTGTGCGTGGAGGGGATGAGTTTGGTCCCAGACGTTTTCCTGTTGCAGCAGGAGTGGTGCCACAACTCTGCACTGGTCACATCCCCAGCAGCCCCAGCAATCCTCTCCCCTCCATCCAGCTTGGCTGGAATTGGGTGAGAGTTCTGAGCATCCATCTCTTGGAGCCAGTCCAGATGGGGCCACCAAGGTGATCAGAGGGATGGAGCAGCTCTGCTGCAAGGAAAGAGAATTGGGATCGTTCAGCCTGGAAAAGAGAAGCTTTGGGGTGATTTCACTGAGGCCTTCCAGTGGCCTGAAGGAGCCACAAGAACGATGGGGAGGGACTCTGGGCAAGGCCCTGGAGTGACAGGGTAAGGGGGAACTGCCTTCTCTTCTCCAGGCCCGACAGCCTGGCCCTCCACAGGAGAGCTGCTCTCCCCTCATCTCATCTCATCTCCTCCAGCATGTCCCACTGGGGAGCAGTAGGACCTGCTCCTCCCTGGGCCTGGCAGCAGAGCCATCCCTCAGGGTCAGGGCACTGCCAGAGTGATCTGTGGGCAGCAGAGCCATCCCTCATGGCACTCCTGGCACTGTTCCTGGGCAGCAGGGCACCCCTCAGGGCAGAGCCATCCCTCAGGGCACTGCCAGAGTGATCCCTGGGCAGCAGAGCCATCCCTCAGGGCAGGGGCATCCCTCAGGGTCAGGGCACGGCCTGCACTGTCCCGGGCAGTAGAGCTCCCCTCAGGGCCGGGCCATCCCTCAGGGTCAGGGCATTGCCTGGCACTGTCCCGGGCAGCAGGGCTCACCCTCAGGGCAGGGGCATCCCTCAGGGTCAGGGCACGGCCTGCACTGTCCTGGGCAGTAGAGCTCCCCTCAGAGCAGGGGCATTCCTCAGGGCCGGGCCATCCCTCAGGGTCAGGGCATTGCCTGGCACTGTCCTGGGCAGCAGGGCTCACCCTCAGGGCAGAGCTCACCCTCAGGGTCAGGGCATTGCCTGGCACTGTCCCGGCCAGCAGGGCTCACCCTCAGGGCAGAGCTCACCCTCAGGGTCAGGGCATTGCCTGGCACTGTCCCGGGCAGCAGGGCTCACCCTCAGGGCAGGGCTCACTCTCAGGGCAGAGCTCACCCTCAGGGCCCTGCCTGGCACTGTCCCGGGCAGCAGGGCTCACTCTCAGGGCAGAGCTCACCCTCAGGGCCCTGCCTGGCACTGTCCCGGGCAGCAGGGCTCACCCTCAGGGCAGGGCTCACTCTCAGGGCAGAGCTCACCCTCAGGGCCCTGCCAGGCACTGTCCCGGGCAGCAGAGGAGCTCCCCGTGCCCCGGTACGTGCACACCCCAGCCCCACACTGCAGCTGTGCACAGAGGCCTTTGCATGCCCTGAGGGTGTTTGTTTGTTCCCGTTCCCAGCTGCTCCCAGCTGCCCGGGGCTGCCTGCGGTGCTGCTGGGACCATGGAGCTGCTCCCAGTGTGGATTTTGTCGGGAGCTGTGACCAGGAGCTCTCTGCAGCAGCGGCTTTGAGTGCCAGGGCTGCCTGTGTTCCCCGTGCCCAGCACAGCCCTCACTGTGTCCCGGGGCGTTTCACCCCAAATTCACCTCAGGCAGGATGGGAGCCACCATTCGTGTCCCCAGCGGGGCTGGGGCCGAGCAGGGCCCGCTCTGAGCTGCGGCAGCCGCTGGGCAGGAGAAGAAGCAAGGAGAGGGATATTCCCTGGAGCAGCAGCAGCTGCTGTCCGTGTGTCCGGGCCCGGGAGCCGTGTCCTGCCCGCAGAGCTGGCAGCGGCCATGGAGCCGCGGACAAAGGCGCCATTGTTGCTGCCGGGGCTCGGGAGGAGCGAGGCTGCCCCGGGGTCTCTGGGCGCTGCCAGGCAGCAGCTGGAGCTCCTGGAAAACAATTCCCCGATGCCCCTGAGGGCACTGGGAACCGCCCGGCAGCTGGGTACGGAGCAGCGGGCAGGCACCGGGACAGCAGCGCTGCAGCTCCGGGCTGGGCCGGGGACCAGGCGCTGTTTGGCTCGGGGGACTGGAGGGAGCGTCCAGCCCAGCAGCGCCTCCGGACAGGAGAGCTCCGGGAATGTCCGCCTGGCTTCTGCTGGATGCCGGCAGAGCCCCTGAGATGGGGAGCAGCCACCCTGGGAGCAGCCACATGTCACCGAGGGCTGTCCCCCTGTGCCCGTCCTATCTGTGCCAGCCGGGCCAGCCCAAAGCATCCCGTGCTCCCGGCATCCCGGGTGGGCGCTGCGGGATGCTCAGGGATCCTTTGTGTCACCCCTGCGGCCCTGGGAGGGGCTGAGGGACAGGGTGGGCATTCCCAGTCCCTTTCCCCGCAGAACTGCTCCGGTTCCGGCGGGCTGAGACCGCCTGAAGCTCCGGATCCCTCTGGGTCACAGGCGCCGGTTCCTCCGTGCGGCAGCGGGGGAGCACCGCGGGGTTCAGGTGAGCACGGAGCCGTGTCACCTGTCCTGAGTGTCGCCACCCCTGCACCCTCACACTCACCGCTCCTGCCCCCAGAGCATCTCCCGGCAGCGCTGCCCCCAGCCTGGCTGAGCACAGCAGGGAATTTGCGGCATCCTGGGCATTTCCTACCCATGGAACAGGAGCAGGAGCCGGGCGCTGTCCCAGGGCTGCTCCTCTGCACGGAGCGGGCGGGAAGCGCTGGCTGCTGCCCGCACTCACACCCTGCTGCTGCCACAGGAGAGCCCCAGGGAAACGCGGAGTGTTTTGTTCCCAGCCCTCGGAGCAGCTTCCTCTCTCAGCCCTCTTTTGGCTGGAAGCAAGGAGGAGCTTCCCTGCCTTGCTGAACGCTGATGGCCAAACTGGGGCTCGGATGCTTTATCTTCCTCCTGGAAGTGATGAGGAGCTCCCTGCCAGGCCCTTTCTCCTCCCTCACCACAGGACAGCCAGAAGAGTCTTTTCTTTCTGTGGGACGATGTTGCTATTGACAGAAGCATGTAGCCACCCACCCACTCATAAATAACTCGGTTATTGCCTAACAGAGCTGGCCTTTGCCATGGTCCCCGTGGATCTGTGCTGTGGTGAGCGCTGCTCCTCTCCCCAGCAGAGCAGCCCAGCCAGAGCTGCCTCTGCAGCTGATCCGGGGCAGCCTGGCTCTCCTGGGGCTGCCTTTCAGTGCAAGACATTTTAATCAGCCCAGGAGGAGAAGCTGTTCTAGCAGAAAAGAACAGAACAGTTCAGCACTTCATGGCCTGGCTGCATGTGCAGGGAGTTTCTGTCTGTAACACTTCAAGGAGCCCAGGAGACACGAAGGCTTCCCATCTTCTCCCCCCAGCATAATGAGTGCCCTGCTCCTTCCATGCTCCATCACACTTCCTGTGAGAAGAAATTCAATATTCAAATAGCAGCAGCCAAGATTTGTGCCAGTGGGATTATTTGAGTGCTGGAACGTGATCCTTTGTGGGGTTTGTATGTCAGCGTGGACAAACTGGGCAGAAGGTGCTTTTTGGCACCCCCTGAGTGTTTTTCCCACATGTAAATCATGGAACATCCTGAGTTGGAAGGGCCCACAAGGACCATGGAGCCCAGCTCCTGAATGAGGGGTGCTCGAGGTGGGGACAGGAGGTGCAGGGATGGAAGGCCTGGTCTTTTTAGAAGTGTGGGGTTTGGCAACATCCTGAATCCCTTCCCTTCACCCCCAGTGTCCCTCCAGCCCCACAGCTCCCATGGCACACAGCCAGGAGCAGGACCTGCCACAGCCACCCCCAGGTGACAGAGAGCAGCATCACACACTCATTTCCACACCCATGGCAGGAGATGAGTTTGGAGATCCCTTCCAAGCCACACCACTCTGGGATCCCGTGCTTCCATGACTCCCTGAAGAAACAATAGCAGCAATCCTTCCTGCACATGGTTCCAGAGATGTAGATGCCCAAAATGTCTATTTGACGCTGTCTCTTTGTTTGGCAGCTTTAACTGCTGCAGGATTAATGGCCTGGAAAGATTAGAACCAGACAGAGCTGCTGTGGGGCTCAGCTGAAGCTGCTCCCCCCGGGGCTGTGGTGAGGCTCTGCACAATATCACGGTGCCATCTCGGGGCTTGGGTTCCACTTCCTCTGCTGGCCTGGCAGAAAAGGAAATATTTTATTCTAATGAACATCAGTGCTCCAAAATATGCTGATTGTTTTCTGGTGCTGGTGCATTTCAGTGATAAATGAACAGCAGCAAACAGCCAAGCCCCCCGCCCATGCCTTTTTTGGGATTGAGCAGTCGGTTGTGGGTGCTCCAACCCTCCCTAAGAACAGCCTTGCTTTTCCTGAGCTGTTCCTGCAGTTTGGGCCTGGTTTTCTCTCTGAATAGAGCCTGTCTGCTGCAGAGGACAGATGATCTCCCCTCTCTCCATGCTGGAGTGTCCTGCCTGGGAAGCCCTGAGGGATTACCAGGGATAATTTGGTAATAAATAGCCATATTTGTAATATTTGGTTACAAATCACATCCTAATGCGCTTTAATAACGGGGCGTGTTTACCATGCAGACAAAAAATGTTCTCTTTCATCACAAACCCTCTAGGATTTCTTCTCTTTTAATGTAATCCTAGAGAAACCTTGCACACAATCCTTACTCCAAAGGTATTTCAGCACCCTGCCCAATTCTGTTGTTGGTTCTGTTCTCCCAGACCAAAGCCTGACTTGGTGGCAGCTCACGGAGAGTTTGGTGCAGGACCTTGTCAGCAGAACCATCAGCAAAGGAAGAAATGGTTTCTTTTGCCTGCAAAGCACCATCCCTGCAGTGAAAGAAGATTGGGAAGCTTCAGGGGCTCCTGTGGTCCCAGTTCCTGGGATTTCCCCAGCACCAGCCCTTCCTGTCACCTCTGGTGAGGACCAAGGAGGACCTGGGGGTGTTATGCTGGAATTTCAGTGTCTGAACAAGTAAGGAAAGTTTCTTTCAGTGTTTCTTGGTTTTATCAGTCTCCATTTCATGGTGAAGGTTTAAAGCTGGTGAGGAAGAGCAAGGCCTTGCTCCTCTGGCCCAGCCAGAATATTAAAAAGGAGTCACCTCTGCTAAAACACCTGAGTGCATTTGTGGAGGCAGCGAGTCTGGGCTGTAATTAACACAGGGCATAATTACACTCATGGCTTTGTGCAGTGAAGAGGGCAGTCAGGGGCACTGCTGCCCTTCTGTCACATTTCCCTTGAGCCCATGGCCTTGGTCACATCCCAGAGCTCCTGGAAGTGCCTGCCCAGCAGTTCTGCAGTCAGGCCCCTTTCCCCCTGCCTCTGTTCCTTTTTATTTCCTCTCCTGTCTCTGTGCAGCTCCTGGGGAGGAGTCAGGGCTGGGCTGTGGCTGCTGGAGCAGGGCAGGAGCCCGGGGTCACTGCAGGGATTGGCTGGGGGGACATGGGGACACAGGGACACAGAGAGGGACACAGAGAGGGACACAGAAAGGGAATGGCCACAGCTCTGCCCTGGGGGACACAGAGGGACACAGAGAGGGAATGGCCACAGCTCTGCCCTGGGGGACACAGAGAGGGAATGGCCACAGCTCTGCCCTGGGGGACACAGGGAGCAGCAGGGAGGGGATCCTGGTGCTCCTGGGTGATCCTGAGGGAGGGGATTCTGCCCCTCTGCCCCTCAGGTGAGACCCCACTGCAGAGCTGCCCCAGCCCTGATCCAACAGCACAGGGAGCTGGAGCTGCTGCAGGGCTGGAGCCAGGCTGGAGAGCTGGGAATGTTCATCTGGAGAGGAGAAGCTGCAGGGAGAGCTCAGAGCCCCTGGCAGGGCCTGAAGGGGCTCCAGGAGAGCTGGAGAGGGACTGGGGACAAGGAATGGAGGAACAGGACACAGGGAATGGCTTTAGCTGAAGGGGGATACATTTAGATTGTTTATTAAGAGGAAATTCCTTGCTGGGAGGGTGGGCAGGCCCTGGCAGAGGGTGCCCCTGGATCCCTGGCAGTGCCCAAGGCCAGGCTGGACAGGGCTTGGAGAACCCTGGGATCATGGAAGGTGTCCCTGCCATGGCAGGGGTGGCACTGGGTGATCCTTTAGGTCCCATCCAGCCCAGCCATTGTGGGGAGGGGAGGCTGGGAGCAGCAGTGCTGTGAGGCTGCAGAGCTCAGCTGCTGGAGCCCTGGTGGGACACAGCAAGGCTCATTGCAGCTGCTTTCCCATCCTGCTTTTGCCAGAGCCCCGTCCCCATGTGAGAACCCGAGCAGTTCCCCCATGGAACGAGCTCTGCTGCAAACCTGCACTCATTCATTAATGCTCAGGCTGCTCTCAGTCCATCCCCTCTTTAATGACTCCCTCTCACCAGTGCTTATTTGGGATGACTGTGGGAAGGTTTTGAAACTAGATACAGGCTTGGCAAAACACTCATTATGGCTCTGGCTCATCTTCTCAACCCAGAAATTGCATCTTCCCCCAGTGCCCCAAATCTGCTTCCATTTGCTGAAGCAGCAATTTGACGTTGAAGTCATTGGTTCTTTTCAGTGGTTTCACATTTGACTTCTCAGGTTTCCTGAGGAATTTTTGCAGACTTAATGTTTAATTGTGCTCTGGTAGGGTGACAGCTCAAGTTTAGCAAAAATCCTGCTAATGTTCAGATGTGGAATAATTTAATTCCCAAGCAGATGCTTTCCCAGAGGAATGGATTTATTTAGACACTAATTTTAGGGAAATGCTTGGGCTGGTTACAACCAGCACCACTCTGTCAGCATGTAAAGCTCTGTGCAGCGCGTTCCTGACACTTGTGACAAACTGATTATCCCTAATTCTCCCTTCCAAAGACTCCATGGCCAAGGAGAGGAGACAGCAGCCATGGGAGCCTGTTCTCAGAGGGAGGAGAATTAATTCAGTGCCTTTGAAAACTGCTCTGAGGCCAGCTCTGACAGAAGCCATCCATTAACGAGGAAAGGGAGCGATGTCCACATGGGACACGACTTCAAGCAGATTCCCTTTCCAAAACTGCCTCTGCAGTGAGAGATTAAAAGGCTCTCTGCTCCATGAAACCAAGCCCTGTGAAGGTTTCCAAGTGCTCTCCTAGCAGGATCTGGATGCTGTCCTGACCTCATCTGGGTTCAGATGGGGTTTATGGAAGCCACAAGCACAGCCTGCAGGGTTTTCAGCTGAAACTCTGTTTTCTGCAGGATTTTACTTAAAATCTTTTATCAGTGATTTAGTAGCAGGCCTGGAAAGTACTACACACAGCAAAGGCTGAACTCCAGCAGCTCTTCCATGGACTGTGGGTGCTCCTCTTGGAAGGAATGGCAGCCTGGAGGTCACCCTCAGGGACATGCTGGGACACCTTAAATGCCCTGTCCCATCTGTCTGGGCACTAAATGACCCCACAGCATTCCAAACTCCCTGTTGCCTCTACAGCTTCTCCTGTTAGCTCAGTTCAGGTACAGTCCACCCCATGTGGGAATGTTCCCCTGGAGAGGAGAAGCTCCAGGGAGAGCTCAGAGCCCCTCCAGGGCCTGAAGGGGCTCCAGGAGAGCTGGGGAGGAACTGGGGACAAGGATGGAGGGACAGGACACAGGGAATGGCTTTAAACTGAGGGAGGGTACATTTAGATTGATTATTAAGAGGAAATTCCTGGCTGGGAGGGGGCTGAGGCTCTCCCACGTGCCCTCAGTGAGTCTGTGGCTCACAGACAGGGCAAGCCCAGAGCCTGGGCCAGCTGAGCACCTGAGCATTTGCTCCTGAGCAGAGACTGCACTGGGTGCCTCATTACGATGTGTAATGACCTTTGGGGACTGGCTTTAATTAGGGAAAGGATCCTTGAGTCATTCAGGCTCCCCAGCCACCGTGTCCCCCTTTCCCGTGGCATCCTGATGTCCTGAGGGCTCCTTTGTCTGTCACCTTCATCTCTCCCTGACACGAGTTAATTACCACAGAGCTCTCTGATCTTCACGACTCTCCTGTCATCTTCCCCTTCCTTCTCCAGGAGCCTTTCCCAAGCTTGCTCTGCCTGTACCATGCCCTGTTCAATGCCTGATGCTGGCACTGAACACCTCTATTTATAGATGTCTTCAGCACTTATTTCTTTGTCACCTACTTGGTGTGGCATTTCATGCCCTTCACTTTCCCAGCTGCCACAAACCTTCTTCACATTGGAGAATTTGGGAGTAGCTTGGACAAGGGGGGCTTTGATTCCTTCAGAGTTTGTTTTCTTCCCCTTAAAAGCAGTTTTTAATGCAGACACCACTCCACAGCTGAGTGCTGCTATTAGGGATTCATTCAGTTTACCAAAAACTTGAAAATAGCTGAATTGGGCTGTTTGGTTGCCTGGATCCTTGGCTGGTGGATGCTTCCAATTATAATCAATTCACAGAGGTGGGGGCCTAAATTTTTCTTAATTCCTGCCTGTCTGCTGCCCTGCTGTTTTCTGTGATAAGTCCTCTTGGCTGCAAAAATTAAAATGCCAAGATAATACTTAAGATCAGTTGCCAAGAGCCTCCTTTGCTGGGCCCTCAGACCTGCCTGCTCTCCCCAAAGGCTGTTTTATCTCTCAAAACACTGGAAAGGGGCTGTCTCTCAGTCTTTTTGCTTCTGCCATTGCTCAGACTTTCTAGTTTTCTGCCTTTTTTGAATTTCATAGCCTGCCAAGATTTTTTTCCCCTTGGATTATCGTTATTTTCCATGCTTTGTATAACAAGTTGTATTCCTATTCCAAGCAAATGCAGCACATTCACCCCCTCCCCCTTAAAGTCGCTCATTTTTGGGAGATGAATAAGAATTTAAATGGGATTTCTCCCCCACAGTACTGAGAGCTGCTGTCATTTCCCCCAGCTCTCATGTCTTAAAAGCAAGAGCAGAAAGAGATGTAGAGAAATCATGGCAGTTTGTGGCCTTTGAGCACAAGCTTTGGATATTATTGGCCTTTTTTTCCTCCCTGCAATGATGGAATTTCACAATCAGGTCTCCAGGTCTGCTGTGGAGTCTCAAGGGAAGAAATCTCCTTCTAGAGCCTGTGTTTATGTTGTCTCTTCCAGAAAGCTGGGCTTTACCAGCGTGGTGATTAAATTAGATGACAGATTGAGTTTCATCCTTCGGCATTTCCAGGCAACTTTTAATTCCCCCGTCAGCCACCCTCTGGCTCAGCTGTAACTGGAGCAGCTCTGCTGCAGCCTGTGCTGCACTTCCACCGTGCTCCTTGGGACCCTTTCTGCAGTCACACCCTCACCCCAGCTGTCCCTCCCTTGTCCTCACCCCAGCTTTGGACTCCTCAGAGTTCTCCTCTCTGCCCCAGCCTCAGGGCTGAGCTGATTCACTCTGCTCTGCTCTGCTCTGCTCTGGCAGCAGGGGCAGGAAACTTTTCCGAGCCTGGAAAACTTTCCTGGTGAGGGGATTGGTGTGGAGGGTCCACGTTCCAGGGCTGTGGAGCTGTGTGGGATTCCTTACCTGGCACTGGAGCTGCCAGCCCAGCCCAGCACGAGCAGCTGGGCCCGAGGGGCTGCCAGGGACAGGAACCAGCTCTGGCTCCTGCAGGGGTCCAGAGGAGCTGCCCCGAGGGCTGGGCCCCCCTGCCCGTGGCAGGGCTGGACTGGGATCATCCTCAAGGTCCCTTCCCAGCCAAACCAGGAATTCTCCACTCAGGCAGAGCTCTGCCCTTGCTGCTGAGGTGACACTGCCTTTAATCCACACAGGCTTCTAGCCTGAAAAGGTGTTTTTCATGCAATTTCCCTGTGCAGCTCATATTTAAAGCTGCAGCATCTGCATGAAAGCCACACGCCCTTTATTTGCATGCCTGGAGTGCTGAGTGTGCAGGACAGGGCCAGCAGTGGCTGCACAGCTCAGAGGAGCATCACTCGTGTCCTTCCCATCACACACATCCTTCACAGGCTGCATGCAAATGGCCTGGCTGCCCAAACCGAAAATAAACAACAGAAAATGCCCTGGGAATTCTTCAGGCAGCCCAAGTGCCCCCAGCCATCCCCAAGGCCAGGGGAGCTCCATGGGGGTCAGGTTTCTGAAGGGGCATTTCCAAATTCAGGCCTGGGCACTACTGTACAGAGTGTCCTGACCTCTGCCAGGCTGGAGCAGGAGGAACACGGTGCCAGAGACTGAAGGGAAGGGAGATGAAGGGAGATGGAAATGTTGGAACACGGATGAGTGATGAGGAAATGCATGGAGACAGCCCAGCCTTTCCAAAGGCAATTCCCACAGCACACTGCAGGATTCAGCAGAGCTCACCAAGAGCAGGAGGGACACCTGTGGAACAGAGGAGAGCATGTGGTGACACACTGAGGGATCAGCCACCTCAGGAGAGGTGAGAAATTATGAGATGGAGCCAGAGCAAGTTCTGAATGGCCAAGGGAGGATGCAGCAGAAAGCCTCCATTGTTTTTTCTGTTGTGACATGGAAACAGAGGAACTGGAAGGCAGGACTCTGTAAGTTATAGCCATGAGGAGGTGCTGTCCTTGGGTTAGGAAGGTTCAGAAAGAAGTGGACTCCCAGCATTGCCCAGAGTCATCCTGAGGAGTGGTGTGAAAAGTGTGGGCTCTGAAAAGTCCTGTCCCAGAGCTCCCAGCAGCCCAGGAGGAGACTCAGCACGAGGAGCTCACTCCTGTTTGGCCTGGCCTTGCCTGTGCCTGGCACAGCACCCCTGGCACAGCACCCCTGGCACAGCTGTCCCCACACACAGCCCCACACCAGATGTGGCCTTTGGTTACCTTTCACAATTCCCTCTTTTTGTCCCTGCAGTGCCAGCAGGTCTCACAGCAGAGGCCTGGAAATCCCCTGGACACCTCACCTGATGTGAGCACCCTCAGGCCTCTCCTCCCAGCCTGCAGGTGAGTGGTCAGAAGTTTCCCCTCTGCTGCTCTCTGCACCTGATCTTGTACCTGCTCACCCAGGGAAGGAACAGTCAATAAAACCAGCCAGGCCCTGGTCTCTGACACCCTGTCCTTGTCAGTGGAGGGAATGACTTGCACAAAACTCCTTGCAGACCCTCAGGCCTGGTGGAGAGGGCTCTTTGCAGATGGCTTTCCCCCAGAACAGTCGTCTTCTGTCTCATCAGGCAGCTTTTGTCAGTCCTGGTTACATGCTCTGTCTAGTTTGGGCTGGGAGCTCCTCAGGGCCCAAAGACCTCTCACCCTCTCCTTCCCCCAAGTGTCCTGTGCACCAGAAGCAGGACAGAAATAGCAAACCCCCATCCAAGTGATCAGGAGTAATTTGGGAGCTGCATCTTCACACAGCAGGGAAGAAAACATCCATGGCTGCACCAGGGAGAGCTGCACCAAGTGGGGAATGTCACAATCCCCTCTGTCCCCCACCTGGGAGTTTGAGGAGAATAATTTGATTGAAAGGCAAATCCTTTAATCTGCAGATATAAATCAGCAGAGTGGCAGAATTGCTTAGGATGGAACATATCATATAGGGCATGTCCTGTATGTCTTTTCCCTTTAAACAACCACGGGCCCTCCAGCTGTTAACCTATTTATAAAAGGTAACTTAAGGCTACGCGCAAACTCCTGAGGACATTTCATTCTGTCATTACAGCACAGATTTTTCTGCCTCAGAATAACTGGGCTCGGTTTATGAAGGCCCAGGCTAGAGAAGAGATCAGCTCTGGTACTAACAGGCCTCTCCAGAGGAGCAGGATGAAGCCCTGCAGAAGGCCAGGCTGCCCTGTGCTCCCCAGGACTCTGCTTGGAGAAAGAACGATGCAAATATCAGCTCCTGCATCCTGACAGGCCTCTGCAGGCTCTGCTCTTCCCACATGTGAAATCCCAAGCTCCTGTGCCTGAGCTGTGGGTGGGAAGTGTCCCAGGTCACCCACATCAGGACCTGTGGTGCAGGACAGCAGCAGGAGCTGTGTTTTCTGGGACCACAGAGCTCTTGGCAGTGGAAGTCTCTGCCCCAGCCTCAGTGCAGCCCCCAGCCACCTTCCTCCTCCTCTTCCTCCTCCTCTGTGGCCCCACACCGGGTTACAGCTGACGGTGAGATCCCAGATCAGGAGATCACGGGGTGTGCCAGCTGCAAGGCAAATCCCATGACCAGTCAGAGAGCCTTGACAGGTCTCTGGGATGGCAGGGATCCCTGGCCAAAATTCCATGCCTTCCATTGAGCTGGAGTCAGCTTTGATGAGCAGAACAGCCCTGTCTGGCTGGCAAATGTTTGCCAGTGACCCACAATGCTTTTGTTGTCTCCAGAGCAGCGTCCTGCCTCCTTGAGTAGTTACCTTCTCCTTGCATCCCTGATCCACGATAGGGCAGTGATGAAACATTTGTTTTGTAAGAGTATTCAAATTCTCCAAGCTGCTTACAGACATTCAAAAGTGAATGAGATGAAATTTCCTGAAGAGGAGAGTCTGTGGGTGCTGCTCCAAGTGTGGTGGCAATTCCACTCAAACCCTTTCCAGATCTGATTCATGAGTTTTTCTCCTTGATAGAGTTCAGGTTCATTACTTACTGACTGCACTGCTGGGCACTCCTTTTTGGATGTGACCCCTGCACGGGCTCTGCTGCCTGTCCGGGATGAGTGAGGGATGTGAGGAGTGACAGCTCGGCCCTGGCAGCGCCGCTTCCCCAGAGCACGGATGGACACCAGGGCATGGACAGATCTTAGGACAGAGCCCAGACAGACCCTGGAGCTCAGACAGACCCCAGAGATCAGACAGAGCCCGGAGCTCGGGCAGACCCTGGAGCTCAGACAGACCCCAGAGATCAGACAGAGCCTGGAGCCTGGACAGATCCAAGAGCCTGGACAGACCCAAGAGCCTGGACAGACCCCAGAGACCGGACAGACCCCAGAGCTGGGACAGACCCCAGAGTGTGGACAGAGCCCAGAGCTCAGACAGACTCCAGAGCCTGGAGAGAGCCCAGAGCTGGGACAGACCCCAGAGCCTGGAGAGAGCCCAGAGCCTGGACAGACCCCAGAGCTGGGACAGACCCCAGAGCTCAGACAGACCCCAGAGCTCAGACAGACCCCGGAGCTCAGACAGACCCCAGAGACCAGACAGACCCCAGAGTGTGGACAGAGCCCAGAGCTCAGACAGAGCCCAGAGCCCGGGCAGATCCCAGAGCTCAGACAGACCCCAGAGCCTGGGCAGACCCCGGAGCCTGGGCAGATCCCGGAGCCTGGACAGACCCCAGAGCTTGGACAGACCCCAGAGCTCAGACAGACCCCAGAGCTCAGACAGACCCCAGAGCTCAGACAGAGCCCAGAGCCCGGGCAGATCCCAGAGCTTGGACAGACCCCAGAGCCCGGGCAGATCCCAGAACTCAGACAGACCCCAGAGCCTGGACAGACCCCAGAGCCTGGACAGACCCTGCAGCGCTGCCCCTGTAGGCACCCACATCCATGCTCTGATCAGGGAATGATGAACTCTTGCCACACAGGCAGGAAAGCTGCCCTGTTCATTATTGCTTGTCTCCAACACTTGTGCTGCAGTGCCCTGGGATCGCCTGTGTCACCCAGCGTCCTTCATTTGCACTGGCTCCCATCAAAGCAGTGACAAACGAGCATTCCCCAGACTGAGCTTTCCCTTTCCAGCTCTCCCAGTGCCCAAGGGGACTCACCCAGCACGGGCCAGGCCCATGCTGAGAGCAGCCCTGGTGCTGGCTGCCCTACCTGCCCTGCTGGGCTAATGGGGCTGGCCAGGAGTGACTCCTTAGGGAGATGAGCTGGGCCCTTTCCCTTTTCCACAGCCACTTTCCCTGTCTGGCCTGATGAAAGGGCAGAGCCATTGCCTAAACACCTTCTGTCCTGCCACCAACCCCACCAAACCAAATCCCCCCCTCTGCTGGGACAAGGACAGACACACCTGTGGCGTCTCAGATCTTGTCTGCCTTACAAGATCTGTCCTCCTGCTGAGGACATTGGCTCCTGCTGCCCTCCCTTCCAGGCCACATGGAGATGGGGAGGACTCGGAGTCTGGAAAAGCAAGTGGAAAGAAAACAGGTTATTTTCTTCAGAGGGACAAACAAAGATAAAGGAGATGCTTTGAATTTTTGCACAGGTGAAGTATGTGGGGAGGCAACAAACAGAGTGTGGCCTGAGGTTGCTCCCAGGAAGCAGAGAATAGACATCAGATTTTAAACTAAACCAAGGAAGTGTCATATGAAACAGTGCCCTGGGAAGCTGTGCTAGGAATCCTTCCCTTCCCTTCCCTTCCCTTCCCTTCCCTTCCCTTCCCTTCCCTTCCCTTCCCTTCCCTTCCCTTCCCTTCCCTTCCCTTCCCTTCCCTTCCCTTCCCTTCCCTTCCCTTCCCTCCCTCCCTGCCTCCCTCCCTCCTTTTCTATGATTTCCTGGGTTTCCTGGAAGGAAATCCCAAGGACCCAGGTCACACAGCCAGGTTTGGGGAGGTCAGAAGCCCCTGTGCAATTCCATAGGGATGCCTGGATTACAGTGGACAGTTGCCTGCTGCAATCTGTACTTCACAATGGACACACCTGCGGCTTTACAGGGCTCTACCTGCTCTGATTTCAGGTGTGCCTGGCAGGGATTTGGGTGAGGAGTCAGAGCTGTGGTGTGACAGGGAGAAGCCTGGGCACACTGTGTCCTTAATCCCCCAAAGGTTTGCTCCTGTGTGATCACTGTGCAGTGAAGGCCTGGCTTTGGGTTCTCAGGTTTTTCTTTTGGGGAATAAATTCCAGGCTCAGAATTTAGAAGGAATGACCCAGAAGCTCTTTTTGAAGCCCAAAGCAGTCAGCCCAGTGGTCGGACACGCACTGATGTAACTCAGTAATTTTTGTTGTATTATTGTGTTGTAACCCCTGCTTTTTGTTGTGTTACTGAGTCTGTTCCACAGACACAGGGAGCACTGTCCTGCTCTAGGGTGCACTCTGTCTCGGAGGCAGGCAGCAGGAAGGCTCCAGAGAGGAAGGGACATGGATTTCCCAAGGGGAGAGAGAGGGGGATCTTTAAGTGTCTGATGATCACGGTAGGCTGGGACAGCCCTGAAATTCAAACTGCTGCCCGACGCTCCCAAAGAGAGCCATCAGGATGCTATTTTATCTCGGAGCTTAAAAATAGCACATGGTACAAGCAGTTGTTCTGGATCTGCCTTTCATCAGGACACGGGATTTCCCCTTACCGGCTCCGGCCCTGGAAAGGTACCCAGGCTCGGGAGGGTGGGAGAGGGGTGGGCAGAGGCTGCAGCTGAACCCTGCCTGCATGGGGTGTGCCCCCTCCCACACCTCATGCCAAGGGTGTTTCCTCCCTCCAGTGACCAGACATGAGCCACACCTATTTTTGTTTTAATTTAGTCACCGTGCTTTGATTTGCTTATCTGGCAGGCCAGCGTGTCCCATATTTTCATGATTTAGTAGCTCTGCAGCTCCCTCTGGGCAGATGGGTGACACAGAGCCCTCGGGGACAAGCAGGAGCCTGGCTGTCAACAGGCAGGGGACAGTGTCCCTCCCTTCTCCCTGGGTTCACTCCCAAAGCACGCTGTAATGGTTTCTCCCTGAAGAGCGAGGCTGGATGTTCCTCCCACGTTCTTGCTGTCCCTGCACCAACCCAGTGTCACCTCACACTCGTCTCAGGGAGTTACAGCCAAATGGTTCCACTGAGGGCAAACAATGGAGCTGACAGTGGTGGTGGATGAGGGAACAGTGATGGATGAGTTTACTGTGATGGTGGGTGAGGGAACAGTGACCTGTGTCACCCACCTGGACTCGCACAAAGTGTTTGACTCTGTCCCACACCATGTCCTTGTCCCCAAACTGAGGGACAGGGATTGCCTGGATGGAGCACTCGGGGGATGAGGAAGGGGCTGGGTGGTCACACTCAGCTGTGGTCACTGGCTCGGTGTACGAGTGCAGAGCAGTGACAGGAGGGACACTCAGGAGTTGAGAGCTCCAGGGCCTGAAGTGGCTCCAGGAGAGCTGCAGAGGGACTGGGGGCAAGGCATGGAGGGACAGGACACAGGGAGTGCCTTTAAACTGAAGGAGGGTAGATGTGAGGGTGGGCAGGCCCTGGCACAGGTGCCCAGAGCAGCTGTGGCTGCCCCTGCATCCCTGGCAGTGTCCCAGGCCAGGCTGGACAGGGCTTGGAGCAGCCTGGGACAGTGGAAGTGTCCATGCCAGGGGTGGCACTGGATGATCCTTAAGGTCGGTTCCAACCCAAGCCAGTCTGTGATTCTGTGACTCTGCAGCTGTGCCTGCTGTAAAAACACATCCCTTCATCCCTCACTGTCCTGCTATCTACACTTTATCCTGTTTTCCTGCCCTCCTGCATGTGCAGCGGGCTGCCTTTCTGGGCCAGAAGGGCCACGGAGGATTAGGAGCAGCAGCACGAGTGGTCCCTGCTGTTCGGCCACCTGGAGGGGCGGCTGGGCGCTCCATCTGTCCCTGGGCCCGGCTGTGTCAGCAGCCTCTTTCAGCTCCCTCACGGCCACGCGTGCTGTGCCACACGGGCGTGCACACGCTCCCAGGGCTTCCTCTCCCGCTTTAAATATCGCCCTTTCCTGCCCACATCACCCTTCCCAAAGCTGGGATCTCCTTCATGTCCTCAGCCCCGCTCAGCTGTGTCCCCTCAGCCGTGTCCCCTTAGCTGCTGTCTCCCCTCACCCTCACTCAGCCATGCCCCCTCAGCTCCTGTCTCCCCTCAGCCCCATTCCCTCAGCTCCTCCGTCCCCTCAGTTCCTCTCTTCCCTCAGTTCCTCTCTTCCCTCAGCCCCGTCCCCTCAGCTCCCTTCTCCCCTCAGCTCCCTTGTCCCCTCAGCTCCTCTGTCCCCGTCCCGTCATCCCCGTCCTCCCGCGCCGCCCTTTGGCCCCACCCTCGCCCCGCCCCCCACCACTGGCCCCGCCCCCATCCCCGCCCCGCGCCGCACCCAACCGCTCTTGCCCGTTCACCGCAACGCCGCCTCCGCCCCGCGCGGCCGCGCGCCGCCCGCGCTGGCGCTGATTGGTCGGCGCCGGGCGCGGCGCGGCGCTGATTGGCCGGGCGGCGCGAGCCCCGCCCCCCCAGCCAGCAGGGTAGTGCGCTCGGCGCGCGGCCAGCGCGGCTCCGCTCCCCGCTCCTCCTCCCGCCGGGCCCGCAGGGGACAGCGACACTCGCCAGGCGCCTCCGTCCCGGCGCTGCCCCGCGCCCCCGCCGCTCGGTAAGGCCGCGGGGAGGGGGCTGCGGCCGGGGACGGGGAGCGGGGACACCACGCTGCGGGCGCGGCGCCCTCCGATGCGGCGGACGGGCGGCCCGGGCCGAGCGGGGGCTCCGGCCTCGCCGCTGTCCGGGGGGCCGGGGCCGAGCGGGCCGGGCCGGGCCGGGAGGCGGCCGGGGCTGCGGGGCTTGGGAGCCGCGCGGGGAGCGGCCGCAGCATCCCCGAGCATCTCCCGGGGGAGCCGGCGGAGGGAGCGGGCGCTGCCGGGGCGCGGCTTTGTTGCTCGGGGGCAGCGGGGCGCTGGCCGCGGGGGTCGGGGGGGCCCGGGCGTTGCCCGGCCTTGCTCCCGCAGGGTCCCTTCGGGCCCGGCTGCCCCGGGCGCACGGAGCCGCGCGTTTCGCTCAAGGGCGGCGCAGCGGTTCCGCACTTCTCCTCGGGACGGCTGGAAAGTTTCCGTGCCGCCTTCGCGCCCCGTGCCGCCCCGGCGGCCGCCGCGGGTCCCTCGGTGCCGGCTTTATAAGGAGGGCGGCGGGCTCGCAGCGGCCGCGGGCTGGGGACGGCGATGAGCATGGGCAGAGCGCGGCTCGGAGCGCTGGGTGTGGCGGCCGGGATGCGCCAGGCTCCAGCCAGGCCTCTGCTCAGTCATCGCCCCGCAGCCCGGCCGCGGAGCGAGCGGGGCCGCTTTCGGGATGAGCAAACTTCTCCTGCCGGGCTCGGCGAACGGGAATTGAACAAATGCTCGCCACGGCGCCATGCGGGGCTGCTGTTAATAAGTTTAAGCTCACGGCGGTGAAGTTTTGGGTTCTGCAGATGCTGTTCTGCTGCCAAAAGCTGCTTCTAAGTGGATCCTGGTAGTATGAGTGTTGTAGGCTCTGCCTCTCTTCGAGGGGTGTGTTAAAAGCCTGCTCTGTGAACATACCGAACCTGAATTTAGAGGTTTAGTTCTCTTTTCTTTAGGTGGTTCTTGATCTCTCCGTCTTGGTGGTTTCCTTGCTTATTTCCTTCCCCTGATTCCTGTATGGATTTAGCAGATTAACCCATTAATTTTAGAGCTTTTAAAAAAGTTTTTATTTATTTTTCAAGCTGGAATCATCTGTTGAGTGAACCGTGTTCTTCCCAGTTTATAATTCCAGCTGGAAGGCTTCTTGAATAATACAATAGGCACCCAAGTCCTGCTCAGAGTTTCAGTGTGGAGTAACAAGCCTTGCTGGGGCCTCCTCCTGCTCTGTGTGATGCTGCTGTGGCTTCATTTGTAAACTGCAGGAACAGGACTGCTCTGGAGTTTTACAACTCTGAGGCTTCTTCTTGCCAGGGCCTGATGTCCCATCTGGTGTGTTTTGCTGCTATTGTATCTATAAGGTGCTGTTGCAGCTTGATGAACTCCTGCTTTATTTGAGAAAGAGAGATTGTAACTCAGAATTATTCAGGTTGACAATACAGTTATGACAAAGGTGACATTGGCTGGGCAGACCTGTCTGTCAAATTCACTTTAGGGGCTTTTGTTTGTTTTTCTTTGTGAGAAGCAATGACATTTCTGATTATCCTTCCAGATGCATTTTGCAGGATTCATGGGCTCTTTTGAAGTTTTAAAATTTTTTATTCTTTTGTGCCTTCTTGCATCAGAAGAGATGGGCTTTTTCAGTTTGAAAAAGAGCTTAAGTTACTTGCTGTTGCAACAGCAGCAATATCCTGTGTCTTTTGTTTTGTTTGGTAATAATTACATGTTAGTGACAAATAATAAGCTTGAAGCAGAATAGCTGATCTGTTTGTGACTGTGATTGTTGACTGTGAAGCTGAAGGCCGTGGATATTATTAAATCTGTTTTTATGTGTCTCTGCAGAAATGACATCAGGGAAAGATCAGCTAATACAAAGAAGTGTCAGTGGTTTGAAGATGCCAGCCTGGGGAGTTCAGCTAGAGCCCAGTGTTGCCATGGGTACAGTTTGTGGGTCACCCCGGTTCCCCCAGCTGATATTAGGAGAGGATTATGTCACTCCTGCCCTTAAAGAACAAACGGGGTGAACAATCCCACCAGAGGCTCCCAGCCACTGCTGGAACCAGCCTGTGTGATGTGTTATTCTGGTGAGTGTCACTTAGAGGTGGCAGTACTAATTGTGGACTCTTTGGGTTCAGTGCACTCCTCTGTTCCCTCCCAGGGACACCAGGCAGTTGAAGGCAAGGTTTGAAGCAGCAGAGCATTGCCCAGCCTGCTCTGTGATGGTATCAGACACCCCCACGCCCCCAGCAGCCTGAGCAGCAGTGACAACAGAAGCAAATTGGGTTTTGGAGGGGCAGAAGGTGAGGCTGAGCGGAGGCTGGGGCAGGGCTGGATTTCCAGCCTTAAGCTCGTTATGTGCAGTCTGAGGAGTGCTCACTTGGACCAGATGAATTACGTATTCCTGCTGGTGAAAGGGCTGACACAGCTGCAATTTCAGCCAATGGAGCTGTAATTATATTTGAGGTTCCAGCCCTCGTAGTATTTCAGTGGTTGTCTGTTTTCCCTAGAAATAAATGAATCTGAGCCACTCAGCTCTGAGCTGTGGCAGAGTTCAGGTCTGGTTCACACCCATTGCAGGTTCTTGCCCTTGTGTTCCTCAGGCTTAAACTCTCCTGCTGTTTGCTGAGCCAGTGGTGTCTCCATTGCTCAGTTCTTGGGCTGCATTTGTCTCTCTGCACCGTGTCTTGATGTGCAAGCTTCCAAATTCTGACCTACACCAAAGTTATGACTCAGGGAAACCACTGGTCAGACAGGGTTCAGGTCTGTCAGGGTGAATTCAAGCTGCTTGCAATTCAAATGAAAGTGATGGTTACTTGAAAGCAAAATAATGTGTGACTATACCTCGGTTTGGTCCAGAAAAAACCCAAATAATTTATTTTGCTAGGCCAGACATAGATTGGAAGATAAAATTCCAGCCTCCTCCGCTGAGAATGAAGAGTTCAAGGCGTGTTACTCATCGTGTTGTTGCGAGTCAGATTGCAGACAACAAAATTATAATTTGTGTGGGTACCTGTGGAGTTTCAAAGGCAAATTGAAGAAGCTGATAGTGCTCTAAAAAGGCAGAGTTATTTCCTGGAACTCTTGAGTTTGTGCTTCCTGTCTCAAATGAAACAGATGAAACTCTTGCCTAGTCAAATGTCTGTGTCCACAGCTTCCTCGTGCTTTAGCAGCAAGTGAACTGATTATTTCTGTGCTTGCTTTCTTTCCTCCTTGAAGGCAAATGGAATTATAGGCAGCTGTAGGTGAGAGCAGCCAGGGGTCTGTGATTACAGCCCGTGGGAGGGGGCAGAGAGCTCCAGCCTTGAGCCGGGGCCACCAGAGCGGCATCATCCCCACAGGGTTCATCTGCAGGAGAAGGGTGCGTGTCCTCTGGAGCAGCTTCCTGGGAGATGCTGGAGAAGCTGGGCTAGCAGAGCAGGTAGGACCCCTGCCTCCCGTGGGCATTTGTCCTCCCACAGCTCAGAGAGCGATTCCATGGCTCAGTGTTGCGCACAGGGGGAAGGAATTCTCGTGGGAAGAAAAGGTCAGTGAAATCAGTTGCTGTAGATGTTATGCAGATTTTAACTTGGTAGTGAGAAGAATGAAATACTTGTGGCTCACGCTGGTGCCCTGTGTTGCTCTGGGTTCTTAATATTACGTTAGAAATTATTAAATACGAAATTTATTTTAAATTATTGGGAAATCTGAGCCTGAAGGATTATGAGCAGACATTGGTGTGATGCTCTAGCACTCTTAAAAGTGACATCGGGATAGTGCTGAGGATTTGCCCCAAACAAGATCAGCCTTGGACTCCTCTGAGTAAATTACTCATTTTTGTATGTTGCCATAAGAGCCTGTATTTTGGAATGCTGGAGAGTAAAACTTTTTGCAGTTGCTGCTGTAGAAAACCTGTGAGACACCGAGTTAATGGGAAGTGTAGGTTACTCCCAGGATAAAAATGGCTGTGCATGTAAATGATGGTGTAT
Organism: Ammospiza nelsoni; assembly: GCF_027579445.1. NCBI lineage: Eukaryota > Metazoa > Chordata > Aves > Passeriformes > Passerellidae > Ammospiza > Ammospiza nelsoni. The sequence continues at coordinate 981,894 of NC_080633.1, read as the reverse complement.
TCCACCTCCAGAATGCACATTGTTCCCTGGAACTGTCTGCTGGGTTATTTATTCTGTGCTCCCCTGGAGACAGGGAGGCAAGGGGCTGATTTCTTCCCTCTCTCTCAGAAAAGGCTGCTCCTTGCTGCCTTGTTTTATTTTACTCCCTGCCTCTTAGAACTTTCCTCGGGTCGAGTGGCAACTGCTGAATGGGTGGTTCCTCCGGGGAGTAGCGAGATAGCAGCGCTGAGATAAAGCTCACAGTGTCCCTGTGATTTGAACAAAACTGGCAGACAAAAACAAGAGTTGTAGTTGCGTTATCGAGGGAGGTTTGTGTAACACAACAGGCCCTGGATTAGCTTTCCTCCGCCAAGGTTGGATTTCCAGCCTCCTGGAGCTGGAGCTGCCCTGGTGAAGGGAGTTTACCACAGACAAGCACCGTGCTGGAGTCTGTCCCCTGCCCAGAAGGAGCACGTTGGCAGCTGGAATGGTGGCTGTGTGGGTGGGAGGAGAGGGTTCAGCCCCAGGTGTAGCTGAGCAGGTGACAGGTGACGTGCCAGCCCAGGTGTAGCTGTGGATTAAGGTGGGATGAGCAGCCCTGGCTGCGTGCTGGCTATCAGGCCACTCTGAGGAGCTTCTGGGGCAAGTATGCAGTTAATCACATCCATTAGCATGATTGAAATCCTGATTAGCCCGTGTCACTCACTCCCATTTTCCTCCTACATTTTGCCCCTTTTTATCTGGGGTGTTTGCAGCTGTGAGCAGCAGCAGGCTGGGAGGTGTGAAAGGATGCCAGGGTTCTGGGCTTGTGTTGGAACAAAGTTCCTCAGGAAGCTGCCCAGCTGCTGAAGAGAACATGTGAAAAATCAGCTCTTCCCAGCTGGAGGAGCCCCAGCAGGGCTGTGGGGAATGCAGCTGAGCATGGAGTAGGCTCCTTGTGCTCACATTCCATGTCTGGTGTGTCCTGACACTTGGATTTTGGCATCTCCATCCCTGTGTGCTGAGGAGCTGCTGGTGCTGGCTGGCACCTTGGGGCAGGGCTCCTCTGGAATGGGCTGGAGAGCAAGTCCAGGGATGGGATGATAGGGAAAAACAAGGCTGAAATTGAGGGTAGGGAAACTGCTCATCAGCCGGTTGGATTTTGACTAGAAGTGGAAAAAAAGACAAAAAAATGAGGTAATTGTGTGAATTCCTGTGTGCAAAATCTCTCTTTTTTAAAAACTTCACTGGTTGGGCAGATACTGTACATTCTCAAACTGGACCTTTTTGGAAAAGCCAACGTCTCTGAGCATTAGGTCATACACTTCCACCACATTCCCGCCTGGGAGTGAGTCATTGTCTTTTGTAAAATTGTATTGGAGCTACATCATCCCCAAAAGCTGTTTTTCAGCTGAATTTAGGGTGTTGACACTCGCTCTAAACAAAGTAAAGCTATGGGAGCATTTATCAGAGTAATTTCCAAGTGTGTTTACATCCTCTGGAGTTGTGACTCCCCAAGTGCAGGGCCTCAATTCATCCTTGGGAGTGGAAACCCTCAGCTCTCACTCTGAGGGCTGGGGCAAATATCTCCATGGAGCTTGAATGATGTTTGTGAAGTGCTTAAAATCCTCTGGACGGGGCAGAGAAACTTCCAGGTGCTTTTACCTGCTCTTACTTCTCCCTCCTCCCACGAGTTTCTTGCAGGGGCTGTGGTGTGTTGGCTCTTGGCTGGAGACACTCTGGCAGTTTGTCCTTCCAGGAGCTGATACTGAGGGTTTGTTTCCATATTATGACTTGGTTTTCTCTAACAGAGCTCGTCTGAGGTTCCAGCCCTCCTCCACTTCGTGCTTTCTGTCAGGTTGTTGTGGCAGAAGTTCAGTGCAGTGAAGTGGGGCAGTGAGAAGTGGGTCGGTGCTCAGGTGGGATTTCTGCGACTCATTTTAGAAGCTGCATCAATTCTGTTCAAGGGGAAGCAGAAACAGCTGCTTGGAGGAGGGGATGCCAAGCACTCAGCACTCTGGCTATGGTGGGGAGAGGCTGTCAGTGGGATGAGTAAGAGCTCGGGGTGAAGAATCCTTGGACAGGTTTCATTGGGAAGGCTGAGGCTGCCAGGCACACCTGGATGCCAGGATGGCTGGAGCTGGAAGGGGATCACCCAGGGCAGCCCCTGCCAGGGCAAGGTCCCTGGGCTGTGCCCAGGGGGGTTTGGGATGCTCCAGAGAGGAGACTCCAGCCCCCCGGGGCAGCTGTCCCAGGCTCTGCCCCTCCATGGACAGAGGCTGTTCCTGCTGCTGGGGTTTGGTTTGTGCCACTGCTCCTGGTGCTGTCACTGAGCAGGGCCTGGCACCATCCTCATCTCCAGGGAAAGGTGGGTGTCCTTGGTGGGAAAGCTGGGCTGAGCAGGGCAGGCAGGACCCCTGCAGCCTCTCCTCATCTGGGAAGGGATCCAGATCCCAAATTCAGCGTTGCTGTGTTTGCTGTTAACTCCATTCCAGCTCATCAGAAAGGGAGCTGAGTGCAGACCTCAGGGAGGCCAGGGCAGGAATGGAGCACTTGGGGCTGCTCTGAGCAGGATGCAAATGCAGCTCTGAAAGTTGTGCTTCACTGACACTTTGTGCAATCCCCTCTGGAAAGCACTGGGTGTTTTTAAGCACCTGGCTCTCGGGAGCCCAGATGTGCCTGGGTTCCAGGCTCGCTCAGAGCAGGAGGAGGGCTGTGGTGAGAGGAGCTCCCTGGCTCAGGCTGGGGTCCCTGGGAGGTGCCCCTGGCAGTGCCATCTGCTGATGGAGCGGCATCTGCTCGGCAGCTCACCTGCTCCCTTCCCTGTGGGCAAGCACAGCTTGGTGCACACTTAAAGGGAAAATCAGCAATGATGTGAAGGCAGCAACGATGTTGGTGTGAAATGCTGTTGGAAATACTGAGGAAAACCCAATTGTAAACAGCAGCTTAAAGAAAGTGTTTTTAAATGTCATTGTTGGTGCTGTTTATAGCAGTTCCAAGTGTTTAACTCCTGCCTGTACCCTCACTGCTCTCTGCTCCAGGTTCCCTTTGTGGTGCACTGAAATGCTGTTAACACCAAGCACTGCCCTGAATTTGGAATGTTAGTTTTCCCTATTATCCCAGAATGGTGTGGGTTGAAAGATCATGTCATTCTACCCCTGCCATGGGCAGGGCACCTTCACTATCCCAGGCTGCTCCAAGCCCTGTCCATCCTTGCCTTGGACACTTCCAGGGCTGGGGGTTTTGGTGGTGTTGCTGAGGTGTGTTCCTCTTTGTGGGTTTTTTCTGTTTAACCTCTCAGTTTCAGCCATTTCTCTGCTGCAGCTTTATTAAGTGCAGTGCCCTGTTCAAAATGCTCCTTTGCTTATCAGCTCTGGTTTTAAGGACTCTCAGAAGTTTTTCTGCTGCCCATGGATACTTCCACTGCTGGTAATTAGGGGAAACTTCCAAACTGGGAGAGCAAAGACAAAGAAACTCCCCAAGCAGCTCCAGCAGAGGCTCTGAATGAGGCTCTGCAGACAGGGGAGGCAGAGAATGAGACAAAGAACTGAGTCACCCTCTCTTCCTTCCTTTGGACTCTTGTGGTGGGAGGGAATCGTTTCTGTTTTAAGTCATAAATCTGAGCAATTAGCAGCAGGGTTCTGGATGTTAATGGGTGCATCATTCAAACTCCTTACTTAGCAGGAGCTGTGGGTTTAAGTGGCATAAATAAGCAGCAGGAAATGGAATAGAGTGTGTGATGGGCTGGTGCTGGATTCCCACTGGGCTGTTGTGGCTGCAGTGAGGATTTCATACTCTGGGTGCAGCCCCCAGCACAGGCAGGAGCTGAGGAGGAGGCACCAGGGGGACCCCAGGGATGGAGCAGCTCTGCTGGGAGAGCTGGGAATGTTCCCCTGGAGAGGAGAAGCTTTGGGGGGACCTCAGTGTGACCTTCCAGGGCCTGGAGGGGCTCCAGGAGAGCTGGAGAGGGACTGGGGACAAGGATGGAGGGACAGGACACAGGGAATGGCTCCCAGTGCCAGAGGGCAGGGATGGGTGGGAGATTGGGAATTGGCAATTCCTGGCTGGGATGGAATTCCCAGAGCAGCTGTGGCTGCCCCTGGATCCCTGGACAGGGCTTGGATCACCCTGGGACAGTGGAAGTGTCCCTGCCCATGGCAAGGGTGGCACTGGGTGGGCTCTGAGGTGTCCCTGCCATGGCAGGGGTGGCACTGGGTGGGCTCTGAGGTGTCCCTGCCATGGCAGGGGTGGCACTGGGTGGTCTTTGGGGTCCCTTCCAGCCCAATCCATCCCAGGGCTCTGATTCTGGGTGCTGTGAGTGTCTGCAGGATGTGACCCCAGAGCGGAGGGTGGTTCCAGGATGGTTCAGGATGATGGGCACACCCTCAGGGTGTCCCTGGGGCTGAGTCCTGCATTCAGTCCCTGTGGGGTGCCATGCTGTGTGGCTGGCACACAGTGCCCATCCATGCCAGGGGGTCTCTTTGGGGTGCCATGCTGTGGGGCTGGCACAGTGTCCATGTCAGGGGGTCCCTTTGCGATGCCATGCTGTGGGGTTGGCACACAGTGTCCATGTCAGAGGTCCCTTTGGGATGCCATGCTGTGGGGTTGGCACAGTGTCCATCCATGTCAGGGGGTCCCTGTGGGGTGCCATGCTGTGGGGTTGGCACACAGTGTCCATCCATGCCAGGGGTCCCTTTGGGGTGCCATGCTGTGGGGTTGGCACACAGTGTCCATGTCAGGGGTCCCTGTGGGATGCCATGCTGTGGGGTTGGCACACAGTGCCCATCCATGCCAGGGGGTCCCTTTGGGGTGCCATGCTGTGGGGCTGGCACAGTGTCCATGTCAGGGGTCCCTTTGGGATGCCGTGCTGTGGGGCTGGCACACAGTGCCCATCCATGTCAGGAGGTCCCTTTGGGATGCCATGCTGTGGGGCTGGCACACAGTGTCCATGTCAGGGGGTCCCTTTGGGGTGCCATGCTGTGGGGCTGGCACAGTGCCCATATCAGGGGGTCCCTGTGGGATGCCATGCTGTGGGGCTGGCACAGTGTCCATGCCAGGGGGTCCCTTTGGGGTGCCATGTTGTGGGGCTGGCACACAGTGCCCATCCATGCCAGGGGGTCCCTTTGGGGTGCCATGCTGTGGGGCTGGCACACAGTGCCCATCCATGTCAGGTGCCCCTGTGACACCACCCCAATGGGGACTGCAGGGTGCTCTGGGTGGCTGGAGCTGGATTGGATATCACAAATTTGCATTTATATGTGAAACTGCAGTGTCTGTAATCTGCAGGGTTAATTTTTCCAGGATATCTTCATGCTTAAAGCACACATATTAATTTTCCTTGGGCTGTATTTTAACCTATTTAAGCATTTACGACATGAGAATTAAAGGATATTTCCATCTCGTGTTCTGAGGGCTGGATTTTCTTTAACTGAGGGCTTTTTTTAGATAAAATGTATTTTTTTTTTTTGCATTGGGATTTGGACAGAGCATGTAGGGCAATAGGATCAAGTGTCACATTGGGATTACATATTTGTCCTGGAGTGACCCTCTTAGGAGCTTGCATGGGTGTAATTGGTGAATGACTGGATTTATAGGGATGTATATCTGCATTAGCCCTGGTTTGATGGGACTCGAGCTGATTTGCTTTTGCTCCAAACTATTTTCAGCTTGGGGAATTCACTTTTAAGGAGGGATGCTATAATTTGCCTGTATTTTCCCTTAAAAGCAGTGGTGGTTTTGCCAGGATTTAATAGCTCTAAATATGAATGTGGAGCAGTGTTGCACAGCATTGTCTTGTGGCTGAAACCTAAATTTATCCCAAAAGCTGCACATTTGAGACCTCTGGGTGTTAATGGTGTGGAAAAACCCTTTATGATTACCAACTTCCCAAGATTCTCTCATTGCACCAGGCACTGTCTTGCTCTTGCTCCCCAATCTCTCTCTCTTTTCCCTCCCCAATCTCTCTCTCTTTTCCCTCCCCAATCTCTCTCTCTTTTTCCCTCCCCATCTCTCTCTTTCTTTTCCCTCCCCAATCTCTCTCTTTCTTTTCCCTCCCCAATCTCTCTCTTTCTTTTCCCTCCCCAATCTCTCTCTTTCTTTTCCCTCCCCAATCTCTCTCTCTTTTCCCTCCCCAATCTCTCTCTCTTTTCCCTCCCCAGTGTCTCTCTCTTTTCCCTCCCCAGTGTCTCTCTTTCTTTTCCTCCCCATCTCTCTTTCTTTTCCTCCCCATCTCTCTTTCTTTTCCTCCCCATCTCTCTTTCTTTTCCTCCCCATCTCTCTCTCTTTTCCTCCCCATCTCTCTCTCTTTTCCTCCCCATCTCTCTCTCTTTTCCTCCCCATCTCTCTCTCTTTTCCTCCCCATCTCTCTCTCTTTTCCTCCCCATCTCTCTCTCTTTTCCCTCCCCATCATCTCTTTCTCTTTTCTCCCCAGATCCTGTTTTAGGCCATCTGAATGTATTCAGTGTAGGGTTGGTTTCTTTTTTTTTTTTTTTTTTTTTTTTTTTTTTTTTTTTTTTTTTTTTTTTTTTGCTACAAGGACCTTTTAAAAAGAAAAGGTGATTGGAGCACAGAGTTTAGCAAGTGCTCCCAGAGATCCTGACTCTGGCTGGCATCAGCTGATGGTGTCTTGTTTAAACATACCACAGACTCGATGTTTTTTCCCCTTGGGGTTTGACTTCCTGTGATAAAAGGAGATTCCCTTTTAAAGCAGAGCTCTGTGGTTATATAATGAGAGAAGGAAATACTCCAAAAGTGACACTGGGAGAATAGAAAAGTTATTTTGGTGGCTGACTGTTGGGCAGGGGAGTAGGAAATTTGCTCAGGAGGGCACGGGTAACTCGAGTGCTCTTGGGAAAGTGAGAGGAGCACATTTAAGGAATGAAATGAGGGAGTGACCAGGGCACAGCAGTGCAAGGAAGGTTGTGCTGAGGACAGAGCTGCTCAGTGCTCATCTAGGGTTCCTCTTGGAGGGTTTAACCCTTTCCAAACTGCTTTTCCTCTCCTCTGTAAACTGCTGCCAAGCAGAGGTCTCCAAGTGTGACCCTCCAAGAGCTGTGCTGCCTTTGGCTGGAGCCACGAGTAGAAGTTAATTTTGAATTTGTGCATGTGGCTTTGTCTCCAGGGAACTGACTAATTCCTCTGCTTGCCCCTCTGCTTCCCCGCCAGGAGTGCCAAGCCCTGCAGGAACCAGGATGAAAATTGCCTTTTTCTGCTGTTGCTGGGGTAAAAATGGGAGTTCCAGAGCAGTTTGCTGTCCCTCAGCAGGGTTTTTGGGATGGGGTAAAAATGGGAGTTTGCTGTTCCTCAGCAGGGTTTTTGGGGTAAAGATGGGAGCTTTCAGAGCAGTTTGCTGTCCCTCAGCAGGGTTTTTGGGATGGGGTAAAAATGGGAGTTTGCTGTTCCTCAGCAGGGTTTTTGGGGTAAAGATGGGTGTTCCCAGAGCAGGTTGGGGTCTCTCAGCAGGGTTTTTGGGATAAAAATGGGAATTCCCAGAGCAGTTTGCTGTCCCTCAGCAGAGTTTTTGGGATAGGGTAAAAGATGGCAGTTACCAGAGCAGGTTGTTGTCTCTCAGCAGGGTTTTTGGGATAAAAATGGGAATTCCCAGAGCAGTTTGCTGTCCCTCAGCAGGGTTTTTGGGATGGGGTAAAAATGGGAGTTTGCTGCCTCTCAGCAGGGTTTTTGGGGTAAATATGGGGGTTCTCAGAGCAGTTTGCTATCCTTCAGCAGGGTTTTTGGGATGGGGTAAAGATGGCAGTTCCCAGAGCAGTTCGCCATCCCTGAGCAGGGTTTTTGGGATGGGGTAAAGATAAGATGGCAGTTCCGAGAGCAGGCTGCTGTCCCTCAGCAGGGTTTTTGGGATGGGGTGAAGATGAGGGTTCCCAGAGCAGTTTGCTGTCCCTCAGCAGGGTTTTTGGGGTAAAGATGTCAGTTCCCAGAGCAGTTTGCTGTCCCTCAGCAGGGTTTTTGGGGTAGAAATGGGAGCTCTCAGAGCAGTCTACCATCCCTTAGCAGGGTTTTTGGGGTAAAGATGAGGGTTCCCAGAGCAGTTTACCATCCCTCAGCAGGGTTTTTGGGATGGGTAAAGATGGCAGTTCCCAGAGCAGTTTACCATCCCTGAGCAGGGTTTTTGGGAGGCAGGGGTACACCCTGGGGAAGCCAGCTGGGTTGTGGCAGGCGGTCCCTGAGCTCCCTGAGCTTTCCTTGCTCCTGCCCCAGGAGTTCAGACTCCCCCTGCCCACACTGCTCCTGCGGCTCTGAGCTCCCTGGGCATTTAAAATGGAATATTGGTTTCCCTGGGGTATGCCCATTGCCTGGGCTATGCCCACAGAAACATGGAAAATGCCCACCATTCATCAAAATTAAGCTGGTTTTCTTGCTAGTCTGGGGTATGTTTGTTTTTTCTAGTATGTAATTTATCTGTAGAATAATTTTTCAGCAGCCAGATATGCTGACTGTGCCTGTTAGGTTTCCCCAGTGAAATTCCCTGGCCAGCTTCACTTCTTCCAGGATCATTTGGAGGTGCTGATGTAATCAAACCCTCGAATTTGACCTCAACAAGAAATTATGTAGTGCAAAGTTTGCTCTTAAAATCCGTGTGGAATTGTTATTTTTGTGTCTTTTTCGTGTAGCTGTTTGTGCTATTTAGTAACTTTGCTTTTGCTCATTTTTTAATTAAGAGATGACAGTTTATGCCTGAGGAGGGGGGAAGCAGGTTACAGATCCTTAACACCTCATCAAAATTTCAGTGGGAGTTATTTTTTCAGCTCTATTTGAATAATTAAACATTGTGCTGAAGTAATTTTGCAAATGTGTGGGGGGGAGCACAAGGAGTAATGAAAATAGTTAATCTAAATGGAAATGCATCAGAGCATCCTGGTTGTACAAGTGTAACAACACCCTGCTTTATTCTAAATAGTTGTATGACTTAAAAGGAACTTCCCAACTTGTAAGCTGAGGTGTGCAGCATAAACAGAGGTTGGGAAATGATCCTCTGAAAGGCAGCAGTGAAGCAGGGGGGCTCTGCTGATGGAGATCTTGTTTAACACAGATCACCTTGAGCACTGTAATTTTCCATACTGAATTTTTAACCCTTGCTTCAAAGCAAGGTTTCCAAATTGCCTTGGGAGGACCTGCTTTTTGTCCTTAAATTAGTTTAGTTTTCAAATGATAGATTGCAGAATCTCATTATTTATCAAACAGAGGCTTTGGATTAAGCTCAGATGTTCCTTTATTTGAGAATTGCAGCTACAAAGGGAGGCTGGGTATCCACCAGCTGCACTCTCTGACTGATAACAGGCTTTTCAAAGTAGTTTTCTTTCAGCAATCCTGTTAATGCTTTAAATTCAAGCCTAAACTTTTTTTGTGGGATTAAGGGTAGGAAGAAAAAAAAGCTGGATCAGAGGAATAAATGCAAATAATTCAGCATGAAGAGCAGAGCAGGAGAGGAGGTGAGTCAATTACTGTGCTGTGTGTTTGTCAGTCAGCAGGACAGCACTGCACTCCCCACTTTATGGCATATTAAATCAGAGTGTAAAAACTGTGACAGCAGACCAGGGAAAAGGTGCCTGTGTGTGCAGAGCAGGTTTGGTGTCTGTTTTTCCTTTGTTCATCTCCTTGGCTCTCACTCTGGCTGCTGGGCACCGGGGCCTGTGTCCCCATGGCTTTGCGTGTGCTGCAGCCCCTGAGGGTCCTGGGGGCTCTGTGGGGTTCAGGTCACACAATCCAAACCCTGAGGATCATCCAGGTCCCCCCTGAGCTCTGCCTGGAGCTGCTCCTGTCCCGGGCAGCATTCCCAGCTCTCCAGCCTGGCTCCAGCTCCCTGTGCTGGGCTGGGGCAGCTCTGCTCTGGGCTCTCACCTGAGGGGCAGAGGGGCACAATCCCCATTTCCTGCAGCCCCGGCACAGGGGTCCCTGGCCAGGCAATGCTCAGCTGCTCATCCCTCCCTCAGTCCTTCTCTCTGTTCATTCCCAGCCTGGATTTGTGGGTTTGTGCTTGGGGTTGTCCCAGCCCAGGTGCAGGACCATGGCCTTGGCCTCGCTGAGCCTCCTGAGGTTGGCACAGCCCCACCTGTCCCCTCCCTGCAGCTGGGCCAGCAGCCAGAGCTCGGTGTCACCAGCACAGTGCCCAGAGTGCCCCAGCCCAGGTGTCTGATTTGGCTTTCTCAGGGTCTCTCCATCTTCTCTGCAGCAGAAAATGCCTCTCCCTCCTCCAAGCCAAGTGCACAGGTTGGCCCTGGTGGTGCCAAGGGAATAACCCAGCTCTAAAGTCTCAATCCTGGCAAATGAAAAATTATCTGTGGCTGCCACTGTCACCTTTGTCCTCTCAGCTCAGGGTTTCACACCTGCAGCTCGCACTGAGCCCTCCTCTCCCTGCTTATCTCCTGTGGGAGTTTTCTGGTAATCTCTCAGAGGACAGGAGCTGGGATTTCCAGATGGAATATTGTGCTTTTGTACTTTATATTGTACTTTTCAGAAGCATAATACCAAAAAAGGGGGTTGTGTACTGGGAGGAGAATTTTCAGCTGCTAAACAGGGATGTAGGCTGTGTTTTATGGAATTGACTGAAATCACAGGTTTTTAGTGTGGAAGTTGCATGTGGATTGTTCTCTCTCAGCAAGTTGTTGCTGAATTCTGTTATTCTACTGATTTATTTTTAAAAAAAGAAAAATGGACTGTTTTCAGATGCTCACTGGGCTGACCAGATTCAGGGCAGGCTTTTGCTCTCCGATGTCCTTTGTGTAAATTCTGGGTTAATTAAGTGACTCATTCATTGAGTCTGGCTGAGGCTGCACATGATGGGGTGAAGGAAAAAACAAACCCAGCACAGAGTGAAACTCTGAGGCATCTGAGCTTCCTTCTGGACAGTGAATGGGGAATAGGCAGCCCGTGCCTCAGTGCAGATCTCAGGGCATTTCACAGAACATTATCAGAGGTTCTCTGATTCCTGAACGCTGCAGGGCTTCTGGTTTGTGTCCTCCTCATTCCTGGCTGTTCATAGATGTCCCAGTGCTGTGATTTCAGTTCTGGGCTGATCAATCTGAATTCTGCAGCTGGCACAGGGCAGGGTTAGGTGGGAGATTGGGAATTGGGAATTCCTGGCTGGGATGGAATTCCCAGAGCAGCTGGGGCTGCCCTGGATCCCTGGCAGTGCCCAAGGCCAGGCTGGAGCACCCTGGGACAGTGGGAGATGTCCCTGCCCATGGAATGGGGTGGATTGGGATGATCCCTATGGTCCCTTCCAACCCAAAACAGTCTGGAATTATTTTTGGTTTATTCCAGAAAGTTTCTTTCATGAAACACAGAAGCAGTTGCTGAAACAGAAGTCAAAACTTGGAATGCCTGGTTAGGAAGGGGGTGGACAGACCTGAAAGTGTTTCTTCCTTCAAACACCAAAGAGAAAAAAACAACCCAAAAAGCTCCTCCAGAACTCATCCCCTCATGATTCTAACAATTTGGCTAAAAAATTGAAAAATGCCTTATAAATATTCTAAATCTAAAGAGGTAGAAGTGTAAGAGAAGGAGAAGGGGGGGAAAGTACTGAACATTTTCTGAATAATAAAGTGGATCTTTCTGTAAAACATCTTTACTAATTAATCCAAAACCCGAGCAAAACTGAAGGGCAGCAGCTTGTAACAAAAAGCTTTTTGATGGGGTTTGCTGCTGGGAATGAGCTCATCCCGGTGCCCAGCTGGGCACTGGGCAGGGCTGGGGAAGAAGAGTGAAGAAATGTGGGCCCAATCTTCACAGAGAAACATGAATTAGGTCTTGAGGTGGAGCCAGGCAAGATTGAAATTAAAAATTATCTATCAGTGGCTCTTGGCTTCATAATTTTAAGTGACTCCTTTTGAAACATAGTATGGTGATTCAGTGTGCCTTCCGTGCTTTCTACCTGCTTCTGTTTTTAAAATTACAAAATTGTTGCTTTGAAATGAGCAGTTGGTTGTTAAAACTACTTGTAGTAAGGGCAAACCCTGAATATTCAGCTTGTGCAATGCTTGTGGGGGCTGACACCGGGATCCTGCTGAGTGGGAATTGAGTGATGTGCCAGAAACACAGAGTTAGCTTCATTCTGAGTCTGCTTTAAACACCAGGAGTTGTATTATCCTTTGTTCTTTCAGTTTCTCACCCTGATAAGCTGCTCGCTGTCCTTGGGGGCGCTGGGAGCCCGGTGCCGGTTCCAGGTTCAATTGCAAATCTGTGTGTGGGGGAGGCCGGACGCTTCGGAGGCTGCTGCAGCTCCAGGACAAATGTTTTACTCCTGCCAACTAAAGAAATGCTGAGAGCAGTGAAAATAAGGGAATTGCATGTGAGACAATGTGCTAGACTTGTCTCCCTTGTCACTGGGATTCCTCTTTGAAGCAGTGGGAGAAGGAGTTGGAGCTGCAGCAGCTCCTGCCCGTGAGCACAGCAGGAACGGGGGATCCATTGGTGGGGCTGACTCAAATCCCAGCCCCTGCAGGAGCAGGGCTCTGGCACAGCTCTGCTCTGCTCAGCAGCTGCCAGATGTGGTGCACAGCCAGTGTCACTGCATTCCCAGCCCCTGGGTGTGTTCCTGGAGCCTGGCGTGCAGGGAAGGAGCTGTGCTGGATCCTGGGATCCCGGGCTGGTTTGGGCTGGAAGGGAGATTGGGGATCACCCAGTGCCATGGCAGGGACACCCCCACTGTCCCAGGGTGTCCCAATGTCCAGCCTGGCCTTGGGCACTGCCAGGGATGCAGGGGCAGCCACAGCTGCTCTGGGAATTCCATCCCAGCCAGGAATTCCCAATTCCCAATCTCCCACCCATCCCTGCCCTCTGGCACTGGGAGCCATTCCCTGTGTCCTGTCCCTCCATCCCTGTCCCCAGTCCCTCTCCAGCTCTCCTGGAGCCCCTCCAGGCCCTGCCAGGGGCTCTGAGCTCTCCCTGCAGCTTCTCCTCCCCAGATGAACATTCCCAGCTCTCCAGCCGGGCTCCAGCTCCCTGTGCTGCTGGCTCTGGAGCAGCTCTGCAGTGGGGTCTCACAGCCCTGCACACCCCATTTCCTCAGCACTCCTGTGCCTCTGGGTGAGTGACCAGCAGCAGGAATGGGTTTGTGTCCCAGCCAGGAACCAGTGAAAGTGTGGGTATGTGTGCCTATAAACAGCTGGGTTTTTCTTTTTTTTTTTTTTCTTTCTTTTTTTTTTTTCTTATTTTTTTGTGAATGAGTCTGAGCTGAACAGTTTTAAGTCCAGATTAAAAACTGCATGGTATAATTATTTTTTAATTGGTCTTTGCAGTAAGAACCTGTGCATAAAACCACAGAACTTTCTGAATTCCAGTTGCTGTGAGTAGTAGAAATGTGGTGGATTAAATATAGTGCTGGAAATTCATTTTACAGGTACCTCTGGAGCATTTTCATTCAGTCAAAATTCAGCATTTATTAATGCAGCTTTTGATTTCTGAAGGGGTTATTTGAGGATTTGGAGCAGTGAGTGCACTGATTTATTTGGTTGGGTGTGAAGTAACACACTTTGTACTGGTTCCAATCTTGATGAGGAAACTGCCGCTGGTCCTGCTGCATTTCCAGAGCAGGAGTTGCTTTCCTTGATAAGCCCAGAGCAGGGATCAGAGCAAACACTTGCAGCAGCTCCCTGGGCTCAGGCTGGCATTGCTCTGATAGCACAGCCAGGCTGGGAGCTGCTCCTCTGCTCTCCCAGGATGAGAGGGGCTGTGGGGATGGAGCTCTGAGGGTGCAGAATCTCTCCCTTGGTTTTATTTTCCCTGAAGTTCTTCCCCAGCTCGTTGTTTACTGTGACTGAACTCCAAAAATGCAGCGAAGTGAAAGTGCTCAGCTCTCAGGGGGGAACTTCTCTCTCTGCAGCTGCTCGGGAGGAGTTTGTGGTGAGCAGGGGACAGGAGGAGAGGGAATGGGCTCAGGGTGGGCACAGCAGGAATTCCCATATGGAAAGGATGCTCAGGGATTGGGAGGCTGTGGGTGCCCATCCCTGGAGGTGCCCCAGGGATTCCTGGATGTGGCACTCAGAGCTCTGGGCTGGGGACAGGGTGGGGATTGTCACAGGGCTCACTCAGTGACCTTGGAGCTCCTATTCAATCAATTCTGGGTGTTCCTGCCCTCCCCACCTCGGGCTGGCCCTGCTCAGGGTGGGCACAGCAGGAATTTCCCTATGGAAAAGATGCTCAGGGATTGGGAGGTTTGGAGTGCCCATCCCTGGTGGTGCCCCAGGGATTCCTGGATGTGGCACTCAGAGCTCTGGGCTGGGGACAGGGTGGGCATTGGGCACAGGGCTCACTCAGTGACATTGACCTTGGAGCTCCTTCCCAGTGGTAATTCTGGGGTGTTCCCGCCCTTTCCACCATGGGCTGGCCCTGCCCAGGGTGGGCACAGCAGGAATTTCCCTATGGAAAGGGTGCTCAGGGACTGGGAGGCTGTGGGTGCCCATCCCTGGTGGTGCCCCAGGGATTCCTGGATGTGGCACTCGGAGCTCTGGGCTGGGCACAGGGTGGGGATTGTCACAGGGCTCACTCAGTGACCTTGGAGCTCCTTCCCAGTGGTAATTCTGGGCTGTTCCTGCTCTTTCCACCATGGGCTGGCCCCACCATCACTGTAACCAGAGATCATTCACAAACCCATCACTGGGAGCTGTTGAGCAGCACCCTGCAGGTTCAGGGCAGGCTGCAGGGACAGAGGGTGGCAGTGCCAGCCCTGGAGCCCTCCAGGGAGTGTTTGGGGTCTGGGTGTGCCCAGCACCCCGTTCCCATTCCCCTGTCTCAGGTCCTGCAGCCATTTGCTCCTGGGATCTGGTTTCCCACAGCTGTCTGCACCTTGTTGGAACCTGTCAGCAGCTGCTGGTGGGTGCTCAGATCCAGCCCAGTTTTTCACGCTGAATTGAACAAATCTGTTTTTTCAGACAGTTGCATAACGGGAAGTGGCTGCTCATCTTCTGTTCCAGTTTTTTTTTTTTTTTGTTTTTTTTTTTTTTTTTTTTTTTTTGGCTTTAGAAACTTTTTTCTTTAGAAACCCTAATTACTCTACTACAGTTGTAAATAAACATCTGAAGGATTTATCAGGTAATTTCAGGGCCAGCCACTGTTGCCTTGAATTTACTAAGAGGTGCCACTGCTTAAAAATCCCTAAAATCCATAGCTTTGATGCAGAATAAATGATTGTGTTCCAGCTCAGTCCAAGAATTTATCCACAGGATGGCTTTGACTCTTATTCTGAGTGGTTGCTTTTCCAATGCACCTTTAACAAAGGGAAACTTACCCCTTATAAATGGCCTTTTTTTTTGCTGGTGGGTTTGTTTTTCAATCTGAGTCTGAAAAGCTTGGGTAAGGTGTCTTTGTGCCTTGGAAATGTGATCTGTGAGGTGAGAGGCAAAGAACTAAACGTTAATGCCCTTAACCCTATCTGGGTGCCCTGCCCTGACCTTTATCTCCCAGCTCCCCTTTCCCCAGGTACAGGTATCACTTTCTGCTTGCACCTCCCAGAACGAATCTGCTCTGATTTTAGCTGGAAATCTGAAATAACAGCAGAGTGTTGGTTTTCTCTGGTTCTCCTGTATTCTGATAGTGCCCAAATTCTTGTTTCTGGGGTGGAGAGATGTTGGTTGTTCTGGAGATCACTCAGGGCTGACCTAACAAAGCTCTGCCTAAGCTGAGGTGTAGGTTCTGTCAGGTGTTGGGCACTGTCCTCACTGATGTTTTGAGGCTTCTCCTGAATTTGCCAGGAGAATTTGGGATGTTCCATTAGTGGCTTCTGCCCAGCTGGATCCCAGTGGGGTCTTGACAAAGCCACTGTGTAATCAGGAATTCAATATTTTAGTAGCTTTGGTATCTCAGCACACAGATAGTGCTTAATTCTTGCTAATCTGGGCTTTTCCATGGAGAATTTTCAGGTAGCTGCAAACTTCTGGAATCTGGTCATATTGTGAGTGGGTTTGGTTTGAATTGATTCTGACACTTCATGCTGTCTCTGCAAAGATTTTGAGCGTCATTAAGTTCTGTAGCAGAGGATGCCCTCTAGTCTAGAAGCCAAAAAAACATGGATAGGGACTTCAGCTGAGATAGGACAAGGGGGAGTGGTTCAAACTGACAGAGAGTAGGTTTAGATGGGATATTGGAGAGGAATTCCTGGCTAGAGGGTGGGCAGGCCCTGGCACAGGTGCCCAGAGCAGCTGTGGCTGCCCCTGGATCCCTGGCAGTGCCCAAGGCCAGGCTGGACAGGGCTGGGAGCACCTGGGACAGGGGGAGGTGTCCCTGGAATTGTAATTCTGTGGCTTACCTTGAATTTGAATCTGTCCCTGCAATTCTGTGGTTTATGTGGAATCTGAATCTGTCCCTGCATTTCTGATCCTGTGGTTTACCTGGAATCTGAATCTGTCCCTGCAATTCTGTGGTGTACCTGGAATCTGAATCTGTCCCTGCAATTCTGATCCTGTGGTTTACCTGGAATCTGAATCTGTCCCTGCAATTCTGATCCTGTGATTTGCCTATGTTGACACTAGACAAAGTGCATCCTCTCTGTGCTGCTGAGCAGCCATACCTCCTGGAAAAGCTTTTTACCTGGAAGGAGAGGAAGGAAAGCCCAACCTGGCAGGACCCCGTGCCAGGGCTGCGTTGCAGTGCCCATTCCTTGCCCTGCAGTGCAGCCCAGCTTGTCCCCTGCTGCAGAGGCACAGCAAGGAGCTGTAGCTCTTAGGTGGGCAGCCCAGGCTCTGCAGTAGGCAGCTTTGGGATATTCAGGTGGGTCCCTGGAGCCCTGGGCAGTTTGTCTGTCCTGCCCTGGCCCCAGCACTCGCTGCTCCAGGGGCAGGAGCTCGGGGAGGTGCCTGTGTGTCAGGAAACAAGGGAGATTTGGTGCTTTGCTGTAATCAGAGCTGTGGTCACTGATGTTTCAGATGAGCAAGGAGCAGCTGGTTCAGTAGCAGGAGATGCCAGAAAATAAGCAGGGAACTCAGAGATTTCTAGCCCTGGAGCAGCAGCAGTCCTGTGTCTGCACAGGATGTAAATGCCTTTTTTACCTTCTCTTTCTGATCCACATTCATGGTTTTCTCTTGAGAATTCACAGAGAAATCAACTGATGATTGAGGCTTTGAACCTGCTTTATTGTGCAGTGTTGGGTTTTTAATGTATTCCTCCAACACTGCTTGTGTTGCTGTCTGGCATCATTTAAAAACGAAAAGTTGGAATCCTTTTGCCTAAAAAGAGTGATGAAGCATCTGCTGTATCATCATTGTCTCAAAATTGATATAATAGCAAAATCCTAGAATTTAGAATGACTTGTGTTGGAAAGGACCTTGTGTCTGATCCCATCCACCCCTGCCATGGCAGGGACACCTCCCAGGCTGCTCCCAGCCCTGCCCAGCCTGGCCTTGGGCACTGCCAGGGATGCAGGGGCAGCCACAGCTGCTCTGGGATGTGCCAGGGCCTGCCCACCCTCCCAGGCAGCAATTCCTTCCCAAGATCCCATCCAGTCCTGTTCTCTCAGCTCATAAAAAGCCATCAGCAATCAGAGGAGAGGCTCAGATTGCTGTGGGGAGGATTCATCTTACAGTGCCCATCGCCTTGGGTGGGACTGGTTGCTGGGGACATGAGGAATGCCTGGCTCAGTCCCTGTGTGTTCCTGCACATCTGAAATATTCCCCTCAAATACTCAGCTTATTCTTATTAAATCTGTCACATTGATCTGCTTATTAACCTGTCACACTGCTCTGCTGAGATGCTGCTCTTTATTTAGGACACATCTGGGCATGAGACTTGGATTTATAGGAATGTATATAGATGACCTTCCTGGAAATATTTATATATTTATTAACCAAATAATGTGGAGACTTGGGTTTACAGAGATGTATATAGATGACCTTCATGGAAATATTTATATATTTATTAACCAAATAATGTGGAGACTTGGGTTTACAGAGATGTATATAGATGACCTTCCTGGAAATATTTATATATTTATTAACCAAATAATGTGGAGACTTGGGTTTACAGAGATGTATATAGATGACCTTCCTGGAAATATTTATATATTTATTAACCAAATAATGTGGAGACTTGGGTTTACAGAGATGTATATAGATGACCTTCCTGGAAATATTTATATATTTATTAACCAAATAATGTGGAGACTTGGGTTTACAGAGATGTATATAGATGACCTTCCTGGAAATATTTATATATTTATTAACCAAATAATGTGGAGACTTGGATTTATAGAAATATATATAGATGACCTTCCTGGAAATATTTATGTATTTATTAACTAAGTAATGTGGAGACTTGGATTTATAGAAATATATATATAGATGACCTTCCTGGAAATATTTATATATTTATTAACCAAATAACTTGTATTTTCAGAGCTTTTATCCCAGTGTCCTGGTCATGCTGCCAGCCTGTATTCTGTTAAACTTTGAGTATTTTTCTCTTTTTTTTTTCCTCTGAAGCATCCATGCAAAAGCTATGGCCGTAATAAGTTTCCAACCTGACAAGTCAGGAGTTGAATAAATCCAAAATCCCTGTTGGACTCTCAGGGCAGGACTGGGGCAGTTGTGAAGCAGCACAGGTCAGTGGTTCCACCGTGCTGGAGTTCCTGTAAAATGCTCCGTTCACAAGCACCAAGCAAAGCTGAGCTCCAGGAGCACCCACTGGTCTCTGCATGGATCCTTTCCCATAAAATCCCATAAACCAGGTGGGTTTTGAGGTCTCACCGAGTTGCATCAGCTGAGCTGAGAGCTGCAGCTCCGTGCCACCCACACTCCCCATGGATAATCCCTCACGCCCAGGGCAGGGACACGGAGGAGGCTGTGACCTGCTGGAGGTGAGAGATATTAATGGGCAGCTGGGCACTGCAGTTATGAAACCTGGCAGGCATCAGCCTTGAAAGCATCAGGAGATCTCAGGCTCATGAATTTTCATGCTTTCTTACGCTGATAAGTGTCAGGGACAGTTGGGAATTCTCCAGGAGCTGTTTGGCTTTGAAGCTGTGGCTGTGGCAGGGCCCAGGGGGGTGGGAAATCCAACCTTGGCTCCTGTTTGCCCGCAGCAGGGCCTGAGCTGACACTGCAGACAGCATCCCTTCATCTGGTGCAGCTTGGGGAAATCATGGTTGGTGCCTGCAGTTTCCTTCTTGGTTTTCCTTTCCCAAAGCTGAGCAAAGCCAGTGTTTTGTAGTTCCACTGGGATTAGGGGGTTCTCCATTCTGAGGTGCATGGCTTTGATACAGAATCATGGAGTGGTTTGGGTTGGAAAGGAAGGGACCTGAAGGGTCATCCCATCCCACCTGTGCCATGGCAGGGGCACCTCCCACTGTCCCAGGCTGCTCCAAGCCTGGATTTGGGCACTGCCAGGGATCCAGGGGCTGCTCTGGGCACCTGTGCCAGGGCCTGCCCACCCTCCAGCCGGGAATTCCTTCCCAATATCTGATATCAATCTCCCCTCTCAGTTTAAACCCATCTCCCCTTGTTCTGTCACCGTTTTCTCTCTGTGCCTTTTGTCTAAGCCCGTTTAGGGGTGCAGGCAGGACACAGCTGTGTGTTCTGTTTTTTGGCTGTCCATAACACCATTCCACTGGCACTTGGGTCTGCACAGCAAGGGTTTGTCATGGGTGAGAGTGGAATAAACCTCAGGGGCTGTTGTGGAATCATCCCCAGCCTTGCCAGGAGGAGCAGCCCTGTCCTGCTGCCTCTGCTCTGGCTGTGGTGTGTGCAGTAACAGGGGATCCTTGTGCTGGACCTGCTGAACTGCCTCTTACACCTTGGCTGAGAGACTTTGTGAGAGACTCTGTAAAAACCAGTGAAAATGTTAATTTTTAAAGAGTCACTGAGAGGGAATCCCTTGTAAATGCCCTGTTTGTTGCAGGTGTGGGCTGGGGAGGCTTTTGTGCTGCTTTGCTCTTGTGTAGTGCCAGGTGAGCTGTGCTGCCGGAGCTCCCAGGAAGCTGGGGAGATGTGAGAATAAAAAAGGCTCAGTGAGAGCTGCTCACAGCCTGGTGTCTCTGGCTACCCTTGTGCTGCTGGGTTGTGGGATGTTTGGTGATTTCTGGCAGTGCTGGGGTGTTTTATTTCAATAGATTTGCCCTTGCAGCCTTTGTCCCTGGGCAGAAATCCTGTCCCACACGCTGCTGGGTGCTGTTCCAGAGCTGCCATGGACCAGGAGCATTCTCAGATCTGTTTGCATGTAGCAGCCCTGGTGTGGATGGAGAGCGGGATTTGATCTGTGAGGATGTTCCTGGTCACTCCAACTCAGCTGTGGCATTGAGGAGCTCCTTCCCATTCCTTCTGCTGTAGGAAGGCTTAGAGCCTCTCATTAGTGGGCAAATGACATTTGGATAATGGAAGCTGCTTCTTCTCCTTGTTGCCATCAAAGAGCTCATTAATGGTGCCCAGCCAGGGCAGGGTGGGCACTGGAGGAGCTCCAGCCTTGAAGGATGATTTCATAGTTCAGGAGTTGACTCTGTTCTTGCTGCTCCTTGTATAATGCATAATGTGTGTGCAGCTGAGTCTTTATGAATCTCAGATCACTAGAAATGCTGTTTCTGGCCTGGAGGATCCCAGAAGATGCAGGTTGGATATTGCTGGCAGAGGGTGGGAGTGGGGATGTGCTTTGACAAATAAAGCAGATGACAGGAGTCACAGTGGATCTGTATTGATCAGACACAACAGTAGGGAGAATTCCTGAATTGTTAAACCCTCTATTTTTAGATGTAGTCCGTCTGGGCTGAAGGCTTTCTGTTCCCTGAATTGTTCCAAAAATAAATATTTCAGAAGAGGATTAAACTTGAATGTGCGAGTCAGTGTTTTTTATGCATCAATGTTCATGGAAGGAGCTGGTCAGAAATCACTATTCTCCTTAAATTTGCATGCTCTCAATCCAAATTAAAGCTGCTTTCACCAAAACTACTCATCCACACGGGAGGCTGGAGGTGCTGGTGAGAATGCAACTGTGAGAGCTAATTTTAGCTAATTCAGTCCTGTGAGCAGCAGAGTCCTTCAGCTGTGAAAAGAGACACTTCGCTCTTGCTTAAATAAATCACTTTCTTTTTTTATTGAGCCTCTGCTGAGCACAGACAGGCCTTGCTGATTCTCACAAGGGCAATTTCTGCCTTGGCTTTTGGTGCTGGCTTTCTTTTTGGTGTGAATCTGGATGTTAAGGGGTTTTGTTTTGACACTTCAGAAAGATCTTTGAATCTTTCTGCGCATCGCTTGTGTCAGAGTCCTTCATCTCGGCCGTGTCTGGGTGTTTGCAGCCTCCTGTCACGCAGAGTTTATGTGTAACACAGTCTCTCCCACGTTCCTGTCTCAGGCACTCACACACCAGAGGGCTCTGGCTTCTGGAATGTTCTTTCCCAGGTGAGTGCAGCCCTTGGTGCCCTGCCCAGCCCTGCAGAGCCCTTTGGGAAGGTCCTTGGCTGGTCCTTGACACTGGCACTGTGGCAGCCCATGAGTCACTCCTCAGCTTCCCAGAGTCACTGCTCGTTGTTTCTTCTTTCCCAATTGCTCCTGACATCCCCAACTCCGCGGTGCTGTAAAAACAGCCCAGCTTGTGCAGCTGCTTATTTCCTGTCTGACTGCATGAGCCTCACTGGGCTCTAACTTTGTCAGCCCCAGTCGCTGCCCCAGACTCTCACTGGAAAGTCTGTCCCCTCTAATAAGGATGAAATGTGGATTTTGCCACAGAGTGTGTGCTTGCTTGGCAGGGGAAGGGTTCCATCCTGCCCTGGTGTACCTGGGACTGGGAGGATCATCCCTTTCTCCAGGCTGCAGGACTTGCGTGACTGCCGCGGAGCTCGGGCTTGCTGCTCATGAATATTTCCCTGGAAAATGCTCCACTCTTCAAGTGCACTGCAAATACATCCTGTGTTCCGAAGACTCTTTAAATTATTAGTCTAACTCGGCTTCTCTTGGGAGGAGCTCCACTCAAAAGCCTGCAGTTAAATGTAAAAGCAATTCTCTTTCAAATCTCTTTCAAATCCCAGAATCATTTGGGTTGGAAAAGATCTCCAAGGCCGTGGAGTCCAGGCTGTGCCCAATGCCCTCCTTGTCCCCAGCCCAGAGCACTGAGTGCCACATCCAGGGATGAGCACTCCAAACCTCCCTGGGCAGTCTCTCCCAATCCCTGACCCCCTTTCCATGGGGAAATTCCTGCTGTGCCCACCCTGAGCTGCCCTGGCCCAGCCTGAGGCCGTTCCCTCTGCTCCTGTCCCTGTTCCCTGGGATGAGATCCCAAATCCCCCCGGCTGTGCTCTCCTGGCAGGAGCTGTGCAGAGCCACAAGGGCCCCTGAGCCTCCTTTGCTCCAGGTTGAGCCCCTGCCCGGCTCCCTTATCCATTTCTCCTAGGATTTACTGTCACCTTTATGCAGATGTCTCATGCCATTGTGGGAACAGGAGTTTGATGCTGAACAAAAATTCGTTGAGCATCTGGAAGTGGTGCCCATGAAGGAAAAAAATCCATTGTATATTTGTGGATAAACTCTTGGTTTAGGATCTTGGTGAGTTCAGGAACAGGCAAGGAGACAGCATAGGGGGTTGTGGCCGTAAAGGCAATTTTCCTTCTCAGGGAAGGTGATCTTTAAGGAAGGTAATCTTAAATGAGGTCTTTAGGGTTCCTTCCACCCCAAACCATGCTGTGGTTCTGTGACTCCTTGTCAGGTTGTTGTGGTTATTGCTGGGAAGAGCCAGGGATGGAAATCTGAGCTGCCCAACCTGGATTTCATGGGCAGGGTGTATATATTTAGCTCGGGGCTCAGCAGCCTTTGCCTTTGGAGCCGGCACCCGACACCCTGGGACTGCTCTGCATGAGGAATGTTGGAGCTGGGATGGGCAGTGCCCCTCTTGGCCCCTCTGTGAGTGATCTCCGTGGGCTGTGTGTGTGCTGGAGACAGGAGCTATTTAAAGGGAGCTGTTTATCCAGAGCTTGGGGCAGCAGGCCTGAAGGGTGAGAGAACAGGAAGCTCCAAGGCTGAGGGGCTTTCTCCTGCAAGGCACAGCAACACTCCTGAGTTTGGGCTGGGAAAACACAAAGTGATTTAAGGGAGCTGTTAAGGGCTGCTGGGGTGGGGAATGGCACATTCTGTATTTGTTATATCCTCAGTGGCTCTGGAGTGCATTCCACCTGGCTGGGTCAGTGATGATCCAGAGCACTGCCCTGCTCCTGTCTGTGCCATCCTGAGCAGGGACAGGGACAGTCCTGGGCTCTGGAACTGGACCCTGTCCAGTGGTGATCCTGTTGGGAGCTGCTGCCCCTCATCCTTGTTGGGTGGCTGACCAGGATGGGCTCAGGGCTTTTCCCCAGGAGCAGCCAGAGCTGGGAGTTATCCTGCAAAGGGCTGGTAGACTGCTAGGGATGAGTAGGTGCTACTAAAAGCAGTAAGAACCATCAAAATCACAAAACCCTGAAGGGAATTGTTAATGTTTGCCCAGAAATGTGGATATGATTTTGGAACTCGCTGGAATAAGCAGTGTGTTAGGGATGGGGTGTGCTTGGTGAGCTCCTGGGTGGGAACCTGGGGTGCTCAGTGTGTTAATGGGGTGCAGGGGTGCAGTTTTTCTGGGAGGGGAATCTCTGAAGTTGGAATGCTCTGTACCAACAGGATGGGGAGCAGAGGAGCTGAGGAACAAGAACTACTGGTGCAGGATGTGGAACTGGATCTCGGAGGGAGCAGTCTGCAGGCCAGGCAGTGCCTGTTCCTGATAGCGCAGGCAGGCACTGGGCAGTGCCATTCCTGGGATCCCTGCTCTGCCTTGGGGCTGCTTTTCCATGGCAGCTCTGGGGAAACTGTGCTGGGAGGGAGGAAGGAAGTTGGGAGCTCGGGGTCACAATGCAGGGACAGCTGTCTGCTCCATAAAACAGTTCTCAGAGGTGTTTCTGCAAACTGCAGAACAGTCCTGTTAACCATGGCCACAGGAGCTGGGATGTGCTGGATATATGGGTTTTCTCCAAACTGCAGAACAGTCCTGTTAACCATGGCCACAGGAGCTGGGATGTGCTGGATATATGGGTTTTCTCCAAACTGCAGAGAGTCCTGGTTAGCCATGGCCACAGGAGCTGGGATTTGCTGGATATATGGGTTTTCTCCAAACTGGAGAGCAGTCCTGTTAACCATGGGCACAGGAACTGGGATTTGCTGGATATATGGGTTTTTCAAACAGGAGAGCAGTCCTGGTTAACCATGGCCACAGGAGCTGGGATGTGCTGGATATATGGGTTTTCTCCAAACTGGAGAGCAGTCCTGTCAACCATGGGCACAGGAGCTGGGATTTGCTGGATATATGGGTTTTCTCCAAACTGGAGAGCAGTCCTGTTAACCATGGCCACAGGAGCTGGGATTTGCTGGATATATGGGTTTTCTCCTGTTCAGCAAGGCTTCTGGAGCAGCCAGAGTCTTCCTCAGTTTATCATGTGAGGGGATGGGGTAGTCTCTCAGATTATTTTAAGACCAAAAACATAAGAAATCTTTGCAGCCACACCTTCAATTCCAGCAAATCTGTTGGGTTTTAGATATTTAACACTTCTGCTTGTCAGTGAGAGCACCCCCTAACTTAAGGAGCATCAATTTTACAATGGGAGCAGTTAAAACCCCCACAGTACAGGAATTCTGCCCTTCAGGGGTTATTTAGATAGCAGCCAGAAGTGCAGCTTTACCAAAGGAAAGGTTGGTTTGCCCAGCCAAGAAGCTGTGGTGGATTTTATCTCACAGTTCCAGGCTGACCCAGCACTGCCCCATCTGAACCAAAAAAGGAGCTCCTGCTTCTCATTTTCCTCAATTCTGCCTGAAAAGAGAGGTCTCTGGGTTGTTTTTCTTAACAAATAAGGTAAAGTTTTGGTGGTTTCAGCGCAAAGAGATTGGAATCTCGTGTGTGAGAGTGGAGCTCAGCTGTGGGCTGGAGGCCAGGGGAGCAGCCAGGGGGGCTCTGATGCCTTGGAGGGGCTGGGGGTGCTCTCCAGGGGAAGGAGCTGGACAGAAGGACGTCCTGATGTCCCAGTGTGTCACAGGGTGGCTCACCTGCCAGTGAGGATGTGGAGGAAGGAGTGTGGTGTGGTTTGTGTGTGTGAGCTGAGCACCTGGTGCAGCTCAATCCTGCATTAGGGACTTCTCCTTTCCTTAATTAATGTGGCAACTCCCATTCCCAGCCCTTCTGGAGGGAGCAGGACTCTCTGGAAGGCTTTTCTCACTCCTGAGTGCTTCACTGAAGCTAAAATGACACTTTTCACTGGGCTGTTTCCTCATTTAGCTAAAAGCTCTGGCATTTCACTTCCCTGGAGCACGAAATGCCCATCTGTGGGGAGAGGAACATGGGTTGGTGTTTCTGTCTGACTGCTGAAATGATATTTTCCTGGGAGATTGGCTTGATGACTTGCAGTGCTGGAGAACAAGTTGGACATTTATTTCTCCATGGGGATTGAAATGCTTGAACTCTGTGGCTCAGTTGATGTTCTCTTCTGCAAGGGGGCTAGAAGGAGTAATTACTGGGATAGAAAATTTTTTAACAGCTGTGTTTGCTTCACAATTAAGAAACATTATCAACAGAATGTAAAATATTGGGTAGAAAAATTTGGAAGAGGACAGGCAGGTGAGGAGATGGTTGCTGGTAAATCTGGTGGGATTTGCACTGGAATCACAGCAAAGGGAGGAAAGGAGCTGGAGCAGAGCAGGGCGGGCTCGTGGCTGGGCAGGTGTGCCAGGGACTGCCAGGGGCCCTGGGAGCTCTTAAGCCATTCACTGAGCACCTGAAATGCTGCTTAGGGCAGGGATGTCCTGATCAGCCTGCATTAATTCAGCTTTAATGCTGTGTTTGGAGAAACCTATTAAGGTGTGCAACGAGGGAAGAGCGGCTCACAGTTTTCATGGAATATCCTGAGCAGCTGAGCAGGTGTGGATGGGAAATGGCAATCACAGGGTGGTTGGAGTGTGGGGGCACCTCTGGATGTCACCCAGGGCAGGGTCAGGGAATTTGGGATGCTCCAGAGAGGAGACTCCAGCCCCCCTGGGCAGCTGTCCCAGGCTCTGCCCCTCCATGGACAGAGGCTGTTCCTGCTGCTGGGGTTTGGTTTGTGCCACTGCTCCTGGTGCTGTCACTGAGCAGGGTCTGGCACCTTCTCCTGGCACAGTTTGGGAGATTTGTGTGCATTGATGGGATCCCCTGTGAGTCTGCCCTTGTGCAGGCTGAGCAGGCCCAGCTCCTGCAGCCCGTGCTCATCAGAGATGCCCCAGAGCCCTGAACATCCCTGTGGCCCTGCTGGACCCTCTCCTGCAGCTCCTTGGGCTGAGGAGCCCAGAGCTGGACAGGACCCCCCAGCTGTGCCTCACCAGGCCTGAGAGGAGGGGCAGCATCCCCTCCCTCACTCCTGACCAGCAGCAGGAGATCTGACTCCTGCTGAGGAGGGAGCACCAGGAAAAGCTGCTGGATCACTGGAGGGGCTGCAGCAAATCCTCCCAGTTAATTCTGAGGGGCAGCACTCGTGTCCCAGCATCCCTGACTGACTCCTGCCGTGCCAGGGCTCTGTGCTCACACAGCTCCCTCTGCTTTGTCCTGCAGATCAGCAGCTCCTGAGGACTGAAGAACCTGCCCAGGGAACCCCTGCTCTGAGGTAGGAACTGAATTTCTGCTGTCCCAACAGAGATGTTTGATTCAGGATCAGGGTTTGGTGCAGCTGTGTGTGCACACAGAGCAGCTGTGCTGGAACTGCAGCCCCAGCCAGAGATGGGAGATGGGGGCTGGTGTGGAGCAGGCATGGCTGGAATGCACTCACCTTCCATTCTGTTCTGATAAACCTTTAATTACTGCTCCTTCTACATCCTGCCAGTTAAAACCCTGCCAGACAGAGTCAGAGAAAGGTTTGGGTTGGGTTAACCCCACTCAGTGCCACCCCTGCCATGGCAGGGACACCTCCCACTGTCCCAGGTGCTCCCAGTCCTGTCCAGCCTGGCCTGGGCACTGCCAGGGATCCAGGGGCAGCCACAGCTGCTCTGGGAATCCCATCCCAGCCAGGAATTCCCAATGCCCAATCTCCCATCCATCCCTGCCCTCTGGCACTGGGAGCCATTCCCTGTGTCCTGTCCCTCCATCCTTGTCCCCAGTCCCTCTCCAGCTCTCCTGGAGCCCCTCCAGGCCCTGCCAGGGGCTCTGAGCTCTCTCTGGAGCTTCTCCTGTCCAGGGGAACATTCCCAGCTCTCCCAGCCTGGCTCCAGCCCTGCAGGTATTTATTGAGGTATCAGACATTGCTGGTTTCTGTTTGGGATAACAGGGCTGCTGTGGAACTCCAGGCTTATCCTTTCTGGCCACTTTCTTTCCTTGCCTTTTGTGCTTCAGAGGGCTCACATCTTGTTTAACTTGGTCATTCAAATCTTCTTTTTATCAGAGTAAGAGGACTACAAAAGATTAAAATGGGTAAACTAGGCTAAGAAAAACAACAAGTCTGATTTGATTTGTTGGGAATTGGGAGCAGCAGATCATGCAGGTTTTTATCCTGGCTGTCCTTTGGGGGAGGCACAGCACAGCTCCAGCTCTGGAATCTGCCTTCAGCTCTGCACTGGGGATGTTTGAGGTGCAGGTGCTCACCTGATGTGCTCTGAGGGAGGAATTACAATTTATTCCTGATTTTTGTGTGGACTGAGAGACCCAGGTGTCTCCTGCAGAGCAGTTTGGGATTGTTCTCAAATGCTGGTTATGTCTTGAAGTCCTGAGAGGAATATCTGCTGTTTTCTTCCCTGTTTGAGCCATCCATCTGCCTTTTCCTGAGCTGTCAGTGGCACAGCTGGTTCCACCCAGTGACCCTTGGCTCTCAGCAGTGCAGAGGGGTCACACAGACAGAGCTTTAACACCCTGATTTACCATCACCAACTCTATCCACTGCAGGTCACAGGAGCCTCACGAGCCCCCTAAAACTCACTTATGGCATAAAATTATTTCTCAGGTGCCTTTTTTTTTTTTTTTCTGTGTCCTTAAATGTCAGATGCAGAGATAATGCCATAGGTGCAGAGTTTTTTATTTTCAGTGGGGCTGATGCTCCTGTCCATGGTGTGAAGAGGCTCTTGTGTCCCTGTTCCTGAGGGGGCTGGAGGGTGCTCCCAGTTAGTTCCTGAGGGGATGGAAGGGGCTCCCAGTTCCTGAGGGGGATGTAAGAGGCTCCCAGTTCCTGAGGGGACTGGAGGGTGCTCCCAGTTGGTTCCTGAGGGGCTGGAAGGTGCTCCCACTTAGTTCCTGAGGGGATGGAAGGTTGGAAGGGGCTCCCAGTTAGCTCCTGAGGGGATGGAAGGTTGGAAGGGGCTCCCAGTTAGCTCCTGAGGGGATGGAAGGTTGGAAGGGGCTCCCAGTTAGCTCCTGAGGGGATGGAAGGTTGGAAGGGGCTCCCAGTTAGCTCCTGAGGGGATGGAAGGTTGGAAGGGGCTCCCAGTTAGTTCCTGAGGGGATGGAAGGCTGGAAGGGGCTCCCAGTTAGCTCCTGAGGGGATGGAAGGTTGGAAGGGGCTCCCAGTTAGTTCCTGAGGGCATGGAAGGCTGGAAGGGGCTCCCAGTGCTGCAGGGGCTGTGCCCAGGCTCCCTGGGCATTCCTGCTGTCACTCCCAGGGCTGTGGCCACCAGCCAAAGCATCTTAAGCTGTTGTCTCAAAGCCACTTGAAGGGAAGCCAGGGAAGGTGGCTTATCTGCCCTGGGTGGGCAGGAGGGGGGCCATGCCCACAGCCTGTCCCCACGTGCTTGTCCCCGTGGCCTGGGTGGCCCTGCAGGGGTCACAGGGTGTCACCTGCTCCTCAGGAGGAGCCACACAGGGAAGGTGACAGAGCAATGGCAGAGCTTGGTGTTCTCCTCCTCCCTGCACCTGCCAGTCTTGAATGGGTTTTGTTTTTCCTCTTTTCTGCCTCTCTTGGCCAGGCCCAGTGTGGAGGGAAGGTCTGCCAGGCTGCTGGGATGTCTGGAATGGGTTTGAATTTCATGGAATATCTGCAGTGGGAAGGGACCCTTAGGGATCATCAATTCCAAGTGCCTGAAGCAATGAGAGTGCTCTGCAGGCAGCCCTGGAGCTCTGACAGGTCCTGTTGTGCCTCCCAGCTCGTCCAGGAGGTGACTTTGCCATCAGGATCCTCCTCCCTGCATTTCTCCATTTCTGGGGGAGCTGTGGTGCACCCCAGGCATCACTGGCCCCACTGCCCTTGTTCAGGGGTTCAGGACCTGCAGGTGTTTCCCCAGGCTGCACTGAGCAGCTCAGGGGCTTCCTGCAGTGATTTATGTGGAAATGTTTAACCCAGGCATTGGGTGTGAGGATGAGGAGCAGCAGCTTCCTCCCCCACATCCTGGGGCAGCTGGGGGAGCAGGCACGAGGGAGGAGCTGCCTGGATTCACCTGCCTGAGAATATCTTGGGTTCTTCACAAACCTTTATCTCAGACTGTCCCTCAGGAGTCCCCCAGTTCCTCCTGCTCACTGCACTGGGAGCTCTTCCAGCCAAGCCCAGGGGAATGTTTGGGGATGGTGGTGGTGGCACCAGGATCTTCACTTGGTTCTTGTGTTGGTTCCACGTGTACATATGGGGAGAAAACACTTCTGAAAATGTTACCTGCTGGATAAATTTGTATTTTGTTGTGTAATGGCTCTAACTGGGAAGAAGCCCCCACAAACCCCCATCCTTAGGGTCAGTGTTATGGGGTGTGAGCCCCTGGCACGGGTGCCCAGAGCAGCTGTGGCTGCCCCTGGATCCCTGGCAGTGTCCCAGGCCAGGCTGGACAGGGCTGGGAGCACCTGGGACAGTGGGAGGTGTCCCTGCCATGCCAGGGGTGGCACTGGGTGGGCTTTGAGGTCCCTTCCAGCCCAACACATTCAGGGATTTGAGGATTCTGAGTCACTTTACTACTTAAGGTTTTACTTTCCTAAAGTGATGTGGGAAGCACCCTGAACTAAAATCAAAATTTTTTCAGTTCTACACTGAATAGTTATTTATTTATTCCCCTCTTTTCCCTTTTTGAAGGGAGTTGCTGTGTCCAAGGGCACCTCAGTGTGGCACTGGACACTGCAGCCACACCTGGGATAAGAAAATGAATCATTCTCTAAGGAAACCACCACAGCATGCCTGATAAGCTGCAGGGACACCTGGAATGTCTTTATTGCTCTTTCTTTCATGAAATCTCAGCTTTTGTTTTCCAAGCAAAGCCTTGTTTTGCAGGCACCCTTGAATGTGTTTGTTATCGGGAGCACGGAAATGTAAATACAATGGTGCTTGGGCTGCAGCAGCTCCTCCCTTCCTCCCCCTGCCTTCCTGCATGCACTTGGGGAGGGGGGAGCTGTTCTTGTGCATTAATTCATTCAGAAAGGACTGTTCTTGCCCCTGCTGCCACCTCATCAGATTTCAGAGACAGACAATTCTCTCCTTGAGAGCAAGAACTCACACAAGGCCTCGTGCTGTGGCTGCTCTTGGCATTCCCCCAAGCTCCTGCCTACCAGCACATCCCATTTTTAACTAGATAAGCCACACAGGCACTGTTCTGCTTGAACTGAGACTGCATTCTTCTCCTTGCAACATTTGAGCTCATTTCCTAGAAGAAGAACTGAAAAAACTGGGGCCTTCACCAGCCTGAGTCTCAGGGCCTTAAGTTTGCAGCTGCTTTGGAGAGCTTTGCCCAAGTGAGGCTGTGCTGGATGTGCTTGGTCACTGGGAGCTAATGTTGGTTGATCTCTCAGTCAGCAGGAATTTTGTCATTAAAACCAGGCCAGGACAGCAGAAAGGCTCCAATGTAGAATTTGTTCTTTGCCCTCAGCCGGGAGGAATTGGGCTCAGCTGTTGGATGTGAGCAGCACTTGGCCTCACTCTGTGCCTGTCATCTGCTTTATTTACTGGCTCTGTCATGGACTTTGTGTGGCAGGAACAGCTTTCTGGGCACTCTTTCCCCTCAGTCACCAGGCCTTTCCTGCCCAAGGTGCCACAGTAAATTGTGCTGTGTCTGTGGCACCTGGGCTGGCCCTGCTCCCTGCCCAGGAGCTCAGGGCTGCTCCTCTGGCCCTGGGCCAGCTGTGGGGCTGAAGCAGCTCAAGAAAAATCCCCGGGATCCTCTCTAAGAATAAACATCACATGAGAGCAGGAGTGTCCCCCTGCCTGGGCAGAATTAAGTGTCCTGCTGGGAGGCAATAACAGCAGCAGCTTAAGGGCTGGGCTGGCATCCCCTTGTTATCATCTTATTACAGGGGTTCCATGCTGCTGTCTCCTTATCACAAAGGTTCCATACCTTCTTGGTGTTTCTGGTGGGCAGCTCTCAGAGCACTGACTTCCTTTTTCACAAAGCAGGCAACTGACTCCAGCTCCATTCTTAAGGCCACCCCACTCCTTTATAGCACTCATTTTTCTTGCTGCTTACAACTGTGGCCTGGTAAAGTCAGGCCTGTTCCTAATCTTTGATAATTGGCCCAGCTGCAGCTCTTTAGGGGTAAGATTACTTTCTACACTATCTTAATTTTCTTATATTCTATCCCCCTGCACCCCTGGGCTGCAGGGATGAGCTGCAGGGCCCCAGGCAGGAGAAGCTGCCCTGCACCTGCAACTCTCCTTGCTTCCAGAGCCTGCTGGGTCCATCAGTCAGCAACTTCTGGGTCCCTTTTGAGGGAGGTGGGGATGCACCTGCTGAGCTGTGGGCTAGCAGAGCTCCCTCTGGATGAAATGCTGCTGGATGTGCCACTGAGCACTTCCCTGGAGCTGTGGCTTTGGCCCTGCCCTGGGCAGCACAGGAGTTGCAGGAGTGTCCTGTCCCTGCTCTGGG
The DNA here is from genome assembly GCF_027579445.1 of Ammospiza nelsoni. Lineage (NCBI taxonomy): Eukaryota > Metazoa > Chordata > Aves > Passeriformes > Passerellidae > Ammospiza > Ammospiza nelsoni. The sequence goes on along the minus strand of NC_080633.1, from coordinate 950,218 downwards.
CAGCACAGGAGCTGCAGGGCTGCTGGAGTGTAGGAGCATTGGGGATAGGAAAGTGGGGATGGACAGAGACGAGAGATCTCTGAAGCCAGGAGTGGAATTTGGGGTTTATTGCACAGGGCCTGGGTGCAGGGCCCTGCTGGGATTTGGGGTTTATTGCACAGGGCCTGGGTGCAGGGCCCTGCTGGGATTTGGGGTTTATTGCACAGGGCCTGGGTGCAGGGCCCTGCTGGGATTTGGGGTTTATTGCACAGGGCCTGGGTGCAGGGCCCTGCTGGGATTTGGGGTTTATTGCACAGGGCCTGGGTGCAGGGCCCTGCTGGGATGTGCAGCCACAGCTCAGAGCAGGCCCGAGAGAAGAGAGGGGGAGAGAGGATGAGAGCATAAAAGCATAAGAGAGTGAGGTTCCTGTTACAATACAATAAATCTTCTTCTGTGCTGAATATTCTAATTCTTACTAACCAATCTAGTCCAAGATACAAATCCTATAGCGTTTACATACAACCTATAAGAATCATTACATTGCCATACTGTGTTACATTTTAAACCTACAAACTCCTCTTTGGGCCCTTCTGCCAAGCTGCAGGGTCTGCTCTGCCCCTTGGGCCTGTCTGCAAGCAGAGGGTGTTGTTCCATCAAAAGGGGATTAAAAACTTGGTATCATCTGGACTGGATTTAGTGCTTAGGGAAACTACCACTAAAATGGTTGAGGAATGTACAGTCTTAAGGTTCTTTATAATCACTTTGTTAAATTAACTTTAGAAATGTGCTTTATTTTCATTTTTTTACCAATACTCATCCTCTGTTCATCTACATAACTAAAATTTGTGGTAAATCTCCTTTGATCACTTTGTACTACGACACTACAGAAAATAGAGTAGATGAAGAAGGAGAAACACCTCAGGCCACCACTTTGTCCTCCACCTTAACTCCATACTAAAATATACTAAAACACCCTAAAACCTAATTTTCTCACCTCAGTGATACACTACACTAATCTCTATTATCTGTCTTTCACTATTGTAATTTCTAGTTTATCTAGAAATCCTAGAAGCCTTCCCCACAAGTGAGAGTCAAAGGCAGTGTTTTTCTGGGGGTCAGGGTCCCCCAGAGCAATCAGAGGAATGAATATCCCCCTTACCCTAAGTTCCCACAGGCTCCTACCTTAGTTTAAAAGGATTTCAGTGTTTTGCCTTTCTCACCTGTGTGTGGGCACAAACATCCCTACTTAGGAGTAAGTCCTATTAATGTGGAATGTGGTTAATCCCCATTGCATCAGTTGTGGAGCTGCCCAGGATGAACACAATCCATGCATGGAATTGCCAAAGGTGGTGCAAAAAGCCCTTTCTGAGCATGTTCTAGTGGCACAGCAGTGTGTAAAGGCTGGCTGGGATATCCCAAACAGGATACCCTGTACACAGCAGGGTAAGAACAGGGATATCCCAGGGCTGGGCTGAACAGAGTCAGGAACAGGGATATCCCAGGGCTGGGCTGAACAGAGTCAGGAACAGGGATATCCCAAAGGTGTCCTTAACAGAGTCAGGAACAGGGATATCCCAGAGCTGGGCTGAACAGAGTCAGGAACTGGGATATCCCAGAGCTGGGCTGAACAGAGTCAGGAACTGGGATATCCCAGAGCTGGGCTGAACAGAGTCAGGAACAGGAATATCCCAAAGGTGTCCTTAACAGAGTCAGGAACAGGGATATCCCAGGGCTGGGCTGAACAGAGTCAGGAACTGGGATATCCCAGAGTGAGGAACAGGGATATCCCAAAGGTGTCCTTAACAGAGTCAGGAACAGGGATGTCCCAGAGCTGGGCTGAACAGAGTCAGGAACAGGGATATCCCAGAGCTGGGATATCCCAGAGTCAGGAACTGGGATATCCCAGAGTGAGGAACAGGGATATCCCAGAGCAGGCAGGAACAGGCTCCACAGCTTGGAGCCTTCCAGGTGTATTCTGCTCCCACCCAAAATGTGTTTAGGGATTTTAATTCTCCATGAATTTCTGAGCACCTGAGTGGCCTCCACAGAAAAGGAGGGAGTTTGGTTCCTGGCCTGAAAATCCCTATGGATGGAGTGGGCACATCCCCATGGAGCAGGAGCAGGTCCCCAGCGTGGTCACAGAGCCAGGCACTAACAGAGCATTTGCTTTGCCTGTCAGAGCCTCCCCACAGCTTTGTTGTGGTTCCCAAAGGGCAGCCCCTGCCCTCTGCAGCAGCCCAGTGTGTCCCTGTCCCGTTCCCAGTGTGTCTCTGTCCCATTTCCAGGTTCTCTTGGGCAGATTGTGTCTGTTTTCTGGGAGTTTGCAAAGCCACACTCCTCAGAGCCCCTGCAGTCCCTCACTTGCTGTAGCCAAAGACTTTCAGAATTTGCAGATAGCTAAAACTTATTCCTTGGTATAGAGATACTTAGGTTTATTCTTCCAAAGCTTTTTAACCTTCCACTAGTGTTTAAAGCTTTAAAATCTTGTTTTCTCCTGAGAAATCCCCTTGAAAAAGCATTGCTGGGTTTGCTGTTCCACTCCTCTGGAACACCGAGCTGGTGCTGAGTTGCCATGAATGAAAATAATTCCACAGTCAACTTTGTCATGTGGAAGCTTCCAGTCCTGTGTCCTGATGGGCAGGTTCTGGTGCTCTGTAATTAAACTGTCAGGAGAAGGGCTTATTTTAATTAAAGTGAAGCAGCTGCTCTGGTACAGTCACTGGCACAACTGGAGCTGTTCTGTGCAGGGAAAGGAGCTGAGCCTGTGAGGAGTGGCTGGAAGCAGAGGTGGTGTCCAGCCTGTGCCTGATCCCCAGAATTAATTCAGAATTTCTCCTCTCTGACCTTGCTTCCCCTCCTACACTCTCAGATATGTATATACACATATTTATATATTATTATATATACAGAAGGCAGAACTGGGAGTTGATGAAAGCACTGAGGGCCTGCACAGTGGTACTCAAACTGTAATTAGGTCAGTCTAAACCTCTGAATTTCTTTCTCACAGTGTGACTTGACCTCATTCTCATCTCTGGGTTTGTCCTTCCAGTGTTGGTGCTGTACAGTTTTCATCCCATCTTAGAAATGAACACCCAAATTCTCACGTGGGAACAAAATCAATTATTCCGGTAGAAATGTCTGTAAGACAAACGTGGAATTGGATGAATTCAGAGGGGCTGAGTGAAGTTTTGTGGTGGAACTTGTCCCGTTGGTGGTGCCCAGGCTGTGGCAGTGAGGTGGAGCTGCAGGACGGGGAAGGAGGCGAAGCTGGGAGCTGTGGGTGATGCCCTCTGTGCCAGGCTGGGATCTCTGTGGCACAGCCAGGCTGTCCCGGTGCCGTGGGTTTGCCCTGGGGGCGAGGTGGGATCCAGCTCCTCCGGGCCGGAGCTATTAAAGGAAAGCAGCTGACAGAGCAGCTGCTGGGGCTGGGCCCGGCCCAGCATCCTGCAGAGAAAGTGCTTTGCAAACAGCCCTTTCCTCCCCTGCCCCCACTGCTGCCCCGTGCCAGGAGAGCAGGAGCCTCTTCCCCCATGATTGATGAAACTCTCCTTTTTTGGTGCTGCCTCTCTGGGCAAGCAGCACAAGAAATCCCCTCTGCTGCGAGGCCCTGAGGCCTGCAGGGCTCTGGGGGCTGCATTTTACAGCTCCTCGCTTGGCAGCTAAAACTTCCAGGTCTGGGCTGAAGGTGGGCAGACTCTGGTTTTTTTTTCCTTAGATAAATATTTGATTTTTGGAGTCCTTTTTAGGGCTCTTGCTTCAGTGCTGCTAGGCCTGTGCAGAGATCCACGCTCGAAAGTCCCTCACAGTTATTATCTATGAACTCATCTTCCATGTGGCTTTTTTGAAGGCCAGCCAAGAGCATTAAGCCCCACCTTCTAGAGTCCCTAATCCCTGCTGGGGTTTAGAGGAAAGTTATTCTTGTCCTCCCAGTGAAGCTGCTCTGGCAGAGCACCTCTCTCTGTAACTTAAGGCAAGTTTATTAATGTGACTTTTTATCAGCTTGGAAGGGCGACAGCCCAGGATGGAGCAATCCAGCTTGGACACTCTTACCCCATCCTGCTGAGTGCTGGATGGCCCTGACATTGCCCAAAGGGAGGGAATTTCAGGAGGGTGCTGTGCTCTTGTCTCAGCCATAATTACCCATAGGAAAGGGCTCTTTGCAGGCACCAGTGCCACAGTTCTTTTGTGGGAATGGGTGCAGCTGGAGGGGACTCTGGGTGCTGGGGTGGTTCTTTGCAGTTGTATCTCTCTTCTCTGCTCAGCCTGACATTCCTAACGCCTCCCAGCTCTGCTTTTCATCCACTTGTGGCTGTGCTGGCCTCCAGCCCTCTCCTGTGTGAGCCTCCCCCTTCCACCATCCCTCCTTCTCCAGGGCTGCTCCATGAGGGATTCCTTCATGTTCTCCAGCCAGGGATTCAGACAGGAGGGCAGCTGGAGCAGTTTTACTTTCACTGTTGTCAGTGTGGTGGCTTTGGGCAGCCCTGGTGGTCAGTGTGGGGTCACTGGAGGGTTTGGGGGTGGCTCAGGGCCCTGTCTGGGGCTGAGGAGCTGAGCTGCCTCTCTGGTGCTGCCTTCCTTCCACAGGGAAGTTGCAAAACCCCCCTCAGGCTTTTGGGCAAGTGCAGAGCAATTGCAGGAATTGCAATTCCCAGGAATGTGGCAGGGCTGCTCTCCTGGGTGTCTGGAGTTCTCTGTCTGGGTTCTTGGGCAGAGTGTGGCTCCCCAGAGCCTGAGAGCAGCAGGAGTTGCTGTGGAGTGCCCTGATAACACAGCCAATCTCCTCACCTGGGCACAGGGGAGGCTGGAACAGGGCCAGGAGGGAACTGATGGAAATCCTGCAGGTGAGAGCCTGAAATGAGAGTTTGCAGAGCTCTCAGTGCAGCTGAACTGAGATCCAGCAGGGCATCTGTGCCATGGAAATGCTGAGCTCCAGAGGCCTGGATGGGAGGGTGGGCAGGCCCTGGCACAGGTGCCCAGAGCAGCTGTGGTGCCCCTGATCCCTGGCAGTGCCCAAGGCCAGGCTGGACAGGGCTGGGAGCACCTGGGACAGTGGGAGGTGTCCCTGCCATGCCAGGGGTGGCACTGGATGATCTCTAAGATCCCTCCAAGCCAAACCATCCTCTGACAGCATCCCATGACACAGGTACCTGCACACACCTCTGTGTGTGTGTGTGCATTCAGCCATGCTCAAACAGGAATTCTCCCCAGTTCTCTTGCATTTGGATATTCCTTCTGCCTTGATCTTTGGCAGAGATCTGACTCCAGCTAATTACTTCTATTTTGCATAAGTGCAGAATGTGGAGTTTATTTTTGAACTGCTTTTACTGGGTTGAAAATAATGTTAATCAGGGGCATGTAATATTCATGTTGCCCACCACTGGAATTCCTCGAAGTCCTGGTATTTGTTTCTCTGTTCCTTTCCTCTGCTGACACCAGCCCTGGCCACAGTGATCCCTTTGTGTGCAGACTGGAACCTTCCATCACACCTGGCAGTGATGGCATCAGTCCTGTCCAGGCAGCTGTGCTGTGAGAGAGGGAAACTGGTGTAGATGAAACAGAGACAATACCAAGCAGCACACTCCATTTCCACAAGGCTTCAAACCCTTTTTATTACAGCATGCATGCTTTTATACAGTCTTACAAAAGTTACAAAAGGGAGTTTACACTTCACTCATTGGTCAGGAGAGACAAAGTGCTCAGTGGAACAGGCAGCTGCAGGTTTCTCTTATTTATCCTTCTTTCCTTTCCTTCTTGGTTTCTATGTCAACCACCTTGGTAGGAAATTCTATCAGGGTTAAACAAGGATCTTCTCTGGGGTAAACAGTGATCCTCTTTGGGGTAAAAATGGATCCTTTTTGGGATAAACGTGGATCCTCTCTGGGGTAAATATGGATCCTTTTTGGGGTAAACATGGATCCTCTCTGGGGTAAATATGGATCCTTTTTGGGGTAAATGTGGATCCTCTCTGGGGTAAATATGGATCCTATCTGGGGTAAACAGGGATCCTCGCTGGCTCACAGAAATCCTGTAAAACCCCTTCCCCAGGAAATGTTCAGTGCAATGTGATGGGTGTGCAGGGACTCCTCTCTGGAATCCTGGCTCTGTGGGGCTGTGCTGAGCTCTTTGGAGGGAATTCTTTGTGGGATGCACTGGCAGCAGGATGGGAAGGGGCAGAGGCTCTGGCTGCTGGCAGGTTTTGGCCGTGCCAGGATCACCAGTGAGGTGTGGGGTGGAATCACAGCAAGGTCAAGGCTGGAGTGCCCCAGGTGCCTCAAGGAGCTCACTCTGTGAAATGCAGGACTTTGAGGAATTCCAGTAGTTGGTAACATGAATATTACATGTCCCTGATTAACATTATTTCCAAGTCAGTAAAAGCAGTTCTGGCTGGGGCACAGGCTGTGTTTGAGCAGTGCAGGGCCTGGAGCTCCTCTGAAGAGCTCACTGCAGAGCTGAGAGGCTCCTGGAGCATCCATTGGTCCATGGATGAGCCTGGGTTCCTTGGAAGCAGCCCTGTCACCCTGGGCTTGTTCCAGCTCTGAATGTGCATTGTCCTGTGGGGTTTGCTGGTGCCATGGTTCCTGCAGCACTCTTGCAGCTCCAGTGCAGTTTTTATGGGTGCTGGGAGCTTTTCCTTGCTGCAGTTCTGGAGTGTGTGATGTTCCTGGGATGCTCTCTGCAGTTTCACAGAATCCTTCACAGTCACAGACTCCCAACCTTTGACTGACACCCCCATATCCACCAAAGCACAGCTGAACTCAAGGAGCCTTGAGCCATCCTGGGTGCCCTTCTGGTCCTGCACTTTCCTTAAAGTCCCTGCACTCTAAAGAAAAAAAATCTTCCTTTTTTTTTGGTTGGATCAAATAGAGATAATTCCAGTATGAATGAATATCCACATTTAAAAAGAGCAGGTGGGAGCTGCTGTAGTAAATCTGGGAAATGCTGGTCTGGCAGCCTTCGGGCCACCCTCAGCAATGGCTTTGGAGCTGACAGTGAGCAGGAGCTCCACATGTAGAGAGAGGAGCTTGTTTTACAACTTGCCTCTGGCTGGAGTGGGATTTGTGCCTGCTTCTCCTTGGAGACTTCAGCACCCCATGAAATTGAAGCTCTCCAAGCCACGAGTGGCTGCGAGGCAGGGAGAAAATAGAAATTTCCTCAAATCTCCAGAAACTGAGAGAATCTTTTTAACATTGCCAACGAGGCAGGGATGCTGGAGTTGTCTGCTGCCAGGCTCTGCTAATTCATGTGGCATCTGAATAATTGATGGTGGGGAAGGCACAGCTCAGTGGCCTTATCAGTGCTTTCCTCAGGGAAATGGAGCTGATGAGAATGTTTCTGATCACGGAGCAGAAATCATCATTAAGGACTGGGATGCAGCAAATTGAGTTTATTTGCAGCACCAGTAACAGCAAAATCAATGCTTGAAACAGAGAAATGGCTCCAAATCCCTAAGGAATGACACCCTGCAGTTGATGGACACCTTGAGGAGCCTCAGATTTCCCTGTGGTGGGAGGCCCAGGTGGGAGAGGCTGTTCTGACCTGAGAGGTGGAAGGAGGAGATGCCAGACGTGCAGGGGGAAGTGGCTGGAGCAGACAGTGACAGGGGGAAGCAATCAGGGCTGGAGTTCTGCCTCGGCTTTGGGATCCTGCTGGGACTTCATTAAACCCATCTGAAGTGGGAACTGAAAACTTCCTGTTTATTGTCTGCTCTGTGGCCATCGAGGGGCTGTGGAAGTGCCTGAGATCTGTGTGAAGCCTTCAGAGCTGTTTCATGGTCACATCCTGGAGTCCCAGACTGGTTTGGGCTGGAAAGAACCTCAAAGCCCATCCAGTGCCACCCCTGCCATGGCAGGGACGCCTTCCATTGTCCCAGAGTGATCCAAGCCCTGTCCAGCCTGTGTTGTCCTTGTGTTCCCTTGTGGAGGCAATAGCAGGAACTCTTTTCCCTTTACTTGTGCATTTCTGGTTTTTCTATAGCAATCTGGAGGCTCTGGGGCTGACTGAATTTATTCTGAGAAATTAAAGTGAGCCAGAAGGCTCAGGGAGTTTGTGCTGAGAAGGGAAACAACCCTACAAGTGCTTTGTCTGTTTAAGGAGTTCAGGCTAAAAATCATCAAATGCCCCAAACCTGCTCCCTTTGTCCCCAAACCTGCTCCCTTTGTCCCCAAATCTGCTCTCTTTGTCCCCAAACCTGTCTCCTCTGCTCCTGCACTGTCTCTTGCCTCTCACACAGGAGGGCAGCAGTCATTTAAGCCTATAAATAATAGCTGGAACATCCCTTGCTGTATTTCTGGGTTGTCTGAAGGAGGAGGTGGCTCTGTGACTCTCCCTGAAATCCCCATTTGCTGGCAGTCCAAACGTGCACAGAAATCAGGAATATTTGATGTGCTGCCTCCCTGTGTGCCCTCCCAGGAGCTCTGGGGAAGCTGCCAGCTCACTCTGCTCTCAGCAGCACCTCCAAGCTGAAGTTTGGTTTGATTTTGCTGTGCAAATATCTGGAATCTCCTAATTAATCCTGCTTTGATGATGCCATCGGGTGCTTGGGCTGGTCCAGCAGGTCTGGAGATCCCAAAGAACTGGAGACCTTCCCTCTGCCAGGGGTGGTACCTGCACATCCTCCTTGGGGAATCATAATCATGCCTGAATACGGTTCTGGGATCCAGGTCACCCTTTCTGAGCTGGTTTTTCCAGCACTGGAGCTGAGTGTGATTTTAAGTGTTGGGAAGATTTCATTAAGGATCTCTCAGCCTCCATCTCTCTGCCTCTGAGAAGCTTCTGGTGATCTGAGGGATTTCCTGTGACTCCAGAAACAGCCACAAAGCAGAGCTCTTGCTGTGTTTCACTTTAAACCAATAAACAAGTGAATCCCATTGGTTTAGGCTGTGCCAAAATATCAGAAATGCCCAGATTGGGTCACAGAATTTTGTGCCCAGCCAGGGAATGTGAGGAACGTCGGCGGCCCAGGCGGTCGCTGTGTCCTCTCCCCTGGGAGATGGATGCAGAAATCTTTCCATGGATTCCGGGGCTCTGAAGGAGGATGACTCTGCAGATCTCTGCTCTCCTGTTTCCTCAGCAGCCACGGCTCAGTGCTCCCAACACTCACAGCTAAGAAAAGCAGCCTGACTTACCCAGGAGAAATGGGAATGATGAGCTGTCCCTGCTCCTCCCAGCCAGGCATCTCATTTGGGACGGAGTTTGGAGCTAATTTTACAGGAGCAAGAGGGTCTGATGGGATAATGGATGTGTGGACATCAGGGTCTCCTTTAAACCAGCAAAAGGGAGGAAGTGTTCCTTCCCTGCTCCTCCTGGATGGGAGCAGGTTTCTCTTCCCTCTCTGGCCAGGGGCTGGGTCCAGCCTGTTTGGAGCAGGATGGAGCCATGGAGGGACCTGGCAGGGCTCTGGGGCTGGAATGCTGTGTCACTGTCACTGCAGGGCTGTCTGTGAGGCCTCAGGTTCAGCTTTTATATTTTCAGATCCTGTGCTGCTTTAGTGTGTGGGTCTGAGCTCCACATCAGGGCATGGTGAGCTCTGTGCACAGAGCAGGGAGACAAAACAATTCCTGCTCCAGCTGGGCACCAAGGACAAATGAGCCAAATCTCAGCCCCAGAGCACAAACCCCGTGGGCTGGAGAGAGAAAAACAAGCAGGGTGGGACTGCCTGGGCTAAAGCTGCAATGGGACAATGAACTGCAAGGTGCAAATGGAGCAGAGCTGATCCCAGGGAGAGACCCCGGGAGCGCTCGTGCATTTTGGGGCCATTTTGGTTCATCTTGCGTTCATTTTGGGACCATTTTGGGTTCATTTTGGGACCATTTTGGTCCATCTTGGGTGCAGCCCTAGCTGGGCTCATGTGCTGCCCATGGTGGATCCATGGAGGCCTTTTAATAAATCCCTGCTTTATTCTTTAGCTCTGTCCAGCCTCTGCTCTAGGGCAGCCTCACAAGGCATCACCAGGTCCCTGGGTGAGCTCCTGTGGGAAAAGCAACCCCAGCATTGCCCGTGCCAGCAGTGCCAGGGAGGGCAGGCAGTGTCCCACACTGAGTGCCATTGTGTTGGGACACTTGACAGGCTGTCAGGTTTGGGTTTTGGGGCAGCATCCCCGTGCCAGCTCTCCTCTTTCTCTGTCTTCAGACAAGAACACAGAATCTGGGTCAGACTGATCATAACTTGAAATTCCAAGCCTGTGCGTGCCTGGAGGCAGGAACACAACAGAGCAGGCAGGGAAGCTGCAAAATGGAGGCACAAAGTTGAGGAAAGGAATTCTGCTCTTCCCTGGATGGGAAGCTCAGGCTGTGGCTCATGCAGGCTTTGGTTTTTTCACCCTTTTCCAGAGGGTGGTGAGTGGGGTGATGGCCCTGGGAAGGTGTTCCAGGGAGTCACTTGAAGTAGAACCTGGGTGAGGAAGTTGCTGAAGAGAAATTCTTGACAACCTGAGAAGTTGTTGATGCTCCTGATGCCTAAAAGTGTCAAAGGCCAGGCTGGACAGGGCTGGCAACACCCTGGGACAGTGGAAGGTGTCCCTGCCCATGGCAGATGTGGCACTGGATGGACTTTAATGTCCTTCCCAACCCAAACCAGTGTGGGACACTTCCAGGGATGGGGCAGCTGGGACTAAAATCCAGTGAAGGGTTGGAACTCTTTGGAACAAGGATGGAGGGTAAGGGGTTAAAATAACCCTGCTGAATGGTTCAGATCAGCTGAGGAGAGCTGGATTTTATTTACCCCAACAAGCAGGTTACTCACTGAGTAAGTACACAGAGATTCTGAGCTGGAGAAGAGCAGATGGAGCAAACCCTGAGTGTAACAGATCAGCTGTGCCTGGAACAGGAGAGATCTAAACAACCCTCCTGTGTAAAAATAATGTGTGAGCTCAGGGAACAGGGTGGATTTGCTTTGGGGTGCTTTGAAGGTTTCCTGGAATGTGTGGCTGCAGGAAACCCCTTCTCCTTGCCCTGTCACTGTGGCAGGGCTGTTCCTGCTCCTTCCACACCTTTCCCTGGAGCAAACTCCTCCCTTTGCTGTTGTCAGGGAGGGCTGGGCTGTCCTTGGAGGCTGTCGTGGTACAAACCTGCAGTCAGGTTGGTGTCACCCATGCTGATTTAACAGCCACGAGGACCTGGGCAGCTGAACCATGATTCAGAATCCCTGAGGCTGGAAAAGCCCTCCCAGCCCCCTGAGTCCCAGCTGTGCCCCATCCCCACCCTGTCCCCAGCCCAGAGCACTCAGTGCCACCTCCAGGTGTTCCTGGGACCCCTCAGGGATGGATGTCACAGACATCTTTTCATTAAACATATTTTCTTAGGATTTTTCCTCCTGAGAAGCTGTGAGGCCTCAGGAACAAAATGTAAACATTGATTATCTGCTGTGGAATGCAACAGGGGCATCTGGGATTGGCCCATCTTGGATGTTTATAATTAATGGCCAATCACAGCCCAGTTAGCTTGGACTTTTTGTCTGAGACACCAACTTTTATTATTCATTCTATTCTATTCCTAGCTTAGCTAGCCTTCTGAGATGAAACTTTTCTTTCTATTCTTTTCAGTATAGTTTTAATGTAATGTATATCATTAACAATAAATCAAGCCTCCTGAACATAGAGTCAACATTCTTGTCTCTTCCCTCACCTAAAAACCCCTGTGAACACAGTCACAGATGGGCACTCCAAACCTCCCTGGGCAGTTCAGTGCCTGACCCCCTTTCCATGAGGAAATTCAGTGCATTCTTAAACCTCTGCCTTCAGAAATCTCTGCCACTCCTCAGTTTTTCCCCTTCACCCCCAGGTTAATGCCAGAATTCCCCTTCCCTGTGCTCTGTTAGTGTGTGACTCCCAGAGCTGGGGAGGCAGGGGGTGAGGTGCAGGATCCTTTCGTGCTCCCCAGGCAGCTCTGATATGGATGGATGTGGGGTGGGAGCATCTGTCTCTCTGAGCTGCTCAACACATGGATGTGCTCCTTGGGCACAATCCCTGCAATATCCTCATTTCCCTCGTGCCTTAGACAGGGAATTGGGAATTTGGCTGTAAGAGCAGAGAGGGAAAAGGAGGAATTCCCAGGGTTGTGGCTGTCCTTGGAGCCCACCTGGGCTGAGGAGGGATCCCTGCAGTCTGTGCCAGTGTTCCTGCCTGTCTGGGACACCAGTGCTGTATTTGAAATGGTTTTTCTTAGGTACACTGGTTTATTTTTATGCATCCTTCCTGCACTCCCTGTTTAGCTAAATATGGCCAAGGAAATGCCCTGCTGATAAGGCTGTATATCCTCATTATTGTTCTTCCCCAGAAAGTAGATCACTCCAGTGTAGATCACACCTGAACTAGCAGCACAGTGCCACAAGCCCCACAAATCCCATTTATTTTATGGCACCTCTTCCATGGAGGGCAGCCACTCCACATCCAGGGAACAGGCACAGGACAGGGGGAAACAGCTTCCAGCTGGGCCAGGGGAGTTCAGGGTGGATATTGGGAAATTCCTTCCCCAGAAAGTCTGTCCAGGCCTGGCCCAGCTGCCCAGGGCAGTGCTGGAGTCCCCATTGGTGAAGGGATTTAAAATCCCTGTGGATGTGGCACCTGGGGACATGGTCAGGGGTGGCCTTGGCAGTGCTGGGGGATGGCTGGGCTGGATGGACTCAGGGGACTTTTCCATCCACTCTGTGCTCATGATGCAGCTTGCTGGGAAATGTAAATATTGTTTTAACTTCTGATGCTAAATGACATTTTCAGAAGATGATGATTAAATGTTCATCACTGCACATTGAGGCTCAGTGACCTAAAGCCATCAGTTCACTTGTGAGTTGAAAACAAAGGAGGATGTGCCTGAAAAATTGTCTCTGTCTGAGCCCCATTTGTTCCTTGGAGGCTGCTCAGTGCAGGGATGAAACTTCTGGAAGTGCCTTCCCTGGCTGGTGCTCCCTGCAGGTGATGCAGCCAGTTGTGTGCACATGATTTGTCTTAAAATAGCCAGAAACTCTGAAAGAAACCTTTTTATAAGCCTTTTTCATTTAAATATAAAATGTTGGTTTTTTTTTACTGACCATAATTCATTCAAGTGTGACCCTGCACGGGGGGTTAAGAGCTCCAAACTTTTCACCTCTGGATTTCCAAGCTGTGACTCAGGGCCTTTATCTAAGCCACCAAGAACTGCAGTTGCTCCTGAAGTGTGCTCTGCCTGCAAGCCTGACCTTTCATTGTTCAAAGAATGCAAAAGAAGAGCTTGCACTGAATTATTTTCCGTAATAGACTTGCCTGGAAGGACAGAAACACCACTGTCAGTGGGACCCTATTGTTCCCCAGGAATGTGAGGCTGGAGCCTGTAGGTATGTGCTGGCCCTGCAGTGCTGACACAGAATTTCCTGGAGTTCAAGGAGTAGGAGCCTTTGTGTTTTGGGAACAAGAGGAGCTGTGTTCTGCCACCCCATGGAGGGCAGCAGGCCTGGGCTGCTGCTCAGTGCCCACTGGGGTCATCCTCCTGACCCAGCTCAACAAGTGTCCCTTGTGTCCCTTGTGTCCCTGTGGCTGCAGCTCTGTGGCAGCAGCTCCTGGTGCTCCTAAGGAGAGGCTGGAGCTGGGCTGGGGGAGCTGGGAATGCTCACCTGGACAGGGGAGATCCAGGGGCAGGAATGCTCACCTGGGTAAGGGAGATCCAGGGGCAGGAATGCTCACCTGGACAGGGGAGATCCAGGGGCAGGAATGCTCACCTGGGCAGGGGAGATCCAGGGGCAGGAATGCTCACCTGGGTAAGGGAGATCCAGGGGCAGGAATGCTCACCTGGACAGGGGAGATCCAGGGGCAGGAATGCTCACCTGGGCAGGGGAGATCCAGGGGCAGGAATGCTCACCTGGACAGGGGAAATGCAGGGGCAGGAATGCTCACCTGGACAGGGGAGATCCAGGGGCAGGAATGCTCACCTGGACAGGGGAGATCCAGGGGCAGGAATGCTCACCTGGGCAGGGGAGATCCAGGGGCAGGAATGCTCACCTGGACAGGGGAGATCCAGGGGCAGGAATGCTCACCTGGGTAAGGGAGATCCAGGGGCAGGAATGCTCACCTGGACAGGGGAGATCCAGGGGCAGGAATGCTCACCTGGACAGGGGAGATCCAGGAGCAGGAATGCTCACCTGGACAGGGGAAATGCAGGGGCAGGAATGCTCACCTGGACAGGGGAAATGCAGGGGCAGGAATGCTCACCTGGACAGGGGAGATCCAGGAGCAGGAATGCTCACCTGGACAGGGGAGATCCAGGGACAGCTCAGAGCCCCTCCAGGATCTCCAGGAGAGCTGGAGAGGGACTGGGGACAAAGCCTGTCTGTGCATTGCAGCCTTTCTGTTCCAAGGATGGCCTCAAAAAGCTGCAAAGTGAAAAAGTGAAGAATTGGTGATGGGAGTGTGTTGTGCCAACCTGAAGGCTGCAGATGAGTCAGTTCAGGTGCATTTTTTCAGCTTGGTGCCAGGAATAAATTGAACACAGGGATGCAAATCAGAGAGGGATAACTGGTGATTATTTCCCCTCTGTTTCCAGCTCATAGCTGTGGATATAATGCCTACGTGTGCATTTTGCTGTATTTTTTTCATGTCAACATTATTAAAACGTCACTTTCCCTCCCAAATCCCAGGGCTGGAGGGGGTTTGCTGGGATTAGCAAGGTTTGCTGAGGACAGGGATGTGCTGCAGGACCCTCTGGGAGGGATCAGGAGCAGCACTGAAGTATATACATCAGAGATTATGTAAAATCCTAATCTCCATAGGGGAGCTGGGTGGAGTCAAACCCAGCACTAAATTCCCTTGCGTCATTTGTGCTGCTCAGGGGTGTCATTAACTCCAGATATGGGGTGACATTAACTCCAGAACTGGGGTGACATTAACTCCGGATGTGGGGTGACATTAACTCTGGATCTGGGTGACATTACCTCCAGAACTGGGGTGACATTAACTCTGGATCTGGGGTGACATTAACTCTGGATCTGGGGTGGCATTAACTCCAGAACTGGGGTGGCATTAGCTCCAGATCTGGGGTGACATTAACTCCAGATATGGGGTGGCATTAGCTCCATATCTGGGGTGGCATTAACTCCAGATCTGGGGCAGGCCAATGTCACACCCTGGCCACCCTGGCCAGGTGCTAGGTGGTGCTTTTTACCTTTTTATTCAAGGTTCTGATAAAAGACCCCATGAAATGTCACATCCACGAGCTAAACCTGCTTTATATGATCCCAGTTTATTTCTGATCCATTGCGGGGGGGTTTAGGAACATCTGGGAATTCCTGAGCACTGCACAAAGGTTTGGTCTGAAGGCACAGGGGACATGGGGGGTTTAGGAACATCTGGGAATTCCTGAGCACTGCACAAAGGTTTGGTCTGAAGGCACAGGGGACATGGGGGGTTTAGGAACATCTGGGGGTTACTGAGCACTGCACAAAGGTTTGGTCTGAAGGCACAGGGGACATGCAGTGGGCAGGGATGTCTGATGGAGCTCTCTCTGTCTCCCTGGCTGGGTTCCAGGGCAGTGTCACACCATGGCCACCCTGGCCAGGTGCTGGGCATTATTTTTTACCTTTTTTTATTCAAGGTTCTGATAAAACACCCCATAAATGTCACATCCATGAGCTAAACCTGCTTTAGATGATCCCAGTTTATTTCTGATCCTTTGGGGAGGTTTAGATACATCTGGGAGTTCCTGAGCACTGCACAAATGTTTGGTGCACAGGGGACATGGAGGGGTTTAGGAACATCTGGGGGTTACTGTGCACTGCACAAAGGGTTGGTGTAAAGGCACAGGGGACGTGGGGGGGTTTAGGAACATCTGAGAATTCCTGAGCACTGCACAAAGGTTTGGTGTAATGGCACAGGGGTCATAGGGAGTTTAGGAACATCTGGGGGTTACTGAGCACTGCACAAAGGTTTGGTGCACAGGCACAGGGGACATGGGGGGTTTAGGAACATCTGGGGGTTACTGAGCACTGCACAAAGGTTTGGTGTAATGGCACAGGGGTCATAGGGAGTTTAGGAACATCTGGGGGTTACTGAGCACTGCACAAAGGGTTGGTGTAAAGGCACAGGGGACATGGGGGGTTTAGGAACATCTGGGGGTTACTGAGCACTGCACAAAGGGTTGGTGCACAGGCACAGGGGGTGTGCAGTGCCCAGACATGTCTGATGGAGCTCTCTCTCTCTCTCTCTCTCTCCCTGGCTGTTGCAGTGCTCAGGCATGGCTGACCTGGACCACTCCCTGAGCCTGGCCGACGCTCTGACGGAGCCGCCCCCGGACGTGGAGGAGGAGGTGAAGAGAGATTTCATCGCCACGCTGGAGGCTGAGAAGTTTGATGACGTGGTGGGGGAGACTGTGGACAAGACAGACTACGTGCCCCTGCTGGATGATGAGGAGCAGGCCAGGCCTGGCTCCCAGGAGCCCAAAAGCAAAGGCCACGTGGACGGCATTGCCGTGGAACGTAAGTGCCCCAAGTGTCTCCAAAGCTGCCACTGCACAGCTGGGACATCTGTGACACTGCTGGGACAGGAGCTGCCCTGCTGCAGGCCTCAGTCTGACAGGCTTATGGCAAAAGGCAAGGCTGAGGTCAAGCCCTGTTTGCTGCTTTTTGCCTCTCCCTGCTCGCCACCCCATTGAGGGAGAGGCTCTGCTTTACACCCATGTTTGGGGTTGGTGCTTTTGGGGCTCTCAGAGGAAGCACTGACCAAATTCCACAAGCAGTGTCCCGAAACAGCAGAGCTGTGCAAGGTGCCCCCACTCTGGGGCATGGCAGAGCCAAGCAGGAAAGGTGGATGATGAACTGGAAGATGGGAATGTTCATCATCTCCCAAATGTTTGCCAGCTGAATCCCATGGTTCTGGCCCAAGGTTTATTTACTTGGATTTCTTTGGCTGTGCTGGTTGTGTGCATGGCACCAAAACATGCTGCTGCCTCTGCTGCTGCTGCTGCTGAGCACTTTCCAGCCCAGCTGGTATTTAGAGTCATGGAATCATTAAGGTTGGAAAAGATCTTGGAGATCATCAAACCCAGCACTGCCAAGGCCACCACTGACCATGTCCCCAAGTGCCACATCCACGGGGATTTCAATCCCTCCAGCAATGGGGCCTCCACCATGCCCTGGGCAGCTGGGCCAGGGCTGGACAGACTTTCCAGGAGGAATATTCCCAATATCCACCTGAACCTGCCCTTGAGGCCATTCCCTCTCCTCCTGTCCCTGTTCCCTGGGCACAGCCTGACCCTTCCCTGGCTGTGCCCTCCTGTCAGGAGCTGTGCAGAACCACAAGGGCCCCTGAGCCTCCTTTGCTCCAGGTGAGCCCCTGCCCAGCTCCTCAGGGATTCTGCAGCCCCTGCCCAGCTCCTCAGGGATTCTGCAGCCCCTGCCCAGCTCCTCAGGGATTCTGCAGCCCCTGCCCAGCTCCTCAGGGATTCTGCAGCCCCTTCCCAGCTCCTCAGGGATTCTGCAGCCCCTGACCAGCTCCTCAGGGATTCTGCAGCCCCTGCCCAGCTCCTCAGGGATTCTGCAGCCCCTTCCCAGCTCTGTTCCCTGCCCTGGTCACATTCCAGCCCCTCAGGGTCTGTCCTGGACCTGGGGACCCCAGAACTGCCCCAGGAGTTTGAGGTGGAACATCACCAATTCATTTGTGTTAAGAGCTTTATCAAAAACTCCGCAGGAAAAAGAGATTTTTAAACAGATGCTTCCCTGTGTGAAAGGGAAAAGAGTGAGATTTGGGATCATGCAATGGGTTTCTTTCCCAGTGAACAATTTAAATTATTGCTCCTTTGCTTGTGTGCTGTTCCCTCCCTGCCCAAGTGGGAATTGTCACTGACCAGCAGTGCCTTGATGATTTTATTTGTTTTGTGGCCTTGATCTGTGCTCAGGAAGAGGAAAACCTTTGGTAACTTGATGACTTCTTCAGAAGAAGTTTTCTTTTTTTGCTTTAATGCTGCTGCTCATCAGTGCTGAGGAAGGTGGGATGTGATTCCTCAGAATGAACAGAACCTCCAGGACCACAGCGTGGGGAGTTCTGCTCTGTTCAAGGCATTTATTTGCTTTGATTAGAAGTGCACTGGGTGCCTTGTAATACAGAAAATGTAACCTTGAATTTTCCATGCTGACACAGTTATTAAATGGCACCAAATGAGCAGGAGGGATGGGCAAAGGGATTATTATAAAACTTGGAATTTGGGCAGTTCCGATGTGTATTATTTATTTTATTTTTATTATAGCATTGCAGAAGCAGAGAAAAATGAAGATTTGTTAACACCTTGTATGTGATTTGAGAGTATTTTAAAGCAATCCTTTGTTGTAGAAGCTGCAGATCCTGAACCATCTCAGCACAGGATTTCTCAGTGCTAAAATCATTTCACAATATTGGTGTGAGATACAAGGCTCTTAAGTGTGTCCTGCCAGCTGTGGATCCCTGGACATTGCTATTGATACCTTGGGGTTTAACTTTCTAGTTTTTAGGGCATCACTGTCCCAACTCATTATTCCACATAACTCCAGGACCTTGGGCTGGGGGTAACGAGGCCTTTGGGCTTTGCTCAGTAATTAAAACTCTGTGAGAGCTCAGGCACAAATACTGGGGGGCAGAAGCAGAATTTCAGGAGGAATTCCTTCATGGAAAGGGTTATTCAATACTGGCAGGGGCTGCCCAGGGAGGTTGGCAGTGCCCATCCCTGGAGGTGTCCCAGGAACCCTGGAGGTGGCACTGGGTGCTCAGGGCTGGGACCAGGTGGGCACTGGGCACAGCTGGGACTCAGGGGGCTGGGAGGGCTTTGCCAGCCTCAGTAATTCAGGGATTCTGGGCTCTCCTGGCTTTTCCAGCCCCTCTCTCCCCTCTCTGCAGCCCATCCTGGGGCTGCTTGAGCAGAGCTCGTTTCCTCCTCCGTGGCAAGGGGGGATGCAGTTTCTTACCCTTGCTTTGGAGATTGGTTTTTCCCTTTTTTGGGAGAGCTGGAGAGCAGTCAGGAGCATGATCTAAACCTTTGGCAAGATGCAGACGAGACCCTGGTGAGGAGATGGAGGAGTTGTTGAGTGGAGCTGTTCAGCTTTCCCAGCCTGGACCAGCACGGGAGGACTGAAGCCTAAAGCAGGGTCAGTAACCACAGGCCAGGCTCAGGATTTGGTCCTGGAATGTCTTAATTTCTCTGATCTGTTTTTCCCTGAAGTGCTGAGGGTACCTGGTGCAGCCCTGGCTGCTGAGAATTTCAGATTTTCTGTGTTGAAAGGCACGGACCCTCAGGAGAAAACTGCATTGACCTGGGGCTGTGGAGAAGCTCCCAAAATGGAATTACAGAACTGGGATTGTGGGTGTGGAGTTTGGATAGAAGTGTGTGATATCCAGGGAAAAACAGAT
Organism: Ammospiza nelsoni; assembly: GCF_027579445.1. Taxonomy (NCBI): domain Eukaryota; kingdom Metazoa; phylum Chordata; class Aves; order Passeriformes; family Passerellidae; genus Ammospiza; species Ammospiza nelsoni. The sequence continues at coordinate 930,906 of NC_080633.1, read as the reverse complement.
ACCTGTTTCTTCCATGAAGTTTATTTAAGATTTGTAACAGTTTAAAAAGGCAGTAAAGCTGAATAAGTTTCATTTACTGAGGCTCCAGAATAAATAAATGAGCTCTGGGTGAGGTTTACAGGGCCCTGAGGGGGTGTTGGTGTCGCAGTTCCGTGTTTGAGTGTGACCCCAAGTTTTTGGGGCATAGCAGAGAGAGTTCCATGTCCCTGGCTCCAGACAGCCTGGCTTTCCTGAGGGAGAGGAGCAGCCTGCAGAGCTCAGGCTCTGCAGCCTCCCCTCGTTCATTTATTTATGTTAAAAGGCACAAATGTGTTCTGACATCACGGTCTGTGCTCCTCAGATTGTCTTTGCCCAGTCAGAAGAGGTTTAATCCTCCGTCCTGTCAGGCTTTAGCTGCTCCAGCTCTGCTCCAGGGTTTTCTTTCACTTTTTTCCCTAAACCCAGGAGCCAGATTGGGAGAGTTTAATGTTGAGCTGGGCCCCAGCCTGGGCTGGGTGAGTTCAGAGAGGGGAGAAGAGCAGGGACCTGTGATGAGCACTAAAAATCTGTCCTAGAACAAAGCTTTAATAATGTTAACTCCTAAAGTACCAGGGAGAAACGGGTCAGCTCTTCCTCACACCTGGCTGGACGTGGTAATTTGGGATAAAATTCTGGGATAATCCCTTTTGACCTTGTGGGCCTTACATAGCAGCAAGGGCAGTGTGCTGCCTGCTTTCCTTGGCAATTCCAAGGCTCTCAGGGTCCTCTGGAGCTCCCAGGAAATCCTGGAGGCTGCAGCAGCACTTTCATTCGGGTGCTGATGTGGTGGGATGATGGGATTTCAGATGGGAGCACATTCCAAGGAAGGGAAAACACTGGGGAGGGTTTAATGATTTGCAGCAGAGCTCCTGGGCAGTGTTTCAGCTGAGATGAGGAGCAGGATTGTCTGTGCAGTGATGGTTCCTGGTGAGGAATTGTGTTCCTGGTGTGGAATTGTGTTCCTGGTCAGGAATTGTGTTCCTGGTCAGGAATTGTGTTCCTGGTGTGGAATTGTGTCCCTGATGAGGAATTGTGTTCCTGGTCAGGAATTGTGTTCCTGGTGGGGAATTGTGTCCCTGGTCAGGAATTGTGTCCCTGATGAGGAATTGTGTCCCTGGTCAGGAATTGTGTCCCTGATGAGGAATTGTGTCCCTGGTCAGGAATTGTGTTCCTGGTCAGGAATTGTGTTCCTGGTCAGGAATTGTGTTCCTGATGAGGAATTGTGTCCCTGATGAGGAATTGTGTTCCTGATGAGGAATTGTGTCCCTGGTCAGGAATTGTGTTCCTGGTCAGGAATTGTGTCCCTGATGAGGAATTGTGTCCCTGATGAGGAATTGTGTTCCTGGTCAGGAATTGTGTTCCTGATGAGGAATTGTGTTCCTGGTGGGGAATTGTGTCCCTGATGAGGAATTGTGTCCCTGGTGGGGAACTGTGCCCATACCAAAGGGCAGCTCTGTGCTCTGTGCTGGGACGTGCCCTCCTGCTCAGTCCCTGTGTTCTGCCTCCTTGCACTGCTCACAGACCCCTTGGTGAGCTTTAACCTCGAGTACAGGATTTTTTGGAGGGGATTGTCCTGGTCTGGGCTGGGATGGGGTTGATTTTCTCCCTGGCTGGGGCAGTGCTGTGTTTGGAGGTGGCTGTGGGAGTGGTGCTGGTGACACCTGGGTGGTTTGGATGTTCCCGAGGAGTTTTTGCTTTGCCAGGCTCAGGCAGGGAGGTGCCAGGAGGGTGGGGGCATGGCCAGGGGAGCTGATCCCACCTGGCCACAGGGATGTCCCACAGCACTGGGATATCACATCCTGCCCAGTGGGAACTGGGAGAGGTGGCCAGGAGCTGCCAGGCACTGCTGGGACAGGCTGGGCATTGCTCAGGGCTGCTGGCCCAGGGCATTGGGCACCCCTGGTCCCTCTTGGCTTTTATCCTCAGAATCAGGAAAAGCCCTCAGAGACCACGGAGTCCAACCATGCCCAGCACTGCCAGGGCCACCCTGACCTGTCCCCAAGTGCCACATCCACTGGGATTTAAATCCCTGCAGGGATGGGGACTCCCCTCTGCCCTGGGCAGCTGTGCCACATCTGGGCAGCCCCTTCCAGGAAATAATTGTTCCCAATTTCCACCCTGAGCCTGAGGCCGTTCCCTCTGCTCCTGTCCCTGTTCCCTGGGATAAGATCCCAAATCCCCCTGGCTGTGCCCTCCTGTCAGGAGCTGTGCAGAGCCACAAGGTTTCCCCTGATCCCCCTTTTCTCCAGGCTGAGCAATCCCCCTCTCTCTTTTCACTATTATAACTCTATTATTTTATTCCATGTATTAACCTGTCCTTGAGCCCGGGGTTCATTGCCCTGCACTCCCCTCCCCAGGGGCTGGGGGGGCTCCCTGGGCCCCATTCCCGTGGGATTGAGCCCTGCAGGACCCAACCCTGCCTGCCAGGAGGGATGGGCTCGGTTTGAGCGCACCAGTCCCAGCGGTGGCTCTGGGACAGCGGTGTCACCACGAGGTGGCTCTGCTGGCCCTGCTGCCCTCTGTCCCGGCTGCAGAGCCCAAACCCGGGCACACCTCGGCTCCTCCGGCTGTTCCCTCCCTTCCCACACCAGGAATGGGTGCTTTCTTTGCAGCAGGATTTGCTGTAGCCAGAGGGGTTCAGGCACTTGGTCAGGTAGGAAAGGGGAGATGGAGAGTGTTCCCCACAGCCCAGAGTTCCACAGGGATCAAAGGGAGATCAGCACACGATGATATTTGCATTTTTGGCTCAGATGAGACGTTAAACCTTTTCCCTCTCACAGTCTGTCCAGCCCCATTCCTGCCCCACAGTTACATCAGAGAATCCCAGTTACATCACAAACCCAGACTGGTTTGGGCTGGAAAGGACCTGAAATCCCACCCAGTGCCACCCCTGCCATGGCAGGGACACCTGCCCCTGTCCCAGGGTGCTCCCAGCCCTGTCCAGCCTGGCCTGGGCACTGCCAGGGACCCAGGGGCAGCCACAGCTGCTCTGCTGTGCTGGGTTTACCTCACAAAAGTGATGCCCACCACATCTGGGCACATCTGTGCCAACCCCTCCCCACCCTCACAGGAGCAATTCCCAATTCCCAATCTCCCATCCATCCCTGCCCTCTGGCAGTGGGAGCCATTCCCTGTGTCCTGTCCCTCCATCCTTGTCCCCAGTCCCTCTCCAGCTCTCCTGGAGCCCCTCCAGGCCCTGCCAGGGGCTCTGAGCTCTCCCTGGAGCTTCTCCTCTCCAGATGAACATTGCCAGCTCTCCAGCCGGGCTCCAGCTCCCTGTGCTGCTGGATCAGGGCTGGGGCAGCTCTGCAGGTGATTTTGAGGCAGAACATTTAAAGGAATGGATGGAAGGAGATGACACTCCTTGTTCAGAGTCACCAGCTGGGTCACTCTCTGTCCCTCAGTGTTTCCACTCACATTTTCCTCTCAGTGTCAGCGTTTTACAGCTGTGATAAAACCTGCACAGGCACTCGAGCCCCCCAGAGCCCTCCAGAGCCCCCTGTGCCCTCAGGGGAGCCTGGGGCAGGCTGCAGGTGCTGCAGGGACGTGCTGGCCATGGTGCTGTCCCCTGGGATTAGGGGCTGCTGCTGGCACTGCCCATTTGCTCCAGATTATCTCTTTAGCCAGCGCTGCCTGAAATTTGTTTATATAAAAACAATCCTTTGATCCACGAGCCAGATGCAAATACTATCTTGTGATTCTGATGAGGATTAGGTAGTTACAACATCTTGACATGGTTTTGGGTTTATGCAATTTAGGATATGAGGGGAGGAGCCCTGGCCCTGGGCAGGTTGCTGGGTGCTTTCACACTGGGGCTTCAGCAAACCAAACTCAGATTGATTTCTCCAAAGGCACTGACCTTCAAAGACTGAAAAATAACAGCCACTCCTGCTGGCTGCATTGGTGGGATTTGACCTGGTTTTACTGGAAGCTTGTCTTCCCAAAAAGCTAAAACTGTACAGGGAACCATTTTAGCTGCTCTGTCTCCTTCCCAAGGAGAGCTGTGGCACTTCTGATCCTTCTGCTCCTCTGGGAGCCCACTTTGGAGGGGTTAATGCATTAATAATCGTGGTGGCATCAGAGTCACTGAGTCTGGAAAAGCCTCCCAGCCCATGGAGTGCCAGCTGTGCCCAGTGCCCACCTTGTCCCCAGCCCTGGGCACTCGGTGCCACCTCCAGGTGTTCCTGGGACACCCCCAGGGATGGGCACTCAAACCTGAGCACCCTTTCATGGGGAAATTCAATTCCTCCAGACTCTGGAGCATCCCATCAGCTCAGTTGCCTGTGCAGGGTGCAAGGGGCAGCTCTGAGGAAGGAAAGCAGGATGTGATCATGGAGGGAATTTGGGGCTGGACTGGGATGGTCCCTGGGGGTTCCTTCCCTCTCAGGAGTTTCCATGATTCTGCAGGGCTTATGAAATGTGTGGCTCCTGCAGGAATTCCATGGAATTCCTCAGGGATCCACTGCAGCATCCTCCCGTGCTTTGGGCAGCTGTGACTCTGTGTTTCAACCACACTGACCCTGATTTCAGGGCATCCAGGCACTGCCAGGACCTCCCCAGTTCCTGTTTCAGGCCCAGGGCACAGCAGCCCTTGCTCAGCTGGGCTGTGGAACTGATCAGGAGCAGCTCCAGGGATGGATCCCTGTGCTGTCCCCAGCCCCTCCAGGAGCATGGAGCTGTGTGGTTTGCTATGAACTGCCAAGGTCAGGGGGATTTTTGCAGAGCACCAGGATGAGCATGGATGGAGCTGGAAATGCTTTTCCTTTGCTTTGCTGAGGGCTGGATTCAGCCCTGCTGTGTCTGAGGGTATAAAACTGGGGCTCAGGAGGGGCCAGCAGCAGCTCCAGGTGACTGAGTGTGTGTCTCTTTATTATTTATACAGTGAGCATTTCCTCACTGTCAGCAGAGCTGAGGGCCCAGGGAGGAGCTGGTGCTGCTTGTTCTGCTTCCCTAAAACTGCTCAGGGTCATAAAGTCACAGAATCCTGTCTGGTTTGGGGTGGAGGGACCTTAAACCCATCCAGTGCCAGCCCTGCCATGGCAGGGACCTCTCCCACTGTCCCAGGGACCCCTCCCACTGTCCCAGGGTCACCTCTCCCTGTCCCAGGTGCTCCCAGCCCTGTCCAGCCTGGCCTTGGGCACTGCCAAGGATCCAGGGGCAGCCCCAGCTGCTCTGGGCACCCTGTGCCAGGGCCTGCCCACCCTCACTGTATAAAACTTCTTCTTTTATATAATCTAAATTCTGTATAATTATTCTTCTATATAATCTAAATCCTGCAGCTTCCAACTGCTCCCCTTGTCCACTGCTGCCAGGTTTCCCAAGTTCAGGCTGTAAATTTTGGTGCTGGTTCAAATTGTGGCCATCAGTCAGTGTCAGAACAAGGTGGATTCAGTCTCACAATGAGAGGATTTTCTGTGCTGGGTTTTGGAATTGGTGATCTTCCACCCTGACCTAAACCTCCCCTGATCCCTGCTTTAGCAGTATTTGGTGTTTCAGCAGGAATTTCCCCATGGAAAGGGGGCTCAGGCCTCCCTCCTTGCCCAGGGGGGTTTGCAGTGCCCATCCCTGGAGGTGTCCCAGGAATTCCTGGGGGTGGCACTCAGAGCTGGGGACAGGGAGGGGATCAGGCTGCATTTGGTGATCCCAGAGGGCTTTTCCAGCCTCAGGGATCCTGGGGCTCTGGGGGGTGCTCAGGGCTGGAATTGATAATTTCTTGTGTTGGTTTTGGGATCCCCACCAGGTGACAAGTGGGGATCCATCAAAGCTTGGACTCCATCTTGGAGCTCTTTTCCACCCTCAGTGATTCTGCAGTGTCTCAGAGCTGTTGTCAAGGTCTCACTGGGATGAATCCCTGCAGTTTAACCCCTGTGTTGATCCCTTGCAGATTCCTCAGCCTCGGGGCCCACGGTGGTGGAGAACGGCGACCACGGGCTGCAGGACCATCACACAGGTACCAACCCTCTGTCTGCACTCCTCTCTCCTCCCAGGGCTGGCCTTGCCTTCAGAGAGCTGCCAAGGAAGGGGCAGCCAAACAGAGCTTCAGTTTCTTTGGGGTTTAAGGGGTTTCCTGGGTAAAACCTGGATCTGGAGATGTTCTCCGTCCAGGGACAGTGCTGGGAGGGCAGCTGATAGAAATGGCTTTGGAGAGTCCATAACCCCACAGCTGACCTGTCCCCTGTCCTGTGACTTCCCTGTGACCCTCTGTGGTGTTTTCCCACATCCCCACCCTTTGGAGCAGTTTTTATTCCCTGCCCTGACCCAGCTGTGTCCTCCCCCCATGGCTGTGTCCCCACACCTGCTCCAGCAGTGGCACAGGTGACACTGAGCCTTTGGGACATTTTCCATGGCATCAGGGCAGTTCTGGCTGCCAGAAGCTTGTGATGCAACTGGATGAGTATTTCAGACTTGTGCAGAACCTGGAAAAGAATTTTTCAAAGCCTTTCCAGTCAGGCTGAGGTGCTGAGCTTGGTCCTGTTTCAGTCCCAGTCAGTTGTGGGCTCTGCTTCCCTTCCCCCTGAGCCTCTGTGCCTGGGAATTGGTGAATTAAAACACCTCTTTGCTATAATTCCCTTTAGGATTTTAGAGTTTGGTTCAGTGTGAGTGAGTTTCATGTCCTTAGTGAGGATGGGAATAAAAAAAATTGATCTTTGTGCTTCATTTGCCATTGGAAATCTGGTCAAAAGGAAGTTGTACATCTTCTGTAATTCAGTATAAACTGAAATTTAGAACACTTCTGAACCTTCCTAAGGATATTTCCTCCCTCTTCATTAATACTTCTAAGTAAAGGAGATAGAAATGCAATCAGATTTATGGTCTGAATAATTAAAGGCATCAGGATTTTTGTATTGAGCTTCTGGCTTGTGTTTAAGAAATCCTTTGTTATTTGCCTCACTCTTGCTTTGTGGAGGTTTAACTCTTCACACTAACTGTTAACAACTTTGATCAAAGATACTTTTATGTGTCTGGAGCTTTTTAATTTATTAATATGTTCCCTCTTTGTGGGGTAGAGTTGATTTTTTTCCTTCTCTTGTTCAAGTGTGTCTAAAAGTGACATCAAAGAGGCAGAGCAGGGTGTCAGGATGGGGAGCTGTGGCCATCAAGTTAATTAGGTTTGCCAGAGGAACAGGAGATGTGCATGACACAATTCCTTCATGGCCTCTTTCCCTGCCCCCTTCCCTGTGGAATGCTTTCCATGTTCTGGTTCTGCGTGGGAGAGAAGGGAGAAATGCTGAATTTCCACAGGGTGTGCAGGGTTCAGAGCTGCTGCTCTTGGCATGGCACACTGCAGAGGTGCTGCTGCCCCAGGCTGGATCCCTGGCTCTGAACCACTGGGTTTGTTCTCAGCAGGACCCACTCCCTGTGTCTGAAAGCTGAAATGATTCCTAGGGATGAGAGCAGAGAAATGGAGCAGCCAGGAGGGGACGGAGGCAGGTGATGCTCAGGCAAAGCAGCTGCTGCAAAAACCAGTGCTGAAAGCTGCAGGGTTAAAAACCAGTGTTCAATGCTACAGGTTCAAAACCAGTGTTCAATGCTACAGAGTTAAAAACCAGTGCTCAGAACTGCAGGGTTCAAAACCAGTGTTCAAAACTACAGGTTCAAAACCAGTGTTCAATGCTATAGGTTAAAAACCGGTGTTCAAAGCTACAGGGTTAAAAACCAGTGTTCAATGCTACAGGTTAAAAACCAGTGTTCAGTGCTACAGGGTTAAAACCCAGTGTTCAAAACTACAGGTTAAAAACCAGTGTTCAAAGCTACAAGGTTCAAAACCAGTGTTCAATGCTACAGGTTAAAAACCAGTGCTCAAAACTGCAGGGTTCAAAACCAGTGTTCAAAACTACAGGTTCAAAACCAGTGTTCAATGCTACAGGTTAAAAACCAGTGCTCAAAACTTCAGGGTTAAAACCCAGTGTTCAAAGCTACAGGGTTAAAAACCAGTGTTCAAAACTACAGGGTTAAAAAGCTACGGGTTAAAAACCAGTGTTCAAAACTACAGGGTTAAAAAACAGTGTTCAATGCTACAGGTTAAAAACCAGTGCTCAAAACTACAGGGTTAAAAAGCTATGGGTTAAAAACCAGTGCTCAAAGCTACAGGGTTCAAAACCAGTGTTCAAAGCTACAGGGTTAAAACCCAGTGTTCAAAGCTACAGGGTTAAAACCCAGTGCTCAAAACTACAGGTTCGAAACTAGTTTTCAAAACTACAGGTTAAAAACCAGTGTTCAAAACTACAGGTTAAAAACCAGTGTTAAAAGCTGCAGGGTTAAAAACCAGTGCTCACACTACAGGTTCAAAAGCTACAGGTTCCAAACCAGTGTTCAGAGCTCTGTTTTTGGGTTTAAGCTGGTGCTGGAACACTCAGAGGAGCAGGGTGGTGCAGCTGTTGGCACATCCCAACGTGGCTCTCTCTGGGCTGCAGCTCAGCAGGCACTGCTGGATGTCCCTTCACTCATCACATCAAACAAGGTGATGACTGACCTCGTGTTATTGCAGCAGCATCCCCTGCAGCCCTTGGGCTGTGTCTGCAGAGCTGGCATCAGCCAGGCTGAGCTGCTGGCACCCCTTGGCACTGCCACACACCCTCAGTGCAGCCCTGGCAGGGACCCAAACCCTGCAGCTCGGGGCCAGAGCCTCACTGAGGGTTGGATCCTTTTCTCCTGGCAGGGCAGAGCTCAGAGGCTGCTCAGGCTGTGCTTAGGCCAGGCTTTAGGCCAGGCTTTAGGCCAGGCTTTAGGCAGGGAGAGCCTGGCAGCTCTGCCCAGGGCTGGGCAGGGCTGAGCCTGACGTGGCCGTGGCTGCCTGGCCCTGGGGTTTGGGTTTGGGCTCTGCAGAGCTGCACTCTGGGCACATCCCCTGCAGCCCTGCTCTTCCTTAAAAGGAGAAATGGAGAGGCTGCAGCAGCACTGCCAGGGATGCAGGGCTGGGAGCAGGAGCTCAGTGGGGCTCTGGGGTCCTGCTGGGGGAGCAGCTCTCTGCCCACCCACCTCCACAGGACAGGGTCAGGGAGGGCTTAGCCAAACCAACAGCACGTTCAGAACCAAAAATTCGGGGGTAATTTGCAATTTGCAACTCTTGATTGCAGGATATTTGCCTAGAGTTCAAAGGAAAAATGCATTTAAAACTAAAACCCAACCAAATTTCTGGAAATAAATCCATCAGGGATGGTCAGGGATGGTTGATGTGGATGTGCCTCCTGCCCAAGATGCTGTCCATGCCCGTGCTGGCAGCTGAGAGGCTCCCTGGGGAAGTGTCCCTGCTGGATCTGGTGCTTCCCCTGGCTGGGCTGTGCCTCCAGCCAGCCTGATGGCACTTCTGTCCCCAGCAGTGTCACAGAAACACTGTGAGCAGTGCCAGGCTGCGCTCCTGGGCTGCTGCTGGCCTGGGCCTGGGTGGTGACAGGGAACAGCCCTGCAGGTGACAGGGTGACAGGTGACAGGTGACAGCCCTGCAGGTGACAGGTGACAGGGAACAGCCCTGCAGGTGACAGGGACTGCAGGTGACAGGTGACAGCCCCAGCCCCAGCCCCGTGGCAGAGCTGTGTGTCCCCTGGCAGGTGTCCTGCTGCCCTGTGAGGTGCTGGGTGTGGTGCAGAGCTGCTCCGTGCTGATGTTTACTAATCACTTGCGCTTTCTCGCCCCTTTCCCCATCCCCTTTCCCTCTCCTACTTCTTCTCCTCTCTTCTATTTTCTCCTCCTAGAAGCCTAGACTGTCTCCTAACACTGGGGCTGCCACTGACACGAGGCCAGTGTCTTTTTCTACCTGCCATTACACTCCTAAACTCTGCAGCATTTTACAGAGCTCTTGCTTTACCTCCTTGGACTTGGCTGTAGAAGAAGCAAAGGGTGGCTCCGTCCTGCTCCTCCTCCCTGTGCTCTGCAGTGCTTGTTGAAACCTTCCTCTGTCTGTGTAAGCACAAAGGTGCACCCTGCTTTGGAACTGCGCTGTGCCTCTGGTTTGAAATCACCACCACAGCTCCAGTTTTTGGTTTGATCACCTTTAAATTTAATTTCTCTCCGTTTTCATGGTGCTGGATAACAGAAGGTTTGAGATTTCCAGTTGTGCTTCCATAGTGGATGGGTCCACCATGACTGCAGCTCCCTTCCCTAGTCCCCACACTCCCCACAGCCTTTTAGAGTACCTGCCTTGCTCCTTCTGCTTTGGAACCCTCTCACACGAGGTTCTGGTCTCTAATAATGTTGTTTTCTTGGGGGGGTTCACATCATTTCAGCGCTTTGTAGAATTGAGAAGCAGATCAGGGAAAAGCAGGTGTCCTGAGGTGCAGGTGGATCATGAGGGGTGCATTTTGGGGTCCCAGCCCTTGCCATAGCTGGGAGTATGAAGGAAAGCAGCCAACCCCAAATTCCTGCCTCAGGGAGTGGCTTTGGTGTCACACTCCTTCCCAAAAACCCCAGAAATAAGGAAGGAAATTGCCTTTTTTAACTTCACACCCTTGGCTTGCTGTGGGCAATGAGTCCTTGGATGGAATTTACCTGCCATGAGAAATAATCTGTCCCTGCTAAACTCAGGGAAACAAAAGCACTGAGTTGTGATACTGTGCTGAAATAATCCTGACAATTTCCAGCAGCACCAGCAGGAACAGGCCTGGTTTAACCTAAGCCAGAGCTCCAGGAGCCTGTCCAGTGGCATTCCCACTGCCCCACAGAGCTGCAAAGCTTTCCAAAGACAAAGTGCTCATTTTTCCATCAGTAGATGAAACAAAGCATGAAAGGAGGAGACAATTAGAGAGGGAAATCAGAGTTTGACCTGAGGCAGGCCCAGCCTGGCTTGGGGAGGTGAGGGGCTGCTCTGGGTGAGGAGAATCCCGTGCTGTAGCTCAGGGTGCTTGGCCTGCCACACCTGATGGAAGGATTTAGCTGAACCCAAATGCAGCTGGGGCTGAACTGCCCAAAGCAAGAGCTGAGAGCTTCACTGGGCTAAAATGGCATTTCCCTGTTGTGAGGGGAGTGCCTGGCACCCCCTGGTACCCCCTGGTACCCCCATCCTGCTGCAGCAGGGTTTGGGTGCAATGGGCAGTGCCAGGGCAGTGCCAGGGCCGTGCCAGGGCCCGCAGAGCAGCTCTGGGCAGCTCCCCCAGGCCAGGCAGCCTTGCTGTGCTGTTTGTCCCCAGTGGGAGCTCACATGGCCCGGCTGGGTGGCAGTGCCAGCGCTGAGTCACAGCCTGGCCCTGCACTGAGGCAGGAGCTGGCATGTGCTGCCCACTCTGGTGCCAGGTCACCCCGTGTGCCCCCCGAGGAGCTGCCAGGTGCCAGTGACCCCGGGGTTTGGGCTCCTGGTGCTCATTGCTGTTCCTGGGGACACTCCAGGCCCTGGAGCCCCGCTCTGGGCTCTCCCTCCCACCCGTGGATTTCACAGCATCGTTCAGGCTGGGAATGACCTGAGATCAGCTCCAACCTGTGAGTCCCTCCTGGTGTGCTTTCCTTTTTCCTTTGGCTTTTTGGTGTCTGTGGCCATAAAAGGAGATTCTTGCCTTCTTGGCTTTCTTTTCAAAGACCTTTTCATAGCTTTTTTTTTTTTTTTTTTAATGTGATTTTGAAGCAAGGCAGCATCACTTTAACTTGGCTCCTCAATTGTTCTTTCTCACCTTTTGCCTTAAGTGGGCTTAACTCTTGTGCCCTAGAAATAGAGAATAAATAATATAAGACTGGTGTCTGAGGGGTGCATTTTGGGGTCCCAGCCCTGCCATAACTGGGAGTATGAAGGAAAGCAGCCAGCCCCAAATTCCTGCCTTAGGGAGTGGCTTTGGTGTCACACTCCTTCCCAAAAGCTGTAGAAGTAAGGAAGGAAATGTCAGATGGAAATATGAAATATGGAAGGTTTCAGGTACCTGAATATGACACTTTTCCCACTCCCACAGATGTTTTATTTTATTGAAAGGCAGCAATGCTTTAAAGCCTTGACTTGTAGCCAGGGTGAGATGGGCAGAGGAGTTTGGGAGCAGCTGCCCATCCTGGCACCCCCGTGGGTGGGATGGGGCTGGGCAGGGCAGGGGCAGCTCCTCCAGCCAGGGTTTGGCTGTGCCTGCTGCAAACATGGATCACCCATCCCATGCCACCCCATGTTTGTGCCCTGTTCGTTTGTAGTGCCACGGGGTCACTGGTGGGCAGGGGGGCTGCACAGGGGGGCTGTGCTGAGGGGCTGGGTGATGTTCCTGCAGCACTGCCCCCGAGCTCTGGGTGTGCTGGGGTGGGATCCCAGGGGATGTAGGGAATGGGGGCTCTGTGCAGTTTCTGTCCCTGCTGGAAACACCCCAGTGTCCCAGTGGGGGCTGCCTGGGGGTGTCCTGTGCAGCCCCAGGAGAGTTCTCTGCTCACAGCTGGGGCTGTGCTGTGCCCTAACCCCTGTGCTTGCTCACCCGTGTGTTGTCACTGCTGCTGAGTCGCTCGTTGCAATGCTCTGTATGATGTGAATCTGTAACTGCTGTGCAATAAATGTCCCTAATAAACATCTCTGACTAACCCCTCCCGAGTGGTTCTGTGCTGGGAGTGTCTGGGGTCCTGCTGCCAGCCCGGGAATGAGTCCTGCAGGGAATGTGCTGGGGCTGTGCTCTGGTGGCACTGCTGCAACGGGACATGGCTGCAGCTGGCAGGGCTTGGGAACCTGTCCCTCAAAGCCAGGCATGTTGTGCAGAGTGTCCCACACCACGTCCTTGTCCCCAGAGTGAGGGACAGGGATTTCCTGGGGGATGAGGAAGGGGCTGGGTGGTCACACTCAGCTGTGGTCACTGGCTCGGTGTCAGTGCAGAGCAGTGACAGGAGGGACACTCAGGGGTGGCACCAGCACTGTCCAACCTCCCTGGCACTGGGGCTGGGGCATCCTGGGCACTCTGCTGGTGACACTGAGCTCGGGGTGCTGGTGACAGCTCTGGGTGCTGGTGACACCGAGCTCTGGGTGCTGGTGACAGCTCTGGGTGATGGTGACACCGAGCTCTGGATGATGGTGACACTGAGCTCTGGGTGCTGGTGACCGCTCTGGGTGCTGGTGACACTGAGCTCTGGGTGATGGTGACACTGAGCTCTGGGTGCTGGTGACACCAAGCTCTTGATGGTGACACTGAGCTCTGGGTGATGGTGACACTGAGCTCTGGGTGCTGGTGACACCAAGCTCTTGATGGTGACACTGAGCTCTGGGTGATGGTGACACTGAGCTCTGGGTGCTGGTCACACCAAGCTCTTGATGATGGTGGCACTGAGCTCTGGGTGCTGGTGACACCAAGCTCTGGGTGCTGGTGACACCAAGCTCTTGATGATGGTGACACTGAGCTCTGGGTGATGGTGACACTGAGCTCTGGGTGATGGAGACAGCTCTGGGTGCTGGTGACACTGAGCTCTGGGTGATGGTGACACTGAGCTCTGGGTGCTGGTGACACCAAGCTCTTGATGATGGTGACACTGAGCTCTGGGTGCTGGTGACACTGAGCTCTGGGTGATGGAGACAGCTCTGGGTGCTGGTGACACCAAGCTCTTGATGATGGTGGCACTGAGCTCTGGGTGCTGGTGACAGCTCTGGGTGATGGTGGCACTGAGCTCTGGGTGCTGGTGACACTGAGCTCTGGGTGATGGTGACACCAAGCTCTTGATGATGGTGACACTGAGCTCTGGGTGCTGTCCCAGCTGCAGGGAGGGGATGGATGTGGCACCCACAGGGACCTGGCTGATGCCTCAGGAAGCTCCCTGGACAGTGCTCAAGGAATATAGCAGGGATTGATTAAAAGGCCTTCAAAGGATGCACCTTGGGCAGTACAAGAGCCTGCCTGAGCCTACACCCAAGATGGACTCCGAGTTGTTGTCATATTTTTATAAGTTTTGGTCCATTTACATATTGGGGTTAATTGTCCAATTCCAGCTCCAGGTTATGCAGCCCCATCCTCCCAGTTTGCTCTCCTCAATTCACTGTTGTTTGCACTTTTTGGGCCTGAAGCTGGAATGGTATCCTTGCTTCTGGGGCTGGAAAGGGATTGTTTTGTCCAATTAAACTGTGAGGAGAACTTACTAACACTTTATATGAAGTGCAGAGTATAATAATAATAACAATAACAATAATAATAATAATAATAATAATAATAATAATAATAATAATAATAATAATAATAATAATAATAATGCATATACTAATATAGACAGATAGAATCTGGAAAATATGGAAGCTGGAACTTAAGGCATGAAGAGATGGGGCTGTGCCAACCTCAGGCCAAGGGCAAAGTTCTGCACCTGGGCTGGGACAATCCCAAGCACAAATCCAGCCTGGGAATGAAGGGATGGAGAACACTGAGGACAGAGATTTGTGGGAGAAAAGCATTAAAACCCCCTCCCAGCCCAAACAACCCAACAAAAGCATCCCAAAACCTGTTTATTCTGTGTAGCATTTTGTGAATAGGACAGCTACTGGTGTGTTCTTCTAATCAGAACTGTTCTGCTGGCTTTCCTCCTTTACCTGCCTGTGCATTTCCCTCTTGGTGCAAGTTTTTGCTTACAGAGGCTTTTATCCTTCCTGGCTTCAGGCAGAGCTCTGCAGGCTCCTCACAGGGGGCTGCATCCCCGTGCTCACAGCTGGGGAGTTCACCTTTCCCTGGCTGCAGGCTAAAAACAGCAGCCAAGTGAATAATTGAGCAGCTTTGCTGAGTTCCTGTGGCTCAGAGCTCTGTGAGAGCCTCCCTGAGCTTTGGGGGCTTGTTCTGGGGGAAGGGGATGTGGCAGCTGGGGGCACAGAGCCCATCCCAGCCATGTGGAGCCTCCCCAGCTCTGCAGGGGCACTGGGGGATGAGGGTTTTTCCTGCAAGTCCTGCTGCTCTTTCAGATGAGGAATTTGTGGCTTCCTGCGGCTCAGGAGCTGAGCAGCTGCACAATCTCAGCTCCTGAGCTGCTGCTGAGGCTTTCAGAGAGCACAAAGACATTTCCCAGGTGCTGGAGTGCTGATAAACACTGGGAGTAACACACAGAGCAGCTGTGGCTGCCCCTGCATGCCTGGCAGTGCCCCAGGCCAGGCTGGACAGGACTTGGATCACCCTGGGACCATGGGAGGGCTCAGGATCCTTTCCAACCCAAACCATCCTGGAATTGTGGCACCTGTGGTGTCAGGATGTGGAGAAGCAGCTCTGGGATGAGGGTGCAGGAGCTGGGGTTTCTCAGGAAGCCAGCACTGCTGTCCCAGTGTCACTGTGTCCCCACAGGGCTGTGAGTGCTGGAGCTGCTGCAGCCTGGAATGCCCTGGGGGCTCCTCTGGAGGCTCCAAGGAAAAGCAGGGACCTTTTCTGCCTACAAAACGCTGATTTCATGCTGGCTCTCTCTCAGATGGTGCTTCCCCACCAATCTGCTGCTTGGATTTTCTTTTTTTTTGTTTCAGCCTTGGCTTCTGAGGTGGGATGTCCCTGGCTTGGCTCATTGAATGGGAAATTAAAAGGATTATAATGAAGTCATACATATGTCGAGAAGTCTATTAAAAGCTTAACAGGGAGGCTTAGAGAGGTTTAAAAACTGGGAATACAAACCCTTTCTGTTTTGCAGCGTGCTCAGGAGTTGTTCTAGCAAGGATCTGACAGCTGGGTGAATTAATGGGGTCCTCCAAGGCTTGAATTGCCTCAGCAAGTAGCTGGGAGTTAAAATATTCAAGCCATGAACTTTGGAGCTTGTAGCTTGGGTTTAATGTGCTGTTAGTGCACTAAAGCCCCTTGTCTGGGGAGGGGCTGCAGAGCTGGGCAGGCTGGCACCTCCTGGAAAATGTGAACCCTTTTCTCTGCCCAGCCTTTGAGCTCGTCAGCCTTCACTCTAAATTGACCTGTCATTTCTCTGAATGTGTTCCTGTGGAACTGGAATGTTTCTGGGCACATCGTGAGGCCGCTTTTTAAACTCTTGGTGTTTTCAGGAGGGTTTGAGGCAGGTAGGAGAGACAGATACGAGGAGGGCTGGCTGACCCTCACTGCTCCTCTTCCAGAGCCCTGCTCTTACCCTGCACTTACCCAATTTGCCTTTAATTTGTCTCTCTGGACTTCACTGCAGCTTAAAAGATGCTTTTTCCCCCCTCCTTCTTCAGTGCTTAAAACAATATCATGTTTATTCCCTTGCTTATTCCAGTAGCTCGTGGGGAGTCTTTGCATGGATCCTTCAGATTAAATAGGGAATTTCAATGAGGGGCTTGTCAAAGGAAAATAAACAGCAGCACTGTAAAAGGCACAGAAATTAAGCTTAGTCTAAACCCTTTATCATCACCTTTTTGCTAGGTGGGGTTTGTGGTTTGGCTTCACAATGGGAGTTAATCTCTGCCTTTGATCACTTGGGTAAATATTGAAATATTTGTCTTGGAGCTGTCAGGATGAGCCTGGATCAGCTCCTGGGCTGACAGCACAAAGAGCAGGGATGAGCTCTGCAGGGCTTCAGCCATCTCCATCCCATCTGCATCTGCAGGGCTTCAGCCATCTCCATCCCACCTCCATCTGCAGGGCTTCAGCCATTTCCATCCCCATCCCCATCTGCAGGGCTTCACCATCTCCACCTCCATCTGCAGGGCTTCAGCCATGTCCACCTGCAGGGCTTGAGCTACCTCCATCTGCATCTGCAGGGCTTCATCCGTCCCCATCCCCATGGCTTCATCCATCTCCATGGCTCCATCCATCCCCATGGCTTCGTCCATCCCCATCCCCATGGCTTCATCCATCCCTCCCAGCAGGGCTGGAGGGGGTCTGGGAGCTGCTGGCTCCCATTCCCAGCAGGAGCTCCATCAGAAGCTGTGCAGCAGCACCTGCAGCAAGGTGTGGCTGGGCCTGCAGTCTGCTCCCCTCCCTCCCAGCAGGCTCTCCCTTTCCAGCTTCTCTCCCCACCTTTCACTCCTGCTGCAGCGCTGGGGTTCTGCTGGTAAGAAGGGATTTGGTGGGGTTTATCCTGCTTACAAAACCCGGGGAGAGTCGTGTGCTGGGGTGGCTTTGCGAGGTCGTGTGACCCGGGCTAAATCCAACCTGGGATAGGAAACTTCCCTAATCCTGCCTCTGCTCGTGGCTCCCTCGCAGGCCTGAGCTCTTTAATCTTCTTCCACTTCAGTCCCATCACTGCAAATAGGGTAAGGCTGATTATATTGTGCATTTTATCTTTTCTAGCTGCACCCCAGCTGTTGTTATCGAGCGTTCTCGTTTCGGGGTGGGTTGGCACCGGGGTAATCTTGGATTAATGGGGCCTTTTTTTTTTTTGGAAAAAGGAAATTTTATAGTTAAGGAACGTGTTGGTTACTGTGAAGCTACTCAGGAGCTCTTTGGTGGTTGGCCTGAGAGCAGATCTACATCTTGGAGCATATCTACACCTTGGAGCAAGGGCAGCAAAGGGAAGCTCAGAAATGCTGAGCAAGGCTGTGGTGCCTCCTCATAAAACCCCACAGAGCTGCTCTCCCTGGAGAGAGCTTTGGACAACTTCAGCTCTCTCAGTCCTGCATGAGCAAGTCCCTGAAATATAAATTACATGGATCCTCAGCAGCAATCTCCCCTCTCTGCTGCTGTTTTGGTGCAATTTCTGCAGCTGGTTTCCAGCTCTGACCCATGAAATACTGAGCACACCTTGTGTGCACTTGGTGTGTCTGAAACACTCTGGCTTTTGGCAAGTGTGGCATAAAACCTTCCTGAATTCCTGCTGAGTGTCAGAGCAGGAAAGCTTTGCTGCTTTCTGGAGTTACAAAACTGAAATAATGTGTGAGAGATGCTCAGGATCCTCATCCTCTCCCAGCCCAGGGAGCTGTGCCTGCTCCTTTGGAACATTTTCCTCTCCTGTGGGATAAAGCTGCAAGGCAGGCTCAGTGTACCCTTGGGAATGGTGGCAGATGCTGGGTTGGATGCTTTTTCTAAGTGTGTGCTCCTGATTTTCCATTTGGGGGTAAAAGCTGAGCTCAGCAAGGCAGAGCTGCTCCCTCCTCACCTGCAGCTGCTGCTGCCCGAGGTGGGGTTGGCATTTCTGTGTGGTGGAGGATGAGGCTGTTCCCATAAAGCTGTCCCTTCCTTTGGCAGCAGGGAGGCAGGAGGAGCCCCTTCCTGGGGGTGCCCAGGCAGGGTCCCTGCTTCCCTTGGCATTAATCAGTGGCTGCTAAATAGTGCAGGGTTAACAGCTCCCCTGGGAACAGTCCTGCAGCTTCTGGCTGTGGCTGCTTCTGGGGACAATTGATGCTGGAGGCACCTCTGGAATTAGAAGTGACTTGGCAAGGCACAGAAGTGACAGGAGACTGCAGGACACGAGCAAAGCACAGTTCACCACCCCCAAAAAAATATCTGGGAGGGATGTTTGATTCTGTTCTGTCACATAACTTAGGATGCTGTTTAACCTTCTTTGCAGTGAGAGCACACTGCATCTGACTGAATCATGGAGTTGTTGAGGTTGGAAAAGAGCTCCAAGGTCATGGAGCCCCAGCTGTGCCCAAATTGTCCCCAGCCCAGAGCTCTGAGTGCCATGTACAGGTGGCACCTGCAGGGATGGGCACTCCAAACATCCCTGGGCAGCCCCTGCCAAGGCCTGAGCCCCCTTTCCATGGGGAAATTCCTGCTGTGCCCACCCTGAGCTGCCCTGAGCCCCTTTCCATGGGGAAATTCCTGCTGATGCCCACCCTGAGCCTGCCCTGAGCCCCCTTTCCATGGGGAAATTCCTGCTGTGTCCACCCTGAGCCCCCTTTCCATGGGGAAATTCCTGCTGTGCCCACCCTGAGCTGCCCTGAGCCCCCTTTCCATGGGGAAATTCCTGCTGTGCCCACCCTGAGCCTGCCCTGACCCCCTTTCCATGGGGAAATTCCTGCTGTGCCCACCCTGAGCCTGCCCTGAGCCCCCTTTCCATGGGGAAATTCCTGCTGTGCCCACCCTGAGCCCCCTTTCCATGGGGAAATTCCTGCTGTGCCCACCCTGAGCTGCCCTGGCCCAGCCTGGGGCCATTTCCCCTCGTCCTGTCCCTGTCCCCAGCCTGACCCCCCTGGCTGTCCCCTCCTGCACAGGTTTGATCTGTCCCTTCTCAAAGAGAATTTCCTGTGGCTCTCTGACAAACTCAGCCTATGCAGGGCCAGGATGAGCCTTGTGGGTCCCTTCCAGCTCAGGATATTCTGTAATTCTGTGAAGTTGGGTTTTCCATGCCCCCAGTTTGATCTGGCTTCCTGAAAACCCAGCCTGGCCAAAGTCAGTGTTTTTAAACTCCTGGGGATCAGCAGTGACTTGGGTTTCAGAGGGTTGGGAGTTCCCTCAGAGATGTCCGAAGGACTGGAAAACAATTCTGCATTTATTGGGGCCCAGCTTTTTGTGCTTCCAAGTGGAATCTGCCAAGAGAAATCATAAAATCAGAATATTCTGGACTGGGAGGGAGAACCAGGGATCATCCAACTGCAGGCAGGTTCTGGTCACTGGGCAGCAGTGTCTGATCTGATCTCCAGCACACACAGGTGACAGCAACTGGGCTGCTCAGCTGAGTCTGAGATGTGCAGGTTGGATATTTTATCTGAGAAAAGATACTTTTATCGTCATTTCATCAGAGGTTTTGGGTTTCTAGAATTAAAAATGAAAACATTAAGTAAGGGTTGTTTTGGATCCTCGATCCTCACACTCTAATAACTGGTTATGTTCCTCCAGGAAGAGAATTCCCCTTTTGACATTGCCTTGCCACTTGTCACTTAGCCAACTCTTTATTTACCTTTGTGTCATTTCCTTGTGTCTCCACTTTCCCTAACATTTCCCCTGGCTACAGATAAAAATACTTTTGCTTTCAGCTTTGTCAAGCCTTCCATGCTCTGCCTGGAAAAGCTGTGATGTTCCATCTCCTACATTAACACTCTCCTGCTTCCCAGTGATGCAAACAGCTCTTTCTAAATGTCACTCATGGGCAGTTTTGCAAGATTTTAGGGGCTCTGTGTCTCAATTTTACAACCAAAATTAATGATTTTGCTTTAAAAAAAAATCTGCAATTTCGTGTGCGTCACTGGAAGTTTCAGGTAGTTTTTGGCAGCTCTGAATTCTACCAAAGACAATCTCAGATTCAGTAGGAATGGGAATCTGATAATCATGGAGAGATCCAAATTAGAGTTGCCCCATTTTGTAGCTGAGAGTTGAGGAAGATGAGATTTACCTGGCTTGACTTTCGGTTAAAAATACATAAATATATGTATAAATGAGCTGATGAGAGGTTTCAGCTGGCAGTTGTATTTCCTCTGGTGATTTTGGAATTGCTGCTCACACAGGTCACATCAGATTTTTACATTCTGAATCTTGTTCTACTTTTCTGTATCAGGGGTGACTGCAGTCCTGCTAAAATCAGGTTTCAGCATTAAACCTCTGTGAATTGGAGACAACCAGAAGTTCAGCAGGGCCTGGAGGGGCTCCAGGAGAGCTGGAAGGGACTGGGGACCAGGGATGGAGGCACAGGACACAGGGAATGGCTCCCACTGCCAGGTGGGATATTGGGAAGGAATTCCTGGCTGGGAGGATGGTGAGGGGCTGGGATGGGATTCCCAGAGCAGCTGATTCCCAGGATCCCTGAAGTACCCAAGGCCAGGCTGGACAGGCTTGGGGCACCCTGGGACAGTGGAGGTGTCCCTGCCCAGGTGGCACAGGATGATCCTGAAGGTCCCTCCACACCCAAACCATTCAGGGGTTTGTTCTCATCTGTTTGATGCTGAATTCCAGTCTGAAGCCATACCCCCAGAGGGACCTGGAGGGCAGGAATTGAGGGCTTTGTCCCTTGTTGGTGTCTCTGGAGTCACCCCCAGCTGCCCTGTGCCAGCCCCGTCCTGCAGCCTGTCCCTGTGCCAGCGGTGTCGGTGGCACCGTCTCGTCCCCCCGGGCACGGGGCTGGCTTTGAAGGTGACACTGTGTGTGCTGTGCTGTGCTGTCCCCAAGCCCAGGGGACACGTCTGGGCTGGCTGGGCCCTGCAGGGTGAGCAGGGCTGGGAGCAGTTCCCAGAAGCCTGGAAATGTCCTCTGGTGTCAGCGTCAAACGCGGCGCCGCCCGCGCTGTCAGCTCCATCTAGGTGAGACAGTTCAGGCCCAGAGCACGGATCTGGGCAAGAATTCGCTTTGCTTTTCCTTCCCTCCCATGCCCGTGGTGGCCAGGTGGGAGATGCCATGGAACAGCCCTGCTCTGAGGTGAGCTGCTCCCTCACGTGCCAGGTTGAGTCTCTCAGGGCTCGTCCACAGGAATGAAAACATTTTATTTCCTAGGTTTTCAGAGGAAAATCAAATTGACAGGGTTTGTTTGAAAACATCAGAAACTCCTTAGTGAGGAATTAAAGAATTCCTAGAAAACTGGCTGCCTCTCTGCAGGGCTGTAAATTAGAATGATTTCAAAAGAGCACAGACAGCGTGTCATCTTCCTCATTCTCAAGCAGAAGCTGCCTGAATAAACAGTAATAGAATTGTAGATTCTTCTGGTATTATGTAAATGGCTTCATGCTTTGATGTCCCTCGTGTCATTAGTTTGACACTAGCTGGAATTAATGGCCATAAAACTCTATTACAAACGTGGCAGAGAGATTTCTCCTGACTGCCTGTGATTCCTCCTGTGAGCTCGCTGCCTGTGCCACGGGATTGGGGAAGCTGAAAGTAGGTCAGGGTGATGTGTGTGAGCAGGGATGCTGGAATCACAGCCACAAACAAACAGCACTCACTGCTGAAGGGAAATCTGCTATTTTAAGCCCTTATTTCCATTATCACCATCTCATTCTGCACAACAAGCATGTGGGGGGGGTGTTGGGGCCGTGCACCCACAGATGGGATCCAGGAAGGAGGAGAGAAAATACAAATGAGTGTATGGAGATATATGTGTGTGTGTATGTGTGTGTTTCAAGGGTGACAGTAAATACTGTCACTTCTGAATGGCTCCTCTCCATCTCGTGTGAGGCAGAGTGAAAGTGCCAAAATATGTAGGTCAAGAGAAATGAAGTATTTTGCATCCAAGCAGCAATCAAGGGCTGGAATTCCAGGCTGGATACACTGGTACCGTGTGGTGGAACGTGGGACAGGATTATGGGGATGATTTCCAGAGTTCCCACACTCCTTATAAATTTATAATTCATTCCTCATCCTCAGAGGGGCTCCCTCACTGACAGCTCTTGGGGACAAGTGTGGGCTCCCAGCCTGAGCTGAGGAGTTGGGATGTTCTGAGCCTGGAGAAGGGTTAATCATGGAGCTTCCCTTGGGACAGCTGCCTGAGGAAAGCTGGGAAACAAGGAATGTGATAGGATTGGCTGTTTTCAGAATGTGAGCAGGAGGGAGAAAAGGGCAATAAATTCAAACTCACCCTGGCAGTCAGGGATGGCAGGAGTTAAACCTGTTGGGAAGGTAAAGTGCTAAAAAACTAATGGAGGGAAGTGATTTGTATGGGGAGGAAAGGCACTCACAGACCATCTCCAAGGAGGCTGTGGCAAATGCTTTTAAGAGTCTGGAAAAAAAGGAGGAAATTAATAAAAATGGAAGAGAGGACTTAGAGCTGGGGAGATTTAAGGACTGCCCAGATTGTGGTGCACAGTGATTTACAAGCACTGAAGTGCACGAGTCAAAGGAAGAGGATTTCCAGTTTATTAGAGATAAGAGAAGGGTTGAAGAAAGCTGTTAAATGGAGATGGAGGGGAAAGTGATGCACAGGAGGCTGCAGGGTTCAGCCCTCAGCCTGCTTTAGTTCTGGTTGTTATCATTTGATAAGGATTAGAGCACAGGCTCCATCCAGGCCGGGGAGCAGCACCCAGGGCAGCTCAGGGGTGGGGATGGGTGTTCCAGCTGATGGACAGGGCAGGCACCACCCAGATGTGAAGGATTATTAATTGGTAACCTAGTTCATTAACAGATATCAGGACAAGTGCTGACACAGCCAGAAAGGGCCAGCTGGAGGGATGAAAGTGTGAGGGGGCAGCAGATGAGGTGTAGCTACAGCCTGGTGCAGTGAGGATGTTTTCTTCATGTGTTTTATCTGCTGTAAGTTTTGAGAAGAGTCAGAGTTTTGTGCCCTCCTCAGCCTGAGGAGCAGCTCCTGCAAAGTGCTGTTAGTGGGTCAAGTGAGTGCTGTGTGGACCTTGTTCTTCCTCGTGGTTTGTAAATATTGCCTCTCCAAGGAGCACACTTGGAGCTCGTGATCCCCAGCAGAGTCTGTAAGTGCTGCTTTTTCTGCTTTTTGTTTTCTTCCCTGGCTGCATTTAAAAGAGGAATGCAGGTCCTGGCTGGTGCCAGGGGAGGATCTGGGGTTTGCAGCAGCAGCACAGGGAGCAGGGGCCGTGCCCTGCTGGGTGATGGCTGTGGGAGTGGGCACTGCCCCAGCTGCTCCTGCCGGCTGTGCCAGGCAGGGCAATCGCTGTGGGACGTGGGGAACGTGTGCTGCCTGCTGAGCCCTGGGAGGGCAGCTCAGGTGCCCAGTTCCACTGGGAGAGCAGGGCTGGGCTGCTCTCAGTGCTGGGGCCCAGCAGCAGGAGAGGTCCTGGCCTGCCTCGGGATCAGGAGTGCTTTGTGCTCAGCTGAAGAGAAACCTGCAGCTCTGGTCTGTGGTAAATGTGCTTGGGTCTCACAAGGATAAAGCTTAGGGGAGGTTCAGGTACCAGATCATCATCAGTGGGAAGGAAGGGATATTTTCTTTTTGGAATTTTGCTGGCTATTTATTCCTCAAGTATTTTTTTTTAATTTCACTCTGTGGCTCTTGGGTTTCTTGGGAGCAGGAGACACTTTGCAAGTGCCAGTCCTGTGTGCAGACTGGCAGCAGATGGTGGTTTGGCTGCTCTTCTGTGTTTGTGGTGTCCTGAACCCTCTGCAGGTGTTGGCATCGGCCCAGGCTGCAGCTCAGGATTCCCTGAACTGGGTCTGGTCCCAGCCCAAAATCTCAGCTGGGCTGGAGGGTATCCCTGGGCCTCCTGTGAGCAAGAGCAGAGCCAGAGTCATGGGATGGTGTGGGAAGGGACCTCACAGGGTTCCATTCCTGCCATGGCAGGGACAGCTCCCACTGTCCCAGGCTGCTCCAAGCCCTTCCAGCCTGGCCTTGGGCAGTGCCAGGGCTTGGAATCCACAGCTGCTCTGGGCACCCTGGGCCTGTCCCCTGCTCCTGAGCCCCAGGGAGTCACCACACACCTGGGAGGGACCAGAGCACAGTGTCCAGCTCACAGCTGCCCCTGCTCACCCTCAAATCCTTGGGTTCCCTGGCTGGGCCTGCTGAGTCTCTGGTGATGTTTGCTCATCCCTCCCCCTTCTCCAGAGCCTCAGAGGAGATCTGTGTCCCTGTCCTAGAGGCTGCTTCAGTTTTCCTGGGGGAGAGGAACTTCAGACCTGCCTGCCTTGAAAGCCCTGCAGGGTGACAATCCCTGTGTCCTTGTGTGAAAGGTCTGAGCAATCCCAGCAGTGACCTTTGAGCAGGAATCCTTGTGCTGCTCCCTCTGTGCTGTGCCCTTGTGCAGGGCTGCTGCTCTCAGTCCTGCCCCTCTTCTGAGCCTGGCTTAGCCTGGAGCCTGGGCAGGCTCCTCAGGCTGAGATCTGCCCCACTGAGGAGTGAATCTGGAACTGGAGCCCAGGGAGGCTCAGGGAGCTCCTCAGGGCTGAGATCTGCCCCAGCTCTGCCCCAGTGAGGAGTGAGGCTGGAACTGGAGCCCAGGGAGGCTCAGGGAGCTCCTCAGGGCTGAGATCTGCCCCACCAAGGAGTGAATCTGGAACTGGAACCCAGGCAGGCTCCTCAGGCTGAGATCTGCCCCAGCTCTGCCCCAGTGAGGAGTGAATCTAGAACTGGAGCCCAGGCAGGCTCAGGGAGGCTCCTCAGGCTGAGATCTGCCCCCGCTCTGCCCCACCAAGGAGTGAATCTGGAACTGGAGCCCAGGCAGGCTCCTCAGGCTGAGATCTGCCCCAGCTCTGCCCCACCAAGGAGTGAGGCTGGAACTGGAGCCCAGGGAGGCTCAGGGAGGCTCCTCAGGCTGAGATCTGCCCCAGCTCTGCCCCACCAAGGAGTGAGGCTGGAACTGGAGCGTTCCCTGAGTCAGGCTGGAGCAGTGTAAATTTGGAAACAGCCCTTTCAGGGGAAATTGCCGTTCCCTGCTCAGAGGGAGGGCTGACAGCACTGCGGGTCACAGCTCTGCAGACTGCACTGTCACTGCTCCGTGGTGCCAGCACAGGGACACTGCCCTGCCTGGCTGGCACCAGGGAGGGGCTGCCGTCCCCCAAACCTCCCTGGGGCTCCTGCCAGGCTGCTCTGGGACCCAGGAGCTGCTGTAGGGCATGGAAGCAGCACAGCTCGGTGGGAGAGCTGATGGAAGCTCAGGTGACCCTTATTTTACACCAGGGTTTTGTCACATCACTCCCAGCCCTGAGTGCTCGTGGCTCTGGGATCTCCTGCTCAGGAGCTGTGGCCAGGCTGGCACAGGGAGGAAGAGGACACTCCAGCTGGTGCCACAGCTCAGCCTGGAGAAAAGGGGGCTCAGGGGGGACCTTGTGGTCCTCCAGAACTCCCTGACAGGAGGGGACAGCTGGGGGGGGTCGGGCTGTGCTCCAGGGCACAGGGACAGGAGCAGAGGGAACGGCCTCAGGCTGGGCCAGGGCAGGGTCTGGGTGGACAGCAGCAGGAATTTCCCCATGGAAAGGGGGCTCAGTGTGGGTACAACAGGAATTTCCCCATGGAAAGGGTGCTCAGGATTTGGCAGGAGCTGCCCAGGGATGTTTGCAGTGCCCATCCCTGCAGGTGTCACCTGGATGTGGCACTCAGAGCTCTGGGTGGCAAGGTGGGCATTGGGCACAGAGTGGACTGAATGATCGTGGAGAGCTTTTCCAGCCTGGATGATTGCAGGGTTCTGGGATCTCTGGGGCTCTCCCCGTGCCAGCACAGTGGGGTCTGGACAGGCCTCCTGTGCCCACTCCTCACTATGATCCCTTTGCCTCAGAATTGAGTTTATTTCAGCTTCACACGTTTCGGGCAGGGCAGCCTGGGCAGGGTGCCCCAGACCTTCCTCATCAGCTCTGGGGCAGGATGCAAGGCCAGGGAATGGGGCAGGGACTCAGCTGCCTCTGCCCTGGCACTGCTGCCCTGGCATTGCTGCCCTGGGCTTTCCACAGGAGATGAGATGGTCTCTGCACAATCTGCATCATCTGAGCCAGGCTCCTGGCTTTAGGAAGGAACCCCAAGTGAAACTGAAGTGTCTCAGTTGTGCCACTTGGCTGAGAAAAACCAAACAAAAAGTCCAAGCTGGGGCACTTGCACTGTCCCAGGTGCTCCAAGCCCCAATGTCCAACCTGGCCTGGGACACTTCAGGGACCCAGGGACAGCCACAGCTGCTCTGGGAATTTTGTGCCAGCCAGGAATTCCCAATTCCCAATCTCCCATCCAGCCCTGCCCTCTGGCACTGGGAGCCATTCCCTGTGTCCTGTCCCTCCATCCTTGTCCCCAGTCCCTCTCCAGCTCCCAACACCTGGAGTATTTCCAGTGTGGTGTAAATAAGTCTTTAGTGAGCCTTTTGTTTAAAAACAGAGCTTTGGGTGCCTTTGTTGTTACCAGATGAGTCTTTGTTATTAACAGAGGTTACTACCAGATGAATCTGTTATTAACAGAGGTTATTACCAGATGAATCTGTTATTAACAGTGTTATTACCAGGTGAGTCTGTGCAGGCTGGCTCCAGGGGAGGTGGGAGCTGGGCTGTCCCATGGTGCAGGGCACTGAGGAGTAAATGTGAGCAGTGCTGAGGATTCCCCACTCCCTGGTGTTCCCAGTGGGGAGCAGGAGCAGCAGGACAATCAGGCAGCAGTTAGAGCAGAGCTGGGAGCTCTCTGCACCTCTCTGCTTCCACCCCCCAGTCCATGACAAAGCAATTGCTGCCAAAATTCCCTCTGGGAAGGAGAAGTAAGGAAGGGAAAAAAGCTGGACAAGAAACTGTAGCAACTGCATTATTTTTCCTTGTAGATTTTTTTTTTTTACAAGGCAGAACATGAACCTTGTGTTGAACTTTCAAGTTACTGACTTTGCATCTCTGAAGTTTGGAGATAGTGGTTCTGACAGTTGTAGGCACGGGGCCCTTTTAGCATTCAGGGTTATGTAACCTCATGGAATTTCAGAGGGAAGGCAGCAAAACCCTTCTGGAACTGTCAGCACCCTCTGAAATGCCCTGCAGTTCCTTGAGGGCCTTGCATAGACTCCTGATCATCTTCTTCCCATCCAGCTCAGTGGTGGAATTTAATTTACTTCTCATTGCAGGGACTTGAGAGTGCCCGGGCAAGGGGGAGTGGGTTCCCAGTGCCAGAGGGCAGGGATGGGTGGGATACTGGGGAGGAATTCCTGCCTGAGAGGCTGGCATGGGATTCCAAGAGCAGCTGGGGCTGCCTCTGCATCCCTGGCAGTGTCCCAGGCCAGGCTGGACAGGGCTTGGAGCAGCCTGGGACAGTGGGAATGGAATGAGATGATCTTTAAGTCCCTTCCAGCCCAAACCATTCTGATATTCTATGAAATGATTTTGTGTGATCTCAGCCAGCACTAGCTCCTGGGAGTTAAACTTTCCTCTCCTGCAAGGACAGAAATGTGTTTTCCCCAAAAAGCTGGGTGTGAGGAGCCTGTGGGGGCTCAGCAGGCTGGAGGAAGCTCTGCCAAGCCCAGCAGCTTTGCCCAGAGCAGGGAAAGCAGACTGTGCCCTGTGCCCAGCTGGGCTGGAGCTGCCCAGGGCTGGACACTGCACAGCCTCTCTGGCCAACCTGCCCCGTGTCCAGTCCCCTCAGAATTCAGTTTTCAGTGGAATTGCTGCCCTTCACTTTGACAGGAGCAAAGGGAGGCGGTAACCAGCTCTGACAGCTCTGCTCTGGGTGAGCTGTGCTCCATCAGGGCTGCCAGCTCAGTGATTTAGACATTCATTAAATGCAAAAACTTCTTGGAATCTTGAGCTCTTATTCCCTTGGATAAAAATGCATGGCTCCCTTTGGGTGGCTGGGTGACATCTTTTCCCATGTAGCTCCTGTCTGTGCTTATCCCTTAGATTTGGGATTAGTGAAGCTTGTCTGCAACACTCACTCACGGGGATTTTCATACCCTTCACTCTGAACTGAGCTAGACAATATTTTATTTTACAAAATGATGAGACTGATCATAAAGCATTGAGGGGGTATTCCTGCAGGATACTCCATGTTAACTCTAAAGCCAGCAGGCACAAAGAGAGCCTGAGCTTCTTGGGGAGGTACCCTGTGACCTTTCAGGGGAAACTTTTGCCTCCTTTACCCTAAATGATGTCTGGAAATAATGTCGTGGGCAAGGGAAGGAGACCCTGGAATGTCTTGGCTGCCTGTTTGGGGTTTTACCTGATGTTCCAGGTGGATCCCATCATGTACAGCACCACTGGGCAGCAGATTGAAGGGGTGTGTGCCTGAAAATCAGACAAGATGTGCAGGCAAGGTTCTCATAAATCCCTCAGGTGGAAATCAGAAGCTGCTCCTGGTAATAAATGTCCTGAGCATGGACAGTTCCTGGCACCAAGTGCTCCCAAAACAGCCTAAATCCCGTGTGGAACCCCTACAGCATCCAGTGTGGGGAAGGAAAGGCTCCAGAGACACTTTGGACTCTAAAAGGGCTCCAGGAGAGCTGGAGAGGGACTGGGGACAAGGATGGAGGGACAGGACACAGGGAATGGCTCCCAGTGCCAGAGGGCAGGGATGGGTGGGAGATTGGGAATTGGGAATTCCTGGCTGGGATGGAATTCCCAGAGCAGCTGTGGCTGCCCCTGGATCCCTGGCAGTGCCCAAGGCCAGGCTGGACACTGGGGCTGGGCACACACTGGGGCAGTGGGAGGTGTCCCTGCCATGGCAGGGGTGGCACTGGAGGGGCTCTGAGGTCCCTTCCAGCCCAAACCATTCCATGACTGATTCTGAAGCTCCTTTTTGAGGCTGCAGATCCCACGCCCTGCAGAGGGGGATGTGAATTGATTGGCATGGCTGATAAAACTGCTGCTCTTTGGGGACTCTAGCAAGGCCAACTGTGCCTCCCCATGCCAGGGTGATCTGGGCAAATTCCCTTTGGGATCCTCTGCAGGAATGGAGCTCCCAGGCCTCCCTCTCCCTGTGTTCCCTGCTGGCTGCTGGCAGGGCCCTCTCCTGGCTGCTCACTCAGTAATTTTGAAGCTCCTTAACCCCGAGCTGGAGGTCTGGCCTGTGACCTGCCAAGATTAGCATCTCCTGCAGGGAAAAGGCTTTAGAGGGTAATCCTGTGCTCAGAGAGCCCTGGCTGGACATTCCCTGGGGTGTCCTGTGTGCCAGCAGCTCCAGGAGCGTGTCCTGCCCCAGCTCCCAGCTCCCAGCCTGGGCACAGGGGTGGGTGGCCACGGGGGCACTTCTGCCTGGATTAGCTGTGAATTGGGTGCTGTGACCGAGCTGACCTGTGCAGAGAGATGATCAAACAAACAATTCCACGCTGTCAGCAGCCCTGTTAAATGTTCCACCCTCATCCTGCCCTGGGAGCAGTGCACAGAAGGTGCTTCTTGCATGGGATCCTTGTTTTTCCTCTCAGAAGCAAGTTTGCTTTGTAAGTATGTTGTTAATGGTCTTTTTTCCTTTAAGCAAGACTTTGTAAGCTCTAATCCTACATTGGTTTATATTATCAGGGCTTGTAACCGGATTTTCAGCTATCAGCCAGCTTTAATACTTGCTAAAATTGCTTTACAGGTCTGTGGGATCTGTCAGATTTGCATTTTGTGTGGAGTGCATTATCTGCTGCCATGCACATCCACGGGCACTGGCAGCACTGGGCCTTGGAGGAGTTTGGCTTCTCCTTTGTGTTGTTTTGTGATGTTTGTTGGTAGGTCAGAGGCAGAAGGTGTGTTTGGGGAGCTTGGGTGTGGAACTGAAAAATCCTCTTTTCCCAGTCCTTGGGAAATCTGAGATGACATTTTGTGTTCCAGGTTTGATAAGGGGAAACTGAATATTGGGATGGGGATGACAGATAAGCTGGAAGTGTCCACTTTAAGGCACATAACTTGGGAAACATTGTGGGAATAGCAGAGGGGGTTTGCTGGTGGTGGCTGTGCTGCAGAAATCTTTGCTGTGCTGGCTCTGGCAGGGGCAGCTGGGTCCTGGCGGGCCCAGGGAAGGGGTGGCTGCTCCAGCCTTGTCCCTGTGGCTGCCCTGCTCTGCTCTCCCTGCCCCAGAGCTGCCTGCATCCCTCCTTGCACTGGCGTTCCTGCTGGGAAGCACTGCCTGGTTTGGGTTTTTCATTTGCATCTGTTGTGAAAATATTGTGTGAAGAATATTCCAGTCTTGGGTTTGGATTCGTAAGGATTTGGCAGAGGCAGCTCCCAACTGCTCCTGATGCAGCTTGCAGCCGGCTCTGGGGCTTTGCTGCAGCTCATGGCTTGCAAACACTGACGGAGTTTTCCTCAACTTGGTTCCATCTGATGGCAAATGGAAATATTTCCCTTCCCAATTCCTTTTGTCTCCTGCTGCTCCCTCCCTTCTCCAGCCCCAGGTGTGGTTCCCCTCTGTATTGAAAGGCATGAGCACAACCTGGCACTAAACCCCCCCAAAGTGGAAGGGTTTATTCAGGTTTACCTTTCTGACCCTAATTTTATGTTCTTCCCTGTGAAATCTTGCATCATGGCAATATGCCAATGTATTTTCAGTGCTAACAAATCGATTTGTTGCAAATATTCAGAGTTCAAGCAGTGGGTGCTCTCCATCAGCCTCAGTGTGGGTCCAACCCAGCACTCTGTTAATGTCATAATATCATCATATCATCTTTGAGGAAGTTTTGGAATGTTTTAACTGCTCCCAGGCTCTTCCTCACACTGTCAAGGACTTTTAGTGTCTTCTATTTTTTTTTTTTTTGCTTTAAATAGTTTTATAGACACACAAATGACAGGCTCCTGTCTAGAGGAATTTACAGTGGAATCTAATTAAATCCCTTGCTGCTCTGTACACCACAAATAATGGTAAATAATAATAATGTCTCTTGACACATTGCAGTGGCACTTTGTCTCCAAAGCACTTTGCAAAGCTAAATAAAATAATACCAAAATTACATTATATTATCAAATAAAATATTAATAAAATATTTTTCTCCTGAATAATCAGGCTTTTAGCTGCTGCAGGCTCGGACAGCGTTGCCCAGGCTGGGTTTGGTTTTCCATGGGACACACGGTGGGTTGTTGTCCCCCGTGTCCCCCTGTCCTTTGTCAGCGGAGGCAGAGGTGGTGTCACCCTGCCTGGGAGCTGCTGAGGGCCCTGCTGAGGTCAGCCATGGCAAATGGAGCCACTGAGCAGAATGAGAGCTCTGAGCTCTGGCAGCAAAGCAGCGTGCCCGTGCCAGGCCCTGCTGCTGGGGGCTGCACAGGGGGGCAGCAGCTCCAGAGATGCCCAGGGATGGATGGATCAGGGCGGGGCTGCAGGGATGGATGGGATGGATGAATCAGGGTTCTCCTGGAGACAAGAGGTGGGACTGTTGTGATCCCTGAAATTCCCCTTTCATTCCCAGTCTGGCTTTCTCAGCGTGTGTAAGTGTAAAAATCCATTTTATTTGTCTTTTCTTGGACCAGCATCTCTCTAGGATCTGTCCTGCCCCTGGCAGCTCCTGCTGGGGACACCCAGGTGGGAATGTTGGGACAGGGACAGGCAGAGCTCGTGTCCTCCTCCTGCCCAGGGTGGCACTGGGGACACGGTGCCAGCACCTTGGTGCCCTTCCCTCCATGTGACCCTCGGAGGGACCCAAACCCTGGGAAGCTCCTGCCTGGCCCGGGATCGGCTGGGAACGGGGACACACCGGGGATGTCACACACAGGGAGTGTCACACACAGTGTCACACACACAGTGAGTGTCACATGGCCCTGGCTCACAGGGCCACACCCTGGGGACACGGCAGCACTCAGAGCTCCAGAGCCTGACTGGAAGTAATATTTACATTAATTGTATTAGTTACACATATGCATTTATATTTTTATATATGTATATATATGTGTGTGTATGTATAAATAAAAATATGTATAGAATAATATACAATACATAATTTACATATATTTATAAAAATAGAAATATTATATAGTATACATTATATAAGATAATGTAATATATAATATAAACCACATGAAAAGATATGAACTATACATTATAAAATATATATTATAATATGTAGAATGATGTGCATGGAAACATATAAAATATATTACGAAGTACCTATAATGTATATATAATATATGATATATAAAATGTATATGCTATATATTTATATATTATATTTATTTATAACATATATAACATAAATTATCTAATAGATTATATTATTATAGAAATGTATTATAATTTTAATGATTGCTTGAATTATTATTAATTTATTATTTAAATAATTATTAACTATATATATTATTAATTTTATTATTAATTAGAAGTAATACTTAATATTTACCTCTAATCAGAGGTTTGGACATGTTTCAAACTCCAAGGAATCTCTTCCTGCTCTTCTAAACCCAGACTGTCTGAGCAAATTATTGAAGCCACCTGATGATTTGTACTGGTGACCTTTCCTTGTTTTGTGATGTAAAACAAACCCCAAGCCCCACAAAAGCCATTTTTCATCTTATTCTCTCTCAATAACATTATTATTATTGCTATCATCATCATAATAATCATCATCATCATCGTCATTATTAGAGCTGAGTGTCTGCCCACCTTGCTGTGAGCTCTCAGCCTGCCTGACCCCCTCAGGTTGTTGTTTTATAGACCAGGGTTGTGATTTTTAATGAATTCTTCCCTTCTGGTCCTTCTGTGCCTTAACATTAGGTTGTTTTTAGTAACTACAGTTTTACACTGAATTAAGGGTTATATCTAGGGATGTTTTGTGATGAATTTCATCTCCTGAGCTCCAGGCTTGCAGGTATTGTCAGCCTAAGTGAAGGTAAAAATATTAAAAGCATGAAGAGGTGTATTGGCAGAGAGCAGAGGATGTTGTATGGGGGATGAGAGAAGGAGTCCCTGTAAATATTTCTGTTTCTTTCCAGAAGAAACTGGAACGAGTTAAAAAACTCTAATGTTGTCCTCAGAAGAGTTGACAGATTCAGGCCTCCTTAAAACAGAAATATAGCTAAAAGTCATTAGTCTGGGTATTAATTTTGAACCTTTCCACTGAGTTTGTCCTGTTTAAAGCCTCAGGACTTATGGTTTTGTTCTTTTTGTACAACTCGGGGCTTTGGACTAGGACAGCACTTCCGTGTGAGTCTGTTCTTGATCTTACATGTGCCTCAGGACACAGAAATGCCCATTATTCTGGGTCTTGTATTTGAAGAGCTGGATCAAACCAGTCAAAAATAAATATTATGGGCTCTGGTGGGCTGCCAGTCCCTGTTACTTGGAGATGTCACACCCAAATGTCACATAGTGCAGTGATCCATTTTAAATATTTCAATGTTTGGCCTTTGACTGGGTCATTTTCTTCTCCCATGTCAGTATTCCCAGGAGAAATCATGGATGAGAAGATGTCCTACAAAGAGTTCCTGGATCGCAACAACACCTGGTCAGCAGAGGAGAGAGACCTGTGCTTCAAACCCATGGACATGGCTGGTAGGATGGCTCAGGAGCTGGAGCACCCTGATTTCAGCAGCTGGGGGACCTCATGGGCTGCAGGCTCCATCCCTGATGGGCTCCTGCTCCCCTCATGGCATCCCTGAGGGGCTGCTGTAGGGTCCCCTCATGGCCTGAGAGGGCTCCTGCTCCCCTCATGACATCCTTGAGGGGCTCCTGTTCCCCTCATGGGCTGCAGGCTCCATCTCTGAGGAGCTCCTGCTCCCCTCATGACATCCTTGAGGGGCTCCTGTTCCCCTCATGGGCTGCAGGCTCCATCTCTGAGGAGCTCCTGCTCCCCTCATGACATCCTTGAGGGGCTCCTGTTCCCCTCATGGGCTGCAGGCTCCATCTCTGAGGGGCTCCTGCTCCCCTCATGGCATCCCTGAGGGGCTGCTGTAGGGTCCCCTCATGGCCTGAGAGGGCTCCTGCTCCCCTCATGACATCCTTGAGGGGCTCCTGTTCCCCTCATGGGCTGCAGGCTCCATCTCTGAGGAGCTCCTGCTCCCCTCATGACATCCTTGAGGGGCTCCTGTTCCCCTCATGGGCTGCAGGCTCCATCTCTGAGGAGCTCCTGCTCTCCTCATGGCATCCCTGAGGGGCTGCTGTTCCCCTCATGGGCCAAGAGGGCTCCTGCTCCCCTCATGGACTGCAGGCCCCATCCCTGAGGGGCTCCTGCTCCCCTCATGACATCCTTGAGGGGCTCCTGTTCCCCTCATGGCCTGCAGGCTCCATCTCTGAGGGGCTCCTGCTCCCCTCATGGCATCCCTGAGGGGCTCCTGCTCCCCTCATGGGCCCAGAGGGCTCCTGCTCCCCTCATGGACTGCAGGCTCCATCCCTGAAGGGGCTCCTGTTCCCCTCATTGCATCCCTGAGGGTACTCCTGCTCCCCGCAATCATGGCCTGCAGGCTCCATCTCTGAGGGGCTCCTGCTCCCCTCAATCATGTACTGTACTCCTGCTCCCTCAGTCATGGCCCTCAGGCTCCATCCCTGAGGGGCTCCTGCTCCCCTCATTGTCTGCAGGCTCCATTCCTGAGAGGCTCCTGCTCCCCTCATGGCATCCCTGAGGGGCTCCTGCTCCCCTCATGGACTGCAGGCTCCATTCCTGGGGGGCTCCTGCTCCCCTCATGGCCTTTGGCAGCCCCTGGACTCCCTGTGAGTTGGTTTTTGGTTTTGGGCCCAGCCCTGCTCAGGGGATCTCTCCTGGGGATGGTGGTGAGGGCGTGGGGTGACCACTTCATGGTCACAACCAGCATGGTGGGTGGACGTGGCTGTGCTGCAGGGCAGGGAGTTTCCAGGGGGATCAGCACAGGCTGGATCTACAGGCCGAGGGCCAGGTCCTGCCCTCAGGGCACCGTCATCCCATGGAACGTCCAGGCTGGGCACAGGGGCTGGTGACAACAGCTGGACACGAGCCCAGGGCAGGGATTGTCCCCTGTGCTGGCCCTGCTGAGGAACCCCCTGGAATCCTGGGGGCAGCTCTGGGCCCCTCCAGCAGGAGAGCCGTGGAGGGGCTGGAGAGAGTCCAGGGAATGGAGCTGGGCAGGGGCTGCAGAATCCCTGAGGGAGCTGGGAAGGGAATGGAGAGTTCCTGAGGGAGCTGGGAGGGGGCTGGAGAATCCCTGAGGAGCTGGGCAGGGGCTGCAGAATCCCTGAGGAGCCGGGCAGGGGCTGCAGAATCCCTGAGGAGCCGGGCAGGGGCTGCAGAATCCCTGAGGGAGCTGGAAAGAGCTGCAGAATCCCTGAGGAGCTGGGAAGGGGCTGCAGAATCCCTGAGGGAGCTGGACAGGGGCTGCAGAATCCCTGAGGAGCCGGGCAGGGGCTGCAGAATCCCTGAGGAGCCGGGCAGGGGCTGCAGAATCCCTGAGGAGCTGGGCAGGGGCTGCAGAATCCCTGAGGAGCTGGGCAGGGCTGCAGAATCCCTGAGGAGCTGGAAGGGGCTGCAGAATCCCTGAGGAGCTGGAAGGGGCTGCAGAATCCCTGAGGAGCCGGGCAGGGGCTGCAGAATCCCTGAGGGAGCTGGGCAGGGGCTGCAGAATCCCTGAGGGAGCTGGGCAGGGGCTGGAGAATCCCTGAGGAGCCGGGCAGGGGCTGCAGAATCCCTGAGGAGCTGGGCAGGGGCTCAGCTTGGAGAAGAGGAGGCTCAGGGGGCCCTTGTGGCTCTGCACAGCTCCTGCCAGGAGGGCACAGCCGGGGGGATTTGGGATCTCATCCCAGGGAACAGGGACAGGAGCAGAGGGAACGGCCCCAGGCTGGGCCAGGGCAGGCTCAGTGTGGATATTGGGGAAATTCCTGCACTAAAGAGAGGTTCAGTGTTGGCAGGGGCTGCCCAGGGCAGTGCTGAGTCCCCATCCCTGGCAGTGTTCAAAGCCAAGCAGACACAGCATTTTGTGATGTATTTTGTGGGTATTTGGTCAAAAGTTGGAGTTGATTCTCTTGGAACTCTTTTCCAACCCTAATAATTCTGGGGTCCTATGCCCAGAGCAGGTTTTGGGGGACTCCCACAGCTGAGCTGCTGTGAGCACTGTGGGTTTCAGTGCAGATGTGTCCCTCTGAGCTGCAGTGTCCCCAGGCAGTGCCTGTCCCTGTGTCACACCCTGCCCTGCAGCTGTCCCACACCTCTGCAGCTGCTGACACTGCTGAACATGAGCTGCACCTAGCCCTGCACACTGATACACTTTCACCCAACAGCTCCCCCTCAGTATTCTCCTTTTTCCCCTCATTTTTTGAAATGAAATTGCTTGCTGGCTCCCGGAGCACATGAGAAGTGTGGGTCCTGCCCAGATTATCCCAGGCAATCAACCTGGGAAGATACAGGATGGAACTCCTTATTTTTAATATATTTTTGAGTACTGTAGCCCTGCTTAGGGCATGATTTTCTTACTGACTGTGAAGAACTGATGTATTTTTACAAGGATAAGAAATGATTAATGGAAGAACTGGAAGAGTCATAGGTTTCTTGGGTTTTCCCTCCTGTGTGGATGCAGGAATGGGACATTGGTGTTGTTCTGCTGAAGAGCCAAATGTTACATTTGTTAATTAGGAACAATTTACGTACCTGGCCTATCACCCAGTGTTCTTTTGGCCTGAATAATAGGAATATTTTTGTTTATTTGTTGCATGAAACCACATTTCTTAAGGTTTTATGTCCTTGGAGTGTCTTGCACACCTCTGCAGGGATCACATAAAGTTCAATATCAAAGTGTCCCCTGTGTTGCTCTTCCAATTGGATATAAATGAGATTCTGCTTAGAGCTCCCATAATGGAGCAGAGATCAGACTCAGAGAAATCATTTGATTTATTCAATATTGGTGTGCCCACTCTTTGGAAAATGGGAGGACAATTTCCCTCCCAAGGGGAGGATTCTCTGGCTGGTGGTGTAAAGGATCCCTTGACCAGTATCCCTGTAATTCCTTGTTCCTTGGGAAGAAAGAGGGGAAATTTCAGCTCTCCCACTCCTCCCCTTTTCCCTCTGGAGCAGAGGTGGGTTGGCCCAGAGATCTGAGCTGCCCATTTCTTCCACATCATTCAACTGCTGGGCAAAGAGGGAACATCAGCAGAATCTCCTTTAGTTTTAAATCGGTTTCAGTCATGCTCTTTTTTTCCCCTTGTTTTTTGGGGTTGGTTCTTTAAGTGGAAAGAAAGCTGTTGTTCAGACCTGGCAGTATTGTTGTAAACAGCTCAAAATCAAAATATTCTGCACGTTGCTCCGAGGCAAGATGTTGTCTTGACATCTCAAATAATTTGACAGGTTTATAAAGGAATTCACTCAGCTCACCTGATCTTGACATGCCAGCCCACTGTGAGCATGGGAACAGCTCAGGCTGGGCTCTCAGCCCTGCAGGGAGCACTTCTGGCATGAGAATGAGCCACAGCCCTGAACCAAATCCCCCTGAGCTGGCTTTAACTGGAGGAAATCCGAGTGTCTGGAAATAGGGTGCTCACCTGGAGAGGAGAAGCTCCAGGGAGAGCTCAGAGCCCCTAGCAGGGCCTGGAGGGGCTCCAGGAGAGCTGGAGAGGGACTGGGGACAGGGATGGAGGGACAGGACACAGGGAATGGCTCCCACTGCCAGAGGGCAGGGTGACAGGGACTTAAAGCCCATCCAGTGCCACCCCTGCCATGGCAGGGACACCTCCCACTGTCCCAGGCTGCTCCAAGCCCTGTCCAGCCTGGCCTGGGACACTGCCAGGGGTGGGACAGTCTGCCTGGGACACTGGGGGATGTTTCAGTTTCCCAGTGACTTGGTTAAAATACCATTCCATCACCCCAGTTCATGCTGGGGTGCAGCTCCTGGCTGGGAGAGCTCAGGGATCCCACACCTTTCCCTGCTCTGGGCTGAGCTGAGCCCTGGTCCCTGGCTCAGATTCATGGGCTGTGTCCATCAGGGCACATGGTTCCTCCTGCAGGGGAGGGCACACTTTCTCCAGGAGCAGTCATGATCCACTTGCCCCAAAAATCAACCTGAGCAAGTGGATGTTACTGTAGGGTGTAAGTTCTAATTGGGAAGGGGTTTGCTCCAAAAGCAGCCTTTCCTTGGAAGTGCAGCGCTGGGACCTGCTGCATCTCCATCCTCTTGTTCCAGTGGTGCTGCTGAGTGGTGTCCCTGTCACCCCTGAGTGGTGTCCCTGTCCCTGAGTGGTGTCCCTGTCACCCCTGAGTGGTGTCCCTGTCCCCTGAGTGGTGTCCCTGTCACCCTGAGGGTGTCCCTGTCACCCTGAGTGGTGTCCCTGTCACCCCTGAGTGGTGTCCCTGTCATCCTGAGTGGTGTCCCTGTCCCTGAGTGGTGTCCCTGTCACCCCTGAGTGGTGTCCCTGTCACCCTGAGGGTGTCCCTGTCACCCCTGAGTGGTGTCCCTGTCACCCCTGAGTGGTGTCCCTGTCCCCTGAGGGTGTCCCTGTCCCCTGAGTGGTGTCCCTGTCCCCTGAGTGGTGTCCCTGTCACCCCTGAGTGGTGTCCCTGTCACCCTGAGGGTGTCCCTGTCACCCTGAAGGTGTCCTTGTCCCCTGAGTGGTGTCCCTGTCACCCTGAGGGTGTCCCTGTCCCCTGAGTGGTGTCCCTGTCACCTGAGTGGTGTCCCTGTCACCCTGAAGGTGTCCCTGTCCCCTGAGTGGTGTCCCTGTCCCCTGAGTGGTGTCCCTGTCACCCTGAGGGTGTCCCTGTCACCCTGAGTGGTG
The DNA here is from genome assembly GCF_027579445.1 of Ammospiza nelsoni. Classification (NCBI taxonomy): domain Eukaryota; kingdom Metazoa; phylum Chordata; class Aves; order Passeriformes; family Passerellidae; genus Ammospiza; species Ammospiza nelsoni. Next base: position 892,239 of record NC_080633.1, on the reverse strand, counting down.
ACCCTGCCTGTTGTGTCTCTGCCAGACCCCTTCAGCATGCACAGAGGGGAGAACCTGCCCGAGCTGTCCTTCCCCACGGACATGAAGAGCGCGCCGCTGTTCCCGGGCCACGCCGACGCTGCCAGGGACATCCTCGGTGAGCTCCCCTGCACAGCCCTCCCCAGCTGCCAGCCGGGCACTTGGCTCTCCTGTCTTTCTTGGGCTGGAAATTCAGGTTGATGTTGGAACTCCACGGTGTTGGTTGAAGGTTCAACCTGAATTTTCACGTACTGAAAATTCAGGTTGATGTTGGAGCCCAGGGGTGTTGGTTGAAGGCTCATTTTCATGTACTGAAACTTCAGGTTGATGTTGGAACCCGTTTCTACCTTTCTTAGTAGGAAGGTAGAACTGAAATCCATTCTAAGAGTTAATTGGGCAAATTAGTTTTAAAAGGCCTTGAACCTGTGTGTCGTGTGACTTTTGGTGCCTTCTCTTTGTGCACTAAGTCTGAGATGTAGGCAGCATGCAGAGCTTTGGATAAGACAAAAATAAACAACAACCTGAAGACCAAAAATACCAAAATCCCACCCATCTCTCAATCCTGGCCCAGAACTTTTTATTGTTCTCCCCATCAGGGAATCCACGAGGGAGGTTTCCACAGCTGTAAATTCACAAGCCTTTTTTTTCCCCTGCTCTTGTTTTAATGGCTAAAACCCAGATACTCAGGAGCTGTTGCTGCAAAATGCTCTTCAGGATTTCAGCTCTTGGATTATTATATCAATATTGGATTATTAAGGGATTACCAGCTGGAATTCATGGGAGCAGTAGCAGAAAGCCAAAGGAAATAATTTGCCTGTGTTTACTCTCTTAAACCTTGCCAGAAGGTTCTGTTAAATACAGAATTTATGGTTTGTGATGCAGAACTAACATTTGATGCAGATTGATCTGAACTGCTGCTGAGCAGAACAGTCCAAGTGGTAGGACTTGAAATTTAGGAGAGGTGCCATTAAGGCTGGTGATTACAAAAGTCTTGTTATTTTCTTAGCTCCACATGGATCCATGATGGGACCTGAACAGCCTTTCCTGGGGTCCCTGTATTCCCCTGCAGAGGCTCTGGACCCGTCAGCCTTCATGGGCCTCGAGTCAGGCACAGAATTCCTGCCAGGAAAAGCAGGTGAGAAGCAAATGTTTCCTCTGACTGGCTGGGTTTGGAGGGGTTGCAGCTGGGAAATCCCACTTTACGAGTCCTGGAGAATCTTGGTGGGGGTTGACGCATAAAATGAGTCAAGATTGGAAAGTTTCCTCTTGGCATGGACAGCTGTTGGTTCAGGGGAGTGTTCTGGTGTGAGGCCCTGGCACAGCCAGAGCAGCTGTGGCTGCCCCTGGATCCCTGGCAGTGCCCAGGGCCAGGTTGGAGGAGGCTTGGAGCACCCTGGGATAGTGGAAGGTGTCCCTGCCCGTGAAATGAGCTTTAAGGTCCCTTCCAGCCCAAACCATGCTGGGATTCTACGTTAGGAGGTCACAGGATGGATGAGCTTGGAGCTTTTCCAAGCCCCCTGCTTAGGCAGGGCTACCCAGAGCCACTTGCCCAGGAGAAGTGAGGAAAGAAACTCCTCTTCTGGCTCCTGGGGTCAGTGCTGGGTGTCACTCTGTCTGATGGGAGCTCTCACTCCCAGTAATCCTGGGAGAACAGAGGTTCTGGTGCTCCTTATAGAGGGAATTGAAATTCCCTGGGGATGAGCCCCAAAGCCAGCAGAGTCAAACCTTCCCCTGGGAAATCAAAGTCCTGTGGGGTCAGGGCAGGACTCAGTGTGTTTGTTTCCCACAGCCCCTGAAGAATACTGGATGGGAGCTCAGCAGGACATGAAGGGACCAGATACCTCTTACTTTGTTGAGCCACCAGGTAAAAACCAGTTGTGAGCTGATCTGCAGGAGGTGTTGGCAGAGAGCTCCTGAGCAGCAGAACCAGCTCCTCTCCTTGTCTGCCTCCTCAAGGGACACCAGGCTGGGACAGAGCCACGTGGGGGCTGGCCAAGGACAGCACTGCTTCTGCTGCTCACATCAGTTTAGAATGGAAATGAGTCTTTGGGGAGTGGGAATGGCTTTAAACTGAAAGGGAGTGGGGTTAGATGGGATATTGGGAAGGAATTGTTCCTGTGAGGGTGGGCAGGCCCTGGCACAGGGTGCCCAGAGCAGCTGTGGCTGCCCCTGGATCCCTGGCAGTGCCCAAGGCCAGGCTGGGCAGGGCTTGGAGCACCTGGGACAGTGGGAGGTGTCCCTGCCATGGCAGGGGTGGCACTGGGTGATCTTTAAGGTCCCTTCCCACCCAAACCTTCCTGGGATTTTACAATTACCTTTAAATTCTGGTCACAGTTAAATCTTTGAAGCTCCACTGGAGCATTATCCCACTGGGATTTGTGTGCATTACAAAACTTGACCCATAACAGGATCTTTATTTCTGTGAAGAAGCTGAGAACAGTTTCTCCCTGGTGATGGGTAGGAAGTGTTTCTGGAGCTGGGGGTGGCACTGGGAGGGTTTGTAGCACAAGCCTCCCCAACTTTGCCACTTCTCCTGGGATTCAAGAGTTTTCCTGGGTGCTGCACCAATTATTTTCCTGAGGGTGGGCAATCAGAGCAGATTCTCTCTGAGCTGAGGGGGATTCCCTCCCCCTCAGGGGTGGCTGAGGCAGCACCTGGGGGTGCCCCCCATGCCAGCACTCCATGATCCAAGGCCTCTCCAGGAGCTGATCCCAGCCCTTGTGTTGGCAGTGCCCCCTGCAGCCGCAGAAGCCATAAGGACGAGCCTGCCCGAGAGCCCCACGGCAGCAGCAGCCCCGGGGAGCCTCCCTGCTGCAGCCCCAGCCCTGCCAGCAGAGGCTGCAGCCCCCGAGGGAGCCAAGGCTGCAGCTCCAGGTGAGCCTGGAGGGGGCAGAACATGGGATTGCCTCTCCTGGGGGAAACGCAGCGAGGTGGGAACGGATCTGTGTGCCTGCAGCTGAGGGAGGAGCAGCAAACCTGCTGCTCGTGTCCCAGTCCTGGAGCTGATTCCATGGCTCCTTGCTGTCCCCGCATTTGAGCTCCAGGAAAATCCTGAGGCTGTGGTTACAGCACAGAGGGAGGGAATGGTTCAGCAGGAAAAGCCCCTGAGGTCACTGGGTCCAACCCTTCCCCAGCACTGACCCACGGCCCCAACTGCCACGTCTATCCACAAGGACCTGGAACCTGTCCTTTTAAAAGATTCTCTTTAAAAAATAAACATTTTTAATGTATTTATACACAGACTCACAGTGCCAGTTGTTGTCCAGCTTCCTAATACTTCATCCCACTAATTTCCCTAATTCTCCAGAATCATCCATACTGCTTTTAATATCTATCTATTTACAGTCTTATTCACATGTTAAATCACAACCTTTATGTTTTCTTTGGAGAAGATCATGATATCACTTAAAAAACCCACAACAAAGTCAGACCCCAGTGAGGGCTGGTGCATGATGAATCCTCTTGTTTTGGTTCACTAAAATACTTGTTTTATCTAAATGGATCCTTTAGTACCATTTTACAAGGGGCTTTTTTGATTTTTCTATTTCTTTCTGACTTCAGTTTAAGTATCTAAATTAGATTTCATGCATTTTCCACTGGTTGGGGGGGATATTTTTAGATGTGACTCAAAAAATCAGTAGAAATGTTGTTTTTTGGTCGTCAGCAATAGATGGGGGATGTTCAGGGCACTGAGCTGCAGGACACAGAGGGTGGGCAGAGCTTGAAGCTGTTGAGATGAGGAGCTGCAGCACAGAGATCCACTGCTTCTGCCTCTGATCATTTGGAAAAGCTTGCCTCTGGAGAGCTGAAACATTAAACAAAAACTGACTGAAAAACCTCCTTCAGGGGGATTTTAGGCAAATAGGAGATGCAGAGCTTTGATTGTGCTGTGAAGTGACAAATGTTGGTTTGGAGCTACCAGCTCAGTGTTAGGAGATACTGTGTGAAAAATGAACGAGGCCAATTTGAGGGAATAGAGGGAATTTGGGATTCGTGGGAGGATTTTGTGTCAGGAGTGCCAGAGCTCCTGCTGGAGCACCAGCCCAACCCCACCAGCAGCACAAACCACGTTTACAATGAAGTGTGTGGCTTTGGAGGGTGACAGGACTTTTCCTGCTTTTGGAAAACCTGCTGGGCTCACACAGGTGATCCCACATTTTCTGTGTCCTGCAGCAGAGGGAAAACCAGCTTTCCTGGGGAAGCTGTGGCTGCTGGAAGTGTCCCAGGCCAGGATGGAGCAACCTGGCATGGTGGGAGGTGTCCCTGCCAGGAGAAGGGAGCGGGACTGGAACTGGGACATCTCGAAGGTGCCTTGCAGCTCCAGCCATGCTGGGCTCTGCTGGAATGTGCTCCTGGCAGAGCATCCAGCAGCCCTGGCCCCCTGCCAGCTGTTTGGCATCAGGCAGCTTTGGCACAGAGGCAGTCCCTGCTGCTGGAGCAGATGGGAGCCCCTCTGCAGCCAGGGGTGCACACAGGGCACGGGGGCTGCAGCAGGGGGTAAGGATGGAGCGCCTGGGTGAGCTGCTGGTGGTGCTGAAAGGCAGGAGGGGACACAGGGAGGGAGCCCTGGCTGTTCCCCAGGCACAAAGCAGCAGCTCAGGAGTTTCCATGGATTCTCCCTGACCTGTGGTTCCTGTGTCCCTGCCAGGTGCAGCCTCTGTTCCCACCACCGACGCCGTGTCCCATCCTGCAGAGAAAGCTGGGGCTGGGCCTGCTGGAGACGCCAAACCTCCCCAGAGTCCTGCAGCAGCAGCAGGCAGCCCTCTCCAGGCCACAGATGGGGGCTTTACTCCTGCACCTGAAGCCAGCCCTGCCAGAGGTGTCAATGACGTGTCCACCCCGGGGACAGAGCTCGGCTTCGCCCCGGCAGCTGGATCCCACCATGGGGTGGATTTGGGGTTTGCCCCAGCAGCAGGTGTGGAGTCCCACCAAGCCATGGATTTGGGATTTGCCCCAGCAGCAGGTATGGAGTCCCACCAGGCCATGGATTTTGGATTTGCCCCAGCAGCAGATGTGGAGTCCCATCAGAACATGGATTTGGGGTTTGCTCCAGCAGCAGGTGTGGAATCTCACCAGAACATGGATTTGGGATTTGCTCCAGCAGCAGGTGTGGAATCTCACCAGAACATGGAATTGGGATTTTCCCCAGAAGCAGGTGTGGAATCTCACCAGAAAATGGATTTGGGATTTGCTCCAGCAGCAGATGTGGAGTCCCACCAGACCATGGATTTGGGGTTTGCCCCGTCAGCAGACACAGAACCTCACCATACCTTGGATTTGGGATTTGCTGCAGCAGCAGATAACAAAGCTCAGCACGTTGTGGTCTCTGAGTTTGCCCCAGCAGCAGAAGTCAACCATCACCATGGCCTGGATTCTGGGTTTGCTCCTGCATCTCCAGCCAAGTCTGTCCCTGCTGTGGATGGTGGGAACGTGGCAGCTCAGCCCAGCATTGCTGTGTCTGGGGAGCTGCTGACATCTGAGGCTGCCCTTCAGCAGGACAAGGCTCCTGCAGGTGAGTGTGCCCAAACCCCAGAGTCACAGTCACAGACAGTTCAGGCTGGAACACACCTGAGGGCAGGGAGCCCAGCCTTGGTTGGCTTTGGGTGAAGCACCTTGAGGAGAGCTCAGCTCTGCTCTCAGCAGACACAGAAAATGCATCACGGTGATTCTTCACTTATGAAACATGAAACCAGAGGTTTTTAGTGATTTTTAAATTGTCATTGAGTTCTTAGCAGTGCTGAGTGGTCTGAGGACAGCCATGGAGAGGTGCTGGCTCATCCCTGCTGGTGCTTGCTGTGTGTCACCACTGCCCTCAGCTCTCCCTGGAATCTCCCAGGTCCTGTAGGACACAGAGCTGACAAACAGAGGTTCTTGAAAACAATTTCTGAAGAGCCTAAAAGGCTTTGTTGATAATTCTGGGACCTTTCCTTGGGATGACTGTAGGTGTTGAATGCTGGGAAGGGTGTGTTTGGTTCTCCATGTGCAGGTTTGCTGTGCTGTGTGGGTTTCTCCAGGGACACCATCCCTCTGGAGAGAAAACTGCTCTCCAAAATTGTACTTATTGAATATTTATATTACTAAAATGCAGCAAATAGTCCTGGGCAGAGGCAGCATATGTGGATTGGTTGTGGATGGAGTTGGAGTGAGATATTTTTTCTTACCTTCTAATACTCCTTAGTTTAATGATGAAGATAAATTTCAAGAGAGAAGTTTTAACAAAAACACCCACTGGGATGTAGAGACTGAGAGGCCCAGGTGGGAATGAAAGAGGAAATGCAAGACAATGCAGGAAGGTAGAAAGATCCTAAAAACCAGGTTTTGAAAGTGAGGAAACCCTTCAGTTCCTTACAGAGGATAAAAAATGAGGCAAGGGAGTGAATTTTATCTAATTTAATCTGATCTATATTTAAACCCAGGAATTTTTACTCTTCACATTCGATTTACAGAAGCAGCAGCAAAGGTGGAGGCGGAATGCAAAACCCCAGAAGTTTGTGTGGATCACTCAGAGGAGGTGAAGGACAGGAAACCTCCCCCGAGCCCCGGGGAGGAGGAGATTCCCGGCAAAAGCAAGCAGCCCCCGGAGGCAGCAGGTGGGAAATGCAGCAGCAGGGCACAGCTCCAGGGTGCAGCCCCAGCAGGTTTCAGTGCCTGCTGACACAGGGCTCAGTCACAGCACTTGTCCTTTCCTTCCCCTGCACGGCTCTTGTACCAGTGCCTGTCATCGTTTCCCTTTCTGGGCAAAATTTAAATAAAATTAATTACAGGGAGAACTGCTCTCCCTTGTAATTATGCCTTACAAATGAAAACTGGCTGTAATTATGCAGAGTGAGGAATGTTGTGGTGGCTGTGTGGATGTATTGGAAGGTATAGATGAATACAAGATGATCAGCATTAGCCAGGGACTCCAGGCTGATAATGGAGTTCATTCTGGATTTGAATTCCCAGTGGGGAGCTGTGATAGTCTGAATGGGCTGATTGCAAAGAGGAAAAAACCCAAACAAACCCTCACCCTGTGCTTAAAGCCCTGAAACAGCCCCTCCTTCTGTTCTCCCCCCACCTTGGCATATGCCAAATATAAAAGTGCTGCTGAAATGGGATTGTGAGGGGATGAACCAGCCATGTCTCATAAACCTCATTCCTGTAAAACACAAAATTAACCCCTTTGCAAGGGCTGGGGTGTAGCTGCAGGCTGCCTGTACTCCTGAGACCTGAAGCTTTCTGTTCCTGTCTTTGATGTTCCAGCTGAAGCAAAAGGAGCACCAGACAATAAAGACCTTCCAGAAAAATCTGCTCCTGCTGAGAATGGTGAGACACAGAAGGAGGAGGCTGAGCACAACCACGTCCAACACGCAGAACCTCAGGAAGGGAAAGCCCTGCAGGAGCCCACAGGTAGGACAGAAATGATAACATAGGAAATAATTCCATTTCCTCGTGGAAACCTCCTCTGGGAACTGTTCACTTCTGCTGCTGGCTGTGGGGCCACCTGGGCAGCAGGAATGTCTTTGTGTGGCTCTCAGGGCTCCTGGTGCTGGGCTCACCCTTCCCCTCGGATCCCTGCCCTCTCCAAGGCTCTTCCCCTCCCACTCAGACTAAAAGCCCAAATCCCTGTGCTCTGAGTGCTTTATCACTGGGACTGGCTCACAGCTGTGCTGGGGCAGGGCAGAGCTCCCATCTCTGCCATCAGCACTGGCTTTTATTTTGCTGTTGAAAAGGACTGGTAATTGTCACGAGGATATTCCAGGGAGGATCTCCTTCCCAAGTGAGCTGTGCAATTGCCAAAGGAAGATGTGATTTTCTCCTGCTCCACTGACCCAGCCTGCAGAGGGGCTGGTGCTGCTCACACCTTGTGTGGAGGAGGATTTGTGGGCCAGGGCTGAGTGACAAACAGCTGCTGCTCTCCTCACCCTGAGGGATCCCCAGGGACACAGAGGTGACCCTGGCACAGAGGCTCTGCCTCCCCCTGCTTCCTCCCTGGCTGCTGGGGAAACTTGGCTCTCTTGCCCCCATCTTCTCTTCCCATCTTCCCACTAAACTTCTGTTTTCCCACTCTGGAAAGATGCCAGCTAGAGATATAAAAAGGCTCTCTCTGATCTTGTCTTGCTGAGACAAAATGGATCCTTAATGCATTTTTAAAAAGCAATGGCATGTCCTTGCAAGAACTGGTACTTTTTGGTGGGGTAAGAGCCTGTGTCAGACTTGTGTTTAAATAGCACTGGTGGATGGATTTGGGGTAGATCACACAGGTGTTGGGGTAAATACCTACCCCAGCCCTCCTGAGGTGGCTCTGGTGTGGTTCCAGTGGGAAATCCTGCCTGTAGGGCCTGTCTGAGAGAGCTGCAGCCACACAGAGAATATATTTATTATTTCTTTTATCAAGCAAATAGTGGCCTTGATGTTTGAGCAGGCTTCCTGTATTCCAGGTCTTCCCACTGCACAAGTCAGGCAAGCTCCCAAATCCAGGGACCGTGGGTTTGGCAGAGCAAAACCTGCCCCAGTGCCTCTCACAGATGTGCCAGAGGAGCATCCTGTAGGTGTCCCACAGCAGAAGAGTCCTGAGCCCAGAGCAGACCCCTGTTCCACAGTGGAGCTTGGCTGTGGTGCTGGAGCATCCCCTCGCTCTAGGGCTCCTCACAAAAAGGCCACCAGTGTCCCCACGGAGCCTGTGGAGACCTGCAGAGATCCCCCCCAGGAAAACTGGGATTTGGAAGGTGCCATGGTGAAGAAAAAGAAAAAGAAACCAAAACAAAGGAGGAACCAGCTGCCAAGAGGGATGGAGTTCTGGGAAGAGAATGGAACCTGCAGAGGTGCCAGGAGTGCTCCCTGTGGGATGGAGTGGCAGAACCCAGCCGTGTGTCCTGGAACAGCCCCTGGAGGCAGAGCTCTGGATGTGCCGCAGGATGCTAAAACAACACCTGGGAGTCCTATCCTGGAGGAGAAACACAGCTCCCCTGTGCCAGCCCCAGGACAGCAGGGCCCCAAAGCCAGCGAGCTGGCCGGCAGCCCCAGGGAGGAGATGGAGCCACAGGGAGGCAGAGCTGCCAGCTGGGGGCTGGGATCCCAGGGACAGAACACAGGGATGGGTCACACTGAGCTGCAGGAATCTGCTGCAGCCAAGGGACCCAGCAAGGCCACAGAGAGAGACCTCCCCAGGAAAAATGAGAGGAGAGAGGACAAGGAGCCAAAAGGTGCTGAGCTGAAGGTCAATCTGAGCACAGCAGGGGCTCCCTTACTGACTGAACCTTTGGAACTGTCCCATAAAAACAAGGAGCCCAAATCCCCATCTCCAGGGCAGGAAGCACCCAGTGACTCTGTCCAGCCTTCCCTGGAAACAGCAGCCAAGAAAAAGTGGGAAAAAAGCAAAGGGCTTGAAAGGGATCCCCTCCAACAGCCTCACCTGGAGGCTGCAGCCCTGGACAAGCTCCCTGCAGACCCCAAGGCAGCTGCAGAAAAGGGAAGAGGGTCAGAGGGAGCGCTGAGGAGCCCCACAGACGCTCCTGGAGCTCCTGTTCCTGTTCCACCAGAACCTGGGGAAGTTCCAGCTGGGCAGGGCAGGGCCCAGGGTGTCCCCAAACCTCCCAGCCCTGGCGAGGCAGGGGGCAGGGGGGTGGCAGCAGATCCAAAGCAGGGCAAAGGGGTCCCTGGTTGTGAGCAGCAGGCTGGGACAGAGCCCAGCCTGGCACACAGCACAGACAGGCCAAAGAAAAAGCGCAGTGAGGGGAGAGGCAGAAGGATGAAAAGCTGCTCAGAGCAGGTGATGCTCTCAGAGGAAGGAGGCAAATCCACCGATGGAGCGAGGACAGATGAGGCTGGCAAGGAAACAGTTTATCCTGAGAATGGCCAGGCTGTTCCTGCCAGAGGACACCCCTCAGGCAGTGCTGCACAGGCCTGCCCTGCAGACAAGCCCAAAAAAAGAGGCAGCGACGGAAGGAGCAAAAAGGGGGAAAGGAGCTTTTCCCAGCAGCCTTTCCTTGAGAATAAGATGGACTCAGGGGGTTTTTCTGAGAGAGCTGATAAGGTGAAGGAGGGCAGTGATAAGGGCAGAGAGCAGGGCTGTGTCCCTGCTGGGGGCTTGCAGGAAAATGCTGCAGCTAAAATGCAAAGGCCGATTGAGCTGGGACTGGAGAAACCGAAAGAAAATGTTGGGCAAGGTGAAACAGCTGATTTGGGAGCTTTAGACCAAGCTTTGCTGCTGGAGAAGAGCAGAGAGGGAGCCAAAAACCCTGCTCTGGCTGCCACCAGCAGCCCCACAGAGCAGGTGGGCTGGGCTGGGAAAGGCAGAGAGGCCGGAGCTGCCGGGCTCAGCTCGGATGTGCCAGTGCTGGCAGAGAAAGCCAGGAAGAGGAGCAGTGATGGGAGAAGGAAACAGGCTGAGAAAAGCCCCTCGGGGCAGGCAGCTGCCCTGGGGGCTGGGGGGGAAGGCAGGCAGGAGCAGGTGGCTGCAGGCAGGAAGGAAATGAGCCTGGCTGAGGAGAAGGGGGCTGGTCTGCACAGAGAGAGGCTGGAGGAGGAGCTGGGGAAGCCCAGAATGCAGGGTGGCACTGGGAGCTTCTGTGAGCAGCCAAATCTTTCAAGCCATAAAACAGAGACTTCAGAGCCAGAAATAGGGAAAGGAAACTTGGAAACTAAGGGAACTTGGCCTGTGAATAAAGGGAAGGAAGCAGATAAATCCCCAGGGCACAAGGCAGGGATGCACAGTCCCACCAGGGAACTGGGCATGGACGAGCCCAAGGGTAAAAGCAGAGATGGGAAAGGCAAAAAGGCTGAGCACAGTCCTGAGCTGCAGCCAGGTGTCTTCCCTGCAGTGGGACATGTTCAACAAACTCAGTCTGAGGAGGCCAAAGAGAATTCCAGGAGTCCAGAGGTGCTGCTGGGTCACCTGCCTGACCGTGCCAAGGCACAAGCCCCTGCTTTGCCCCTGGAGCCAGGGAAGTCACACACAGGTGGGGAGGAGAAGCACAGAAAGGGGGAGCCTGACCCACAGCAGCCCCTTCTGCTGGAGCATAAAGCAGGAGCAGGGATGTTCCCTCCTGCTGGCCTGGAGATCAGGGACAAACCTGAGGCAGGAGGTGCCAGTCCTCGCAGCAGGAATAAAAATCCTATTCCAGAGCATCCAGCAGTGTCAGATCCCAGCCTGGCCCCAGTTGCTGAGAGATCTAAAAAGAGGGGCTATGATGGAAGCAGTAAAAAGGCTAAAAATGCCTCCAGGCAGCCTGTTCTTCTGGAGGCAGAACCAGACAGGAGTGAGGCACAGCCTGCAGTGGGAGCTGGGCTGGAGTGTGGGGTGGGGGAGACAGATCTTGTAGATGAAAACAGAAACATTAAAAACTTTCCCACTGGGCCTCAAAGAGTTGGGAATAATAAAGGAAGGGACTTCAAATCCGTGTCTCAGAGCCCAGCACGTGGCCCTGGGGATGGGGGCGATGCTCCCTGTGCCCTCCCAAAGCAGGGAGAGGGGGCTGCAGGGACTGGGGGCCTTCTTCCTCCTCCTCCTCCTCCTCTGGAAGCAGAGAAAAGCAGCAAAGAGCCTGGAGCTGGTGCTAAGAAGGAGATGCAGAGCCAGAGATCTCATGAGCAGCCCAAAGAACCTGGAAAAGAGATTTCCCAGAAAGGCGGGAAGAGCAGAGAGGCTGGGTCCCAGGGTGGCCAGCCCGAGGGCAAAAGTCACCTTTGTCCCTTGGCAAAGGTGGGTGACAAAGAAATAAAACCCACTGATACAAAGGTGGGTGATAAAGGAATAAAACCCACTGATAAAAAGGTGGGTGATAAAGAAATAAAACCCACTGACACAAAGGTGGGTGATAAAGAAATAAAACCCACTGATACCAAGGTGGGTGATAAAGAAATAAAACCCACTGACACAAAGGTGGATGACAAAGAAGTAAACCCCACTGACACAAAGCACAGCACTGCCAAGGCTCCCTCAGAGCTTCCTCATGGGGCAGCAGATCCAAAACACAGAGCAGCCTCTGGAGCTGCTGAGGGGACAGGAGGACCAGAGGCCGCCCTGTCCTGTGCAGAGAAGGGAGCAGGGATGTCCCCAGCCCCTGCAGGGACACCTGGCAGCTCAGGGATGTCCCCAGCCCCTGCAGGGACACCTGTGGGTGTGCCAGGAGCTGGCAAGGACAGGAAGGCCGGAGGGGCTGAGCAGGGCAGGGACAGGAGGAATGAGCACAGCTCACCCCAGCACCAGGGCACTGAGCCTGAGGCTGCTGGGCCAGCTGCCCAAACCACCCAAAACCAGCCCAAAGAGAACAAAAAAGGTCCCTGTCAGCCTGCAGAGGAGGGCCCTGCTCTCCTGAAGGATGCTCCTCATGCTGAGGAGGTTCTCCTGAAGGACGCTCCAGTGTCAAAGTCTGAGGGGGATAAACCTCAAGAGAAAACCCAGGAAAAGGATTCTCCAGCCAAAACCAAAGAAAAGGAGTCTCAGGACACAAATAAAGAAAGAGAAACTCAAGATACAACTAAGGAAAAGGAATCTCAGGACACAGCTAAACAAAAGGAATCTCAGGACAGAACTAAAGAAAAGGAATCTCAGGACACAACTGAAGTAAAAGAATCTCAAGAAGTAACTAAAGAGAAGGAATCTCAGGACACAACTAAAGAAAAGGAATCTCAAGAAGTAACTAAAGAAAAGGAATCTCCAGAAGTAAGTAAACAAAAGGAATCTCAGGACACAACTAAAGAAAAGGAATCTCAAGAAGTAACTAAAGAAAAAGAAACTCAAGACGCAGCCAAAGAAAAAGAATCTCAGGACACAACCCAAGAGAAGGAATCTCAAGAAGTAACTAAAGAGAAGGAATCTGGAGCCCCAGCTAAAGAGCCAGAAGAAGGAGGGCAGAAAGTGGTGAAAGAGGCAAAGAAGGAGAGAGTGAAGGCAGCAGAGCAGCTCAAGGGCTACATGAGACCCACGAAGGCGCGGGGGGTGCCAGCCCTGGTGCCAGCCCTGGCGGGCAGAGCCGTGCCCCGGCGCATGGACAGAGGTGTGTGTGTGCCCAGGGCTGCCTGCCTGCCCTGGCACGAGCCCCAGCGGGCATCCAGCGTGGCATGAGGGGTGCTGGCTGCTCTCAGGGTGCTGGGGCTGCTTGCCTGGCTCACAGTGCTCATGCCCACGGGCACAGCTGGCACACGCTGGGAGTGCCAGGCTCTGCCTTGGGGCAGCCGTGGGGCTGAGTTACAGCTGGTGTGTGTGCAGGGTTTGGTGTGGCAGTGTCCCTGACCTGCTCAGGGATGGAGGATGCCAGGGCAGGGAATGTTCTGCGTCCCTGCTGTTGGCAGGGTCTGGCTCTATCCCACCTCACACCAACTGCATCCCCTTCTCCTCCTGCAGTTGGTTTGGCTTGAGCCTCCTTGAGCCTCCTCATCCACAAAATGTGTTTCCTTCTAAGCCAAAATCGTTTCCAAAGCAGCTCTAACAAAACAATGGTGGGACTGATGTAAATTTTGGGACTTTTTCCCTCTTAGGAGACTTTGGATGGGCTGGTCAGCATCCAGGGCTGGGCACCCTGGCTGTTCTCCAGGGAACAAGCTCCCTGTGCTCATAGGAAATGAGCTGGAATTGATCCCACAGAACTGAATCCAGTTCTTAGAAATTTTGAAATACGGCTAGAGATGAGATTACCAATATTCTTGTACTTGTGCTCATTCTGAAGCTTCCTCAGAAGGAGTTGGCATCTCTGTGAACCCCACTCTGCTGATTCAGGCCAGGGAGTTTATCCCTGCCCTCAGGTGCTCTCCATTTGTGCCTTGTCATCAGGCATGGAAGTTTGCTGCTGTTCTGCAGAGTTCCTTGCTGCCAGTTTGCATGATGCAGCCACTAACTCACCAGACCCCGAGCTCCAGAGTGCCTTAACATGCTGCTCAGGTTTTTGAGAGGTTTTGTAATTTTAATGAGTGTTGCATAACCTGAAGTAGTTCTATTTTAGTGGAAGTGGTGTTCTCTGCATGAACTTGTGCCTGCAGAAGTGAGTGATGCTCTTTGGTGCATGATGCAACAAAACAAAGAGAAAGCTGAAGGCAGCACCTTTTACAAAACCAACATTTCTTCCAAGCCTTTCCATTGTCTGCCAGGAGTTTCTGAAGGAAAAGCTCCTCCTGAGTATCTTGCACAGGTAACAGTGGAGGAGTCCTGGCTCAGAGTAGCACTGCAGCCTGTGAGTAAGTTGGCACAAAGTTTGCACCTGGAATTTGTCCTGATGTCAGTTTACTCAGGGCTTTGATAACCTTGCATTGCTTTCCTCCTTTCAGCACTTTGTAGAGTCAGCACTTGGTTTGTTGGGGTTTTAGGAGGAGCTCAGAGTGCCCAGCACTGAATTCCCTCAGCCTCCCCAGGGCATGGGCACATTCCCAACCATGCCAGAGCTCCAGGAGTGTTTGTCCAGCACCCTCAGGGATGCTCAGGGTGGGATTTTGGGGTGTCTGTGCAGAGCAGGAGTTGGATCAGTGATCCCTGTGGGTCCCTCCCAGCTCAGGAGCTTCCATGGTTCCAGGCTGAGCTTGTTTGGGCGCTCCTGAGCTGTGTTCCCGCAGCAGCTGAGGGTGCTTTGCCATCCCAGAGCCCCAGGATCATTGAGGTTGGAGTGCTGTGCCCAATGGCAGCCCTGTCCCCAGCCCAGAGCACTGAGTGCCACCTCCAGGAGTTCAGAGATGGGCACTCCTGCCCGCAGATCGGATCCATGGCCGAGGCTTTTGTCTCCATTTCCATCCGTGCTGGCCCCCCCTGGAGCAGCTGTTCAGAGCTGCAAACACCCCAGGGCCTGGCTGGGTCCCTCAGCTGGCACGAGGGGTGTGGGGGTGCCTGCAGAGGGGATTCACACCCCAGAGGCACCGAGCTGAGCCCAGCACTCGGCGAGGGGAGGGCATCCCTGGCCAGTGCCTGTGCTTGTTCATGGCTCAGATCAGGGAATTGTTCAGGCTGGGGAAGCTCAGCCTTTAACCCCAGCGCTGCCAGGGCACCACTGACCCACATTCCCCTGTGCCACATCCACACCTTTGTAACCATTCCAGGGCTGCTGGTGGCAGCATCCCCTGGCAGGGCTGCAGGGACCCGGGAGAGCTCTGTGGCAGTCCAGGTGTCACAGGGGTTGTGTCCCCTCCATGGGCCTGTTTGTGCTCCTGTTCTGTAACAGTGGCATGCTCAGGGGGTTTGTGCCTTTAGCTGTGGCCACCATGGCCAGCTCCTCACCTGGGACTGCCAGGCAGGCCTGGGAGGCTCCTGCTGCACACCTGAGATCCCCACAGGATCCTGGAATGCTCTGGGTTGGGAGGGACCTTAAAGCTTCAGTGCCAGCCCTGCCATGGCAGGGACACCTCCCACTGTCCCAGGGTGCTCCAGCCTGGCCTTGGGCACTGCCAGGGATCCAGGGGCAGCCACAGCTGCTCTGGGAATTCCATCCCAGCCAGGAATTCCCAATCTCCCATCCATCCCTGCCCTCTGGCACTGGGAGCCATTCCCTGTGTCCTGTCCCTCCATCCTTGTCCCCAGTCCCTCTCCATCTTTGTTTCTTTCCCCTGGTGGGCAGGCAGTGATTTGCTCCCATTTTAAGGCATTTTGGAGGACCCCCTGCTGAAGTTCAGTGATGAAATCTCTTTAGCCAGGCTCCCATGTCCTACACTGTGTGTTCCAGGATAACAGGATGCTTCCCTGAAAACATCAGCTCCTGTCTGTGCTGCTAAAATCAGTGCCAGGGCTGTGGTGCAGCTCCCTCGGGAGTCATGGCAACTGTGATGCTGCAGATCCCTCTCTCTGATGGGAGTCGGATCCATCTCCTGTAAATTAGGCCTTGCACACTTGTGTAATTTTATTTTTTTTCTATTTTTGACTGTGCAGCTTAAGGAACATTGGCTATAAGGCTGATTGTGCAATTCTTAAATTTAATCCCTTATCCCTCTTTTGGGTTTATTTCAGCTTCTCATTGTTATTGTTGCCATTGGAAAAACTACCCCAGAGCCTCATGGAAAATTATTTTATATCAGGAGGCAGCTGATAACAGAAACACCACAGGCATTATCAGTCTTTACAATGTGACTGAACCTTTGTGGTGCCTCTTGTGTGAATTAAAACTCAAATTGGGAATTAGAGGTGACAGTCAGGATCCTAAATTCTGTATTTCCAAGGAGGTGCTGGGGAATGGTTAAGGGGGAATGATGGAAAGTTTTCACTGGGCCAGGGTTGGGCTGTTGGATTCTGATTCAGATTCTGATTCAGATTCTGATCTGCTGCTCACATCCCCCTTCCCTCTGCTCCTCAAGCTCTGTGTCAAAGGGAGAATTGCAGAAGATTTTTTTTTTCAATCTGTCCTTGAAGAATAGTCGATTTTAGAAAAAGAAATTAATTTGTTTCAGCGTTTGGGGGCTGTATCCTCTTATGGATTTTGATTTGCATAAGCTGTTCAGCCCAGGGCCAGCTCTGCAGCCGAGTGCTCGTTGCACAACCACCCTGTGGTGCTGACAGTCTGCTCCTGCATTCCTGCCCCAGTGGGGGCTGCTGGAGTGCTCATCTCATGCCTGGATCCCTCTTTCCCCCATCCATCCCCATCCCTGGGGCTGCCTCCTGTCCCCAGCCCGTGCCAGGCTGTCGTGTGCCCATTGCCACAGTCACCCTGTGGCATGCAGGGCACATTTCTCAACAGCTTGTGTGCAAATCAAATCCATTTAAAAGCAAGAAATGCCCATCCCTGTCTAATGACAGGATTTGCTTTGCTTTTGCAGCCACAGTGAAGCTCTTGCTGGAAGTATTTTCTTTCCCTGCCTGGTTTCCATTATTTTAAGTGGGCCTAGCGTTTGCACAGTAACCTTTCAGTAATGCCATGTTTGGAGTTCTCCTGTGGGACCCCAAAGTGTAATTGGGTTTGTCTGACAGGAATTCATCAGCTGATTAACACTGAGTTAATCAGGGCAGGGGCTGAGGATGTGCAAGTGCAGCCAGGCATCCTGAGATCATCAGCAGTTGTGTGCAGGTAATAACAGAGGTGCTCTGATAATGCTTTGGAAGTGCTCACAGTCACCATATTGCAGGCTGTGCATTAATTAAAGGCCAGTTAATTATCCCAGGGGGTGTGGGAGGGAGCTGAGCCCCACACGGTGTCACCAGGCAGGTCTGGCAGTGTCACAGAGCTTTGGGAGGGGACCTTGGCCCTGGGCTGCTCTCCTGCCCTGGCCCTGCTGGGAGTTTGCTTCAGCTTGAACAGAAGGCTTTGGGGAGGTGTTGCTTCTGTCCCTGGCTAAAAACTGAGCTGAGCTGAGCTGAGCTGAGCTGAGCTGAGCTTACAGGATGCTTTTCCAGAGGTGCAGCTCTGCAGTGCTGGGTGCTCAGGGGCCTCTGATCCCACAGGATCACAGAATCCCTGAATGGCTGGGTTGGAAGGAACCTCCGACCTCACCCAGTGCCACCCCTGCCATGGCAGGGACATGTCCCACTGTCCCAGGCTGCTCCAAGCTCCAATGTCCAGCCTGGCCTGGGCACTGCCAGGGATGCAGGGGCAGCCCCAGCTGCTCTGGGCACCCTCCCCACCTCCCAGGCAGAAATTCCTTCCCAGTATCCCACCTAAATCCCCCTCCCTGTGCTGCCCCAGCCCTCAGCTCTGTGTTCTGTCGAGGTTGCCCAGAGCAGCTGACCCCAGTGCAGATGCCCCTGGTTTTCCCCAGCTGCTTTGCCCCCTGCTGCCCCAGTTCTGGTTCCTCTCCAGCTGATGCAGCCGTGCCCAGCTCTGCCCTGGAGCTGGTCCTGGGCCAGCCTTCCTGAGGTTGATCTTCTTCCTTTATTTTATATTCCTGCTCATCCTTGACACTTGGATTTCCAAGAAAAGCTGGGAGTGAAACAAATCCACTTCTGGCTGCAGAGTCTGCCAGGCTGAGGCTGCTGACCACATTTCCTTATGGTGCTGTGTAACTTTCTGGGAAGTCTGAATTCCAAACCTCTTTCCCTGGCTGATGTTGCCAGTCTGTGGCTTGTGCATCATTTGGTGAACTTTGTGTTGCCTCTGCTCTATGAAATATCCCCACAATAAGCAAATATTGAGTTGGAAACACTCTGAGTGTGTTTGATTGCTGATTTTGGCTGATCTCTGGTTTTTGATGTAAATTCTAAAGCAGGATTTGATCTGTAAATGACCCATCCTATAAAACATGAGGCTGTGTTTAAGGTTTGTACAACTCCACACCTTTGCAATGTTAACCTTATAGTACAAGGTTCTGGTGGTCAGAATCCTAAATATTCCAGTTTTATCCTTCAGCCTGCTTCCTTGCAGCCTGTGGGAAGAAGTGAAGCATGAGTTGGGCAGGGCTGGTTCCACAGCCCGTGTGTGTGTCAGCACAGGGGGCAGGGTGTGTAAATCCCATGTTCCTGGGCACACAGAGCGTGTCCTCGTGGCTCTGCCTGCTCTGATTGCTGTTCTTGCTAATAACTCTTAATTAGAGACCACACCAACCGTGCTGGCACCGAGGAGCTCATCATCCTGGAAAGTGACGTTGCCTTAGAAACCAGCGCAAGAGGCTGCACAGAAACGATTGTGTTAGATTAAAGCAAAAAAAAAAACCCCAGAGCATTAGCAGGGATAAGTAATAGCTTCGGGAGTGAAGCAAAAATAGAAGCACTAGGCTGATTCATCTGCTGAGGCTGGGAGGCTGCAGATTGGGTACCAGGGCTGACGTGGGATGTAGTGATCTCCGCCTGCTCCGGGGACTGGCACAGCCCAGCTCCACCTGGAGCAGCCCAGCGAGGGCTCAGCATCCCTTGGGATGGCTGCCCTTGGCAAGGGATCACTGGAAGCATCCCAGGAGGTCTGAGTGCCTGCAGGGGTGGTTGGGGCTGGGGCTGGGACTGGGCTGGGCGTGCTCAGCATCCCGGGCTGATCCTGTCAGCTCTAGCAAGCAGGGACAGGGTTTAATGGGGCTAAAAGGATGTGAACTGGCAAAACAGAACCTTCCTCCTTGTGAACAGGCAAAATAGAGCCTTCCTCCTTGTGAGCAGGCAAACCAGAGCCTTCCTCCTTGTGAACAGGCAAACCAGAGCCTTCCTCCTTGTGAACAGGCAAAATAGAGCCTTCCTCCTTGTGAACAGGCAAAACAGAGCCTTCCTCCTTGTGAACAGGCAAACCAGACCCTTCTTCCTTGTGAGCAGGCAAACCAGAGCCTTCTTCCTCAAGAGCAGGCTCTCTCCCCTCTGGGAGGGACTGGGACCCTCAGGCAGTGGGGAAGCTCCACGTGCAGAGCTGGACCAAGGCCTGATTTGCAGGATCCTGTAATGGTGTCACTCCTCCTGCCTGGCATGAAGGGTGCTGGAGAGCCCAGAGGAGAGGGAAACCCCAGATTTGGTACTTGAAGAGCAGGAAATGTTCCTCCATGTTGAGCTGAGGGTAAAAGCAGTGGTGGAGCTCCTTTGAGGGTGTCTGATTCTCCTTTCCATCCCAGCTCTGCTCCAGTGAGACCCTCCCTTACGTCAGTCTTCTCTCTAAATCTGCCCAACATCCTTCCACCCTTTCTGGCTCATCTTCACTGACCACTTTGCCTTTTAATTCTTCAGAGAATTTAAGGTTTCTGGGAATCTAAAGGAACAAGAGGGAGCAAAGCTCTGCTGGGAGAGCTGCTGGACACAGCCAGTGGCCATTCCTGGCCTTGCACAACCATCATGGCACAGCTTCAGAGGCAGAATATTCATAAATAGAAATTAAAAGAAAGGGACTGGGTAGAAGATAAAGGCCACTGGAGCTGGGCAGGGCTCTGGGAGCAGCATGCCCTGGGCAGGAGGAGGCTGTTGGGAAGCTCTCAGTGTATGAACTCTGCATTACCTCCATTAATGTCCTGAGAGATTAAATACTGGCTGACTTTGGAGATTTTTCATAGCTAGGCATTCTCCTGCTTCTGAGCATCCCAGGTATTGACTGTGGTTCATTTCCTGCATTAGAAAATATTATTTAATAAGGCAGCAGCAGTGGAGGCTGTTAGTGGCTGTGCACTGACATGGAGTCAGGCTTTTCTTCCCTGTGATGCAAATCCCTCCCATGATCCCAGGTTCTGAAGTACCAGCCCCAAAATCAAAGGGGGTTTTCTCCTCTGTTAGAAAGGGTAGATATTTGCTTTAAAAAAAAAAAATCAAATAAAAAGCTCCTAGGTGGTTTCAGAGAGCTTTACAGGGCTGCCCTCACTCCTAGGGAAGTGCTTTAAGGGATCTCTGGTGGATTGCGATTTCCTGTTAAAAAAATATCTTGGTTTGGATTGAGTGAGCAATGAAGAAATAACAGTAATTACACGGGATTAGAGGAACTCAGGGCCTGCCAGATTGGGGAGCACAGTCAGTACTTTCAGAGTGAGCAAGTGCTTGCAAACATTAGTCCTACATCAGGGAGGAGGGAGAGCACGAGCCGTGAGCTGAGAGCCCGTTTCCCACAGCAAGACACCTCGGAATATTTTAAAGCAGAGAAAAATTGTTGAGGCTCTTTGAGAAGTGAAGGTTGTGGGTGGAACTATTCTGGTTAATTAGAGGCTGTCAGGAAAGATTCATATAACTTACAGTTCCTTAGTCATTGTTTTTAAATATAGCAGTGCCTTAAATCCCAGGCTTAAATACAAGCAGATAAATGTGTGGATTGTAGCATTTCTCACAGCAGGTTCAATTCAGGGGGCGTAGTGGAACTTGCAGGCTCTGGGTATAAAAATACATTTCTTTCAGTTCAATTCGAGCAGGGGAGGCCTTTTCCATGAGCTCTGAGGACATTTTCTCCAGAGTGGAGTGCGGTGACATCTGGGATGGTTCATGTGCTGTGACCCTGGCTCAGAGAGCAAAATCTGCCTCAGTCAAGGATTAAGCTGCACCAGACACTTAAGAATAAAAGCTGAATCTGCAGTTTGGTGCTAATGCAGCCTCTGCAGCCCGGTTTAACCAGGGCAGTGGTGTCCAAATCATGACTCCCAGCTGAAGGAGCCCTATGGGGGTGCTGGAACAGGGGTGCCTGAGGAGGGCACATCAGAGGTGTTGGGACTGGACTGGGATGGACCAACACAAAGTGTGCAGTGCTGGTGTGGGTGAAGGGTGACAGAAAAAATCCACCTGCAGCCCGGACAGCAAGCAATGAAGTTTGTATTTTTGTCAGCTGGGGCACATGTCTGGCTTGTCTGGCAAATTCTGTGCACCCAGAGAGGCTGTTTCAAAACACAGATATGTGGAATCTTTACGTCAGCTAAAAATATTGTAAGATATGTTCGTGTTCATAAAAATATGATGAAAATGAATCTTGCTGTATTTGAGACTCCAGGACCTTTCCAAACACATCCCATCACATCCTTTTCAGCTTTGTCCTCTTGCTTACGGGAGCGATCCGGTTTGTGAATTGTGAAATGCTCATTACAGCAGGACTTGTGATCACTGTTGACTCCAGAAGAATATATTAAAATTCACAGAAAACAAAGCCCTTGTGCTGAAAGGGCTCATTCTGCGCTGTGCTGCCGGGGCTGGGCTGGGGGGGCCGTGCCTTGGTTTGGTTTGGGGGGAATTGCTGACCTCGGGTCCTGCGTGTTCTTGGAATGGCTCATCAGCAGGAACTGATACCGATCAAAGCATCGATCGCAGCACAGCTTGGCAGAGCAAAGGGAGAGGCTGAAATCCCCCCAAACGTGTCGGGACCCCCCAAAGGCTGCTGACAGCAAAACCCTTCCCCTGAGCCGATAAACCCCCGGCAGCCTCAGCCCGGGGCCGGGCGCTCGCCTTCCCCAAGTGAATTCCGGAGGATTCTGCACAAAAGGATGCAACCTGCCGGTTTCTTTTGAACTAGTGGCTGCCTGCAGTAAGTGAAGGCGACGGCGCAGGGGGTGGGGAGGACGGGGTTTGTCACGAATACCGGGGGCACGCCGTGTCGTCACGGCAGCGAGCCCGGCGCGCCGAGCGCTGCAGCGGAGCCGCGGAGCCGCCGCGATGTCCCTCTCCAACCAGCAGCCCGAGTACAGCCCGCTGGGCAAGGGCAAGAGCCCCGAGAGCTTCCCGGCCGCCTTCCACCGCATGGAGTCCCCGAAAGACTTCGGCAAAACCGAATTCGAGTGGCAGAGGACGGAGGGGAAGCTTAACGAGATTGGCTTGAACGTGAACTCGGGGGGACCGATTAAGGACGGGCTCGTTAAGAACGCCGGTTTCACGGATGAGGACAAGCTCTGCTTCTTCGAGGGAAAGCTAGACAAAGAGCTAAAAATAGCTCAGAAAGACAAAAGAGAATTTGAGGTGCCCGGCAAGAAATACCAGGCGGCTGCAGGTCACCTTGAGAGCTGGTCCCTGATTTCGGAAACCTTTCCTTCTGCTGAAGGCAACTTCGGGAACCCTAAAGCCACCGATTTCCGCGTGGGACAGGCGGCAGCTGAAAAAGCCGCTCCCGGGCTGGGTAAAAATGAAGCCATCACCGACCAGGAGAAAGCCGTGGGTAAGGCTGGGATGGAGACCAAGTGCCAGCCGGAGCCGAAGCTGCCCCATCTCTCCGTGCCGGAGAGCGATGCCGGCAAATACATGAAGGAGCAGGAAATCAGCGTCTGGAACCCCAATTTCCAGCCCATCCTGCCGAACGACTCGGGCTCTAAAGAAGCGGCCGCGAAAAAAGATGGAGCCCCCGGCTATTGTGTCCTGGGGGTGCTTAACGAGAGCTCCGGGCAGAGCGGGCTCCGTTCCCCCGCTCCCGCGGCCAAAGCCGCCCCTCCGACCACCACCGTGGAGCTGGCCCAGGACGAGTCCAAAAGCAGCGACCTGAGCGAGAGCCCCGAGCTGGAGGAGGAGATGGAGGAGCAGCTGGGCTCTGAGGGCAGTTTGCTGGCCAGGGCTGCCCACCAGAGGAAGGCGATGAGGCGTGCGATGTCAGAGTGCTCTCACTTGTCGGTGCCCCTAACCCTTAACCTGGCCGATAAATACCCTGAGCCGGTGCTTAGAGAAGACGTCGCCACTGGGCTGCTCTCTCCTAACAGCAGCCTGACCCAGAGCCGCAGCCCCACGGCCGCCAAGCCGAGCTCCCCGATGAAGCGCTCGCTGACGGTGGCGGAGGAGCAGGCGGCGCTGGGCGGCCCCGCGGCCCCGCCGAGCCCCGGCCCCGGCGCGCAGCCCCCGGCCCCGGCGCGGGAGGAGCCGGCCGCCAAGAAGCGAGAGGAGTGGAACGGCAGCAACTCGCTCAAGAAAGAGCTGGGCAGCCCGAGCGCCTTCCACAGCAAGCTGGAGCAGATCCCCGAGCTCGGCGGCCAGGACAAAGAGCGGCAGGAGGCGGCGGCCAAGAGGGACAAGAGGGACGGCGGCGATGGAGCGCCGGGGCTCGATGCTCCCAAAGGCAAAGGCGCCGAGCCGGAGCCCGGCAAAGCGGCTCCTCTGGAGAGGAAAGAAATCGAGGTCAGCAATGTGCAGAGCTCTCCGTCTCCCAAGCAAGGAGATCTACCACGTGATGGTATGTCAGTAATTTTTACCTCTCCGGGCAGGGAGCGGACAGGAGCTGGGAGTGCTCAGTGACTTCAGAGCGCACCTGGGAGCCCGGCACCGCCGCGCTCGGCAGGCAGAACAAAGGATGGCTCTGTACGGATAGAAGCGGAGGGGAAAAGGGGAAAATTAATTGCCTGGCTGGCTGCTCAGCGTCTGGTGCAGCAGCAGCTGTTAATGGGTTGTCAGGATCCTAAATTTGAGCGATGGATTTTCAGATCCGTGGCATCCACAGGGGTCCCCGCCAGTGTCCCCCGGGTCCCCTCCTGCCACACCTCCCCCGAGCAGAGGTACCCCAGATCACGAGCTGCATTGTGAAAGCAGGGTGATAGCAAAGTTAAACCCTTTCAGCCCCTGCCAAAAAAATCTGCGGGTTGTGCTTTTCCCGTAAGCTTCTGGCACTCAGTTTGAGGGGAGCACAAGAGCGATGGGTGCGATGATTTATGGAGTTAAGCTCTTCCCGGTGCTGAAATTCAAAGTGGAATTTCCCTGTCACTTTCTGGAAGCTCTTTCCCAAACCCCCCGTTTGAATGGAGCCGTTCCCATTCCAAGGGTCAATAGCAGCTTGTTGTGTTCTATGGGGTTTGTTGTTTCAATGGTGCTGTGGTGTATGAGGTCACTCTTCCCGGATTTTAAATGTGTGAGAAGAGTAGTTAATCTTTGTTCTCCCGCCTGGAACAACATCTCTGTGTCCCCCCTGGCAGCCCCAGCCAGCAATAAACCTGCTTTTTTCCCAGATTTTGGATGCGACCGCGGTGTTTGTGCTTTGTCTGCCGCCCGCATTAACGAGAGGGGAGAAAATGTGTCAGGGGATAACGACAAAAGATTTGCAAGAGAATTTTTGCATCCTCTTGTAGCCAGCTGGGAGGGCTGATGTGAAATGGAAAGTGTCGCGTTGTCGAGGGAGGGGAGGGCACAGCTCAGGTGTGCAGGGAGTGAGCTCCTCAGGTGGAGCCCCAAAACTCTTGGGGTGAGGGAGGGGAAGGCACAGCTCAGGTGTGCGGGGATAGAGCTCCTCAGGTGGAGCCCCGAAACTCTTGGGGTGAGCTGAGCTCTCTGAGCGGGGCAGGGCAGCCCCGAGGGGCTGTGCTCTCACAGCCCTGGGTTTGTGGTGTGTGAGTGACACCCCATGGTCGCTCTGGCTGCTCTCACTGCTGGGCTCTGGCCGTGGCCCCCCAGCCATTGGTCACTCAGCACTGCTGGGCCTAATGGGAGTTCTGCTTTCTCCACTTATCTCCCTAGATGCTTCAGTTCCCAACCTCATGTTTGGGGAGCATTTGGGCAGTACAAACTCCCCTCTGTGGTCTTCCAGCATGTCTCACCTTTTCACTGAACCACAGGATCCCAGGATGGGCTGGGGCTGGGCTGGAGGGACCTCAGAGCCCATCCATGCCACCCCTGCCATGGGCAGGGACACCTTCCCCTCACCCAGGCTGCTCCAAGCCCTGTCCAGCCTGGCCTGGGACACTGCCAGGGATGGGGTGTTGAGGATGGGGAGATCCTTCCCTTTCCATCCTCTCAGTGTTCCCTGGTTCTTCACAGTTGGCTCCAGGGACAGATTTTAATGAGCTCGGGTGGCCCTGGCTCCTTGGAACCTGAGCAGAGCTGTCAGCTCCTGGCAGGCAGGTGGGAGCCCCTGGCTGCCCTGTGGTGATCCTGGCTTGAGCCAGGGTTGGACAGGACACCTGGGGAGGTTTCCTTGGACTCAGGTCAGACCCTCGTGTTCCGTGGTCACCTGGGCTTGATTTTGTACCCAAACGTGAGAGGGCCATCAGTTGTCTTGGGAACTGAAACGTGGCAGGAGTAAAGTGGTATTGACAGCAAATGTGGAGCAGAAAAAAACCTAAAAATGATTAATTTGTGCACACCTTTCATGTCAGAGTTCTTGGGGTGAAGGAGCTTGCCATCACCTTTCATGTCACAGATCTTTGGGAGTTTGCTGATATCTTTCACGTCCCAGGTTTTTTGGGGTTTGATGACAACATTCATGTCACAGTTTTAGGGGTTTGCTGACACTTTCCATGTCCCATTTTTTTGGGGGTCATGGTGTTTGCTGACACTTTCCACGTCCCTGTTTTTTGGGGGTGATGGTGTTTGCTGACACTTTCCATGTCCCACTTTTTTGGGGGTAATGGGATTTGCCAACACCTGCCCTGACACCAAGGTTTAGTTTACAAGACAAATCAGCAAGAAGGTTCATGTTTTGGGCAACTTGGACCCCCAGTTTGGTTTGGCTGGTGAATTCTGTCCAGCTCAAGGGACAGCTGTTTGAAAGCACAGCTCTGTGGGATTTTTAAATCAGACAAAACATTTAAAACCTCATCTGAAGTGGATTGACATGTTTTCCCCAGAGGGGCTGAGCATCAGTGATGGAAAGGTCACTGAGATGGGAGTGCTCCCAGTGTTCTGGCTGGGTTGTGCTTTGCAGATGGTTTATTCAGATTGCCAAGGGTTTTTTAGCATTTGGTTTAAAATTTTGCTCTTGCAATCTTTATTATGAAAGCTTGTTTGTTGTCCTCACAATCACAGGTCTGGGTGAGCTGATACAGAGATAACTGAGCTGGCAGAGCTCTCACGGGCATCAGTATCGTAGAATTTGAAAAGTTATTTTCTGCTCTTTGTAGTTTTTACTCTTTTAATCTCTGGGTTTTTCCTCTCCTGGGAGTAAACAAAGCAGTAAATGCAATGAAATGTTTTCTATATGTGCAGTTTAGAGGATTTTCAGAACCAGACAGAAGTTCCTCAGATGTTCCTGAAAAGCTTTCCAGCTTTCTGTACTGAGGATTTTTCCGTCTCCCCTGTTAATCAGCAGAGAGGTGGTTATAGTAAAAATAACTCCCCCAGCAGGCAGTGCAGGCTGGAAGGTGGAGCTGGTGCTAAATCCCTCCTGTGCCTTTCATTCAGGCTCGGTTCCTGTCCTGAGATCCTCATCAGCCTCATCCCAGCACTCCCCTTGCAGCTCTCGTCCACTCACCAGGCACAGTGCTCAGAGCCTCCATTTGATCTGACACAAAGGCTTTCTCCTGCTTTTTGTTAACCCCTCTCTTTGTCTGCCTGCTCTGTCTGTTCACCCTGACCTCAGTGCTCACGCCTGGGGTAACAAATTCTGTCACTTGCACCTTTTGTCAGCCTAAAAATACCTTAAGAATTGTGCAGTCTGATCCCAATCATTTGTATGGTATCTCCACTTACAGCAGACTTCCTTGGTTCTGCCCCTCCAGGGTTGTGGGACTTTTTGCTAAATATCTGCTCCTCTTGTGTTCTTTTAATAGAAAGAATTGGTAGAATTGTAATAAAACTTACTTTTCTTCCTTGCAGACAGGTGGGTGTTGGTGTGATCACAGAATCCCAGGATAGTTTGATTGGAAGGGACCTTAAAGCCCCTCTGGTGATGGCACATGTAGTTTAATTTTATTTTAATTTCATTTTAAAAGCTGCCCCAAAGATGCTCCCAGTCCAAGCCCTGGCGTGCCCAGGATGGGTATTTATTTTCAGCCAGGAGATCCTGGCTGCAGATTAGTCCTGCTCAGAGCTGAGCCCCAGCACCTGCCCAGCTCCCTCAGGAATCAAATCTCCCTGGCCAGGTTGTTCCCAGCCCTGGGGACAGGTGTGACACCTGAGTGTTGTGTGATTTATTGGCATTTATCTGTACCCTGTGTCACCTCCAGCAGGGATGTCCTTCAGCACTGCCCTCACTTCTGCCTTCTCTCACTGCCTTGGCCTCTCCCTGAAATGTTTCCTGCTCTGGAACACCAGGAATTGCAGGTTGGGTCTGTCCCACCCAACACCAGCTCATTTTGCATCAGGAAACCATCCTGGGTTCCAGCTCAGGTTTTTTGTACTCCATGAAGTCCAGCCTAACTCCCAGTCTCCTGAAGGATGTTTTTTCAGCAGAACACTGAGTTTTAGAGGAGTACAGAATCCAGGAGTCCCAGCATGAGGGTGTGAGAGCCCTGGCCTCAGGTTTGCACCGATTGAAGTGAGTGCTGGGATTGGGAATGTAAAAAAAAAACTGTAAAAAGCCAACACTGCATTGGTGGTGTGGGGGCACAGGAAATGTGTTTGTCATAGGAGAAAAAAGACATGAGTGACTGCAGCTGCTCTGGGCCTGGGTGGGACTGGGGGATACTGGGGAACCTCCCTGGAATTCATTGCATCATTAGTGACACCTTTGTGCTTGGCTGTTCCAAGGTAGGATTGTCTTTATTTCACATTTTGAACAGTGTGGGACAGTTTTATGCCTTCAGACACTGAAATGCTGAAGAGGGGCTTTGAGCAAAGGCCTGGAGGGACAGGACACAGGGAATGGCTCCCAGTGCCAGAGGGCAGGGATGGATGGGACATTGGGAATTGGGAATTCCTGGCTGGGATGGGATTCCCAGAGCAGCTGTGGCTGTCCCTGGATCCCTGTCAGTGCCCAAGGCCAGGTTGGACATTGGGGCTTGGAGCAGCCTGGGACAGTGGGAGGTGTCCCTGCCATGGCAGGGGTGGCACTGAAGCTTTAAGGTCCCTCCCAACCCAGACCAGTCTGGGAATCTCTGAATTCCCTGTAAATCCCCTTGTGCCCTGGCCCAAGCACTGCCCCAGCTCAGGTGGCACCTGGACATTCTCTGGGGTTTCACCAGCATTCAGAGCAGCTTTAGGGCCAGCCTGAAATGGAATTTGGGCTCTGTCTCGTGCCTGCTCCTCCCTGGGTGTCCTGCCCAAGGCAGCTGCAGGTCAGGGGGGTTTGCTGTCACTGTGGTGGGAGCTGTTACTCAGAGCAGCCTCACCATTCCAGTCATGCCCTGTTGGATAAAAGAGGGAGGCACTTCAGGTTGTTCTGATTTAGGATTTCTCTTGCTGGGGTACAAATAGAGTCTTAACAATCCTTAGGTTTACAAACGCAGGCAAAGAGGACATCTGATTTATTCTCAGTTCCTGATAACCAGGGAAAATGTACACATTGACTGAGTTGCATTTGTTGCCAAATGAAATGCTGAGCCCTCTGCATTTGGGTCAAGCAGGAGATGTTGATTCTGCCTTTTCTGGGGAGGAGGAAGCAGCTCAGGGTTGTATTTCTGTTCAAACCAAGATCTGTTGTACTTGTAGATACTTTTCTGTAAGAGCCTTAGACAAAAAAGCTTTATTTGAGGGTGGGTTTTGGGATGCAGCTGCTCCTTTGGGGTGCTGAGGGATGAGGAGGGAACTGAGGGATGAGGAAGGAACTGAGGGATGAGGAAGGAGCTGAGGGATGAGGAAGGAGATGAGGGATGAGGAAGGAGCAGAGGGATGAGGAAGGAGCTGAGGGATGAGGAAGGAGCTGAGGGGTGAGGAAGGAGATGAGGGATGAGGAAGGAGCAGAGGGATGAGGAAGGAGCTGAGGGATGAGGAAGGAGCTGAGGGGTGAGGAAGGAGCTGAGGGGTGAGGAAGGAACTGAGGGGTGAGGAAGGAGCTGAGGGATGAGGAAGGAGATGAGGATGAGGAAGGAGCTGAGGGGTGAGGAAGGAGATGAGGGATGAGGAAGGAGATGAGGGATGAGGGAAGGAGCTGAGGATGAGGAAGGAGCTGAGGGGTGAGGAAGGAGCTGAGGATGAGGAAGGAGCTGAGGATGAGGAAGGAGCTGAGGGATGAGGAAGGAGATGAGGAAGGAACTGAGGGATGAGGAAGGAGCTGAGGATGAGGAAGGAGCTGAGGGATGAGGAAGGAGCTGAGGATGAGGAAGGAGATGAGGAAGGAACTGAGGGATGAGGAAGGAGCTGAGGATGAGGAAGGAGCTGGCCCCTCTCTGTGGTTCCCCATGAGCAGGTTTTGTTCAGGGCTTGTTTACGTTCAAGAGGGAGAGTAAAGACAAGGATGGTCATTGCCTTATTGCTTAATCTATTTCTCTTAATGGATTTTCAGCTGATGACTGTAATCCCGATGAGAATTATGGAGCTGTTTCATTGAATGATGTTTTAGTTGAGCTTAGCCTGCTAAATATCCCTGGCTGGGGATCTGGGGATGATGCCTGGCCTGGTTCACGTTGGGCTGCAGCTGCAGGCAGGGCAGGTGACACAGGGACTGCCACACAGAGCCACAGGGACAGCTGGGAGGGACAGCATCTGGGGATGCAGCCTCAAACACCCATGGAAATCTCCTTTATTAGAGGGAGGAAGGAATCATAGAGAAATGGGGAGTGTCCTGAGGCAGGAGGGACCCACAGGCATCATTGATCCAACACCTGGCCCTGCCCAGACACCCCAAAATCCCACCCTGGGCGTCCCTGGGAGTGCTGCCCAAACTCTCCTGGGGCTCTGGCAGGGCTGGGAATGCTCCCATGCCCTGGGGAGCCTGGGCAGGGCCAGCAGCCTCTGGATGGGACACGAGGAGCAGCAAAGCCCAAAAAGCAGGATGGGGTTCCACATCCAGCCTTTGCCAGGAACACCTCTGGCCTGGTGAGAGGAGCCCAAGACAGCTCCTACCAGGGCCTGCCTTTTGGCATGAGGATGGATTTTTGGGAGTTCTTGCTCTTTCCTAAACTGCTGGTTGGTGTTGAGCTGCCCACAGGCGTTGCTCCTGAGCTCTGTGATTTATAAATCAGTGCAGTAACACAGTTTAACTTCAAAAAGATCCTCCTGGGTGCATTTCTGTAAGTGCTGTTGCCTCATTTTACTTCTTCAGGAAATACAAACAGCAGAGCTTTTCAGGCTTTGTGCCTGTTTGGGTTTTTCACACGGAGTTGCAGCTTTTGTGAGAGCTGTTACGCCAAGCTGAAGGTTTGTGTTTGCTCCCTCCTGGCTCAGCTCAGCATCACCTCACACCAGCTGGGACTCCACACTGGATTTGTAGGATGGAGGTGCCATAAGGATAATTCTGCGTGGCTTTCCTCCAGCACAGGGACTTGGAGGAATCCAGAAAGAGAAAACAAAAGAAAAAAACTCTGTTAATTCATAAATCCTAGTGTTTGAAAGAGGGAAAGGTCAGGCGAAGATAAATGGAAAAAAATCCTGGTTGTGAGGGTGGAGAGGTGCCCAGAGCAGCTGTGGCTGCCCCTGGATCCCTGGCAGTGCCCCAGACCAGGCTGGAGCTTGGAGCAGCCTGGGACAGTGGGAGGTGTCCCTGCCATGGCAGGGGGTTGATGATCTTTAGGGTCTCTCCATCCCAAACCATCCTGGGATTCCATAATTCCATGTGCTTCCCTTTGAGTCCAACGTCTCAGTGCACACCTGGTCCTCCAGGGGCTCTCTGGAATGAGAGCTGTGATAAATAAATAAACAAATAAATAAACAAATAAATAAATAATCCTGGGGGAGCTGGCCCAGGCAGTGGCCAAATGAGACTCCTGAGCCTGGAACAGGGAATGTGGGGAGGCAGGGAGGAGGTTGTGGTTGTGTCTGCAAAGTCATCAGTGGCAGGGGAGTTGTGAACAAGAGGAGACAGTTCTGCTTTTCCAGGA
Source organism: Ammospiza nelsoni (assembly GCF_027579445.1). Lineage (NCBI taxonomy): Eukaryota > Metazoa > Chordata > Aves > Passeriformes > Passerellidae > Ammospiza > Ammospiza nelsoni. Next base: position 861,375 of record NC_080633.1, on the reverse strand, counting down.
TAGGAATGTGGGTCAGCAAACGAAAATAACAGCAGCAGCTGAAAGCAAACCGTGCTGGGTGACTGCTGAGAGATTTCAGCAAAGCTGTAAAACAGCTCCTGCCAGCAATTTGGGAACTGTGAGATTTTAGCTTTCTATTTTTTTTACCAGGAGGGTGATCAGACAGAGGAGCAGCAGCTCCCAGCTGTGGAATCTCCATTGCTGGAGATGCTCAGAGGAAGATTGAACACCCTGAGCATCAGGAGGAGCTGGGCTGGGGGATTGGGGTAAAGGACCTTAAAGCTCATCCAGTGCCACCCCTGCCATGGCAGGGACACCTGGCCCTGGCACTGCCAGGGATCCAGGGGCAGCCACAGCTGCTCTGGGCACCCTGTGCAAGAGCTTCATCATGATAGGAATGATTTATTGATAGGAATCGTGATGGGAGAAATTATAGGAATGATTTATTGATAGGAATCGTGATAGGAGAAATGATAGGAATCATTTATTGATAGGAATCGTGATAGGAGAAATGATAGGAATGATTTATTGATAGGAATCGTGATAGGAAAAATGATAGGAATAATTTATTGATAGGAATCGTAATAGGAAAAATGCTAGGAATGGTTTATTGATAGGAATCGTGATAGGAGAAATAATAGGAATGATTTATTGATAGGAATAATGATATGCAAATGATAGGAATGATTTATTGTTAGGAATCATGATAGGAAAAATTACAGGAATGATTTCTTGATAGGAATCATGATAGGAAAAATGCTAGGAATCATTTCTTGATAGGAATAATGATAGGAGAAATGCTAGGAATCATTTTTTGATAGGAATAATGATAGGAGAAATGATAGGAATAATTTCTTGATAGGAATCGTGATAGGAGAAATGATAGGAATGATTTATTGATAGGAATCGTGATAGGAAAAATGCTAGGAATGATTTATTGTTAGGAATCATGATAGGAAAAATTACAGGAATGATTTATTGTTAGGAATCGTGATAGGAAAAATGACAGGAATGATTTCTTGATAGGAATCATGATAGGAGAAATGCTAGGAATCATTTCTTGATAGGAATAATGATAGGAGAAATGATAGGAATGATTTCTTGATAGGAATCGTGATAGGAGAAATGATAGGAATGATTTCATGCTAGGAATAATGACAGGAATGATTTATTGATAGGAATAATGACAGGAAAAATGCTAGGAATCATTTCTTGATAGGAATCATGATAGGAATCATTTATTGATAGGAATCATGACAGAAAAAAATGCTAGGAGTAATTTATTGTTAGGAATCATGATAGGAAAAGTGATAGGAATCATTTATTGCAGTGTTGCTCTAGGAACCTGTTGGGACATGCCAAGAATTGTGATTTTCCCCATCAGGAGCAGCAGTGGTGAGGACAGGGCCGGGGATGGAGGCGCTGGCAGCACAGTGCCAGCAGTGTGGGGAGGAGCTGCTGCTGTCTGTGCCTGGAGGGATCCATGGGGTGGCAGATGGGAATGTCCTTCCCTGGCTCCTTGGAGCCCCTGGCCCTGCGAGCGCTGCCCTGGTGCTGCTGACTCAGCTCAGGGCACGGCAGCTCCAACCAAATGCCTTTCAAACACCTTCCAGGCCTTCTCCTCTGCCTGGGGAGCGGGCAAACTGAAAAGTCTCCCAAATAATTCTTGCAGCGTAATGAACAAATTTGATTAAGGTTTGGCAGCTTTGCCTAATATTCCCTGTAGGAACTAGGAAATGGTGCCAGTTCTCTGCTCTGAGAACAGCCTCGTAATTAAACCATGAATGAGAGAAATGTCCTGATGAGCACAGGACAAATGAATATTAAACCCCAAAGCTCTCCTTCTGTAATCCCTGGGGGATGGGGCAGGGTTGTGTGTCCTGGGATGTCAGAGTCTCAGAGAGATGGAGCCTGAGCTGTGGCCCCTCAAGTAGAGAAGGTCTCTACCCAATTCCCCTGAATAATAATAATAATAATAATAATAATAATAATAATAATAATAATAATGATGATGATGATGATGATGATGATGATGATGATGAATGGTTTAGGTTGGAGGGACCTCAAAGCCCACCCAGTGCCACCCCTGCCGTGGCAGGGACACCTCCCACTGTCCCAGGCTGCTCCAGCCTGGCCTTGGACACTTCAGGGATGCAGGGGCAGCCACAGCTGCTCTGGGAATTCTATGCTAGGGCCTGCTCACCCTCCCAGGGAGCAATTCCTTCCCAATATCCCATTTGACCTTATCCTGTGGCAGTGGGAACCCATTCCCTGTGTCCTGTGCTGGTTTTTATTCACCTTCTATTAAGCAACATGAAATAACATGAAATTCATGCTGTCACTGGTTCAGAAATGTGGGAGCTGCTGGAGTTCAGATCCTGACCCTCTGGGTGTTGCAGGATTTGAGGAGCACTCCCTGATGCTGGGAATTCTTGTCATGGGTGCTGCAACCCCTCATCAGGCAGAGGTTTAGTGTTGGTGCTGAATTAGCTGAAATAATTAATGACAGCAGCTTTTACCACTGGAAGTCACCTTGATGTGGGGGATATTTGAGACTGGTAGGACTCCAAACGAAGCAGTTCTGGGAGCAGAGAGAAGGGAATGGGCAGGAGTTGTGTTTCAGGAGAGGGAACTGCTGACAACTGCTGCTGCTGGCATTGCTGTGCATGGACCTGACAGGTGAAACCAGGAGAGAAAGGATTATTGAAATGCAGGGGAGGAATCAGAGAGCAGCCAATACAGATCAGCTGCAATAAAAACAGGTTTTCCAGGTGAACAGACACAATTCCCAAGGATTTTGCATTAAAGCAGGTGTTCAGCCTCTACATTTTGCTGATTTTCCTTCACAACCCTCTTATGTGCCCAGGATGCTCACCCCAGTGCTGCAAAACTGGAAGGCCAGATGGGCAGGAAGGGGTTAAACCAATTCAGGGGGAAAAAAGGCTTATCCTGAGCTTACCCTGAAGTCAGAACACAAAAACAGCAACCCATACTCTGGTGGGAGGGAGGCACGGGGTGATTTTATTTTCCTGCCTTGTACCAGGACTGAGGCATCCTCTGAGATGCTCCTGTCAAGTCTGACAGGCAGGAGAGCAGGGAACAGAAACTGCAATTTCCAAAAGATGTGGAGAACAGGCTGTTTACTGCTGGAATCCTTAGCCTGGCCTTGTCACAATCTGTTCAGGGTTATAAAAAGCAGCGTCCAACACGGATAAGGCTGGATTTGAATCCCCAGATGACAGGGGAGATGCTGCAGGAATTCATGCTGGGCTCCTGGCACAGGATCCTGGCAGGATCCAGCCCAGGGCAGGGTGCTTGTGCAGCTGCGCCCTGGGGAAGGAGGGCTTGGAAGGGATTTGTAGGGAAGCTGCTGCTTGCTGCTGTGGGATTTCAGGGATTTGGGGAGAAAACGTGGGGAAACTGCTCCTCAGGGAAGGATTTGTTGGGTTGGAGGGCAGTGCTGGGGCTGGTTTGGGTTCTGGCTTTGTAGAGGACACAAGGAGGGGGTGCTGCTCTCCTGCCCCTCAGGGAACAGCCTGGTGTGTTCCCTGTCCCCAGGCAGTGTGACAATGGCCAAAAGGAACAATGACAGGGAAACTGGTACTCCTTGGAATTGGCTGTGAGCTCTGTGCTGTAACACAGCTCCAGTGAGGGGTCAGTGTCTGCCAGAATGGGATCTCCATGGTCCTGCTCTTGTGGGAATCCTGGAGTGGTTTGGATGGAAAGAGACATTGAGGACCATCCCATCCCATCCCATCCCATCCCATCCCATCCCATCCCATCCCATCCCATCCCACCCCTGCCATGGCAGGGACACTCCCACTGTCCCAGGCTGCTCCCAGCCCTGTCCAGCCTGGCCTTGGGCACTGCCAGGGATCCAGGGGCACCCACAGCTGCTCTGGGCACGTCACAGGGAAGAATTTCCTCTTAATAAACAATCTAAATGTACCTTCCTTCAGCTAAAGCCATTCCCTGTGTCCTGTCCCTCCATGCCTTGTCCCCAGTCCCTCTCCAGCTCTCCTGGAGCCCCTCCAGGCCCTGCCAGGGGCTCTGAGCTCTCCCTGGAGCTTCTCCTCTCCAGATGAACATTCCCAGCTCTCCCAGCCTGGCTCCAGCCCTGCAGCAGCTCCGGGGCCTCTCTGGATCTGTCCAGCAGCTCCAGCTCCTTGTGCTGTTGGGTCTGGGGCTGGCACCTGTGATCTGTGTGACCTTTCCTGGTGCTCCCTTTGGCTGCTCCCTGAGGGCTCCAGGTGTGAATGTAGGCAGAGGAAAGGTGGAGCAGGAACAGCTGTAACAATGGGGATAGCTGGGAACAGAGCCCCACTCCAGGATAAGTGTAAAATCTGGACTTTACCATGTTCCAACAATTTCTTGTAACAACTTAAAGATGAGAAGATTTGCTATTTAAAGTAAACCACAGGTTTCCTTCATCTGCTGGCTGGCTTTTCCCACTGGGATCATGTGAGAAATTGGAATCTAACAGCACCTGGATGAACCTGTCCTTTTACAGGGAAAATCTTTCTTCCTGCAGGTATTCTGGGGTTCAGGAAATTTTCCACTAACACCAACCTGTGCTGTGTCAGTTCTGTCTCCTGCTGCTGCTGTGTTGAATAACAGCAAACTAAAAAACATATCTTAAAAAAAAAAAAAAAAAGCTTAAACTCACAGATGTGCCTTCCTTCCCCCAGGCAAGGCAGAGGAGCCCCAAGCAGCCGAGGCCGTGAGCGGGAACGACATCTCAGCTCCTCCCAACAAGGAGCTGCCCCCCAGCCCTGAGAAGAAGACCAAGGTAGGAGCTGTTCCCTGTTCCCATCTCTGCTCCCAGGGCTTTCATTTCCCAGCTTTTCTGCTTCCTCAGCTGTGCCAGCCACACTTCTGTTTTCTGAGCTGCCCCTGCAGCAAACCCGTCCAGTTCGGAGCTGCCCGTGGCAAACTCTGATCAGAGTGTGCAAACTCCATTTCAGTGAATTCCTGCCTGCTGCAGTGACTGTAGCAGTAGTAAACACGGAGTAAACGTGTAGTAACCCCTGTGCTCAGCCATACTCTGTCAGTTGTTCCCAGCCCATTTCAGAGCCCTGCTCAGCCCCTCTGGCTTTGGAGCTGTGCTCAGGAGCTCCCAGCACACAGCAAGGTCCCCCCCAGTGTCCCCAGCAGGGCTGGGGGGCAGGGGCTCTCTCCCCTGGAGGCCCTGCCCGTGTGACCACGGCAGCTGATCCCAGGGGATTTGGAGCTGCAGTCCCTGCGTGCCCATAATTGGAAAGCCAGAGCCTGTGGATTGCACGTAGCCCTGGATGCCAGGAGCACCCAATTACTAATCCAGCTTTACCAGCCATTCCTTCTGTTGCTTTCCATGCTGCTGAAATAAATCTGTTGGTTTGGAATTGAATGGCAGAACGCCTCCAGCTCCAGAGGCTGCTGCATTTTGGTCTTTGTTGCACTCAGAAAACAGATTATTATTATTATTATTATTATTATTATTATTATTATTATTATTATTATTATTATTATTATTATTATTTTCCTTTAAAATATCACTTTTCTGTTGTTGCAGCTCAGTGTTTTGGTTTACAATGCGCTATTTTTTGTTGTATTTCTTTGGTTTTATCCTGGATTTTGCTTTTTGGCCCAACCCTAAAGCCTGCTGCATCCTCCTCCTCTGCCAAGGCGGCGGCAGCCAAGGCCAAGCCCCCGGGCAGCACCAGCCCCAAGCGGCCCAGCTCGGCCACCCCGGGCACAAACAAAAAGCCCACGAGCCCGAGTGCAGCTCCTGCTCCAGGCAGCACCTCCAAACGCCCCGGCACCAGCAGCACCCGTCCCTCCACCCTCACTCCAAAAGAGACTAAACCAAAGGTAAGAACTGCCTGCCTCTGGGAGCACCAGCCAGCCCTCAGCCACGGGGCAGGGCAGAATTGCTGGGCTAGGTGACATCAGGAGGGGCACTCAGTGTCCCTGGCACTGAACTGTGTCACCACAGAGGAGAATTAAACCTGAGTGTAGTGCTGAGATTGTCCTGACGAGCTGCCATGAGTCAGGGATCCCAGGCTGGGTTGGGTTGGGAGGGACCTTAAAGCCCATCCTATATCCCATCCTATCCCATCCCATCCCACCCCATCCCATCCCATCCCATCCCATCCCATCCCATTATCCCATCCCCAATCCCATCCCATCCCCATTCCCATCTCATCTCATCCCATCCCCATTCCCATCCCATCCCCATTCCCATCCCATCTCATCCCGTCCACAGACCCATCCACAGACCCATCCACAGACCCATCCCATCCCATCCCATCCCATCCCATCCCATCCCATCCCATTATCCCATCCCATTATCCCATCCCATTATCCCATCCCATCCCTGCCATGGCAGGGACACCTCCCACTGTCCCAGAGTGACCCAAGCCCTGTCCAACCTGACCTTGGACATTCCAGGGATCCAGGGAACACCCACAGCTGCTCTGGGAATTCCATCCCAGTTCCTCCCCACCCTCCCAGCCAGGAATTCCTTCTGTGTACAACTCCTAAATCCAGACAAGAACATGGGAAGCCTGACTAGGGACATATGATATGAATATTGAAGAAAAACAAAGCCATGTGAATACTCCTTATTTCCCACCAGTAGTCATGTTATGATGTGTGGTCACTGCAGAACTGCACAGAGAGGATTGATAACACTTAGAAAACTCTGGAGATCTGTAAATCCCCAAAAGAGAGGATTCATGGACAATGTTGCATCTTCCAGATAAGCAGGGAATCCCTGTGTGTCAGAAGTGGGAGGTGTCCCTTGAATGATCCCTATGTTAACTTGTGATCTGAGAGAGCAGGGGAACTCAGGTTTAAAAGGGAACATCAAATCCATTTCAGAAGCTTTCGTTGATGGCTGAACACCACCACACACTGCATTTGAGTGTTTTTTAGAACTAAGTAAAAATAACAGAAGGCAAATGAAAGCCCAGGTGTGAAACTGTACTTTTCTCTGAGCTGGTGACTTTGATTTGGTTCAAGTTTTTGTATCTTTTTGATAAAATAATAATAATTCAATATTTTCATACCTCAGAGATCAGGCAGTTGACAAACAAGTGCCTGACCAGGGACAGCAGGAAAGAGTTTTCCCAGTGAGGGATGAGCTGTGGACGCCTGATTCTCATGTCCCCACTGTTAAAACAAATTCCAGCTTAGGGGGCATTGGTGCTCCTGGAGGATGGGAATCTCTCCCAGGAGCATTGCTGGTGTTCTGCTGGTTCCATTTGATCCAGAAATCAGAACCTGCTCCCCAGCAGGAGAGGCCCCCACACACCAGAGCTGACCAGCCCCGGGTGGGAGCTGCTCCTCCGCAGCGTCCGTGCTCCGTGTCCTGCCCTCCACACCACCGCTCGCTTCTGCACGTCTCAATTAAAATATTTTAATTGCATTATAACCTTTCAGCAGTGCCAGGCTTCATTAAGTGCTGGGGCATTTCAGGGATTCCTGTTCCTTCCAGCCCTCCTGGCTCGGGCTCCGCTCTGACGCCGCTCGCTCCCTTGCAGGTCGCGGATGCGAAGCCCGCGGAGAAGAAAACCTCCCTCTCCAAGCCTCCCTCCTCCACCACCCCCAAAACTCCTTCCAGGAGCTCCTCTGCTGTTCCCCGGACCACGGCGCCGTCCCCGGTGACGGCAGCGGCCGCTGCCAAAACCACGGCGCCCACTCCTCCCAAGAGGCCGACGTGTGAGTGCTGCCCCTTCCCTTGGAAACCCATCCTGCAGCACCTGCAGCCTCCTGCCTGGGCACACCAGGGGCTCTGCGCAGCTCCTGGCACAGGGCACAGCTGGGGGACAGGGACAGGAGCAGAGGGAGCAGCCTCAGGCTGGGCAGGGCAGGCTCGGGTGGATACTGGGAATGTTCCTCCTGGAAAAGGCTCTGCAGCCCTGGCACAGCTGTGGAGGCCCAGGTGGATACTGGGAGTGTTCCTCCTGGAAAAGGCTCTGCAGCCCTGGCACAGCTGTGGAGTCCCCATCTCTGGAAGTGTTCAGAAGCCACTCCATCATTGCCTGGATTCTGACAGTGGCTCAAGTGTTCTTCTCTCCAGGGCTTCCTCTTCCAAATTGCCTTCAGGGCCAGCCTCCATCAGCTGTGTTTAATCCAGGGTTAATGCAATTACTGGACACACTCGATTTAAGAGTGGGCATTCCATTCCTTCTATATTTTGCCATAGGAACAGAATAAACACTAAATAAAAGTTCAAAAAAGCAAATCTTCAGAAGAGGACTTGAAACACCTGAACTGGTGTGGGAAATCCAAAAGGGTTGAGCAGAAGTGGAAGATTTTTAGTAGAGCAGGAGGAATTTGGAGCTGAAATCACATCAGCTTCATCCAAAAACTGTGTCCCACTCGTGCTGCTGCTAAAGAGGGAACTTTGCATGAGTTCCACAGGAAACCTGAGCAGTGTTTTAGCTAAGCTAACACTGTTCTCACTCCTCTTGATGGAACTTGAGAGATTTAACATTAGATAAGATTATAGTCCAAGTCTTCTCAAGTCTTTTCAAATGACTGGCCTCAGTGGCAAAATTTGTCAATAAAAGTGTAAAATGACACAGTTTGGTTTGAATCCCAAAGCATGGGTTCCTATCCCAGCTTTCCCAAAAAAATTGACATGTTTTAGCTGTGCTGGGATGGATTTGGCCTGATGGACATCCCAGACTTATGTTCTGGGGGAAAATCTAATTAATCAAGTGTAGAGAAGGTGTTGCACGTTCCAAGAGCCACATATCCTGTCTGATAAACTCATTTTGTGAGTAAAACTCATTTTGTGTGGTCTTGGAGGCAAATGGGAGCCTGGGAATGCAGGATCTGTTCTAATGAGTTGGGCTCATTCCTGCTGCCCCACAAACAAAGCAGTGTTTGCTGCTGAAAGGAGATGGAGGCAGCGATGCAGAGCTGCAGGGAGCTGTTCCAAGAGGCAGGAGGTGCAGGGCAAGGGGCTGTGGCACCAGGAACGTGGTGGGACCCTGCCAGGCCACAGGCAGGGCCCTGGGGTGAGGGAGGCTGAGGTCAGCTGGAGGGACTCCATGGGGAGGCTGAGAAATCTGGATCTGGAAATGCACAGGGACGGCAGGAATGGGAAAAGCAGGGGTCCTGTGCTGGGTGAGGTGGAAGCAGGGGTGGGGCAGAGGGTGGAAGGTGACCTAGACCCTCAAGGCAACCACGAGCCCAATGCTGAGAGTTGAGTTTGGTTTGGTGTAGTTCGGTTGGGTTTGGTTTGGTGTAGTTGGGTTGGGTTGAGTTGGGTTTGGTTGGGTTGGGTTGATTTGGTTGAGTTTGGTTTAATTGGGTTTGGTTCAGTTGGATTTGGTTTCATTGGGTTTGGTTTAGTTTGTTTTTATTTGATTGGTTGTTGGTTGGTTGGTTGGTTGGTTGGTTGGTTGGTTGGGTTGGGTTTTGGTTGCTTGGGTTGGGTTTGGTGTGGTTTGGTTGGGTTGGGTTTGGTTTGGTTTGAGTGAGATGTGGGTGGGAACACCTGGAGCTCTTGGGCTCACAGCTCTGGGGTCACAGCTGCCATCAATTTCAGTCATTGTCTCACAAAATCTGTGTGTAAAGGCCAGGTTTGGCATTACATAGTTCCACTTTTTCAGGTATTTTCAGGTCAGTCGTTTTCTCTGCTAAAGGAGAGCCAAGGGTTATGTGGGGCTTGATGTTTTGATTTTTAATTTTATTTCTTCATTAGTTTTTGCCCCCTCCCTGTGGAAATGACTTTAATGTTTGTACAAGACCACGCTCAGCCCTTCAGATCAGGCACAGATCAAAGTCTGTCACACAGACCCTTGTCCCAGGGGCTCTCTCTGGGTTTTCAGCACCTCGTTCACACAGATAGAAGTGTTCAGCATTGGCTCCCCACCGACACCAGCAGACAGAACATCTCTGTATATTAATGTAACATAATATTCCTCTGCCTTTTACACAAACCTAAGGCTGTTCTGTCTGTGCAGTTTCCCCAATTAAAGTTGTGGTCTCAAGGAATGAAATTAGGTTGGTTTGCCAGCCCCTTGTTTGAAGTGTTTGCTATTAATTATGTATCCATCCTTTAGGCCTTATTAAATTATCCAAATTATCACCTCATTAGCTGGAATCTTATCTGGGGTGTTTAATTGAATGCTTTTAGCAAAGTCAGGGTGGAATGATCCAGACTAACTTGGCCTGTAGTTATCTGCCTCTTCCCCTTGGTCTTTTTGGTATTGATATTCCATAAAGGACCCTGACAGCTGCTGGAGTGTATCTAAAAAATCTGAGACTTAATGGAAATTAGATATTAAAAAATGAGGGTTTTCCTAATTTCTAACTTGGGTCTTTTCCATTTATTATTTCTTTTCAATGTTGCCTTCCTTTGGCTGTTTAAATGAAGCAGAATTTACCCAAACATGCTCATCACTGATAGTAAAACCCCTCCAATTTCATTATCAAAGACTTCCTTAAAATAAAGTCCCATTTCTATTGTTCAGTCCATAGTTTTTGCCTTGATTAATTTGGTGTTTGGCTTTCTCCTGCTTGGGGAAGTGTGGCTGCATCCCTGGTTTAGAGTGTCCTCTGTGCAGTGTAATCAGGTCATGATCGTTGGGCTTTGCCCAAAGGCAGCTCAGTTTGGGGATTGATTTTTGGGTTTATACAATTAAAATAGCAGCCAAAATATGTGCAATAACTCCTGTGCAAGAAAATTGGCACGGGGTAGGACTGGTCTGACAATGAGAGCAAGGTTGGGCAAGGACAAATGTGGGGCTGCTTTTGTTCCTTTTTAAAGAAAGGAAATGTTTTGGGGTAGGGTTTTTTGCTTGGTTGTTTTTTTTGTTTAAGAAATGAAGATGGGGCAGGATTAAAATGCTCCCAGTGAGTGCTGTCAGATTCAGGAAGGTAATGTGAGGAGAAAGAAAATGCAGCCCATCCCCAGGTGTGTGGTGTGACCGAGTGAGGATCCTTTGACAAGGATTGGTGCTCTGGCTGCCAAACACGAGGGTTTCTGGTGGCAGCAGGAGCTGCCCAGGCTGCAGGTGCTCTCATCCACAGAACAGTGAATCCTGGGCTGGTTCCAGGCTGGAATGTGCTGGGGTCTCCCCTGACTGCTATGTTTGTGTTGGCAGCCATCAAGACGGACGCGAAGCCGGCAGATGCCAAGAAACCTCCTGCCAAGTCTCCCTCAGGTAACCTCACCTCCCTCCTCACCTGGGCTCTGGGAAATGCAGCTGGGAAAACTCTGCAAGGCCATGGAGCCCCTCTCCCCAGCACTGACCATGTCCCCAGTGCCACATCCACGTGGGTGCCACATCCCTCCAGCGATGGGGAACCACTGGTGCCCTGGGCAGCTGTGCCAGGGCTGAAGAGCCCTTTCCAGGAAGGAATATTCCCAATATCCACCTGAACCTCCCCTGGCACAGCCTGAGGCTGTTTCCTCAGTCTGAATCTAATCCCCTTTGTCTGGGGCTGGGGTCATTATGGGGTCCCTGTACATCTCTGGGAATGGGGGTGTCCCAGACTGGGCTGGATGGGACATGGAGCACCTGGGACAGTGAAGGTGTCCCTGCCACGGCAGGGCTGGGGTGACCTGATCTTTGGGTCCCAGCCCATACTGGGCTATGTGACTGAGGCCGTTCTGTGTGACTGAGGCAGTTCTGTGTGTCTGAGGCAGTTCTGTGTGACTGAGGCAGTTCTGAGGCAGTTCTGACTGAGGCAGTTCTGACTGAGGCAGTTCTGTGTGACTGAGGCAGTTCTGACTGAGGCAGTTCTGTGTGACTGAGGCAGTTCTGACTGAGGCAGTTCTGACTGAGGCAGTTCTGAGGCAGTTCTGACTGAGGCAGTTCTGACTGAGGCAGTTCTGTGTGACTGAGGCAGTTCTGACTGAGGCAGTTCTGTGTGACTGAGGCAGTTCTGACTGAGGCAGTTCTGACTGAGGCAGTTCTGTGTGACTGAGGCAGTTCTGTGTGACTGAGGCAGTTCTGACTGAGGCAGTTCTGTGTGTCTCAAGCAGTTCTGACTGAGGCAGTTCTGTGTGTCTCAGGCAGTTCTGTGTGACTGAGGCAGTTCTGACTGAGGCAGTTCTGTATGTCTCAGGCAGTTCTGTGTGTCCAATGCAGTTCTGTACCTGACCCTGCTCTCCCCTTCCCTCCCCGCGATCCCACAGGCGATTCCAGCCGCCCCAAGAGTGCCCCGGGCAGCACCACCAAGAGCAGCGCCACCACTCCTTCCACCGCGGCCTCCAGCGTGGCCGGCACGGCCCCCAGCCGGCCCAAGCCCAAAGCCGCCGCCCCCAAAGCCGCCACGGCCTCCACGGTGTCCGCGGACGCCAAGAGAGCCGCGGGCAAGGCCGCAGCGGGCAGCAAAGGCAGCGCCGGGCCCGCGGCCCGAGCCCCGCGCCCCGCCAGCGCCGCCGGGCCCGACCTGCGCCACGTCCGCTCCAAGGTGGGCTCCACCGACAACATCAAACACCAGCCCGGCGGGGGAAAGGTGAGCCCTGCCCTCCCTGCCCGCCCTGCCTGCTCCGGGCTCTGTGCCGGCTCTGCGGGATGGTGGCTGTGTCCTCACTGCTCTCTCGGCTCCTCGCTGGGTCCTGCTTGGGCAGAGCGCGGGAGCCACCCCAGAGCCAGCCCTGCTCCACAGCAGAACCCAGAGCTCCACTGCTGCTGCTCTCCTGCCCCGAGCCTGGCACAGAAACACCCTCAGTCCTGTCCATAGTCCTGCCCTTTGCCCTTTGGTGGAGGAACTGCCTGCTGAATGGTACGGAAGGTGGAGTAGTGCACTAGGATGAGGGAAACCTGGATTGCACAGCACCTTTCCCATGCCCAGCTCCTCAGGCCCAAAGCTGACATGGAATGAGTCTTTTGGGACCCCCCCCATGGTGGGCATGAGGAGAGGGCAGTGCTGGAAAACCATGACCAGAGAAAAAACTTGGGGCTCTCACTGCCTCCTAAAGCCCTTAGGGGGCACTTCCACTATCAGCATGTCCCATGGAAAGGACAAAGGTGGGATCCACCTGCTGAACAAATGGCCATGCAGAACCACAGAGCCCTGCTTAGCTGTTGTGTAAGGCCAGCCTTGGCCTGGCCACGTGTGTCAGCAGCAGCCAGAGGGCTCTGCCTCCCCCCCAGTGGGACACAGATCTTTCCATTCTCTTTGCTGCAGCTCTGTGGTGCTGAATAACCCGGCCCAGAACTTTAATCTGCTGCCAAGGGAGCACGTTCCATGCTGGGAGAGCTTTAATCTGCTCTCAGGCACATTAAAGTCAAGGGCACTCCTGGCTGGGTGCTGTGTGTCCCAGACAGCATCAATGCAGCATGGATTTATCCTCAGAGGCAGCAGCTCCTGGCTGGGCAGTAGCACAGCACAGCCCTCGTTCTGTCAGCTCAGGGGACTTGCATTTGCATTTAATTGCACTGCCCTTCATTTTCTAAATATTTTCATAGAGTTATTAAATCCTAACAATTGCCTTGTTAAGCAAATTGTCCTTTTTGTAGTCCTGTCCACACTGAGCTGTTTTTAAGAATTATTGTAGTGTTGGGGTTTTTTTGTTCACTGGTCTGTAGGTTAGTGAAATACAAGATTTATGCTGAGCATCCCCCAAAAAATGCAGGTCCTGCTGCACTTCCCTGCATCTAAACTAGCAAAAACAATAGATATCCTCAGGTAGATGCTGAGTTTTTATGAAACCTGTAAATTTTCCTTTGATTTTCTGCTCAGCTGGACTCACAGGCAGGGTGCACCTGCCTTTTGGTAGATAAAAACTAAAGGAGCTGCTGAGCTCCAAGGCTGAGTGCAGTGAGGCTGGGTGGGAATCTGAGCTGGGAGCTCAGGGTGTGTGTCCAGCAGAGCCCCAGACCAGCCCTGGGTGTCCTCACCTCCACACCTGCACCACGTCCTCCACAAGAAGGAGCTGCTCCTGCTCTGCTCTGGGGCTCCCCAGGGATTTGGTTGGATTTTTTTTGGCAGGATCATTGTCCTGGGGTTGCCTGGATCCTGAGGAAGGGCACCAGGAGCTTTTTGAGAAGGGAATCCTTGCTCTGTGCCCTGGGCTGGGCACTGCTGTGCCCTTGGGATGATCCTTGGCCTGGCAGTCGGAGCAGGCAGGGAGTGCTCCTGGGTCTCTGTGCAGCAGGTCTCTCGTGTTCCCGTGCTCCTGCCCGAGTTGTGCCTTTGCTGGTGAAATCATCCCTTTGTCTCCATCCAGGGGAAGGTAGAGAAAAGGCCAGAGTCAGCCGGCGCCGCGCCCAGCTCTGAGCCCAGCGCGGGCTCTAAGGTGGCTCCTAAAGTGGCAGCAAAAGAGGGGGTCCCCAAACAGCCCAATGGGAAAGTGAGTTGCTTTCACACTTTTCTCTGGGGGAGATGAAGGAAAACGTTTCCATTTTGAGTGACTGTCCCTCCTCTCCAGCTGTCCTGCTCTCTCCTGTCAGTGGCACTGTCCTTGCACAGACACCTCCCCTTCTCTCCCCTGCACCCTGAGATGTTCCCAGGGAAGCTCCCCCAGGAAGGGACCCTCTACACTGCTGCTGGAGAGGTTTGCAGAGCAGAGTCCTCCTGTTTCACTGCCAGGTTAATACAGGCTTAACTTGGAGTCAGAGGGCTTCCCTTAAACCAGTTCTCCACACACAGAACCAATTTGTAACGAGGCAGAGGGGTTGAGTTCACAGCTGCTCCTTTTAGGAGTGCACAATATGTAGGAATTCACGTCTTCCCTGCAATATTCCTAGCCCAGTTGTACCAAAACTCTGTAACTCCAAGCCTTAGCCATCACCACTGGATGGGTTACTCCAAAGTCCAGGTGGATGGCATGAGGTGGGAGTGCCACAGATTAATTCCAGTATTACCAGGCAGGAATGGTCAGGAATGAGCAGGGTTTGTACCTGTAGGGAGTCAGTGAAGCCGCCCACACTCCATGGCACAGGTATGTTCCCAGAGCTGCTGTTCCTGTTCCCAGCCTTTGAGGCCTGGCTGAGGAGCTCTGGGAGCCTGCCCAGCTGAGAGTGTTGGGTGATCCCTGCTGTGCTCCAAGCTTGTCACCTTGTGGGAGCCAGGATCCAGCTGGGCCTGCTTGTGCTGTGGTGAATAACTCAGCTCCAGACTAAACCTGTGTTGTAACTAACCTCTGTAAACACTGGTGTCTAACCCAGCTACTGCTGTGAGCAGAGCTCACCCAAACCTCTCCTCTTGCCTTAAAAATCACACACTCGCTGAGGCTGGAGAAGCCCTGTGAGATCATGGAGTCCAGCCATGCCCAGCACTGCCAAACCACCTCCAACCACGTTCTCACACCTTCATCTGAGTCACTGTGAAGGAGAAGCAATTTCATTAACCTGAGACTCATCTGAGGCCATTCAGCTGAAGGTGTGACCACCTTCAGTAGCAGAATGCTCCTCAGAGCCAGCTGTACTGCCCAGGGCTGTGGAGGGACATTGTCCAGGGCTGGAGCCAGCCCAGCTGTGGGCATGGAGCAGCTCACAGCGTGCTGGGAGTGCTGGCTCCCCGGGCTGCCTCTCCCTGCTCTGGCCAGATGTCCCTGGAAACCTCCCAGGAGCCTCCTGGGCCATGGACAGTCCCATCCCACCCCTCTGGGCTGGCTGGACCTGCTCCAGGGGGTTTTCCATACCTTGGGCAGTTCCATCCTGTCCCTCTGGGCTGGCTCTCCCTGCCCCAGGGGGGTTTCCATGCCTTGGGCAGTCCCTTCCCACCCCTCTGGGCTGGCTCTCCCTGCCCCAGGGGGGTTTCCATGCCTTGGGCAGTCCCTTCCCACCCCTCTGGGCTGTCTCCCTGCTCCAGGGGGTTTCCAGGCCCTGGGGAGCCCCAGCCCACCCCACCCCAGGGCTCTGCAGGGTCCCTGGGCACTCCCAGCCTGGCACTAACACTGTCTGTGCAGCCTCCTGTCCTTCACTGTCTCTCACTCTCTCCTTGGTGCCTTCCCCAGCTCTGGGCCCAGCTCCTCAGGGTCCCTGGTGCCCAGGAGCCCGGGTGCCCTGCAGAGTGCCATCTCTAACCAGTCCTCTTCCCTTGTGTTGTCTCCGTTCTGTGACGTTCCAGGTCCAGATAGTCTCCAAAAAAGCGAACTACAGCCATGTTCAGTCCAAGTGTGGTTCCAAGGACAATATTAAGCATGTCCCTGGAGGTGGGAATGTAAGTATGGGTCTGGGCAAGCTGTGTGTCTGCTAACTGCTTCTCTGTGCTGTGCTGGGGGTGCCAGCCCCAGGAGTGCTGTGCTGCAGGCAGGAGCCGTGGCAGAGCTCCTGGGCACAGCCTGGAGGATTCCTGCCCTGCTCTGGGGCTGCCAGGGTGAGCTGTGGGGTTTGTTCCAGTGTTCAGCTGCACCTGGGCTGGTCCTGCTCTGTGGAATGGTCCTGCTCCCTGGGCTGGTCCTGTACCCTGGGCTGGTCCTGCTCCCTGGGCTGGTCCTGCTCCCTGGGCTGGTCCTGCTCTGTGGAATGGTCCTGTACCCTGGGCTGGTCCTGCTCTGTGGAATGGTCCTGTACCCTGGGCTGGTCCTGTACCCTGGGCTGGTCCTGCTCTGTGGAATGGTCCTGTTCCCTGGGCTGGTCCTGTACCCTGGGCTGGTCCTGCTCTATGGGCTGGTCCTGCTCCCTGGGCTGGTCCTGCTCCCTGGGCTGGTCCTGCTCTGTGGAATGGTCCTGTACCCTGGGCTGGTCCTGCTCCCGGGGCTGGCTGTGACCCACACAGGGGTGGGGATGTGCCTGAGCCTGGGTCTGAGCTCACCCCTGACCTGCCTGGAGCCTCCATCCCCAGAGCAGATCCATCATGGCCTGGCAGTGCCTGTAACTCTCCCCTGGCTCCCAGGGCCAGCTGGAGCCACACTCATTCACTCCTTGTTTCATAAAAGGTTCTTTGGAGCAGGCAAAGACTCTGGGACTTAACCTTTGAGCTGAGATTAATTTCTAAATTTAAAGGCTGCCGGTATCTCTGGCAGCAGGGCTGAGCTTATTAAAATAGAAAGTTAATCTGGTGGTGTCTGCAGCTTGGTTTGGGGTGTGGGGTGCTCCAGGTGTCTGCCAGGTAAGCCAGGTTCTCTGTCCAGCCCCTGGCAGGCTGGGCGAGCACGAGCAGGGGGCTCAGTCCCTGGGGTGGATCTGTGCTGCTCTGACAAACCTGGGCTGCTTTGGCACAGGGCTGGTTCAGCAATGCAAACTTTGGATGGTTTCAAAGGCACTGAAGGACCTGAGCCTAACAAAGTTTGTTCTGAGATGTTTAAATATCCTGGGTTCCCAAGCAGGGATGTCCATCTACCACATCTGCTGACGTGCCCAGTGACACAAACCCTGCTCAGGACCTGCCTGTGGAGCCAGCTGGGGCCACTCCTCCTGGGAAACCCATGTCCAGCTGCCTGAACCTCTCCATGACTGATTTTTCCACAGATCTTTGCAAGTGGCAGCCAAATGTGGGTTCCTGACACCTGCTTCCCTCCAGGCTGGCTGCCAGGGTGGCCAGAGATGCTGAAGTCACACCTGTGCCACTGAACCCAGGCTGCCTTCCCACATCCCTGCTCTGGGGATTTGGGATTTGTGGCTCTCTGCTGTTTCCATGATTTACACTGTGTTTCTGGGAGTGTTTCCCATGGAAATGGTCCCACAGGATGCCTGGGAATGCTGGCCTGGAGCCCTGGTGTCCATGGGGAGCCCTCAGGGCTTTGGGGCCCTGATTCTGTTCCTGCTGCCTGTTCCCCTGGTGCTGTCCCCAGCCTGTCCCAGAAGGGCCTTTGGCCCCCCTGTGCCAGCTCTGGAGCAGCTGCTGGCATTTCCCTGGCCGTGCTCTCCAAGGAGCTGTATTTCATAAACCACCTCAGTGCTGCTACTTCAGCTTTTGCTGAGCCTTTCAGGAGCCTCACAGGTGCCTTCCCTGCTCTTCCAGGCTGCAGAAATGGGGCTGGCATGTGGGGATCCTGCCTTGCCTGGTGAACTGTGTCACTGAAGTGTCCTTCTGCTCATGAGTCACCATCCTGTCCTTCCCTCTGCACTGCCAGCCATCCCCAGCCCTAGGCACAGCTCTGTCCCTGCTTTCCTCTCCTCTCCTCCTCTCCCACACCCTCCTTTCACCACTGCACTTTTGCTCCTTGCTCAGCTCCCCAAGCAGCTCTTTATTCTGCATTTTCTGAACCAAAAGCTCATTCCCAGGCTCCAAATGCTCCCAGAGCAGCTCCAGGAGAGCATTCCCAGCCCTCCAGCACAGGTGGTGTGGATGTTTTTATTTTTATTTATTCATTTTTGTATCTTCCCCCTCCCTTTGGAGCACTGTGATGTTAGTGACCTCTTCCAAGATGCTTCCTTGCTCAGGTAGTTGTGGTGATCACTTGTGATAGAATTCCCAGTGTTGGATTCCCAGCTGGGTCTGTCTGGAAGGTCTGTTCTGGTCTGGGCCTTCAGTCAGAGCTTTCAGGATCCTGTGGACAAGTGCTGTGGTTTAGAAACAATTCCTGGTGGAGCTTTAGGAGGTGATGGCCAGGGCTGGTTTGTGTTGGGAAGGACTCACAGATGATTGAGTGCCACCCCTGCCATGGCAGGGGCACCTTCCCTGTCCCAGGGTGCTGCCAGCCCTGTCCAGCCTGGCAGGGACACTCCAGGGGTGGACACTGCTGTCCCACCCCACCCCAGTGGCCCCAGGCTGCCCACCCTGCCCTCTGCCCATGGAGATCATTCCTGTCCATGCCCACATTCCCCAGGAGCTGTGCCCAAGAGCAGCAGCTGCAGTTGCTGCTCACCAGAAACACAAACACAGTTCAGTTCCTGGGGAAAACATTGGATTTTTTTTTTTTTTTTTAGTATTTCCCTCTCTCAGAACCACTGAGGTTGGAAAAGATCCCCAACACCATGGAGTCCAACCTCTGAGCAAGTTTTCTGTTCCAAGACAGCAGAACAGAGTGGATTTCACAAAGTGCAGGCAGTGCCTGTGGGTGAAGGAGGTTTGGGAAGGGAGTTTGGAGTGTCCCTGTGCTCCCCTGGCCTTTGGCTTGTCCTGCTTGGCTGCTCTGGGATGTGGTCAGGGACACAAAATCAGACAAGAGCTGGGGCTCACTCCCCACCTGAGCCAAACCCCCAAAGTTTATTTCTGGCACCAGAGTCTGTGCTTGGCTCTCTGAGTGCAATCCCAGCTCCTGCTGAAGTGCTACCAACAGACCCTTCCCTGAGGGTGGGACAGTTTGTGTCTCAGGTCAGGAACACAGCTGGTAACAAACAGCAGATTTCCAGGGGCATTCTGTGAAATGAATTTCAGCTCAGCTCAGTTCTGAGCAAGCAAGGACTGATGATTAAAGCTGTAGTAGCTTTACTCCTGAGAAAAGCAAATCAGGGTGTGTGAGTGACCTTTGGAGGGTGTCCCTGAGCTGGGGATGTGGGACCTGGCAGGAGCTGGGCTGGGCTGTCCTGCTCCCCCTGCAGCATCCTGGGGCTCCTCCCTGGGCACAGAGCAGCAGGATCCCTGATTCCCTTGGAGGAGTTCTGGCAGACCCTCCTGAGAGCTCCAGTAAACTCCCAGAGCAGCTGGTGGTCAGGGAATTCTACTCATATTGGAAAGGAAATCCTTGGCTTTGCTCTGTGACCTGACCTGGAGCAGGAGTTCTGAGCCTGCAGCTCCCAGCTGGTGGCTGCTCTCAGCCCTGGCCTTGTCCTGGAGAGGGGTGGATTGCTGGAGCAGGGCATTCCAGCAGGGCACCAGATCCCTCTGAGAATCCCAGGCTGCTTGGAGTGGAGGGACCTAAATCCCACCCAGTGCCACCCCTGCCATGGCAGGGACACCTGCCCCTGTCCCAGGGTGCTCCAAGCCCTGTCCAGCCTGGCCTGGGCACTGCCAGGGATCCAGGGGCAGCCACAGCTGCTCTGGGAATTCCATCCCAGCCAGGAATTCCCAATTCCCAATCTCCCATCCATCCCTGCCCTCTGGCACTGGGAGCCATTCCCTGTGTCCTGTCCCTCCATCCTTGTCCCCAGTCCCTCTCCAGCTCTCCTGGAGCCCCTCAGGCCCTGCCAGGGGCTCTGAGCCCTCCCTGCAGCTTCTCCCCAGGCTGTGTGTGGTGGTGCAGAACAGAGCAGAGCTGGTGGCACAGCCCTGGCCTGCAGCAGGGCTCCCTGAGGTGGCCCCAGGCCATGGCTGTGTCCCAGGCTGGGCAGGAGCCCTGTGGGGACCCTGGCAGCAGATTTAGCTTTTATTGTCCTGTCCCAGGGCTGCTGTGTCCCATGGCCGTGCCCGAGCCCAGCCCTGGGATGGTTCTGTCCCTCTGTCCTGCTGTCTGTCCCAGCTCTGTCTCACTTTGGCTCTGGGTGACCCCAGGGCTGCAGTGGCACAGGAATTGCAGGCGGGATTCTGGCAATCTGCAGGAGGAGGGGTGAGAGCAGGGACACAGGCTCACAGAGCACAGCCTCTGGCCTGCAGGGCTTTCTCTGTGCTCAGCTGCTGCTTTTTGTCTCCCCAGGTGCAGATCCAGAACAAGAAAGTCGACCTCTCCAAAGTGTCCTCCAAGTGTGGATCTAAAGCAAATATCAAGCATAAGCCAGGTAGGAATTTTGCCATTTCCTCATTTGCCTGTAAGTTTTGTCCCTTAAACACAGCCCTGGATTGGGACTGCAATAGTTTTAGGGGCTTGTTGCTTTCAGGGCGTGTCCCCAGTGCTTGTGGAAATTTCTAGAAATGCTTCTTCCACAGTTCCTGGTGGCTTGATGAGCAGAGAGGGGGATTAGGAGATGTGGGATGTCCTCTTGCCTGTGAAGATAATGTACAGCTTTGGCTCATTTCTGCCTTTCCTGCTCATTTGAGAAGGAACACAGGGATGCTTCCACAGCCATTCCAGGAAGCTCCATCCATGCTCACAGAGGCTTTGGGGCACTCAGAACATCCCAGGATGGTCATGGGACATGGCAGGATAAAGGAAATTCCCTGCAGTCCTTCAGAGCACATAGCAGGCTCCTTTTAGCCTTGAGCCCACAGCAGCTCCTGCCTCACATGGAACCCTTCTGGGCCCTGGGTGGATTTTCTAGGATGGGTGTGGGAATTACCTGCTCCCTGCTGAGAACACAGCCTGAATTCCTGGGAGTCTCAATTGTGTCCCCAGGCTGGGCACAGCCCAAGGTGCTGGGGCTGGAGGCCCCTGGCTTGGCCTGAGGGATGGTCAGCTCAGTGTCCTTGGGCTGATGGTCAGCTCAGTGTCCTTGGGCTGATGGTCAGTTCAGTGTCCTTGGGCTGATGGTCAGTTGTGTCCTTGGGCTGATGGTCAGTTGTGTCCTTGGGCTGATGGTCAGTTCAGTGTCCTGGAGCTGATGGTCAGTTGCATCCTGGAGCTGATGGTCAGCTCAGTGCCCTTGGTTGCCCCTGGTCCCTGGGCACATTCTCCAGCCGGGAGCGCTGCTGCTGGCACGAGGGCCAGGGTTCAGTGCCCAGGCAGGGAAGGAGCCCCTCAGGCTGGGAAGGAGCCCCTCAGGAGGGAAGGAGCCCCTCAGGTTGGGAAGGAGCCCCTCAGGCTGGGTGGGGGCCCCTCAGGCTGGGTGGGAGCCCCTCAGGCTGGGAAGGAGACCCTCAGGATGGGAAGGAGCCCCTCAGGCTGGGAAGGAGCCCCTCAGGCTGGGAAGGAGACCCTCAGGCTGGGAAGGAGACCCTCAGGATGGGAAGGAGCCCCTCAGGAGGGAAGGAGCCCCTCAGGCTGGGAAGGAGACCCTCAGGATGGGAAGGAGCCCCTCAGGCTGGGTGGGGGCCCCTCAGGAGGGAAGGAGCCCCTCAGGCTGGGAAGGAGCCCCTCAGGCTGGGAAGGAGACCCTCAGGATGGGAAGGAGCCCCTCAGGCTGCTCTTTGTCCCCCTGGGAGTGCCCTGCAGGCTGCCCAGGCTGCCAGGTCAGAGCAGGGCACTCCCTGGCAGGAGCCCTGGCTCCAGGGGCTCCCGGCCCTGGGAACGTGGTGCCACGGGCACGACCTCTGCCAGCTCAGTGCTGGGCAGTGACAATCCAGTAACGAGCTGAGGGTGACAATCAGTGCCTTGTCCAGGCCTGATGGGAGCACTGCCACCCTGCCAGGGCTTCAGCTGTGGCACCAAAGCCCTTGCTTTGCACCATGGTTGGCCGTGCCAGGCTTCCAGGGCAGAGCTGAGGCTTTAATGATGTCGCTGGGAGGCAGAGCTGTGCTCAGCAAGACTTGAGCTGGGCTTTGGAGAAGCTGCTGGATGGGCACTGCAGCCAGGGAAAGGTGGCCCTGTCCTTGCAGGAGGGGTGGAATCATCCTCAGGATCCAGGATTCCAATCTGTGGGATTGTGCACTGATTTGTCAGTAAAGGAGGCAGCACTGTGGTCAGAGGGATGGAGCATTCCCCTGGGAGGAAAGGCTGAGAGAGCTGGGAGTGCTCAGCCTGAGAAGGGAAGGTTTTGGGGTGACCTCACCGTGGCCTTCCAGGACCTGAAGGGAGCCAAGAAAGATGGGGAGAGATGACTTCCAAAGGCCTGGAGTGCCAGGACAAGGGGAATGGCTCCCACTGCCAGAGGGCAGGGCTGGATGGGATACTGGGAATTAGGAATTGTTCCCTGGCAGGGTGGGCAGGCCCTGGCACAGGTGCCCAGAGCAGCTGGGGCTGCCCCTGGATCCCTGGCAGTGCCCAGGGCCAGGCTGGACACTGGGGCTGGGAGCAGCCTGGGACAGTGGGAGGTGTCCCTGCCATGGCAGGGGTGGCACTGGAGGATCCTTAAGGTCCCTTCCAACCCAGCCCATTCTGGATTCTGTGGTTAATGGGAATCTATCTAATTTATCTATTCTATCTTAATCTGTCTGTATCTATATCTATATCTATATATATCTATCTATAGGAGTCTATCTATATCTAATTCTGCAATCTATTCCATTCTGGAAAAACCTTGCTAAATTCTCAGCTCTGTTTGTGACCTCCACATTCCCTGCAGTGTTCCTGCAGATGGGGTGTGCCAGGGGAGCTGCCCAGGCAGGCAGGGCTGCCCAGGGATGCCAGGGCTGGAGCAGCAGGGGAGGAGGGCAGGGACACAGAGGAGCAGGAGGTGCCCTGGCACTGCTGAGAGCACAGGTGGCTGAGCTGGAGGGGCCTGGGCAGGGACAGGGATGGGACACAGCCTTGGAATGGCAGCAGTGAGGGACGGTGGGGGTGACATTTCACACCTCTGCTGGAGGAGGCAGCCTCAGGAGCAGATCAGAGAGTTCTCTCTATCCTGTCTGTCTGGATGTGCAGCATTCCCCAGGGCCCTGTTTGCTGGCACGGCTGGAAATCACCAGCTTTGGTCTTGCAGAAGTTTTCCTGAGGCAGGGACTGTGGAACTTGTCCTGTCCCTCCTCCGAGGGGTCCCCAGGGGCTCCTGGGTGGGACTGGGTGGGACCTTCCCCAAACTCAGCCCTGCTCCCTGTCCCTGCAGGCGGAGGAGACGTCAAAATCGAGAACCAGAAGCTGAACTTCAAGGAGAAGGCCCAGGCCAAGGTGGGATCTCTGGACAACGTGGGACACTCACCGGCCGGAGGGGCCGTCAAGGTGAGGGCAGGGACCTGGCACAGCCAGGGAATGGCTCTGAGCCAGTTCTTGTCCTTCTGCTGCTGCTGTGCAGCTCCTCCTCCACAGCCTGGTACAGCCTCCTCGCTCCTGGGGCCTGTGCTGTGCACCCCTGGGTGAGGATGGAGCCCAGGACAAGGATGGCTGGAAAGGAGAGAGCTGGACCCAGCTCGGGGTGCCTGACCCTGCTGGGCATTCCCAAGGGCTGGCACTGCCCATCTCCATCCTTCCTCTTGGAACCTGAGAGCAGGGATCTCTGCTGGCTGGGGGCCCAGCAGAGGGGCTGGCAGGGCCATGCCCAGCAGAGGGGCAGCCAGGGGCCGTGCCCAGCAGAGGGGCTGGCAGGGCCATGCCCAGCAGAGGGGCAGCCAGGAGCCGTGCCCAGCAGAGGGGCTGGCAGGGCCACGCCCAGCAGAGGGGCAGCCAGGGGCCGTGCCCAGCAGAGGGGCTGGCAGGGCCACGCCCAGCAGAGGGGCAGCCAGGGGCCGTGCCCAGCAGAGGGGCTGGCAGGGGCCATGCCCAGCAGAGGGGCAGCCAGGGGCCGTGCCCAGCAGAGGGGCTGGCAGGGCCATGCCCAGCAGAGGGGCAGCCAGGGGCCGTGCCCAGCAGAGGGGCTGGCAGGGCCATGCCCAGCAGAGGGGCTGGCAGTTTCATCCCCAGTGAAAGCACCTGAGATCCACATGCTCTGTGCTGGAGAGAGCACCTGGCAGTCTTGGGAGCATTTACAGAGCCATGGAATGCCCTGAGCTGGAAGGGATCTGTCCAGCCCATCCTTCAGCCCTGTTTTGTTTGTGTGGGGATGAGAACAGAGCACAGCTCTTGGGCTGATTCATCCCTTCTCCCACAGGAGCACAAACTGTCCCCAGCCTCGGCTCTGCATGTTCCAGGTCTGGCTGCAGCAATGGGACATCTGTGCCCAGGGAGGGGACATTCCCTCCCCGAGGGATGTGTGGGCCTGGCACAACCCCAGGGAGCAGGAATTGTGCTCAGGGAGTCACTGGAAGGGACTTGTGACACTCCTGCCATGGGAGGGTCACCTCCCACTGCCCCAGGCTGCTGCAAACCCCAGTGTCAGCCTGGCCTTGGGCACTGCCAGGGATCCAGCTGGACCTGGGCACCTGTGCCAGGGCCTGCCCACCCTGCCAGGGAACAATTCCTGCCCAATACCCCATCCATCCCTGCTGTCCTTCAGCCTAAGGCCATCCCCCGTGTCCTGTCACCCCAGGCCCTCGGGAAAAGTCCCTCTCCAAACAGGTCTGAGAGGATGCCGTTTTGCTGTTTCTAAATAAGTTCTGGAAGCAGAGAAAACCCCTCGGGGGTAGCCTCAGAGTGCCAGCAGGGCAGGCAGACCCAGGACAAACCCCTCCAGGCACTGGCATCCCCTGGGTGCCCCAGCCCTGGCTTGTGTGAGGCTCTGTGTGTGCAGGAAGGGCTCAGAGCTGGGCTGAGCTGCTCTGTTGAATTCTGGGGGCACTGAAAGCAGCAGTGCCAGTGCTGGGGCAGCAGGATTCCCCGGGGGATGGAGCTCAGGCATTCCTGGCAAAGCAAGGGCAGAGGGCATGGCCACTGCTCAGGTTCTCCCGGCTCCAGCCCTGTCTGGAAACTCCATCCTGGCAAATCGTGGCTCAGGGAAGGCTGGAAGGAGCTGGAGAAGCCTTGGCAGGGATCTGGAACTTTCTGTAACAGAATTCCAGTGAATTGGAGCTCCTGGTGTGTGCACCGGTGTGTGCTGGGGAGTTGAGTGGTGCTTCCACCCAAGTTCCAGATTCTCACCTGCTCAGATTCAGTCTGACTGTGACTGTGGGCTGTTTCCCCTCCCTGGGTGTCGGTGCTGGCAGTGCTGGCAGTGCTGCTGCTGTCCCAAGGCCTTGCCAAGGGTTTCTGTCACCCCTGGGATGCCCAGGGCAGCAGAGTCCCCTCCAAGGGCAGGAGGGCTCAGCTCTGCTCCAGGTCCAGGGACAGCTGCTGAGCCCAGTGGGATGAGCAGCTCTGCTGTGGGACCAGAGCAGGAGGGGATTCTGGATTCTCCCTGAGCTCTCAGTCCTGGCCCATGGCTCAGCATGGAGGGGAAAGGGGCTCCTTGTGTGAGCCTGGCCCTGCTGGTTTGGGACCCACCAGGAGCTGGGAACACAGAATGCTGGAGTGGTTTGGGCTGGAAGGGACCCTGAGGATCATCCAGGGACACCTGCCACTGTCCCAGGGTGCCCCAAGCCCTGTCCAGCCTGGCCTGGGCACTGCCAGGGATCCAGGGGCAGCCACAGCTGCTGTGGGTGTCCCCAGCTCATGATCCAGTGTCACAGCAGTGGCCCCACAGCCAGCCCTCGGCCCCAGAACACGGGGGTTTGTCCCTGGCATTCCCTGTGCCAGCTGTGAGTGTGGCAGCTCAGCTCCGTGACCCGAGGAGCTCCAGGGCCCGGGGTCCGTCAGACCCCGCAGGGCCGGGCAGGATTTGCTTTCCCAGGAGCCGAGATTGCCGCTGCCATCCCCTCCCGTCCCCGCACCCTTCCCTCGCCGTGGTGCTGACCCGTGGCCGCGCTGTCATTGCAGGAGGGCGGCGCGGAGCCGGCGCAGCTCCCGGCGACCAACGGAACGGGGCCGGAGCCGGGCGCGCTGCCCGCGGCCCCCGCGCTGCGGGAGAACGGCGTGGGGCCGGCCCTGGCCGCCCTCGGCACCGCCGAACAAAGGGAAATGCAGAGCCTCGACACTCACATCCAAGAAACAAGTAAGTGCCGGGGCCCCGCCCGGGGCCGGGGGAGGGAGCCCGGCAGCCCCGGGCGCGGCGGCGTCGCTGCCACCGCAGCCCCCGACCGCTGCCAGCGACGTCTGCGGGGTTGTCGTGCCTTGCTTTTAATTCAGAAAATTGCCTTTTATCTTCCAGGCATCTAATGATGACATTATGGTATCGTCTTCCATTCCCCTCCTGTCCCTTGTCTCCTCCTCTCCCCGTGTCCCCTTGTCCCCTGCCCTTGTGTCGCTGCAGATTGAGTCTCACAAGCTGACGTTCCGTGCGAAGGCCAAGGCTCGAACAGACCACGGAGCGGAAATCGTCGTCTCCAAACCCCCCACCCTTTCCAGCAGCACCTGCCCCCGGCGTAGCACCTCCGCCAGCGACAGCCTGGGCTCCGTCGCCTCCCGTCACCGCCGCCGGCCGCGCCCTCCCAGCAAGGCTTGTGACCCCCCGCGCCCCGGGGACCCCAGCTTGGCCCTCTTAACCCGGCTCTGCCTTTGGGTGGGAAGGGGCCGATGCTCCTCGGGCCCGCCCGGGCTGGGGTCCCTCGGCGGCCGGGCAGGGCTCCCCTCCCTCCTTCTCTCCCTGTCCTGCCCTCCCGCCGGCCCGGGACTCCCGGGGGTTGCTGCGCCTCGGGGCGGCCCGAGCTGCTCCGGCCGTGCCAGGGCAGGGCAGAGCCGAGCCCTGGCTTCGGGGCCAGGCCGAGTTAACAGGGATAAGCTGTGATCTTTCTTTCTGTCTCTTTTTTTAACCCCTTCCCTCCTCGCCGCTTCAGTTTCTGCCGCCTGTGGGATGCTGATAAATCCCCTCCACACTCGTTAGGCTGTTTTAACTGTTGACTTGAACCTTTTATTCTTTGTGACGAAGTGTTGATGATTTATCGTGTTCGAACCCGTGCTAAGTTTCCTTTTCTCTTTCCTTCTTTTCCGACCCGTAGGAGAGTAGGGACATTTAACCGCTGCTGCCGTGCTGGCTTCTTACTGACATATCCAGCCGTTGTAACTTCTTTGTTGTTGTTTGGGGTTTTTTCTTTTTAATATTTTAAAACGATGGAGCGAGTTCATGGGATTAAGCCATGTCCGGAAAGAAAGGCACAGGAATGTGTAAAGGGCGAACTTGCTGTGAGAGCTCAGGTGGAGCCTGTGTTGACCTCGAGATGTGTAATTGATGCTCGAGATGTGTTAATTGAGGCTCGCGAGCCCTCCGCGGGTGCCTTCTGCCGAGGTGGTTTATGGTTTATTTATTAGCGGCACGGCCGAGCCCTGGGATGGGTCCCGTTGTCCCGGGCCGAGGCCGGAGGGAGCAGGAGGCGGCCGTGGCGGGGCGGGAGGGCGCGGGCCGGGGTTGCGAGGCTGCAGCAGGTCAGGTCCGTGGGGGTGTGGGCAGCGCGGGGTGTGCGGTTTTGGGGTGGTGGAGGGGGACCCGAGCGAGCCGGGATGAGCAGGGAGCTCATCCCGGGGGCAGCAGGGCAGGGTCGGTGCCAGGCAGGTGCAGCTCTGACTAGGAAGGAGATCTAACCACTCTTGGAGCTCCTCGTTTCAAATGACACTAAAGAAACGAAATGTAAATAAATTAAAACAAAAGAAAAGTGTTCTTGGGTGGTCAAACTAATTTAAAGAAACGAAAAAAAAAAAGGCAAGCAGAATAACAAAACACTGGGATCAAAGAGAACTGAACCAGGTGTGTGCTAAGGGGGGCTGCTCCAGGAGGGGACAGAGGGAAGCCTGCAGCTTCTCGTGCTTGTGGGAGTATTTCTTTGGGAAGCCAACAACGACACGATAACCCGGAATCTGTATTTACACACAAAGATTCTTATTGCACTTGTATTTTTTATATTAAAGTTTGCATGGTTTCTAATAAAATGGCATTAAAATGTACTAGTTTGCATCAAAGTCGTCTGGTAGTTTCATAAGTGCTTTTTCATCTGAATACAAATTTAAACGATGCAGATTTGCACCTGAAAGGGGCGGTTATATATACCCAGAGACCTCCCAGTGCTTCCCTTCGTCTTCCTCCTCCTTCTCCTCCTCCTTTTCCTCCTCCTCCTCCTCCCCACCTCCCCACTCCCCTCCGCATCCCTGTGACCCCAGCGGGGCAGGCGGCCGCGCCGTCGCTCCGTGCCCTCCCTGTGTGTCCCCGTGTCCCCGGCGTTCCCGGAGGAGGAGCTGGAGCCGGCCCCGCTCCCCGGAGCCCTGCTCGATCCCCGTGTGCCGGTATATATCACTGCCCTCCCGTGACGCTTCCTTCTTTCTTTACTGCTAAATTCTACACACCAGCTTCAGCTTGGCAGCCTTGCCTTTGCTTTGGTCGATTTTTTTTTTCCAACACTTGAATTGAGGGAGAATTAGGAGAGGAGAGGAGCAGGGTGAGCCCCTCGGCAGGACGGTGAGCCTGGAGCCTCTGTTCCCAGCCTGTGACCAGCCGGGGTGGCCTCGGCAGGGCTGGAGCCGAGCTCCAGGCTCACCGGCCGGGAGGGGCGCTGGGAGCAGCGTTTGTGAGCTGGCGGCAGCCGGAGATGTGCGGGGCAACCAAAGAGGAGGTGCAGGCTGAGATGTCTTGTTCCTCTTGCTGCTCTTCCTGGGGCACCCCAGGGATGGTGGCCTGGGATGCCCCGGGATGAGATTCCCTGGGATGCCCCAGGATGACATTCCCGGGGTCCCTCAGGATGGTATTCCCAGGGTGCCCAGGTGAGGCCCCGGGCAAAGGGAAGCAGCCGGTCCCGGTTCGGGGACTGCAGGAGGAAAGCAAGTGGCAACATTGCACTTTATCTTCTGAGATTGCAAAAAGCAAACAGCCCTGCCCCGCTGCAGAGGGACAGTGAGTCACCTCCCTGCACTGCTTTTCTCCGATTCCCGATGATTCCCCGAGCGCCGGGCGGCCCTGGCCGGGCGCGGTGGCTGCGTGCGGTGCCCAGGCTGTCCCTGCCCAAACCCCGGCCCAGCTCACCCCCGGCCCGTGCTTCTGTGCCACTTCTCTAACACTTGTTGTGCCTGTGTTTAGCTGATGAACTAAATCCAGATACACTAGTTTGCCGTGGTGTTTCTAGGACAGCTTCAGTTTTAATACGGATTTCTTTTTTAACTTTGAGGAAGCGGCTGTACATATTGCTAGGCTGGGAAGGAGCCGTGTGTGGTGGGAATGACTTTAGTTTCCTGTCTGGAGAGGTGGGATGAGCTGGGTAGTGCTGAGACCTTAACGCTGCTGGGGAAGGGGCTGCGGGCGCCGGTGGCTCCATCGAGGGCTGCAGGCAGCGAATCCGGGGGGAAACAGGAGCTGAGCTCTGAATGAGATGCAAGTTGAATGTACACGTTCCTGTCCCGAGCTGGCGCCGGGGGTCCTGCCTTTGGCCGCACTGGGGGCACTGTGGGCTGGGCAGGGGCTGAGCGGGGCCAGGTTGGTGGCTGGCTCCGGGCAGGATGCTCGGCAAAGGCCTTTGCAGAGCTCAGGGCGAGGAGCGGCGCTCTGGAGGGGCTGAGCTGCCGCAGGGCTGGGGGAAGCGGCGGGGCCGGGTGCGAGCTCCACCCCGGCGGGGCCGCGCTTCCTCCGGGCGGCCGGAGCCTTCCCCGGCCGGCAGCAGCCGGAGCCCGACGCCTCTCGGCATATCAGTGGCATCCACAGTTCTTTGGGCTTTTTGTACTGTTAAACAGCAACATTCGAGTAACCGAGTTGGTGGGCTCGAGGCCGCGGCCGCCCCAGCGTGGCTCCCGCTCGGCTCCCGGCCGCAAACTGAATGTAGTTTTCTACGCTGCCCCTCGCGCTGTCCCCGCGTAGTGTGGTGTGTGAGAGGGGCCCCGGGCCTCACGTGTTCGTGTCTAGGCAGAATTCCTACTTTTCTTGGAGCTTGGTGTCGGTGGCGTCCTTGGGGTGACGGGGCCTCCCCTGAGGGCAGGGCCGAGTCCCCGCGGAGCCGAGGCCTCGCTGAGGCCGAGCGGCCGCGCTGGGGCTCAGCAGCCTCGAAGCTTGGAGAAATGTCCCCGAGGCCGAGCGGCCTCCAGGCCGAGGGGAAATGTCCCTCAAGGCTGAGTCGCCTCCAGGCTGAGGGGAAATATCCCCCAAGGCCGAGTGACCTCCAGGCTGAGGGGAAATATCCCCCAAGGGGCTGAGCGGCCTCCAGGCTGAGGGGTAATGTCCCCAAGGCCTCGTGGCCCGCGGAGCCGGCGGGTGGGGCAGAGGAGGCTCCGGGCGGCAGCAGCAGCAGCAGCAGCATGGAAAGGGCTCTGAGGGGCTCCGGCTCTCCCTCCTCCCTCCCCGCCTGAGCCCCAGCCTGGCAGCGCTCACCTTCCGCCCTCCTCGCACGGGTCCCGCCGGCCGAGATCACACACGAGGCCGCAGCGCCCCTCGCCGTCCCCGCCCGGCCGCCCGCAGCCCCCGCTCTCCCTCACGCAGAGCACCAAGGAGCGAGCGCAGTGACCGCGGGCTGGGGCGTGCGGCCGGGCACGAGGGCTCGGGGCAGCGCCCCGGAGGGCGATCCCGGCCCTCGGCTCCCTCGGGAAGCCACTCAACCTCTCTGCCTCAGTTTCCCCATCTGCAAAGGTGGGGGGGATTCAATTTTACCTCACCGGGCTGTTGTGAGGCGCGAGCAGCGCGTGACGTGTTCTCTAAATGTGACGTGTTATTATTATTTTGTGTCATAGGATTATTGGATTATTCTGCAGGGCGTGCCCGAGGAGGGGGGACTCCGCGGTCCCTGCACCGTGGTGGGGAGGCGGGGGCTGTGAGGGGAGATCAGTGCTCGGTGTGAGGCAGCAGCTCAGGGGGGAGCCCAGCGGTTGCTTCTGCCTTTGTGTCTCCCCACCCCGGGGGCTGTACGAGCGTCGTCTCCTTAGCAACATTTCCTGACTTGATGTTGTGATTCTTACTATTGTAAAGGGTTGAAATAAAGCTTCTAGATGTTCCTTCTCAGGCTGCTGTGGATCTGTGGGGCGGGAGGGCTGGGCGGGGGGCACCGGCACAGCCTGGGGCTCCCTGATGTGGGGATGTCAAAGGAAGGGGCTGAAGGAACTTGGGTGTTTGATTTCAGCCACAGGAGAACTCCCATCCCTGGCTTTGCTCCGCAAGCCTGGGCTCAGAGGGGACAGGGCTTTGGGCGACATGGGCCCTGTGGGAGCCTCAGTGCCCACGGCACAGCTGGCACAGCCAGAGGTACCAGGAGGTGCCCCCGGCCACTCACACAGATAAAGGTTTCCCATCCTGGCTTGGACGTGACCTGAGACCCTAAACAGGATTGTGACCCAAATTGCAGGTCCCCGTGCCTGGAGCAGCTGCTCCTGTGCCCTCTTTGAGCACTGCTGTGGAAACAGCCTCAGCCCCATTGACCCTCAGCTGCCCCAGCCACGGGAGCACTGGGACAGCCTGGGCTGGCCTCCTCACACTCGGGAGCACTGGGACAGCCTGGCTTGGCCTCCTCACGCGTGGACAGCTCTAGGACAGCCTGGGTTGGCCTCCTCACGCGTGGGCACCTCTGGCACACGCTGGGCTGGTTTCTCCAGGCACCAGCAGCACCAGGACGTGTCCCCCCAGCCGCCCTCCCTCAGTGCCAGCCCCCTATCCCCTCAGTGTGGCTGGGGTTGGCATGGGGGCACAGCATGGCCCTGCAGCCCCTCACTGCCCCAGGGCAGCTCTGCACCTCTCCCAGCAGAGAGGCAGCTGTTGCTGCTCTTCCCTACCCAGGGAAAAGCACAAAATTCCAACCTTTGCAGGGGAAAAAAAAAGGAAAAAAAGGAAAAAAAGAATGAAGAGGACAGAGGCAGTTCCTACTCTATCCCTTTTTATTGTCTTTATCTATGTTGTAAAAAGATCCAGTATCACATAACAGCCACGGAAGTATCCCAATATCACACTAGTTCGGAACCATTTAGACAATAGCTTAGTCTTTTTTTTTTTTTGTATTTTTTTTCTTTTTTTTTTAAACCTGCTGGAAGGGAAAACCATACTGCCCATTATACAGGCCAAAAGAAACAAACACTGGTCAAATAATAGTGACAACCTCAAGCAAGTGAAATGAAGATGAGCAGTTTGGAGTGACCCCAGGCTGCAGGACTCCAAGGGCCCCCCTCGGCCGGGGGCAGCGGGGCCTGGGAAGGGCCCCCCGGGCCTTGTGCTGGCAC
Organism: Ammospiza nelsoni; assembly: GCF_027579445.1. NCBI lineage: Eukaryota > Metazoa > Chordata > Aves > Passeriformes > Passerellidae > Ammospiza > Ammospiza nelsoni. Next base: position 829,055 of record NC_080633.1, on the reverse strand, counting down.
AGCCACGGTGCCCTAAAGCCCATGAGCAGGAACGTAAATGGTAGAACTGGGAGAACCAAAGGGTGGCCCCGGGGCAGGAGCCCCTGTGCCATGGAAACGGCCTCGCTCCCATTCCCGGCTGCAGGTACAAAGAGCGTAAGAAATGGGAATAAAAAGAAAGGAGCCCGGGCCTGGGGGCACAGCCCTGGGCCCGAGGGCTCCCATTACAAACCCCGACCCTCACAACAGCCCTGTGAGGTAGGTCACTGTCTTCTTCGGACAGAGAATCCAAGGCAAAGCTGGGATTAAACTCCAGATTCCTCAGTGAGTGCTGTGCCTGTCGCAATCCTCCTTCCACAGAAATATGGTCCCTGTTCATAGAAAACAAATGGTTTTGTGCCTCTGCTCCTGGCTTCCCGCAGGAGCGGCGCTCACAGGCAGCCTGGCAGCTACAATCACGTCCTGTGTTGCACAAGGGACAGGGATCCGGCCTCCTCCACGTGGGGAGAACAGGAATTTAAAAAAAAATCATAGGAACAACGCAAGAGGACGAGAAGTACAGGCAGGTTGGGAAGGACGAGTCACATCTCACACTCAGACGCCACGACTGTGCCGGGGCTGGCAGGGCCCCTCGGATCCCGCGTGGAATTCCTCTCCATCCGGCGCTTTCGGGGCTTCCTCCATGCGGAGAGCGGAGAGACAACAATGAGCGATCCCCTCCCTGCCGGAGCTGCTGCATCCACCATCCTGGCACAGCCGGGACATCCGTGCTCCTCTTGGGCCCGGAGCAGCTCTGGCCCCGTGGGGAGGGGGCAGAGGAGGGCCCGCAGCAGCCGTGGCCTTGCTCCCAGTCAGGGACGGGCGGAGGAGGCGGGTGGGCGTCCACGAGCCGGGGTCCGTCGGCACTCCCAGTCCATTCCCGGCGGGACTGCGCTGCTCTTCCCACACGGTGACCATGCACGGAGCCGACAGCAGGAGATTCAGACAACATTAATCTTCTAGGATGGAGAGAGATGACTTCACAAGGGATAAATAGAACTTTATTTAAATAAACATTTGTGAACATCTTTATACAAATTACAAGTCCCCACACGAGGCTGCAGCTCTGCCTACGAGCCGAAGCTGCCGGGAGGGCCCTTGAGCAGATCCACCAGGATGTCGAGCAGTTGGCTGTGCTGGTGGTGCAGGTCCCCGGGGATCGCGGCCATCTCGTAGCACAGGCACGTCTCCACCATCTTGGAGAGGGACACGCGGAAGTCGCGCAGCAGGCGGATGGTGTAGGAGTCCCCCTCCAGCACCAGCAGGTCGCTGTCCGTCAGGGACACCGTCGCTCGCCAGCCGTCATCTTGGGGGGAGGAGAGCGTGTGAGGGGAAAACGGGGCTGCTGGGGCTCCTCTGCTGCCCCCGAGGCAGCTCCTCCCCACACTCCTTCGAGCCGGTCTGGGCTGACAGCTCCACAAAAGCCAGGCAGCTCTGAGCACACACTGGGATCCTCCTGCTTTCCCACAGGAGGTGACTGATGGCATAGCCCTACTGTGCTCATGGGCTAGAGACCGACTACAGCACTGCCAAAACCCCACAGGCTGAACAGACACATCCCCAGGGACAAGTGGGATCCTGCCAGCTCAGCTCCTTCCCCCAGGATGATCAGGCTCAGCCTGCCAAGGCTGGCTTTGTCTCCCTGCAGAGCAGCAGCTGGGAACAGCTCATAAACCATCGCCTCTATGGCCCTGCCACCAATGCATGACCAGCCCGAGAGCGTTGGGAAGCAGGAACTGGGCCCAGGGAGCAGCTGCAGCAGGCTGGGCACCCGAGCACTCACCTCGCACGTGGATGTCAGTGTCAGTCATGAGCAGCACGGCCAGCGGGTGCACCTGCGACGAGTCGCGCACGAAGACGCCGCCGTTGGACTTGACGGCCATGAAGTAGGTGAGCCAGCGGCTGTAGAGCTTGGACGCCTCCCTGCAGGAGCAGCTCTGTCAGCCTGGCCAGGCCCTGGCACAGCCGCTGCCCCGCGGGACCCCTCCCCATCACCCACCTGTTGATGGTGGACTTGTGCAGCAGCACGGTGCCGGCCTTGGTCCGGTACGCGTAACTGTTGGGCTTGAACTTCCCCTGGCGTGTCACCTTGCCTTGTCTCACCTGCCACGGGAGGGGACTGTCACACACCTGCGCCAGCCCTGAGAGCCACAGCCCCCCTCTGACAGGGGGAGGGGGATGATGTCCCTGCACTCCCAGGATCTCCAGGGGTTAGTGGAATGTTCTTGGGGTGACCACACCTGGCAGTCACCCAGTGCCACCACAGACAACACAAGGAGGAAGATGCCACCTCAGGCAGCAAACAGGAGAAAAATGCCACTTCAATGGCTCCCAAACCCAGCGATGAGAACCTAAACATGGACCTAACGCAAGCTGGGGCGGCCACTCCTTGTGAATGGGGATCAGGGACAGCACTGGAGCACAGGCCGGAGCCCAGAGCAGGATGCCTGGCTTGGACACTCACTCCCAAGAGAGCAGAAGCTTCTCTGGCACCTCAGCACTTCAGTGCCACCTGCTGTGACAGCCATCCCCAGAGAGCAATGGCAGTGCAGTACCTGGATGAGGTTGGGGTAGAGCCCAGCCATGAGGACACCCTTGACCAGTTCCTCCTCCTCACTGTACTGGTTGCACACGGACGAGGGCATGGTACAGTCAGACGGGGATGACACCAGGAAGGCTTCATAGAGGTTCTCAGAGAACTGCTTGACAAGGCCTGGAGGGAGGAGACAGCCCCAGCGATGAGATTCACCCTCTCCTTTCCCCCACGGAATGAGTCACCCGAGCAGGGCAGCACCAGCCCGGGCTGGGACAGGAGCCCTGTCCTGGGCCAAAGCCAGCCCCCGCCTGGTCCCACAGTCACCAGCCCAGAACAGCCCATTTGTGCCCCGTGTCCCTCCCTGCACAGCACCCGCCCGGGCCAGGGAGGGGCAGGGTGGCTCAGAACTCACCGTTGATGAAGCGCAGGCTGGGCCCGTACAGGTAGTAGTCCTGCAGGTAGTTGTCCCTGGCGCGGCTGTCCCTGCGCCGCAGCACCTCCTCCCAGCCCGCCACCGCCCGCACGAAGGCCAGGTGGTCGCTGCCGCTCTCCCGGCTCAGCACGGCCTTGGCCTGGGACAGGGACACGGCTGAGCCACGGGCAGCCCCCGCGCCAGCCGCGCCCCCGTGCCGGGGGGCCGCTCCTCACCTTGTCCACCTCGGCGCGGTTCTGCAGGCTGCTGCTGAAGGGGTCCCGCGTCAGGCACGACACGATGACCAGCAGCGGGTGCAGGCAGCGGTAGATGGAGGCCAGCACGATGGCCTTGGCCAGCCGAGGGTCCGTGGAGATCTGCGCCAGGCGCTTGCCCAGGGTGGTCAGCGCTTCCCGCTGGTCCAGCACTCCTGCCGGAGAGACACCCACGTGGCACATCCATCAGCTCAGCCAAAACTGGGGATGGGGAACTGCCAGGGCTGGGAAGACTTGGGGTGACCTCCAGAAGAGGCACAGGGGCCTGCAGTAAGCACCCAGAACCCCCGAGGTCTCACTGAGCTCAGGACATAGAAACAGCCACAGGACAATCCACGAGGCCCAGCTCTGAACTCCAGATCACCACTTCCCTTCCTTCTCTCCCCCAGCCCTGAACTCGAGATCACCACTTCCTTTCCTTCTGTCACCCACCTCTGAACTCCACATCACCACTTCCTTCTGTAGCCTCCGCTTTATTTTTTAAACCTTGGAAAGTTATCCCCAATTTCTAAGCAAAGTAGTGTGGGAAATAAAACAGCACAGGGTATGTGGTTTGGGAAAGTCACTGTCAACTGCTATTCCCATCCAGGACAATCCTGCCCAGTCTGCCCCACAGCAGCCAAGTCCTATTCCCATGCCGAGACAGCAAACATTTTTCCAGGACACAGAATTAACTCACCAATCTCCTGCAGCAAGATCACAGCTTCATCCACAGCTTTGATGTCAGGGCTGTCCAGAGCCTTGGAGAGAAATTCAACTGCCTGCAACATAGCAGGGGAAGGGAAGAGGGGAAAAGTGAGCCAGTTTCCCATACAGCTGTGAGAGCCCTCAGGAACCCAGACTGCAGCACAATTCCCTCTTTGTCTGCCTCCAGGGATATGAGTCAGCCCTCTCCATTCCTTCAAGCTTCCAGACACATTCTGTGATCTCAGGGAGATTTCCTGCTCTGAACTTCCCTGGACAGCACCATGTTGAGCAAAGCACAAACTCAAGCCATCAGCACTCTGGGTTCTGCCCACTCCTGCCCCTGGGGCTCCACAAACCCTCTCAGTGCCCGCAGCCAGGGCCTGCTCACCGTTTTCTCTGGCATGTGGATCTTGGCCTGCACCACCAGGTTCTCCAGGGGCGTGCGCAGGATCTCGGGCACCTGGTACGTGGGCATCTTGTCCAGGCGGCTGCGCGGGAACAGGTGGTAGGCAAAGCCCGACTGGCAGCGCCCGGCGCGCCCGCGCCGCTGCACCACGTTGGACTTGGACACCCACACGGTCTCCAGGCAGGACACCTGTGGGGACAGCAGAGGGTGAGCCCTCCCACAGCTCACCTGCTCACAGCACGGAACCCCAGCCTGCTCTGGGCTGGAAGGGACCTTAAAGCCCATCCTGTTGTGCCCTGCCATGGCAGGGACACCTCCCACTGTCCCGGGCTGCTCCAAGCCCTGTCCAGCCTGGCCTTGGGCACTGCCAGGGATCCAGGGGCAGCCACAGCTGCTCTGGAAAATCCATCCCAGCCCCTCCCCACCCTCACAGCCAAGGATTCCTTCCCAGTATCGCATCTAACCCTGCCCTCTGGCAGTGGAAGCCATTCCCTCTTGTCCTGTCACTCCAGGCCCATACCCAAAGTCCCTCCCTTTTCCATCTTTCCACCCAGCCAAGAGAACTCAGACTCTCACAACTGATGAATGGTCCCAAAGGGCCAGGGAAGCCTTTCCCACTCTCCTGCCTCATGCAGTGCTGATCTCTGTCCAGCAGCAGCTTGGCTGCATGGATGGGACTCAGATGCCACCTGCTGGACACTTGTCCCTGTCCCATCCCGGGGCTCCCCATCCCATCCCAGCCCTGCCTCGGGGTCTGCATTCTGAACTGGGATAAAACTGGGCAAACACCAAAGGGCTGGGTTTAAACCAGAACTGCTCCAAGGTGTGAACAGCCCTGGGAGATGATGTTCTACAACAGGGGCAGAGGGATGGTGCCACAATTCCTTTTCCCAACAGCAACAGCAGCACAGTTGCCTTCACTTTGTTGCTAAGGTGTACAAACAAGAGCCTTTCCCAGGCTCAGGGCCCAGCACTGCCAGGAACAGGCCAGGGGGCAGCAGATCCCCCTCAGAAAGGTGAGGAACAGGGACTGGGCCAGGAGAACTGCAAACAAGAGCAGGGTCTAACAGGTCAGGGCTGCCCTGAGAGGGCCAGCAAGAGGTTTTTGATGAAATCATAGAAAAAAGTTGAAAGCAAAACAGAGAACCTACGGTGCTCTATAGTAAAAGAGTTGAGAAGGAGGTAGGATTTGCCTTAAATTTGTTGGAAAAAAACTCAGAATTTGATGGGGAGCCTGGCCCAGAGCTTGAACACAGCAAATGCTGACGAGGAGTCATTCTCCATAAACAACACAACGCCTGTGCCCCAGGGGCCGAATGGGAAGCAGCTCCATCATGCCATTACTGGCACTCAGATCCTGCTCTGAGCACAGCCCTGTGCTGCAGAGTGTGTGTCCCAGGGGGGCAGGGGCAGCACGGCAGCAGTACCTTGGTCTTGAGGTCGTAGCGCTCCTCCTTGTGCGTGCCGCTGTCCACCACGTGCACGATGTCGTTGATGGTGATGGAGGTCTCCGCGATGTTGGTGGCCAGGACGATCTTCCTGACACCTGGTGGAGGCCTCTGGAAGATGTTCTGCTGGTCCATCATGGGGATGTTGGAGTGCACTGGGAAACCAAACCACAGTCACACCCGCCCAGCTGAGCCTCTCCTTGTACTGTCACCTCTCTCAGAAATGGGGACACCAGCTGCCAGCGGGCACAGCCAGCAGCTTCCTGCCAGCCAGACCCCAGGAAAAACTTCCCACAAGTCATTTGGGAAGGCCTCACTTCCGTAGCTTCAACCTGTGCTCAGCAGCAGCAGGAGCTCTGCTCACCTCCTGTCCCAGAGCCTGGTGGCACCCCAGGAATATCCCTGGCAGAAATCCCACTCCCTCCCACAGTCCAGTTCTGCAGCTGCCCCTCCTCAAAGTCCCTTGGGGCAGGGATTCTCACTGCCCATGGGCCCATTCTGTCAGAAGGGGTTCTCGTGGAGGGCCCATGGCTGTCCTGTATCCTTGCCACAGCTCAGCACCACACAGGAATTCCTGGCAGAGCACAGCAGGGCAGAGGACAGCAGGCACCTTCCACCAAACTACACCTGCACTCATTAACAGCCCAGCTGCTCCAAGCTCTGCTCCTGCCGGGCCTGGTTTGACACTGAATAGGCAGAGCTGCCCAAAACAACCCAAAAAAATACCAAAACCCTTAAGAGCTTTGCGGAGCAAAGCTAGCTTTTGTTGTAAATTTCCTCCTGGGGCAAGGAATGTTAAATTCACTGATCAAAGCTCAGCTCCAGAGTCCACCTGCATCCCACAGAACAGGTCCTGAGATCTTTCCTGGGCAGGCTCAGCAGGCAGCTACAGCAGTGCAGAACTGAGCTGCTTTCCCCTTGCCTAATTCCAAATTGCTGGAGGCAAATGGGAAGCCACTCTCTTTGATCATACGCAGGAGTTACTCAGCCTCTGCTAGGAGGAGTTACTCACACTTACCACACACCATCACACAGCTGGGACATCAAAGCTCACCGGCTCTGCAGCAGAGCAAAACTGCAGGGGCACATGAAGCCAAGTGGCCCAGACTGTCCCGAACCCTGGGAAGAAGGGGCTGGCCCTGCCCTCTCACCTGGCAAGACGAGGTAGCGGCTGTTCTGCGAGCCCAGCATCTCCAGCAGCCGCTGCTGCACCCCTTTGATCTCCTGCCAGCCAGGGAGGAAGCACAGGATCCCACCTGCAACACACAGCAGCTAAGAACTCACAGCCTCTAAATCCAAGTGCTCTTCCCCAGCTGGAGACACACATTCCTGGGGCAGAAAGCTACCAGGCTACCTCGAGTCTGACAGTGAATACCCACGAGCTTTGAAACACTTAAATCTCTTCAAGTCACCTGAGAGTCCTGCCTTGTTCCCAAACACATCATGTCCAGGCAAGGGTATTTGACAGGGATGGGGCTCCAACAGAAAAGGTAATTATGCAGCACAAGGTTCCCAGTGCTAGAGCACAGCTTGGAACAGCTGCCCAGGACACTGAGGAGTCCAACCCTGTGCAGCTACATTTCTCTTTACAGAGAAAAGCAAAGCACAACTTCTTAAGGACATTTTCTAGGAAGCACAGCGAGGAACTTCAGAGAAAGAGAGAAAACAATTCTCATCTCATTTACTGCACCTGTGTTGTGCCAAAGTAGAATGCAATATAGAGATTGTTTACCCAAAGTGATAGTGTTTTGTTTCCTTGGCCTATCAGGGCCAAGTGCGTATCCAGACTGTTGGTCAAGAGACAGTCACAAAATTCTAGCCAGTAGAGTTAAACACTTACACAGATTCACTGTAATATAGTATAAAATAATATAATATAATATAATAAAGTAATTAATTAATATAACAGAGTAATTAATTAACCTTCTGATATCAATAAAGTCCTCCTCGTCATTACTCCATTTGTCGGGGTTGCCCTGATTTCCTATAATCCTGTCTTAGCTAAAGGCTCACATTGTGGTGTCTCTGCAAAGGCTCTGGAGGGGCTCCCTTTCCTTCCCCCCAGCAGAGGAAGAGCTCAGGGCGAGGCAGGACCCACCTGGCTCTCCGTGGGCATCGATCTGCAGCACGAGGTCGGTGATCAGGTCAAGGTCCAGGACACACTCATCATCAGATTGCTGGGAAGGACAGGACAGGGGCTCAGGGGGCGTCAGCACAGCACAGGGGCACTCACAGCACCCTCTGCAGGCAGCAAGGCCTCGTTTGGACAGCCTGCCCAGGACCTGGAGCCAGGAGCCTGCTCTGGGCTCCATCTGCAGCCTGCTCTGGTCACAAGGGTTGCCAGTGTCCCGGCTGTGCAGAGAGAATGCACAGTCCCTTCCCAATGTCCAGATCTGTGCACCTCTGCTGAACAGCACTCACAAGCAACAGAACTGCCACGAGACTTTTGTGGACAAAACTGCCACATGCACCTGGGAGTTCAAATGCATCAGGCTCTGAGCAGGAGCTTCTGTAGCTCTCAGGAATTTGGAACAGACTATTAAAGCTCAGATAAAATCCCTGCCACAACAGAAACAGGAAGAATGCCCTGGGGGCAATGGGATACCCCAAGCAAGTTTGCTGATGATCCAGGACTGGGAGAGGTGGCTGATACTCCAGACACTTGCTCAGCCACAGGGAGGGATCTCTCCAGGCTGGAAAAATGAGCTGACAAACTCCAGACCAGCTGGTTGGACCAGAAAACGTCTGGAGACCCAGACGCTGGCCAACCTCTGACTGTGTGACGCCATGACCCATCACTGGTGTAGGATTACCCAGAGCACTGCACACGTCTGGAGGGCATTTTCCAGAGGGCCAGAGCAGCTGCAAAAAGCAGCAGTCAGGGATTCAGTCATGCAGGACGGTGAGCACTGAGGTAACAGTGCTGGAAGCCACAACCATCCCAGTCCTGGGCCAAGCTTGCCTAGGGTGTGCAAACATTCAACTCTGTGGCTATGTACACACAGCAATGAGCTCTCAGCCTACTCAAACATCAAACTTCCCATTAAAGGGAGACAAAAGCAACTTGACCCCAATGCAAAGTCATCTTTATGCATAATTTAATCAAAATACTCTGGGGTTCTACTAAGCTGACTTCACCTCAGGAGGACTGGCATGGAGTTAAAGCTAAGCAAATGTCCAACAGCCACAGGGAAGCAGGAGCAGTCCCAGGCCCGGAGTGTCCCCCCGCTGACAGGCCAGAAGCCGGTGTCCCATCCATGGGGACAGCCCCCCTCGCTGCACACCCACCTTGATCTCGTAGTGCCGGTGCCGGTGCCGGCCCAGCTTGGCCAGGATCTCCTCCAGGTAGTATTCCTTCACCGGGTACATGAAGCCCGGCACCTTGACCACGGGACAGTCCCCAAAGTAGTGCGAGAAGCGCTGGTTGTCGCCCGTGGCGCTCATGAGCACCAGGCGCAGGTCGGGGTTCAGCTTCTGGATGCCTTTGAGCAGGATGAGCAGGAAATCCGTGTTCACGTCCCGCTCGTGCACCTCGTCCACCACCACGTGGCTGACGCCCTCCAGGCTGGGGTTGCCCTGCAGCTTCCTGAGCAGGATGCCCACGGTGCAGAAGAGCAGGGCCCCTCCCCGGGCAGGGGGCTTGCTCTCCAGCCGCACCTGGTAGCCCACGTTCTTCCTCATGTTGGGCCCCAGCTCCTGCGCCACGCGCTGCGCCACCGAGATGGCGCTGATGCGGCGCGGCTGCGTGATGACCACGTTGCAGCGCGCGCCGCGGCCCTCCAGGATGTAGTGCTCCAGCAGCAGCTGCGGGATCCGCGTGGTCTTCCCGCAGCCCGTGTCCCCCGCGATCACCACCACGGGGTTCTGCTCGATGGCTGACAGGATGGTGTCCTTGTGGGGGTCTACCGGCAGCGGGTGGCTCTCCTGCCAGGAGGCTCCTCTCCTTTTCCAGAGGGCCAGCAGGTTCTGGCTAAGGCGCACTTCCTCTGCTTCCAGCATGGGGATGTAGGTCTTCCCCGTGATGGCGTCGCTGATGGCACCGGACTCCTTGGTCAGGTTCATCATGTCGTCGGCAATGCGGGGCCTGGACTCCCTGATGTCCACGGGGTACTGGGGGAGGAAGCAGGCAAGGACAGCAAGGTTAGTGCAGGTCCTCGGAAGGACAGAAAGGAACAAATGCCTGGAACAGACTCAGCCAGTCTGGCTAGGCCAAGGCTCTGCCAAGGTCTCCCCAGATCTTAGGTAACTCAGTGTTGTTCTGAACTGAGGTTATTTAAAGTGAGAACTAATTTGGGCTGCTCCTTGCTGCGTTCCCTATTTTAGGAGGGGTATTAGTGCTGCTGCTTGAACTGACAGGCACAGACCAGTAACTTCAGCAATGCAATGCAACAGCCCTTCAAAGACAACTTTTGGAAACTATCAAGTTACACCACCACCCAGACACATAACTTAAGCAAAACACAAGCTTTTGGCTAAGCCAGAAATATTCTGTCTTGGCAAAAGAAAAAGCTGAAGTCCGCATCCCACAGGAAGAACTACAAGGAGCAAGAGGTCAGGAATTGCCTAGAACACAAATCAAAGCATTGGCCCAGATGTTCATGGGATGAAAGTTGCTGAACTTTTAATCAATCACATCTTTTGGATTCAACCTTAAGAATCCCAGTCTTCCAAAAGGGAAGGTCCCTGCTCAGGAAGAGTTCCTTCCCCAAAGGGCAGCAGAGAGTGATCAGGTTTTGTGGCAACGGTCAAACCATGAATTCCAACATTCTGACAGGAAGCTGTCAGACACATCCAATTCCCAAAGTGAGAAGGGATCAGGCCCAGGGGATCCTCAGGGGCTGAGCCTTACGTGGTTCAGGTAGTTCTCGATCTTGCGCAGGGTGGCCTCAGGGACTTTGATGTGGCAGGGCTTCCTCTGGTTCTCCCCCAGCTCCCTCAGGGAAGTCATGTTGTACATGGCATGGCTCAGGGGGTTGTTGTTCTTGTCCACCAGGCCAAGGCTCTGCAGAGAACAGGCAAACAACACCATCAGGTCTGAGGCTGCTCACACCACGGGCTGGGATACAGAGCACTTGGATCTCATGTTTGGACAGGACAACTCCCTACCATCCCAAACCCACCAATTCCTGCTTTTCTTGCCACAGCAAGAAACCAGACATGACCCCAGCTCTAGAGGACCAGACACACCAGAACCAACCACCTGTCCTGATACTACACCTGCAAGGTCTCAAACAGACCCATCAGAGGAACAGCAGCCATGACTGCCAAACCCTCTTGTTGAGTCCCTTGCTGTGATTCTGGCACGCTGTGAATCCCAAGGTTTGGAAACAGATGTTTATTAAGCATTAGCCCCTTACACAAGCCAAAGCTCAGGACATTTCCAGCATCCCCTGGCAGGCTCAAAGCCAGTGAGTGAGGCAGAAGGAGCCCATGTCCAGAGGCACATCCCAGGGGATCAGCAGCCAGGGGCACTCACCTTCAGCTTCTGGCAGGCCAGAGCTGCTGCCTTGTTCTCGGCCTCCACCTTGCGCCGGCCCTTGGCAGCGAAGGTCATGGGGCAGGGCCAGCGCAGCGTCAGCTTGCAGATCTTGGTCTTGGTGCCCACCGTGCGGAACTGCATGTACTCCTGCAGAACAGCAGGGGCTCTGTGGGGCAGCAGGGACCAGCCAGCCCTGCCCAGGCCCTGCACAGACACCCCAACAACCCCCCCGTGCCTGGGAGCAGTGTCCAAACGCTCCTGGAGCTCTGGCAGCCTTGGGGCTGTGCCCGTTCCCTGGGGAGCCTGGGCAGTGCCCAGTGCCCTCTGGGGAAGACCCTTCCCTGATCTGCAACCTAAACCTGCCCTGGCCCAGCTCCAGCTGTTCCCTGGATCCTGTCCCTGTCAGAGGGAGCAGAGACGGGAGCTGTCCTTCACAAGGAGCTGCAGCCTCTGCTGAGCTCTGCCCTCAGTCTGCTCTGCTCCAGCTGGACCAACCCAGTGACCTCAGCCATCCTCATGTGGCCCCTCTGACCTTTCACCGCGGGTTTTTTTTCTGGACTTGTTGGATTTTTCTTTTAACGGAGCACTGAACTCCACCTCCCAGCTCACAAGGCACTGTCTAAGCCAAAGTGAGAGCAGACAACTGTGGGAAACATCCTGAGAGCCTCAGGGTGGAGCTCAGCTCCTTTCTGCTGAGCACACGAGCTCTGGGAGGTGGGTGACACATCCTGGGAAGGAGGATCATCGGATACGGGCAAGAATGAAGCTGTGGAAAGATTCTATCAGCACAGAAGTTACACATCGCTCCCGGCAACACAAACTTGTGCTTGTTGCAGGTGTATGGGGAAGGGAAACCTTAGAAAGCAGCTCCTCCACTGCCCTGGCCTCAGGAGCAACATTCCTCATGGTTCTGTTAAGACATTCCCTCAGCTCTCACCACAAAGTCTTTCCTTTGCTGTTCACACTGACTTCTCTAGGCCTAGTTTTATCTTTCTCCTCTCCCCAGCTCTGTTGCCCAAAGGAAGCACCCAAAGTGATTCCAGTTGGAGCCCCTGAGCTTCCTCCCGGGCAGGGGTCAGACAGCACCTTACCTTGACTGTGGAGGAAGAGGTTGCAATCTGAATCACTTGGGCCAGGAGGTTTTTGGGAAGTGGGAACTGCGTCAGGGCACGGATGGCAGTGTTGTCGTCTGTCATTTCAATGGAACCCCCTCCTCGGCTGCATGGGACAAAAGCAGAGCTGGATGTGCAAATGCCCACTCGTGCTCAGACCTGGCCCACTCCACGAGTGCTACTGAGCTCTGAAACTGTTCTGTTAAAGCCCAGGTAATTCTGGTCATGGGCAGAGTCCTGCTGTCCCTTGGTACTAAAATCTGTCAGTCACAACCAACCAGACCAGCAAAGCCAACTACTACAGAGGGATCAAACCTTTACACCAAGGCTACAAACCAGATGGAATAAACAGATTGAAACAGATTTAATTAATAAATAATTCTGAATTTAAAATCACATCACAGAAATAACCACCATCACCCATATCCTCAATAATAAATAACCACCATCACCCATATCTCTTACAGATCTTGCTGCTGCTGCCTATTAAAAATCCAAGATCTGTGCTCATAAAGTCAAGCAGGCAGCTATGGGGATGGAAGGGAGCAGATTTAACACTGCCCTCAAAACCAGGGTGGTCAAAACCTGGTGTAAGTGCACATGCACCACTTCTGGGGATGGAAATGTCTTGAGGCACAGAAGAATGAGGCAGGTAACAAGACTGGCAGCAGTGTCTCCAGAGGGCAGAGCTGCAGGGAACAAGTCTGTGCATTCCCTGGATGGCAGCCAGGTACCAGACCAGGCTGCCCCGCTATTCCTTTGGCCCATCTCCAGCCCTGCCCAGCCACAGGATAACCCTCCCTTCCCCTGCCCTGGCTCAGCACTCCAGGCAGACCCACCTGGCGTCCCTGCCGGGGGTGCGGGCGTCCTGGTGCGCCATGGGCAGGTAGTCCGAGACATCGATGGCCTCCTCCTCCAGCTCCCCCTCCTCCAGCTCCCCCTCCTCCAGCTCCCCTTCCTCCAGCTCCTCCCTCCTCATGGCTTTGGGCATCCTGCCCTGCTCCATGGGCTGGATGGCGTCGTCGGGCTCCATGCGGCGCCAGCAGGTGGACAGGTCGGCCAGGGAGGGCCCGGACTTGGAGCGCCACTTGCCCTCGGAGCACCAGCGCTCGTCGGGACAGCCCAGCTGCTCGGCCAGCAGCCGGTACTTGGCGGCGTCAAAGAGCTCGTTCCGAGGGCCCAGCAAGCCCCAGCCCTGCAGGGAGACAGGGCAGCTCTGGGAACCCACCCAAGCCTGCTGGGGATGGGGCAGGAGCGGCCCCATCCTTCCCCATCCTTCCCCCAGCAAAGACAGAGCGAGGAAAGGCACCTGCGGGAGATCTGAACTTCCCCCACCACTGCTCTGTCCCAAGGGGAATCTGCTCCCTGCCCTCCCTCCCTCCCTTCCCAGGGTACGGCTCTCTGCCCCACACAGCTCCTTAGAATGTAAAACCCCAGTAAACCCTGGCCCACCAAACTCTTGGCTGTATTTAGCACTCAAGTTTTGAAAGCACCCTGGGAGCAGGAAATGCATCTTTCTGGGAAGGCTAGTCTGAACTGGCATAATCTGGGATAATACAGGCTGAGAATTCAGGGAATGGTTCATCTCCTTCCATTTCCCAGAAACAGTTCTTTGTGCAAGCAGCAGGAAAATGTCCCTAACCTGTCAGGTTCTGGAGCAAACCTGCAGTAACGAAAAGCTTTCCTACCATCACCATTCAGGACTGAACCTTGCAGGAAGCTCCAGACATATCCAGAGTGCAGCACACACCATTTCAAAATTACCAGACTGCTGCAATAAGTTCTAGCTTTAATTTTAATAATTAAAAGTTACAGTTTTAGGCCATTTAATGGCCCCGTATTAGAAAAAGCTGCATTATTTTGTGCTGTGGGAGTGCCTAAGACATCAAATTTCACCTGGCTTGCTGTTCTAGTCAAAGCCTCTCTATTCACTCTCTGCACTAATTAGACACTATTAATTTTCTTGAACTGATGACTTTTTAAGGCAGCATTTGTAGCTCTTTCTATAGCCGTGATCACACAAGGCCTCTCATCACAAGGGTCTTCAGCCAGGCTCCAGTTTAGCTGGCAAAGAAAGCTTTGCATATTCAATCTGTGGTTTTAGGTGGTTGGGTTTTGGTTTAAGTTTTAAAATGCACTTCAGCCATTTCCAAAATCCAGGGAAAATGTATCAGTAGGGTATCTTCCTTCCTTTGAAAACTTCCAGGGTCTGAAAGAAAGCAGGGAACTGGACTACAGAGGATAAAACCAGGATATATTCCCAGTGAATGCTGACTGAGTGAGGTGAAATGAAGTCAGTGAGTGAGACAAGTTTTGCTGATCACAGAATTAGAGGATCAGCTTAAGCAGCTGAAGAAGCTGAGTTTTCACACTGTCCTCCTGAATTTCTGAAGGCTGGCTATTTCCTTAAAGAGCATTGTGATCTACAAGCAAATCAAAAGCTGTCTCACTGCCAGAGCATCCACAGCATCCTCTCCTGAGCACAGAGATATCCCTGTTCCCACTGAATAGATTAACAGGAAACTCCAAAATCAGTCTGACTCGCTCAAGGTAACACAGAACCACCAGGGGCAGAGCTGGAGATAAAACTGCATCTTTTCTCAGCTATAAAACACCTTCAAGAGTGACCTTTATAGTTTTACTATGTCTGTTTGATACTGGCTGCACACACCCATTTCCAGCCATAAATAAGTGCCAAACAAAGCATAACTGTAGAGTAATAGTAAATTACTACATGTAATTGCCCCACTGGCTTTGATGAAGAGGAAACGGGAGGTTCTGAAGGTTCTACAACTGCAAACACACCCAGCTGTGCTGGCAGAAGTGGGAGTTAGTGACCACCTGAGGGAAACTGCTCGCTGTAGATGTTAAGGAGCTGATTAAGGTCCAGGACAAAAGGAACAAGGACCAGGACTACCTGCAGCAAGTGGGATTTTAAGCTCAATGGATTCAGACCCAGGTGTTTACCCTCTACCCCTGACTACCAGAGGGGCCCACTAAGGGAGTGCCCAGGCAAGGAGAAAGCTCCCAAGAGCAGGCCAGGCTGGCTGCACAGGGCAGGGTGAGCCTGGCCAGCAGGGCAGCAGCAGCAGGGCTCACCTTGAAGAGCTGGCACGCCGCAGCCGCCGCCTGCCGCTCCGCGTCGATCTTCTTGGTCCCATAGCCCTCCACTTCCACATTCTTGGGCCACTTTATATGGAGAGTGACTTTCTGAAAGGCAAGGAGAGCCACAGGGTGAGCTGGGCAAGCTCTCCCCTCCAGCAGAGCACACCCACTCCACCCATCTCTGCACTCCAGGCAAAAAGAAGAACACTGAACAAAGCACTGCCTTGGTCCCTCCAGGGGAACCAACTGCACCTCAGGCAAAGAGAAATACAGAAGAACACTGAACAAAGCACTGCCTTGGTCACTTCAGGGGAAGCTCCACTGCAGGAGCTCTGCAGGAAAAGGCTGAACAGGGCACAGGGGTGCCACAGCCCCACAGGAGCTGCAGGGCTGAGGTCCAGCACGAGGCCAGGAGCACATTACAGAACAATTCCATCCCAGGGCTGTCCCTCTGCTCACTGCAGCAGCCAGAGCATGCCCTGGAGCAGATCCCCTCTCCACCCCCTTCCCAGCTGCTTCCGCCCTGCGATGGAAGCAGCACAGGAGTGCCTCAGCCCCCAGGCACCCCAGCACTCACAGGAGCACCCAGCTCCAGCCCAACCCTGGCAGAACCACAGCTCCTGCAAGGGAGCACAGAAAACCTGCAGAGGCAGAGAATGCTGAGAGCTGAACTTTGCCCTCCTCAAAGCACTGCTCCAAATCAAGAGCTCGCTCAGCTCCCAGCCCTGCAGATGCCACGAGGCTCCAAGAGGGAAATGCCCAGGGGATTCTCTCCTGCTTGTGCAGCACAGATGAAAGGCAGCAGTGGATCCCCCAAGGCTGGAGCACAGGCTCCTCACTCCCCAGCACCTGGCTGGCTGCCCTCCTGCCCCTGAACCTGGCTCACAGAGGGTTTTGCCTCGGGCTCAGCCTGGAAAGCACAGACCTGCTGGGAAAAAAGGTGTCTCAGGAAGGCCAAGTGCTCACAAACCCCTGTTCACATCCAACAAGAACTCTCCAGGCTCTCACCTGTCCTCTGTCTACATTTGCTGGGTTGCTTTTTCTTTGTGAGCCAACCTCCATTTTTTCCCAGGGCTCCTTTATCTCCTTTATCATTTTCCTGGTTTAGTTTTTTGTTTTAATCTGAAGTTACTCTCCACATTAATTTATTTAAGTGCTGGCAAGAGTGGGAACCAATTACACAAACTAAAGTGATGAGGCACTGCCTGGGGTACTCCAAATTTTAGGGAGGAGGCACTGGCTATGGTATTCCAAAATTTAGGTTGGGAAACTGCACTACTGCTTGAGAAAGAGCAAGAAAAACAAATACAAATAATGAAGAACTCTGAAGTAACATTACTAATGTATCCCCTAAAATCCAGGGATGCTTAGAAAGGATGTGGCAATAAAAACTGTCTGGGAAATTTTAAGACAGAATGTTATTGGAAAATGTTAAGCCATCAGAAGTGAGTCTTTTCCTGGAATGTAGTTTACAGCTAAACTTCAGCTGGAAAGGGCTTTCAGCTCTGGAATGAGCTCCTGTGACAGGAGGAGGCACAGCCTTGACCATGGAGCACCATTAGGTAAGAATTCCTGCTCAGTTCATAGCCCAGACCCAGATTTGAGCCTCAGGAACTCCACTGACAGTGACAGCTGAAACTACCTGGAAAACCTGGAATTTGCTTGGAACACCTCTGCTTCATTTACCAAACAAACAAAGAGGCTGCATTTCATTCTGCTCTTAAATACTATTAGAAGCCTCCCTCCATTGCAAAGAAACTCCTCTGCTCACAAATGGACTTGAGGCTTTGGAATTTACAATCAAATCTAGGGGTCCTAAGGGCTAAAATACAGCTTTAAAATCTTAATTTTCTAAGGTAGTAGGACACCTTTAAGAACAGACTGTGTGTCCTTCTGCTGAGAAAGGCCAGATACAGCAAGTCACTTAAAATAAAAATATCCACATAAAAAGAGGAACAGCACCTGCACTTATACACCTTTAAAGCACATGAAGATCAGGAAAAATAGGAAGAATTGAGAATATTTCTTGTTTGAAAGATTATCACTCAACTTTTAAGTGGAATTAAAACTCTGCTATGATTTTCTCTGGGAAGTTACTTCCAGGATTAGCAGTTCTGTGGCTCCCTTCCCACCCTCCCAGCAGCAAGGATTACCTTTTTCCTTGGCCCGTTAGTGTGGATGTACACCAGCTTGTCCCTGGCATGGGAAATGCCCAGGGCTCGGCCAATCACGCTGTTGAGCAAGTTTTTAGGCTGTGGAAATTCCTTTAGCAAATCTCTGGAATCTAGAACAAAAAAAGAAGAGGAATTAAATGTCTCCCAATTGCTGTGCAGTCCCATCCAGAGGTGAGTTCCAGCACTGGCTCAGAGGGGAGGATGGGGGGCAGGCAGAGGGCCCAGGGTTCACCTGCAGCATCTCCAGGCACCACTGAGCTCCCAAATCCCTGAGGTTGGGAGAGACCTGCAGGATCATCAAACCCACCCTGTGCCCAATGCCCTCCTTGTTCCAGGCCAGAGCACTGAGTGCCACCTCCAGGTGTTCCTGGGACACCTCCAGGGATGGGCACTCAAACCTCCCCGGGCAGTCTCTCCCAATCCCTGACCCCCTTTCCATGGGGAAATTCCTGCTCTGCCCACCCTGAGCTGCCCTGGCCCAGCCTGAGGCCGTTCCCTCTGCTCCTGTCCCTGTTCCCTGGGATAAGATCCCAAATCCCCCCGGCTGTGCCCTCCTGGCAGGAGCTGTGCAGAGCCACAAGGGCCCCTGAGCCTCCTTTGCTCCAGGCTGAGCACCTGCCCAGCTCCTCAGGGATTCTGCAGCCCCTGCCCAGCTCCTCAGGGATTCTGCAGCCCCTGCCCAGCTCCTCAGGGATTCTGCAGCCCCTTCCAGCTCCTCAGGGATTCTGCAGCCCCTTCCAGCTCCTCAGGGATTCTGCAGCCCCTTCCAGCTCCTCAGGGATTCTGCAGCCCCTGCCCAGCTCCTCAGGGATTCTGCAGCCCCTGCCCAGCTCCCTCAGGGATTCTGCAGCCCCTGCCCGGCTCCATTCCCTGGACTCTCTCCAGCCCCTTCAGGGCTCTCCTGCTGGAGGGGCCCAGAGCTGCCCCCAGGACTCCCTGGGGTCCCTCAGCAGGGCCAGCACAGGGGACAATCCCTGCCCTTGTGTCCAGCCACTGGCACCAGCATGGAGCAGGTTCTGTTTCCCCACCAGCTCTGTTTGTCACTCCTCAATATCCAAACCCAACTGAGCAGTAATGACTTTGCACAATTTGGGTGTTTGCAACGCCCCCCCAGCCATGGGTTAAATCCAGGGTCTCACAAGGTACACATCAGATCCAACCAGCAGAGGAACATGCAAAAATGCCTGAGGACTTCTTCTGAAATGACTGAGACTGGATTAGAGCCTGGGAATGAGGTTCAGTACTGAATTGCCCAGAGAACCTCCTGGAAAGAAGTTTGCCAATGGTGCTGGGAGACACAGCAGCCCCAGGAGCAGCAGGACAGAGGGCAGGAGGGACTGGCCCTGCCCCCACAGGGAAATACTGCTCAGGGTACAGCAGGGAGGGGTGTTCATGGTCAGAGCAAATCACTCATTAAAAAAAAATACAGAAATATATAATAATAATCCCACTGGCCCAGACAGAGCCATAGCACACCCACCTCCTGTCCCAGCCTCCCCCCTGACCAATCCAGCAGCTTTGGCAGTGAGGGAGCTGCTCCAGCTGCTCTCACCTGCACCATTGCCATGGCCAGCACTGGGTCCAGCGAGATCAGCCCAATGTGATAACAATTCCAGATGTTCCTACAGCTCACAAGCAGGGAGGTCTCACAGCTCCAGCCAGATGTGCAGGGAGCCAATCTGCAGCCCTAATCCCACAGAAGGCCAAGGCAGGGAAAGGAAACCCACACGTTTGTGCTGGGCTCACAGTGAATCAGCCAGCACAGTCCTGCAGGTACAAAGGCAGCACAAGGGAACACAGGGATGGGATCTCCTCTCTGCAGGAGCAAGCACAGCTCATCCCACAGCCAGCCTCATCCCACACACCCTCCCTGGGCAGCCAGGGCTTGGGTAACCTCCCTGCACAGGGCCCTGGGGTGAGCATTCCCTTCCAGAGAGCTTCTAAATCCCCTGCAGGGATCCAGGGCAAGTTTCAGCAATGAATCAGAAGCCAGCTCAGAGACCACCGGTACCATCAGAAACCAGAATTTCCAACTGAGCCACCAAGTGCAAGGAGAAACGAGGAGCCAAGAGTCACTCACTTGAGCAGCACCAAGATGTGCCACCATGGCCTGCTGGGAACTGACTCTGGAGTTACTGCCATGAACAAACACAGAACTGCAGATAATCCCACAACGGTGCTGGAAAGACCCTTGAAGATCTTTCATTCATTTCTTGAACAGCTGGGCAGGGGCACCTTCCACTGTCCCAGGCTGCTCCAAGCCCATCCAGCCTGGCCTGGGACACTTCCTGAGATGTTCAAGGCAAGGAGAGCTCAGAGAGGCTCTGTCCTACAGGCAGGGCAGGAGATGCTCTCTGGGGAGCTGCTCACCGTGGTGCTGTCCCAGGAGAGCCCAGCTGGCAGGAAAGAACTGGGAAAGGCTCTGTCCCACGGGCAGGGCAGGAGATGCTCTCTGGGGAGCTGCTCACCATGATGCTGTCCCAGGAGGGCCCAGCTGGCAGGGAACAACTGGGAAACCACAGGAGCTTCAGAGAGAGCAGAGCTCTGCTGTGCTACTGCAGGCCTGACACTGCCTTGGACACTGGCTAAGGAGAACAAAAAGCCATTGCTGATGCCATCACCCTCTCCAGCAACACCCAGCAGCCTGGCCCACAGCTCAGCACACACTGGTGACACACAGCGTGCACTGGTGACACTCAGTTTTGAAACTGCTTCTTGGAAACCACAGAAGAACCACCTGGATCTTGAGAAATGCTTGCAGTAGCCTTGGATAACTCCAGGGGAAATGCAGGAATTACTCTGATTTATGAACACGATTTGTCCATGAATTACCTTCTATATATTGGCCAAGGGAGAAGGAAATTGGTCTCAGCCTTACGAAAAGCTATGAGCCAATTTTCTGTAATTATACAGCAAATGTGCTACTTCTATCTACTGAAGCAAGTTCCTCTACGTTCAGACTTTGGCCTGCTCAGAAAAACTGGAAAAGTGTCCAAGATTTTGGCACTCTGCAGTTCTATTCCATTCCACGTTGGTGGGACTAACAGAGGGAGGAGCAGTAACACAACTCCCAAATGCACCATTCAATTCACTAATTAAAAATAAAAGCAAAAAGCAGATCTCCAGCACAAGCCTGGTGATTTGGCTTCCAGTTGTTTCCCCTTTCACAACAATAACCTGGGAAATTCTGTGATAAGAGGTGCAAGAAGCACATTTTATAATGCCCCCCAAGTGCAATTACCTCTGACAGAGGCAGTTTCTCACACTCTGAGGTGACTCCTCGGTGAAGATTAAATATTGAATCTGCTCTAGAGGGGGAAATGGGATCTCTGACTAACAAAGCCCAGTTGTGGTGACAGCTCAGGCCTGGAACTCCCAGCAAGGTGCAGTTCTCTCCCCAGCTGACAATGCCACATCCAGCAGCACATCCTGACTGCGCCAAGGCTGCTGGATCACCTTCAGCCCGTTCCTGCCCCAGTTCCAGAGCTCTCACCCTGCAGGAAGCCATCCTTCCTTCCCTTGGAGCTTTGAAACAGCCCCAGCTGCAGAGCTGGGTCTGCACAATGTTCCCTTCCCTGCCAAAAGGGATTTGCAGCAAGGAGAGTCTCGGGTCTGCCACAGCTGAGGGTGGGTGTCTGGCTGGGAACTGTGTCAGGGGGAGCACCAGGAGCACAACCCAGTACTCCCCAAACAGCCACACACGACACCCAAACCACAGCCCTGACAGCAGGAAGGAATATTAAAAGCCTGTCTTGGAGAGCAGACAAGTCAGGGTGGGGCTATCAAAGAAGCCAATTAACTAATTAAAGTTCCTCAAAGCCAGTGAGTGCTTTAGCTTAATTTGATTGTGAAAGTCCAGGATAATTCCAAGCTAGACTGAAAGCCACAAAGAGCAGACCCCAAAACCAACAAACCACCCAGCTGGAGTGGCCCAGCCTCCTCCAAACCCCAGAAATCTGAGGAGTGGAAACAACACTCAGGTACCAGAGCACAAACCAAACAGCCCAAAGTCCTCTTCAAGGAGGACACAGGAGACCCACCAGTTTCTCTCTTCCCTCCAATTCTACTCCCTGGAAAAGCAACAAATGAGCACCAAGGACAAACTGTCAAAGACAAGAGTCCTCAAGATAGGATAAATTCAAGTAATAAATCCAAACGTGTTTCCAAGACATCAAAAATCCCCCAGGAAGAAAAAAAAGCCCTGTGGCTCCACAATATCCATTTCACAAGGAATTAGCCCAGACATGTCCCACTGCAGAGATGGAGGGAGACCAGAAAGTTCCACCTGGCAGCTCAGCTTGGAGTACACCAAAGCTTTTGGGGAATTTGGGGGGTTTTACACCATCCCCAGCCATCCTGATCAGGGCCCCTTTCAACACACACAGAATAAACCCCACGGGCAGCTCCTGGCTGGAGGAGAGCTCAGGAACGCTGAGCAGGCTCCTCCAAAAGCAAGGAGGAGGAGGAGCAGGGGCCAAGCTCCCCCTTGGAGCCACGGGGGCTGCTCAGGACCCTGCTCCAGGAAGGGATCCATCCAGAGCTCCAGCCCAAATTCTGCCGAGTTCTACAGGCCAAATTTAATCAGTGACACGGGAGGGCTCCTGGAGCAAAGCCAAGGGCAGGGGCAGCCTGCCTCGTCAGCCTCAGAACGAGGGGGAAGTGATGAGCTCCCCAAACCCAATGTGTGAGCCAAAAACCTGAAGCCTCAGATAACAACATGGATCTAACAGCGACTTTCTGAAGCTGGCCTGGGTCTGAGTGGATTTCCATATTTGCATCCAAGGCCAATAACAAAGCGGCCAAATGATGACAGCTAATGAGACATCAGGCCACAAGCTGAGGGCTCAGAACCCACCTCAGAAAGAGGTTTTTCAAATGACATTTATGATCTCCCCGTGTTCAAGGAGCAGCCGGACAGGTAGGGCAGGTTCACAAAGCCCTGAGGGCTTTTATTTGTTCATCCAAAACAAATCTATTATTGGAAACGATTCCAGCATCACCACGCTCCCATCTCAAGATCAAGAGCCTTCCATGGTCAATCCTCCCTAAAAACTGGGAGGATGAGTGAACTGAAGACCAAAAATAAAAGTACTCAGGGACTGCCTGAAAACACATTAGGAAAAAAGTGATGAGAGATGAAGTACAAAACAGGAAAGAAAAAAAATCCTGGTTTATTCCTTTTCTCAGGCAACACCTGAAGCAGCTCATTAAACAAAAATTTGAGGTGGTTCAGCACTTGCTTTAGCAGGGAGTTAATTTGCTCTGTTGAACAGCTTGAATATAACAACTGAACGACTATCCCACTCTGAACTCCAAGATAAAACTCAGCAGCTTCTGAAAGACAAATGGAACCAAGGCCCAAAGAATCCAGAAATTACTGAGAAAATAATAACTTTAATAATGGTGGAGCATGGGGGAAAAAACACCCAACACAGAAGCATGAGGGCCGAGAAAAGAAAACTAAAATATTCAAATATAGTAACACTCCAAATTTCCAAAATGCAGCCCTCGAAAGAAAACTGAAACCAAACCAGCGGTTTTTGTAAGGAAAAATGGTTCAAGTCACAACCTCTGGCACAAAACCCCTCGCATCCCTCCAAGCTCCGAGTGTTCTCCACGCTCCATAACCCAACAAAAAGCGATTCAAAACAGGGCACCGAAAGCGAGTTTTGAACATTCTTCTACAGCAGCGACAGCTCCGAGGGCATTCAGCCTTCCTTCCTTCCTTCCCACCGGGGCCGCTCAGCCCTGACACTCAACCGGGACCATCCTCCAGGCTGCGGCCAGAGCCGTGAGTCCCGGCGGGCTCCGGGGCAGCTGCAGGGCCGGGACCGGGCCCGGTGCTGCTGCCCGAGGTTCCCGCTCGGAGCTCCCGTCCGAGGGCTCCCGCCCGGAGCCGCTGCCCGGGTGGATCCGCGGAATCCCGCTGCCCGTGGCTCCCGCTGCCCGGGGCTCCCGCTGCCCGGCGCTCCCGCTGCCCGGGGCTCCCGCTGCCCGGGGCTCCCGCTGCCCGTGGCTCCCGCTGCCCGGCGCTCCCGCTGCCCGTGGCTCCCGCTGCCCGGCGCTCCCGCTGCCCGGGGCTCCCGCTGCCCGGCGCTCCCGCTGCCCGGGGCTCCCGCTGCCCGGGGCTCCCGCTGCCCGGGCGGACCCGCGGGATGCCGCGCACGGAGAGCGGGGAACGGCCCTAACGGCCCGCCCGGCCGGGCCGCTCTGCTGCCGCAGCTCCACGGGGATTTTCCACTCGCGTCAGCCACCGGAGGCGGCCGGAGTCTGGCCCAGGCCCGGCTCGGCGACCTTGAGGGGAATCGCCGGGGAAACCCAACCGCGGCCAACAAAGGCCGGCGGGGGCGGCCCCGCAGCGGCTCCGCGGTGCCCCCGGCGCCCCCCGGTACCTGCGCAGCTCGGCGGCTCCTCTCCGTGGCCGCGCATCCCGCTCCCGGCGGAGCCGCGGGAAGAAGGGAGGGAAGGAGGGAGGGAGGGATGGAGGGAGGGAGGGATGTGGCGGCTCCCCCGCCCCGCCGCGGGCCCGGGCTCGCCCCTCCCTTCCGCTGCGCGAGCGCCGCGCGGGGCCCCGAGCTCGGCCGGGCCCGCCGCTCACCCTGCGCCGCCTCGGGCTCCTCCTCGTCCTCCTCGTCCCGGCGGGGCTCGGCGGGCCCGCGGGGCACCGAGCAGAGCCCGCGGGGAGCCGCGCAGGGGCCGCGGGGGCCGCGGCACAGGCGCAGCGGCCCCGCCGCCTGCAGCAGCAGCCCCAGCGCCGCCATCTTGGGCCGCCCCTTGCCCGCGGGCAGCGCAGGGGCCGCGGCGGCAGCGCCCCCTGGCGGGCGGGAGGGCCGGGAGAGCCCGGCCCGGCGGGAACGGAGCGGGGAGAGGCACCGGAGAGGGGGAGAAGGACGGGGGAAAGCACAGGGAGCTGCTGTCCATCCGGGAAAGGACCGGGAGCTGCTGTGCTGGATGGACGGGGCAAAGGACAAGGAGCTGCTGTCCTGGATGGACGAGCGAAAGTACAGGGAGCTGCTGTCCTGGATGGACGGGGGAAAGGACAGGGAGCTGCTGTCCTGGATGGACAAGCGAAAGGACAGGGAGCTGCTGTCCTGGATGGACGGGGGAAAGGACAGGGAGCTGCTGTCCTGGATGGACAAGCGAAAGGACAGGGAGCTGCTGTCCTGGCCGTGGCCGGAGCCCGCGGCATTCCCAGGGCTCCAGAGCCGTGTGGCACCGTGAATTCTGGCCGTGAGCACCGGGAATTGCGGCCGGCAAACACTGGGAATTGCGGCCGGGAGCACCGGGAATTCTGGCCAGGGGCACCGGGAATTGCGGCCGTGGGAGTGATGCCTTGGGAAGGCTGACTTAGAACAGAGGCTAGACGGTGATTATTATAAAGAATAAAGTAGGTAATCCCGGTAGAATCTATAAAAGCACCGGGAATTGCGGCCATGGGAACATCAGGAATTGCGGCCTGGAACACCAGAGCACACAGAGCCATGTCCCACCCTCACGGTCAAGCGCGAGTCCCTGAAATGCAGCTGCTCCTGCAGCTCGTTATTTGCTAATTTTGGAAATAAACACTGAAAAAAATTGAAATCTTTATAAGCTTTAAGTCTTTTAAAGAACTTAAAATGTCAAATCTGTATAAAATCTTAAATCTACATAATCCAAAATGAAAATCTTTGACAAAGATCTTAGAATCTTCATGAAATAAGTCAGCGCTTCCCCACTTCTCCAACTCCTCCTTTACTCAGTTCTACATTAATTATTTCATATAATAATTCAGGTATAAAATTCTTAAGGCTGCGGAGCTGGTTGAAATTCCCACCCTACAGGATGATTTATTTAAATCTGATATTTCTTTTTTTTTTCCTAACCAATTAATCTGTATCAGCCCTGGCTGTACTGGGATTACCATTAAATTTTGCATTTCTTTAAACCAGGGTCTCATTTTTATGTCAAAGACTTTATTTCTGAGTATTTTGTGTGTAAAGTGAAAATTACCATGAATGGCTGGTTAAGCATCATGATGCAAAAGGTGTTTATGTTTTGGTTTGGTTTTGTTCTTTTCTGATTTTAAAAAAAATCTTCAATAAGGCAAAAGATACTGACTAATACAATGGCACAGTTCAGTTTTACAAAGCCTGGGCTCCATGAGAAGAGGTTCAAGACAAATAAAAGTTATCAAATAAAACCCTTTAGGAAAAAGGGAAAAAGAAAAAACAAAACAAACTAAGAAAAAGAAAAAAGAAAACCAATGTTAGGAAGAGTTGAACACTCAAAAAAAGTCTTATTATACCAAGTTTGCCTTCTCCTGTATTCACTTTTTAAAACCTCTAAAATTAGCTGCTGATTTGTCTTTGTAGGTTCTTTTACTTAAAACAACAACAACAACAACAAAAAACTCACTAAACAAACAAACAAAAAAAATCCCAAATGTAAACACAAACCCAGATCTTGAATCAGCACCAGATGACAAAAAAAAACCCAGGTTTTTTTGAAAGACATGAAGTTATTCTGGCACTTGGATTACAAATTTTAAGGGATTGGTCCACTAAAATGGGAAAAATAATTCAAAACTGATTGTCAAAAATCATCCAAAAATAACTCAGACCACTAAAAAGCAAAACAACTCATTCAATTTAAGGGGAATTAATCCTGGGTTAATCTTGTGACAGCACATTGCACAAACTATAATTTTTACTGTTTTACTGTGATTTTTACTAATTGTTCAGGAATAAACTGAGCTGGTTTGGAAATCAAATCTTCAAGGAGGACGGGAAGGAAAGGGAGGCTGGAAAACCTTGGGAACACACAGGCAGGGGGCTGGAAAAGCTGGGAAATCTTGGGAAAACATGGGCAGGGGGCTGGAAAAGCTGGAGAAACCTTGGGAACATACAGGCTGGAAATTGTGAGAAACCTCAGAAACACACAGGCAGGGGGCTGGAAAAGTTGGGGAAAACTTGGAAAACATGGGTAGGGGGCTGGAAAAGCTGGAGAAACCTCAGAAACACAGAAAGGGGCTGGAAAAGCTGGGAAAACCTCAGAAACACACAGGCAGGGGGCTGGAAAAGCTGGGGGAAGAGTCTGACAGGCAGTCCCAGTGTGCAGGGACAGTCAGGGCTGGGGAGGGCTGGTGGTTTGTCACCAAAAATGATATCAAAAATTATCTTGTGGGCACAGCAGCAGCAGTGCAGAGTCAATTCATTACAGAACTGCAGAAGCCACGGATCCCAGGTGAGGGGCTGGGCTGGACCTGCCCTCCAGCCATGGCTTAAGGAGCCAAGTTTCATTGAGGAATTCATTTATCCCCGGGGCTGGAGCATCCCAGAGTCCCACAGGCAGCCTGGCCATGGCAAACCACCAGCCCCGAGCAGGGCAGTTCCATCTCTCCACCCTCACTGGCAGGATTTGGGGGAGCAGAAGGCAAACCACCAGCCCTGAGCAGGGCAGTTCCATCTCTCCACCCTCAATGGCAGGATTTGGGGGAGCAGAAGGCAAACCACCAGCCCTGAGCAGGGCAGTTCCATCTCTCCACCCTCAATGGCAGGATTTGGGGGAGCAGAGGGGCTTTGCTCCCAGCTGAGGTGACTTTGTACACAATTCCTGCCCCACACTGGGAAGAATTCTGGGATTTTTAGTTTAAATTCAGCTAAATCCCAGTGCTGGTGGCTGAGAGCAGGGCAGTGACAGGAGTGGTGGGGTCACTGCTGGGTTCCCTGAGTGCCAGGATGAATTCCCTGGGATGGAGGGAGGGTCCCTCTGCCTCAACCAGAGCTGGAATATTTTAGTCCATTCTATCCACTAAGAACAAGAGCTCCGGAAAGATCCACAAGCTAAAACAGGAAACAGTGACTGGAGGGATTTCTGAGGACAAAATATGATCGAAAGCAAGGCTGGCAAAGCAATGGCAGGGAAAAGAGCCATGGTGACAGTGACAGGATCACAGGATCAAATCCCAAGGACAAAGAGCCCATGGAGCTGGTGCTGAGGGATACAGGAATATTTAGGAGGACAAAATTAAAAGGCAAAGAAACTGTACTTGAAGCTAAACAGCTTCAAGTGTCTCTGGGTAACACTGCAGGGCTCCTCCCTGCCCAGTCCCAGTCCTTCCCTGAAATCCTGCCCTGTCCCAGCTTCCTGCCCTGTGCCCTCCATGCTGCAGGGACCAGGATACAGCTGAGCTCCTTCCTCACACCAAGAACTCCTCCTGCTCTGAAATCCTGCCCTGTCCCAGCCTCCTGTCACATCCCCTCGGTGCTGCAGGGACCAGGATACAGCTGAGCTCCTTCCTCACACCAAGAACTCCTCCTGCCCTGAAATCCTCTCCTGTCCCAGCCTCCTGCCCTGTCCCAGCTTGCTGTCACATTCCCTCTGTGCTGCACCACCAGGACAGAGCTGAGCTCCCTCCTCACACCAAGAACTCCTCCTGCTCTGAAATCCTGCCCTGTCCCACCTTGCTGCCCTGTCCACTCTGTGCTGACCCCCCAGGACACAGCTGAGCTCCCTCCTCACACCAAGAACTCCTCCTGCTCTGAAATCCTGCCACATCCCCTCGGTGCTGCAGGGACCAGGACACAGCTGAGCTCCTTCCTCACACCAAGAACTCCTCCTGCTCTGAAATCCTGCCCTGTCTCAGCCTCCTGTCATATTCCCTCCGTGTTGACCCCCCAGGACACAGCTGAGCTCCTTCCTCACACCAAGAACTCCTCCTGCCCTGAAATCCTGTCACATCCCCTTTGTGCTGCAGGGACCAGGACACAGCTGAGCTCCTCCTCACACCAAGAACTCCTCCTGCTCTGAAATCCTCTCCTGTCCCAGCCTCCTGCCCTGTCCCAGCTTGCTGTCACATTCCCTCTGTGCTGCACCACCAGGACACAGCTGAGCTCCCTCCTCACACCAAGAACTCCTGTTCCTCTGAAATCCTGCCCTGTCCCACCTTGCTGCCCTGTCCACTCTGTGCTGACCCCCCAGGACACAGCTGAGCTCCCTCCTCACACCAAGAACTCCTGTTCCTCTGAAATCCTGTCCTGTCCCAGCTTCCTGCCCTGTCCCCTCCATGCTGCAGGGACCAGGACACAGCTGAGCTCCCCCTCACACCAAGAACTCCTCCTGCTCTGAAATCCTGCCCTGTCCCAGCTTCCTGCCCTGTCCCCTCCATGCTGCAGGGACCAGGACACAGCTGAGCTCCTCCTCACACCAAGAACTCCTCCTGCTCCATCTCCCCTGGAGCACAGGAACCCCCGGGCCGTGGCGGCTCCTACCTTTGAGGGAATTCAGCGAGAACATCTCCATCCCGGCGGGAAGGGAGGGCGCTCCTGGGACAGCAGCGGGGAGACAAAGAAACTCGGGTTAGAATGGCTGTTTCCTTTCAAATGCTTCTGCTTTGGTCTGGGGTGAAAATGAGGGGGTTTAAAAGCCTTTTAGGCCAGGATGAAGTAGATTATGGCCATTATTCTCTTTAAAGGGGAAAAAAAAAACAGGAGAAGAAAGAGAACTGTACTTCTGATAATGTTCTTTACTAAACCTGTGTTAAATTTCCTATTTATAACTTTCATTCAAATAAGAAAACCAACTTTGTTTTGGGGTGTTTTATCTGTCATGCCAAGCATTAAATACACCGTAGGGATTCTTGGAAACAGTAACAAGGATTTTCTATAAATTCAGATCAGATGGGTGAGGACTGAAGGTCAGAATTTACACACAAAGTTGGTTTGGAGCTGCACTTCCATGATCCTGGTGGATCCCTCCCAAGCCAGGATATTCTGGGATCCTGTGGGCATGAACTGTCCCCATCAATGACTTCCTGGGCATGCAATTAATAGCCTGCAATTATCATTCCAATTATTCACTTTTGCTTTCAATAAGACAAAATTACTTCAATAGCAAAAAAAAAAAAAAAGGCTTCAAATAAAATAAACCCACCCCATTTTCTGGCCACATCTCTGGATGTGACACCTTGTCCGTGGTTCCTTCCCCATGGACACACGGACACCAACCTGCCCTGGCTGCCAGGCCCACACCTGGACTTTTCCAAGGATGAAATCAATAAAAACAGAGCAAACTGACTTGGCAAAATTGAAACCCCGCGTGTGCTGTGGTGAATCCTGGAGGGCAATGTCCCTGGTGTGATAAAGCACTGCAGGGAACAAAGTCAGGGAGCTCTCCTGTGGTCCTGGGGGGCAGATGCCCAAGGCTGGAGCTTGGCACAGGGCAGCCCGTGCCCCCTTCCATGGGCACCATCCCAGCCTGGCTCAAACGGCCCCAAGCCAAGGGGATTTGGGATGAGTTGGTGAGCCCAGCACTGCTCCAAGAGGAAAGAGCCAATGCCTGAACACTCCTGAGGCGCTGCAAAGCCTGGATCCTGCAATGCCCCAGGCCAGGCTGGACACTGGGACAGTGGGAGGTGTCCCTGCCATGGCAGGGGTGGCACTGGATGGTCCTTACACTCCCTTCCAACCCAAATGGGTAAACACAATATAAAGTTGATGGAAACGGTCTTTTCTGCTCAAGAACAAAGAAATAAAAAATTAGAACCCTCTGGGGATGAGGTTCCAAGATGAACACTGAGATCCCCTTGGATAAGCGGGATTCCAGCCCGGCTGTTGGTGTGATCCTGTCTGCAGAGCCCAGCTGGGCTGGGAGCCTCACTGGGACCAGTCAGAGCCAGACTGGGGCACAGGGCATGGCAGGGAGAAGAATAAAGGGTCTGCTGAACCTGGCACCAGGATCCCGACCTGGGAATCACTTTTAGCACATCCAGCAGCCTGGGGGACATGCCAGGGTTTGCTCCTGCACATCCTGGTCCCAAATAAGAAGTGTCCAGCTGTGTCAGCTGCTGCAGCCCCCAGGGAAGCACAGGGATGCAGGACCACCATGGACAGGGGCACTGGAACATTCCAAATGTGTTTTGTCTGATGACAGGAGAGATGTGGGAGCTGTGAGGACACTGGATTTGGGATGAAATGGCCCAGGATGACACAGGACAGGCAGCGGCACAGCTGGGATGAGCATCCACGGTCGCCTGGAGCCTCACACCCGGCAAACTCCAGAGACCCGGGTGGCACAAGAAGCACTAAAAGTTTGTTAGGAACAGACTCAGGCAAAGAGTGGAACCAGGCACTGGCAGCACAGAAACTGTCAGATCAAATCCCCAAGGATGGGAAGGAACCGGGCCTTTGTGGGGGCTCCTCCATCCACTGGAAAACACGAGGGAAAACCCCATTCCCGGGAGAGACACGGGGAACTCCCAGCAGCTGTGATCACTGGCTGCCGGGGTGCTCCAGCGGTGTGGGAAGGGGCAGAGCCCCGGCTGCTTTGTGAGGAGAACAAAGGACAGAGAGAGAAATCCTGCTGCTGCACGGCCCAGGATCCCTGCCCGGCTCGGGCACAGCCAGCACGCCCCTGCAGCACAGATTTGCTTTTATTTTGGATATTTGTGCCAAGGGCAGCGGATGGGGGCAGGAACCCCCGGCCGGGGCAGCCCCGCGGGCTCTCAGCGGCGCAGAGGGCAGGGAGGGGAGGGCTGCAGGTGGCACCGGGCTCCGGGCAGCCCCGGGCCACACGGGCACCGGCAGCCACAGTTCCCGCGGCCGCGGGGCAGAACGGGCCCGGCGGCGGCGGCGGGGCGAGCCACGGGCGGGCACGGAGGGGCAGAGGCGGCGGGAGAGCGGCTCGGTGCGGGCGGAGCGGAGCCTGCCCGGACAGCGATGGAGCTCCGGGGCTGCCGCGCTCCCGGGGCCGCTTCCCGGGCTCTCCCCGCCGCCCGCTCGGCCAGGGCCCGCGGGGAGCGGTGCCCCGAGCCCCCCCGAGCACCCCGAGGCCTCCCGAGCATCCCCGGCCCCGGCGGTGCCGCCGAGCATCCCCGGTGCCGCCGAGCATCCCCGCCCGCGCCGCCCCGCCCGCACAGGCCGCGGCCCCGCACGGCCCTCCCCGCCTCGCCCCGCGCTGCTCGCCGCCATCCCCCGCTCCCGCCCCTCCTCCCGCCGCCGTCCCGCCTCCGCGGCCCCCCCGGTTCGCCCCAGGGGTCGCGGTCCGACCCCCGCCCGCCCGGCACCGACCTCCGCACCGCGACTGCCGCCGCCGGGCCGCCCCTCGGGACTACAGCTCCCGGCAGCCCCCGCGCGCGCTTCCGGCGCGGCGCGCGCTTCACTTCCGGCCCTTCCCCGGAAGTGAGACTGCCCCCGCGTTCCCTCCGGCCGGCGGCGCCACAGAGCGAAGCCTGGCGTGGGCGCTGGGCGGGGCCTGTCCCCATGGCAACGGCAGAGCCAAAGCGGGGCGCGGCCTGTGGGGGCGCTGTAGCCTCGGCCCGCCCTGGGACCGTTCGGCTGCCGGCCCTGATCCTTTTCCAAGCCCTGATCCCGATCCTGGGACCCGGCTAGGCCCGACCCCGACCCCGATCCCGACCGGGGAGCTGCCCAGAGCAGCTGCGGCTACCCCTGGATCCCTGGGAGTGTCCCAGGCCAGGCTGGACGTTGTTGCTGGGAGCACCCCGGGGCAGTGGGAGGTGTCCCTGCCGTGGCAAGGGTGGAATGGGGTGAGATTTTATGGCTCTCCCAACCCGAACCCTTCTGGAATTCTTGGCCGGACTCACTTTTCTGCCTTTTCAGAGTGGCAGCTCTGAAATTCTGAAGTTCAGATTTCTGGATGTTTGGTGGGTTTGTTATTCCCTGTATCTCCAGAGGTTTCCTTTCCTGCAGGTGTTTATTTCTGTTTGGACTGTTCAGGGACAAGGGAACATTTACAAACTACAGTAATGCAAGGGGTGGTTTCATACCGGGGATTGTGATTTTAATAACAGACTTTTGACACTCTATTTGATAATGTTTGAACTAAAATGTGTTGTATTTTTTAATTATATACACTTTAAAAAAAAATTCTCTGTTATGTTCAACTCACAAATAAAACATTAGTAGAGACTCAAAACGAACTGGTTTCTATACGGGAAATTTGGGGGAAATTGCTTCCTAATGACCCATTCCGTGGGTGTAGGTGTGATTATGGAAAGGTAAAGGCACCCAGCGGTGAGGACTCGGTGCAGACACCTGCAGGTAATTATGGCAGCACCCAATTTATTCCCTAATTGCACTGGGCTCTGAGCGGCGGGGGCGGGAGCAGTCCCGGGCGGCACCGAGAGCACGGACGGTGTGTTCGGGGCCCGGAGCGCTCCCTTGCCGGTACGGAGGGCACGGACGGTGTGTTTGGAACAATCCCGGCCGGTACCGAGAGGACGGACGGCGCGTTCAGGACCCGGAGCGATCCCGGGCGATGCCGAGGGCACGGACGGTGCGTTCGCGGTCCGGAGCCACCGGGGTCCCTCAGGGGGAGCGCCTCGGGCGAGGACGCCCCGGGGCAGGGGCGGGGCCAGGAGGGGCGGGGCTTCGCATGAGCGGCGTGCGCGTTCCCGCGCGCGTTCCCGCTGGCCTTCCCGATCACATCCACAAGCACGTTCACGTTCCCGTTCGCGTTCCTGTTCTCATCCCCGAGCACACTCGCGATCGCGTGCGCGTTCCCATTCCGACCCCCGAGCTCGTTCTCGTTCGCGTTCCCGTTCCGGTCCCGGGCGCGCTCCCGGGGTGGGCGGGGCGCGGGCCGGGGCGCGGCGCATGCGCGGCGCGGGGCGCGCGGGGACAATGGCGGCGGCGGCGCTGGCGGCGGGCGGAGGCCCCGGGAGCGGCCCCGCGGCGGCTCCGGCGGGCGGGCCCGGCCCCGCGCTGGCCGCGGCGCGCCGCAAGGACGGCGGCCCCGCCGGCAAGTTCTGGGAGAGCCCCGACACCGTGTCCCAGCTCGACTCGGTCCGCGTGTGGCTGGGGAAGCACTACAAGAAGGTGCGGCCCGGCGGGGGCGGCGGGCACCGGGCGGGCGGGGGACGGGACGGGACGGGGGGGCCGGAGGTTTCCGCCGCTCTTTGTGACCCGCGGCCTCGGCGCTGCGGCGGGCGCGGCGCGGGGCCGGGCCGGGGGCAGCCCCGGGCACGTTTCCGCTCCCTCCTTGCCCGCGGCCGTGTTTGGGGCAGCCCCGGTGGCCCCGGGACGTTCCCGCTGCCCGCGGGGGCCCGGCCGGGGCCCGCCCGCCCCGGGCAGGGACTTTCCTGTGCGGGCAGGTCCCGGCCCCGCTGGGTTTCGCTCCAGCCGCGGCCCGGCGGTGTCGGGAGCGCTGGGAAAGGGAGGACAAGGAGGAAAATCCCCCGGAGCCGCGTTCGGGCCCCCGTTCG
This sequence comes from Ammospiza nelsoni, assembly GCF_027579445.1. Taxonomy (NCBI): domain Eukaryota; kingdom Metazoa; phylum Chordata; class Aves; order Passeriformes; family Passerellidae; genus Ammospiza; species Ammospiza nelsoni. The sequence goes on along the minus strand of NC_080633.1, from coordinate 795,205 downwards.
GCCCCGCGTGTTGCCCCGAGCTCGCCCGCGGCAGCGCCGCTGCTGCCCTTGGGCTCCTCTTCCTCCCCGCACGCTTCGCTCCCCTCGGCTGCCTCGCTTTCTTAATGTGTTTTGGTTTTTTCCCATGTGCTGATTCTATAACTTCATTTCGGTGCGGTGAGGAATGCCCCGGTGTAACTTTGCAGCGGCTCCGCCCGGCGCTGCAGCGGAGCTGGAGGAGCTTTGCTGGGCCCGGAGCGGTACCGGGGATGCTGCACGGCCCCAGCTGCACAGTCTCCGCGTGCCCCCGGTTCCGGGGCCGGCCCGGTGTCCGTCACCCGCGGAGCAGCACCGGCTGCTGGCTGGGCCCTTTGTGTGGCGGAGGATCTGAGACCGGCGATCTGAGACCGGCAATCTGACCTGGCAATCTGAGCTGGGCGCTGCGGGGTGAAGGCAGCTGGGGCTCGGCTGTGTTTTTGTTTTTCCAGTCCTTCCAGCTCGGATCGGGGCGTGGGGAGCGCTCTGAAGCAGCAGCTCGGGCTCTTTGTGTTGACAGGCGATGGAACAGAATATCTGTGCGGTGTGGCTCGTTCCGCTTGCGGGGCTGTCGCACGCCCTGCAGGAGCCGTGGTTTTCCCTTTCCCTGTCCGGGCCGAGCAGCCCCGGGATTCCGGGAAATCGCTGCTCTGAGCCGGCCCAGGTGCCCTGCTGAGCACAGAAAGTGTTTGTGTGGCTCTGAACCCTGCCAGGCTGGGCAGGGGAGTGTGGTGCAGCAATGGGAGCCAAGGGAGAAAAAACCCCTCCTTTCAAATTGCTTATAAAATTATTGCTATTATTACTATTATTATATTATAGAAATTATGTTATAGAAATTATTATATTATGGAAATTATATTATTATATTATAGAAATTATCTTATTATGTTAGAAATTGTTGTAAAAATAGATATTTATTTCTTGTGGCTCTGGAAGGTAATTAGAGTTGGGCTAAGGAGACTCTGTAGGGCAAGTGAGTTTTGGAATGTTTGCTGTGACAATCCTAACAATCCTTTTAAAAAATGAAAAGTGATTTTGGCTTGAGGAAACAAGAAAGTTGATACCAATGCTTAGAGATAGAGCCTTAACACTGCAGAGGGAAGGCTGGTTGCCTTTTGGATGTGCTGTAAATGCACTCTGGTTCATCTTGTTCTGTTCTCATCCTGCTGTGGGTGCGTGGCTCCTTCCAGAGAGGTGCATGGTGATTTTAACTGGCCTTTGTCCAGTATATGCTCTTAAAAATAGATGTTGGTGCATCTCAGTGGGGAAGCTGTCAGCAGCAGTTGGTGTGTCCAGCTCCAGGGACACTGGGGACCAGCTGGAGAGAATCCCTGAGCAGCACTGAGCTCAGCTGGGATCCAGAGGTCCTGAAGGGCAGGGAGAGTTGGGGCACTGCATTTACAGAGCTGCTCATTTTGTCCCTAGATTAGACAAGACTTTAGTATGGAAGAGTTTTCTGTGTCTCCAGAGTACAGCAGCTGGTGGAGAGCTCTCTGTGCCTCTAGAAAACAGCAGATGTTGGGGAGCTCTGTGTGTCTCCAATGTACAACTAAGAACAAAAGAGGTTTCAGTAGTAGCGTGGAAGACTCACACTGCACCTTGAAAAACTCACTGAGAGGCACCAAGCACAATGACCGAAAATGTAATTATTGATATTGTGCTGAGCTGATTTATTCCAGGCTCCCTCCTGCTCCCAGTTTGTGTGTGTGATGTCTGAAAGTTGGTTTGTGTTGTTTCTGAGCATCAGGGGATGCAGGAGGTGCCCAGCTCCTTCCCAAGCAGTGTGGGTGCAGTGGGGATGTTGGAGCCTTGCTTCCCTGGGAGCTGGGAATGGGTCTGGGGTCCTGGGGCTTCTGACAGACTGCAACAGAACAAACTCACAGGATCCCGGAATGGCTGAGGTGGGAAGGGACCTTAAAGCCCATCCCATTCCACCGCTGCTGTGGCAGGGACACCTCCCACTGTCCCAGGCTGCTCCCAGCCCTGTCCGTGACACATCCAGGGATCCAGAGGCAGCCACAGCTGCTCTGGGCACGCTGTGCCAGGGCTTCCCACCCTCACAGGAACAATTCCCAATTCCCAATCTCCCATCCATCCCTGCCCTCTGGCAGTGGAAGCCATTCCCTGTGCCCTGTCCCTCCATCCCTTGTTCAGAGGAATTTGGGCAGACTGTAATGGGCACCTTGATGTCACCATAGTTACTTGGAAATTCACACTTCAGAGGTAAACTGGGCAGTTCTCTTTTTGTTGTATTAATGCACATTTACCTATAACATTGTGCATTGTTTAGTCAGTTCCTTTCTCAGTAAGCCACATACCTCATGTCAAAATGGGGTGTCCCAAAGCAGTTATTTATTGTGTGTAAGACCTATTTCTAGGGTAGTTTGGGAGTGGTTTAGCAGCTGCCTGATGAAGAGTGCAGCCCCTGGCCTTGGCCTTGCAGCTGAGCTCCCTGAGGAGCCCTCCTGGTGTGTTGTTCATGTCCGGGGCAACATCCAAATCCATATCCATCTGTTGGCCCTGGGAGCTCTGTCCCTCTGGCACACGAGGCTGGAGCAGTTGATTTTTGGGGGGCAGGAGGAGGGTGCTGAGGTTGGTAAGGAGCAGGTGGGATGTTGGTTAGAGGGATCAGGGCATGGCTCAGCACGGGGAGCTCTGGGGCAGAGCTGGGACGCCCTTGGCCCAGGGAGAGAGGTCTGATCACATCCCTGAGCTGGGGCTGCTGCCCAGGGAGGGTCTGCAGGGCAGAGCTCCAGGCAGAGCTGGCATCTCCTCCTCCCTGCCAGGAATATCCCAGAGCAGGGCACGGGCTGGCACTGGCAGCTGCTGGGGACAGTTGTGCCATCAGCGTGCCAGGCTGGCACCACCTGCTGTCCCCAGGGGCTGCCCTGGCAGTGTCCCTGGGCTTGGATCCAGGGAGGGTCTGTGTGCAGCTCTGCTGTGTTCTCCCCTTTGGAGGGGAGCAGGGGTCTGTCTCTGTCTCCCCTGTGGAGGGGAGCAGGGGTCTGTCTCTGTCTCCCCTTTGGGAAGGAGCAGGGGTCTGTCTCTGTCTCCCCTGTGGAGGGGAGCAGGGGTTTGTTTGACCAGATCAAAGCCTTTCAGTGTGGGTTTCCCGTGGCTCCTGCGTGGCTGCAGTGCCCTTTGTGTGGGGAAGGTGTGTGCACAGCAGAGCTGAAGGGGTGTTTGAGGTCAGTGCCCACATCAGAGCCAGCCTGGATGTGTCCCCCATCGGTGACAAATGCTCCCAGGGCAGCTGCAGTGCAGCTCTGGCTGCAGAGATTCCCTCTGCTGCTGCTCGCACTCTGCTTCCCGAGCACACGTTTTCTGCTTAAAGATAGGGGGTGGCTTTGTGTTTCTAATTATTGTGGAAAGGTTGGAAAACTTGCTGTGTCCATGGGGCTTGGCAATTCAGCAGGAGAGCAAAATCCTCTTATGGAACAGGGCATCATTCTGTCCTCTGGAATTCACTGCTTAGAAACCTTTATTTGCTGCAGGATCATTTTTTGTGGACGTGAGGGGAGAACCTGGAGGTGTGTTAGACTTGATGCCTCTGTGATCCTTCAAACCCCTGTGAACTGATTGGGAAATTGTCTGCTGTGTTTTACTGCTTAAAAACCCATTTGTGCTGCTCATTAGGATGCAGAAATGATGGAGGGGAGTCTTGGGCTTCTTTTTGAAGGGTTTTCCCCCTTATTGTTCAGGGAACCTCAGGCAAGGTAATGGGCTCCTCATTAAAAGGATCTGCAGGATAGTGGCAGTGCAAGGCAGGATGAGAAGGTGTTGTCTTTCTTTATTGCTTCCAGCTGTCAGTGCCTCCTGCAGGAGGTAAAAATGGGAGCTGCAGGAAAAGGAATGACTGCCTGGAAAAGTTCACCTGTCTAAGAATAGGCTCTGCAAGGTGCATTCTCATGTAATTTTCCTTCTGAAGGAAAATATCTGAAAAAAAAATAATATATATTAAGTCAGTACAAGGATGCCACTTCTTCTGGATTTGTTTTTTGAAGGAGGTTCTTAGAATCGCAGACTGGTTTGGGCTGGAAGGGACCTTAAAGCCCACCCAGTGCCACCCCTGCCATGGCAGGGACACCTCCCACTGTCCCAGGGTGCTCCAGCCCTGCCCAGCCTGGCCTGGGCACTGCCAGGGATCCAGGGGCAGCCACAGCTGCTCTGGGCACCTGTGCCAGGCCTGCCCACCCTGCCAGGCAGGAATTCCTTGCCAAGATCCCACCCAGCCCTGCCCCCTGGCCATGGGGAGCCGTTCCCCCTTGTCCAAAGTCCTGTGCAGAGCCCGGAGTTGGACTCAGTGATCTCTGTGGATCCCTTCCAACTCAGGATATTCTGTGATTTTGATGTAATTAAAACATGAGTTCCTGGGGGAGGGAAGAGGGCAAATTGAAATGCAGCTTTGAAATGTTAGCCTTCAGTCCTTTCCAGGCTCGTGTTTCTGGTTCAGGATTTATACCAGGACAGGACACTGGGGAGCCTCGAGGGAATTTGTGTCCTTTGAGCTGGGAAGATTTAATTTCTCAGCTATGTGCCTGCTCCTGAGAAAGTGCTGGGGGAATTCACCTCTCAGGGTGGTCAGACACTGACATTGTAATTGTTTCCATTCGCTCTGTGGCTTTGTGGTGCCTTTGGCTTTGCAGCTGATGCTTTGCAAAGCTCAGTGAGGTTTGACTGGTATTTGGCACCACAGCTTTAAAACTTTGAGGGTCTGGGTCTCAAACTCATTTTTTAAGGGGTTTTAGCAGAATCTGATTTGAGAGAAGAGGAAAAGCTGAGAGTTACCCAGCTGAGAGGCTGGGGCAGCTCAAATTGCTCCATGTTCTACCTGGAAAAGTGATGTTTGTTCTCCTCTTGGCTGTCACCTGGCACAGCAAGGAGGTGACATCCAGTGAGTGAACATTGAATTCAGGGGTGACAAAAACTCAGCACTATGGGAGGGGTTTAATGCTTCATGCTGTGATTTTACATTCCCAATGTTAATGTAATTTTATTGAACCTTGGGAGCTGCTCAGGCTATCCCAAAACATCACAAGTGCCTTTGTGTGGCTCAGCTTTTCCCTCTGTGCAGGACATCCTATTTATACCAAGGGCTGCTCTGAGGATTAACTGGGAGTTGATTAGAGCAGGAGGCTCTGTGTGTGTGTGGGCAGCACGAGCCTGGTCCTTTATTGGGGGTTGAGTGGTTAATCCTTGTCTGGAGCCAGCTGGGAGCTCAGCCTCAGGTGAGTGCTGGAGGCTCAGCCTAAAGCTGGAAAATGGTTCTGCTGGGTGCTCCTCCTGTGCAACCCCCCTGCAGCCCTTCCCAGGGATCCCAAAATGCTCCAGCTCTGCTCTGCAGGTGCAGGAGGAAGCATTCCTGTCCCCACAAACTGTGTTTCTTGTCTTGCAGTACGTTCAGGCAGATGCTCCTACCAATAAAACCTTGGCTGGGCTGGTGGTGCAGCTGCTGCAATTCCAGGAAGATGCCTTTGGAAAACATGTCACCAATCCTGCCTTCACAAAGCTTCCTGTGAGTATTGTGTTGTGTTCTGCTGGGGCTCTCGCTGCTGCCACAGCTCTGTGTGTGCTCTGGGGACGTGTCCAGGGCACTGGGACATCCCTGCCCCAGCCCAAACTCCTCCTGTGCACCCTCTGGAGGGGCTGGAGTAGCACACCCCTCCTTAGTGCACGATTGCACTGTAATACAGCTTCTTTCTATATTTGAAATGGTTTCTGGAATGCTGTGGGAACATTTCCATTTCTGCTAGAACTCAGTGTAGTTCATCAGTTTTAAGTCAAATCTGGACTGGTGCATCCTAAACTGAGTGAGTAAAATGCACTTTCCAGGGCAAACAAGCTGCCGTGAGGTGTTTTGGTGATTAAACTCCAGACTTGGGAGGTTGCCAGGGCTGAGAAGTGCCCTTGCCACGTTCTGCAGCAGCAGCAGGCAGTGTCCTGCTGGCCTGGGGTGGCTCTCAGGCCCTGGGATCCAGGGAGCCAAACAACATCAGCATTGTGGGGATGCTGCTCCCCAAGGGCAGCCTGGAGCCCTGCCCTCACCCAGGGCTCTGTCCTGGCCAGTGTGAGCCCCACAGAGCTGGGAGGAGGGCAGGGTGCCAGCCTGGAGCCCTGCCCACACCCAGGGCTCCTGTCCTGGGCAGTGTGAGCCCCACAGAGCTGGGAGGAGGGCAGGGTGCCAGCCTGGAGCCCTGCCCACACCCAGGGCTCCTGTCCTGGGCAGTGTGAGCCCCACAGAGCTGGGAAGAGGGCAGGGTGCCAGCCGGGAGCCCTGCCCACACCTAGATCCTGTCCTGGGCAGTGTGAGCCCCAGAGGAGGGCAGGGTGCCAGCCTGGTGCCAGCTGGGTGCTTTGGGGGGGGTCTGTGGGCCAGGACAGTGCCCTGATCGTGTCAGGGTGTGCTCAGCGTTGGCACAGATGTGTGCTGGCACTGGGGCTGTGCCTCTTTGGGGTGGGAGCACAAAGCTGGGGCCATTTCCAGCCAGTGAGGAGGCTGGAGCCCATGGAAGCTGAATTTGGCCTGGAAACTTGGCAGAGCTCCTGTAGCTGTGGTGCACGTGCCAGGACAGTCCTTGTTCTGTTCTGTGCTGCTGTGCCCAGGTGTTTGCCCCTGTACCCTCTCCATGAGGGCGGGGTGTGCACACTCCTTCACCTGTGGGGTGAATCCCAGAACAATTCCCAGGTGAATTTTAGAAGGAATGCTTCCCTTTGAGGGTGGGCAGGCCCTGGCACAGGTGCCCAGAGCAGCTGTGACTGCCCCTGGATCCCTGGCAGTGCCCAGGCCAGGCTGGACACTGGAGCAGCCTGGGACAGTGGGAGGTGCCCCTGCCACAGCACAGGGGGTACTGGCTGAACTTTAAGCTCTCTCAAACCCAAATAATTTTGGGATTTTGTGGCTCTCCTGGTGCTTTGGAGAGCACCCAGGAGCACCCCAAGGTGCCATTGGGATCTCACCACCTCTCCTGGTGCCTCAGTGCTGGTGGGAAGCTTCAGGGACAGGGGGAGCTTTGCAGAGCTTTATTTGGATGTGGCAGCACAAACCATAAACCTGCCCACGTTCCTCAAGTGCATAAACCACTGGAGTGCTCCTGAGCCTTAAATCAATTTGTCTTATCTTAAAAATGGGCCATAAACATTGCAGTGGCATCATAAAGATGTTGTTCCTGTGTTTGTTCTCACTGCTTCAAAGCTCTAATCTGGCCAAATTTGCTCAGGTTCATTTACAGCCCGTGGATCTCAGTTCCTTCCAGCAGGACACAGCTCCTCAGTGCATCCTCAGCAGTTGCTGCTCTTTGGGGGTCTGTCATACTCCCAACATTCAGCCCTGGTGGGAACCAGAGCCTGGCCTTGGAGCACCTCCCCACATTCTGCCCTGTGCCTTGTACAGGTTTTTTATATTTACTGGGAAGCACAGTAGTAATAATATTAAATAATAATAATAATAATAATAATAATAATAATAATAATAATAATAATAATAATAATAATAATAATGGGCAGAAATGAGCTGGGTTTGGTGTTTTAGGGCAGGTGTGCAGCTCCTGACACCCAGCTTTCCCTGGGGATGGATGGATGGATGGATGGATGGATGGATGGATGGATGGATGGATGGATGGATGGATGGATGGATGGATGGAGTGTGGGATAGCTGAGCTCTGCTTCAGCTGCTCATTCCTCATGATCTGGTTTGATGCTCTCACACAGATGAAGAGCTGCTTCCCTGACAGCTACAATGTGAGGTTTAATTTGCTATGAAATGGGTGTTCAAAGAGTGCTTTGGATTTTTACGGCTCTGCTTGGAGCTTTCAGATACATCAAATTCCTGCAAACACAAAGAATTCTGCCTAATCCAAATACATTTAATCTTCAGGAAACATTCTGAAAGGAAAACCTCAAACTCCAGAAGTGTTTCATCTGAAAATTAACTTTTCATTTGCTATGTTCTATGTCTAAAACTCAGCTAACCCTTGTATTTGTTTAAAATAATTGCATAAAAGTCAATGTCACTGTTTTTCCTTGTTTTCTGGGTTCCAGGCAAAGTGCTTCATGGATTTCAAAGCTGGAGGTACATTATGTCACATTCTTGGTGCTGCTTACAAATATAAGAATGAACAGGGCTGGTAAGTTTTTATTTGTATTTTATTTTATTTATACACCTTTTGCATGAAACCAAGCACATGAATTGCTTGTGCAAACTACCTAAAGTTTAATCCTTCCTGGAGACTGGGGCAGGCAAGGCAGTGGAGATGGGAAGAGGGAACTTTTTCCTGTTTTGCTGATGGTAGCTTTTTTAAGAGACACCCCCACACTTCTAAATTTAAAGAGGAGTTGGCCAAGTTTAAGGTTTTGGGTCTGTAGTTGGAGTTAATTACAAGTTTGAGGCTCCTTTTTTATTTCCTTGCTGTCTGACTGAGAAAATGAACCAGGATCAGTCTCACATCTGTGAAACATAAATCTTTGTTGCTGTATTGATTATTTGGTTTAGTTATGACTGGGAAAGCATGAGGCACTACAGATCCTAGTAAATGCTCAGCTCTCCATTGCTCCAAAAATGGGGAGTGTAAGCACTTAGAAACTGCCCCTGGAGCTGTTGGTACTGGGATGAAAATATCCCTGTGACATCCCAGGAGTGGTTTAACCTGGGTGTTTTAAAGTTACAATCCTCTTCCCAAGGGAACAGCAGCATGGGAGCATAAAATCCTGGAGTGGTTTGGGCTGGAAGGGCCCCTAAAATCATCCAGTGCCACCCCTGCCATGGCAGGGACACCTTCTACTGTCCCAGGCTGCTCCAAGCCCCAGTGTCCAATTGAAATCACTATTTTTGGCCTTGAAATCACTATTTTTGAGAACACTAGGCAAAAAAATGAGAATCAAAAGTCAATAAAAGTAAACAATTAAAAAAATTAAGCAGAGATTGTTCCTGTCCACAAATTTCAATAGTTTGGATGTGATGTTTCCAATCTAGCAGCATTCCTGGAATTGACTGAGTTGTTTTTACACACAAGAGCCATTTTAAAGGCAAAACAAAGTTGTTTGAGGATGGTTGGTTGTTTTTAGGAATTATTTGTATTCATATCTGCTCTGTCTGAGGTGGATTTATCGGGAATAACCCACTCTCAGGGGCTTTCCTATTCCAATCCTACCAGCACCTGGGACAGGCACCTGTCTGCAGTGTGGTTTGTCAGCAGTGTCCTGCTGCCTCTTTGCCTTAACACACAGGAATGAAATGGTTCCAGCTTCAGGACCATTTGAATGGAATGAGCGTCCCCTATTTTCAATAAGCAAACGTGGTTTGCAGCCAGCTGGGCAGCCCAGCAGGGCTCTGGAGCTGCCTCCTCCCCTGTCCCTGCCTTGCTGCTGCCCAGGATTAGGTGGGTAGTGCCTGCTGTGTGTGCATGTGGGCAGTAGTCCTGCACTTAACTCTGAGCTCAGCCCTAGAGCCTGGAATGTGTCCCCACTGACTCTGCCAAGTGATCTGTGCTGCTTGCCTGCCCCGTGCTCGGTTTGATTTTTGTTTTGGTCTGCGTTGTCGCTCCTGCTTAACCTGTTTGTGACTGATCTGTCTTATAGGAGAAGTCCCCTTCCTCGCCACAATAGGTATGTCTGGGAGCTGGACATACAGCCCTGGCCCAGGCTGGCCAGGGAGCCTCTGAGCTGGGCCCAGGAACAGTTAGTGCCGTTCTGTCCTCATGGGCAGCTGAACCAGCGCTGTTACTCATTGTGCATGTCCTTCTCTGCCTGTCTGGAGCAGGCAGGGAGCTGGGGCGTGCAGCATTCCATGGATGCACGGTGCAGGTGTAGAGCTAAAAGTGGCAACGTCCTGCTCGTGCCCTGGTGTCTCTGTGCCACAGGTACCAAGAGGTCTGTGGGTGTTTATGTGGCATTTGTCTCCCACAGAGCCATTCTGGGTGTTTTGGATACAAATCATGGCTGAATACTGGAGAAGGGGCTCAGTCTTGACTCAAAATCCTCTGTATTAGAGGTGTAAAATACCTTATTAACAGTGACCTGACAGTCTTGATGTCTGGCCATGCTTTTGCAAGTCAGGGTGAACTTCCCAAAGCATACAACAAGGTCATAAATTCCTCTCTAAAAGGCTGGTTCCAATAAATGTGCCAGGATCTCACATTTGATTTGTTTGCCATGTTCTCAGGGTGAAGGGTAATTTCTTAAGGACAGAAACCGTTCCCCTGACAGAGTGTTGGTGGAGCTGCCCAGCACCTCAGGTGCTCCCACAGAGCCCCCTGCCTGGGCTCCTCCCTCCTGAGAATCCCAGGAGATCCTGGAGGTCGCAGTGGGGTGTCATGTTTGCTTCAGTGGGGTCACAGGCCTTGGGGCTGAAAGCCTTGGGGCTGAGCTTTGCGTTCCTGAGCCTCCTCTGAGCCTGTGTGCCCTGGAGAAAGGGATTTGTGCTGGGACAGGGGTGTGTTTGTGGGGAGCTGCCCTTGGCTGGGAAGGGCTGCTGTGAGCTGGGAGTGACTGCAGCCTCAGTGCCTCGTGGGGAGGGTGTGCCAGCCTCCACTGCCCTGGGTGTGCAGGGCTTGGGATTACACACCTGGCACTGCCCTGGGTGTGCAGGGTTTGGGGTTACATACCTGCCACTGCCCTGGGTGTGCAGGGCTTGTGTTTTACATCTGCCACTGCCCTGGGTGTGCAGGGTTTGGGATTCACACCTGCCACTGCCCTGGGTGTGCAGGGTTTGGGATTCACACCTGCCACTGCCCTGGGTGTGCAAAACTGGGTCTCACATCTCCCACTGCCCTGGGTGTGCAGGGCTTGGGGTTACACACCTGCCACTGCCCTGGGTGTGCAGGGCTTGGGTCTCACACCTGCCACTGCCCTGGGTGTGCAGGGCTTGGGGTTACACACCTGCCACTGCCCTGGGTGTGCAGGGCTTGGGGTTACACACCTGCCACTGCCCTGGGTGTGCAGGGCTTGGGGTTACACACCTGCCACTGCCCTGGGTGTGCAGGGCTTGGGTCTCACACCTGGCACTGCCCTGGGTGTGCAGGGCTTGGGGTTACACACCTGCCACTGCCCTGGGTGTGCAGGGCTTGGGGTTACACACCTGGCACTGCCCTGGGTGTGCAGGGTTTGGGGTCTCACACCTGGCACTGCCCTGGGTGTGCAAGGCTTGGGATTCACACCTGCCTCTGCCCTGGGTGTGCAGGGTTTGGGTCTCACACCTGGCACTGCCCTGGGTGTGCAAAACTGGGTCTCACATCCCCCACTGCCCTGGGTGTGCAAGGCTTGGGATTCACTCCTGCCACTGCCCTGGGTGTGCAGGGTTTGGGTCTCACACCTGCCACTGCCCTGGGTGTGCAAAACTGGGTCTCACATCCCCCACTGCCCTGGGTGTGCAAGGCTTGGGATTCACTCCTGCCACTGCCCTGGGTGTGCAGGGTTTGGGTCTCACACCTGCCACTGCCCTGGGTGTGCAAGGCTTGGGGTTACACACCTGGCACTGCCCTGGGTATGCAGGGTTTGGGTCTCACACCTGGCACTGCCCTGGGTATGCAGGGCTTGGGCACCTCCTGGAGCTCTGGGACAGGCTGGATCCTGATTCAGCACCTCCTAAGAGCTCCTAAGGCTGGATCCTGAGGGTTCAGCACCTGCTGGAGCTCTGGGGCAGGCTGGATCCTGAGGGCTCAGCCCCAGCTGGGCTGTGGCACTCCCTGCAGCTGCTGGGGCTGCTTTGGGGCTGGGGTTGTCCAAGCTCAGGCTCTGGGGTCACCACCCCAATCCCTCATTTGGGTTGGCCCATCTCTGAGTTCCAGACATGTTCAGGGCACAGCACAGGGAATCTGGGGGCTCCCCTGCTGCTTCCCAGGAGGATTTTTCAGGTGTTGTGTCCTCCCCCATTTGTGATGGACGGTTCTCCATTGGCATTGCAATAATTGTGATGATTTGTCTGTGGAATAACAAAATTAGAGCACCAGGGTCCAGTAAAGGTGGTGATACAATGCTGCCATGGGTTATTAGCTGCCTGTGCCCTGGAGGGTGGTTTGTTCTCACACCAGGCACAGGAATTGCTGCTTCTCTGGACTGCAGGACTGCTGGATGGGGCAGCCAGAAGTAAGAGAACCATGAGGGCTCATCCATGAATTCTCTCATCTGATGTTGAAATCCATGGTGGTTGTGTGTTCTGTTACCCCCTGTGACTGTGGTGGAACGCACGGCCCTGCTGCAGGGTCTGGTGGACACTGTCAACCTTCCTTTTTCTCCCTGAACATCTCACAAATCAGCTGCATTTCTCGATGTGGTTCATGGTGGTTTTCTTGCCACTGAGGGTGCCAAGCGCAGCAGAAATAGTTGTGGCTGTGCTGGAGTGTCCTGGCACCCCTGCCACGATCCAGAGTTTGTGTGGAGCAGGGAAGGTTCTGGACTGCTGGCAGCTGGGGGTGTGCAGTTAATATTTGTGAATCATTTCCCTCGACAGGAGGAGGTTTGACCTGCAGAATCCCTCGCGGATGGACCGGAACGTGGAGATGTTCATGACCATTGAGAAAACACTGGTGCAGGCAAGGAGAGACCCAGCCTGGGGCAGGAGGAACCCAGCCCGGGGCAGGAGGAACCCAGCCCGGGGCAGGAACCACTCCCTGGGGCAGGAGGAACCCAGCCCAGGGCAGGAGGAACCCAGCCCGGGGCAGGAGGAACCACTCCCTGGGGCAGGAGGAACCCAGCCCAGGGCAGGAGGAACCCAGCCCGGTGCAGGAACCACTCCCTGGGCACTCAGGGCAGGACTTCACCCTGGCCCTCTATAGCAATGGGGGACCCTCCCCTCCCTCTCCCACCCAGCTCAGTCACAATTCCACATTTTCACTTGAAAAATGCAGAATATTTCCACTGGCCTTTTATGGATATGCAGAAGTTTTTATTTTATTTATTTACGTGAGGAAAACCTCTTCTAAGGAAAGAGCAAACACCCCAGGTGTCCCCATGTCCCTGTGGAGGTGACACCCCTGGGGCTCAGTAACCTCTCCTGTACCCATTCCAGGGCTGACTTCCAGTTTGATTTAAACTGGCCTTTTTCAGGTTAGGATCCATTTTACTCTCACTTTGTCAAACCAGTTATCTGTACCCTTAAGCAGGTCTGTGGAGTCTCATTTGAAGTTTAGTTTTTTTAACTGCTGCATGGCAATGATGTGTGATTTTTTTTTTTCAAACTGTGAAGCCAAGTTCAGTGTATGATGTATTCAAAACATAACTTTCAGGTGTCCATTAGCAATGGAAACAGGAAGAACAGCAGAACACAACAATATTCCCACTACAAAAAACCCTTGCCCACGTACAGTGGTTTCAGTGCATGATAAAAACCTGGGCAGGGCTTTGTTGGGGGGCTGTGAGAAGGGAATGTCCCTGTCCCGGGGTTCCTGGAGCTGGGATCACTGACCTGAGTCACCCCCTGCTCTGCTCTGGGTTCTACTGGAGTTCTAACACTGGGGATTTTATAGGAATATTCTGATTTTTGCCACAGATCACCCTCTAATTCCTTGTTCCACCTCCTCTTCTCTCCCAGAACAACTGTCTGAGCAGACCAACCATCTACCTCATTCCTGACATGGAGCTGAAGCTGGCCAACAAGCTGAAGGACATTGTCAAGCGTCACCAGGTGAGTGTCACACAGCACAGCTGCACCCAGCCCTGCCTGAGCACACAGCAGCAGCAGCACAGCTCCCTTGGGCAGTGGGGGAATGGTTTTTACCCTGCCATGGAGGCTGAGCCCTGGCTGTGCTCTAAAAGCACTCCTGGACCTGCTGCCAGGTGGCTCTGGGTGAGCTGGGGCAGCCCCAGCTGGTTTATTGCTCAGCACAGGTGTGTCCAAACTGGGTCTGAAGCAGGGAGTGAGGCAGCTGTTCCAGATGTGTGGGACAGCAGAAGGAAGCTGACATGGTTGTTGGTTTGTGCTTTATTTCACTCTGATTGCTGGTGCTGAGCAGAGCCCAGGCAGCCTCAGGGAACCTTGCCCATATAATTCCAGGATGACTTGAGCAGGATTAATGGCTTCATCCTTAAAAACATGAACAGTCTTCTCACTTGTCTGCAGAGACATATCCTGGAACGTGACCTCTGCATGGTCTGGTGGCTTTTGAGTCAGGACAAGTCACAGCTGTAGCCAGAGAGTTTCTTTTCCAGATTTAATGTATTTCTTGTGTTGTGATTATGAACCATTGTCTCAGCCTCACTTGGGCAGATTTTCACAAGTTGCTCTTAATTATTTGGCTGATTCAGGATGGGTGTTATTGCTTAAATTAGAGTGAATGAGTCGATTTTCCTTTCATAAAGGAAGTCTGTAGTGAGCTTCACGCTGTATCCATGAGTGATTTAAGGGATTTTTAAAGCAGCTTTGTCTCTGCAGGGATGTGAGGAGATGAAAACAGAAATTGTCTCTAATTCTGCTTTTTGGGCTTTCCTTTGCTCTGCCTCTGAATTCTCATTTTGTCACTGGCTTTGCTTCCTCATATCTTGGTTATCTTCATTTTTTAACCCCTTGCTGTCATCTCCCTGCTACCCCAACCCAGTGCCCGTGGCTCCCTGCTGTCCCAAGTCCTCCCTGCTCCAATTTTTGTTATTTTCCAGCTCCCTCCAGAGCTGCCCTGTCCTTTCCTGAGCTGTGGGAGCTCTGGCCCTTCAGCCCCTGATCCCAGAGTGTCCCACATCCCACCCCACAATGCTGTTCTATTCCTGCTGCTGCCATCCAGGGATGGGATCTGCAGCTCGTTGTGCTGTTGAATCAATCCCTTACACGTTTATGGGATGTAAGTTTTGAGCACCATCTGCCTTTTGGGGTGATGTGCTGAGGGTTTCTCATGCAGTTTCTCCTGTGTTTCCCACAGGGAACAGTCACTGAAGAAAAATCCAAGGCCACCCACCACGTGTATCCAAGTCCTACCTCAGTGGATGATGGTGAGGTTCAGCTTTTCAGTGGGAATCCTCTTGTACTGAGTGCCATGAGAAGTGTGGGAGTGTTCACCAGGACTGGTCCCAGCCTGCTCCTCAGGGACATTGCTGCATTGTGGATAATGCGCCTGGGGAGCTTTAGGCTGGATATTGGGGGAGTTCCTCCCAGCCTTGGAGGGATTTCAGAGCTCTGTGGCACTTGGGGACACAGGGCAGTGCTGAAAATGGCTGCACTCTGATCTTGGAGGGCTTTTCCAGCCTCAGCAATCCCCTGATTCTGAGCTCCTGGCCCTCCAGGGATTCTGTAGGGAATGCTGGTACAACCCTTGTGTGTGGGGGGCAAGGAGAGCTCCTCCATGAGCCTTGGCTGTGTTACAGTTCACTCTGCCTGCATGAAGCGCAAGGTCCAAAAAGAGCAATTTCACTGCTGCCTCTTTCTGCAAATAGCCAAAAATATTTCTTCCCTTTTCATCTTAAATAAAATTTAATTACCTGGGAGGTCATTGTCCTCAAGCCCAAGTTGCACAGACATAAAGAAGTCCCTTCCCCATGTTCCCTGGCCTGTGCTGGCCACTAGATGGAAGTGCTCCCTGCAGTTTGCAGGGATCAGGGATGGTGTGTGTCTGTCCCTGTGGCAGCAGCAGGCTCAGCCTTCTGTGTGTCTCAGGCTCTGAGCCCCAGGTCCGCAGCCCAAAATTCCAGCAGGGATTGGAGATGCAGGTTCACATCCTTGGGGGTTTCTCCTGTGGTGCTTCTCTGGGCTCTGTGCTCAGGGTTTGGGTTGCAGGGTTTGGTACTTGAGAGCTGTAGGGATGGATGGGGTGTTGGGAATTGTTCCCTGGCTAGAGGGTGGGCAGGCCCTGGCACAGGGTGCCCAGAGCAGCTGTGGCTGCCCCTGGATCCCTGGCAGTGCCCAAGGCCAGGCTGGACAGGGCTTGGAGCACCTGGGACAGTGGGAGGTGTCTCTGGGACAGTGGGAGGTGTCCCTGCCATGGCAGGGGGGATTGGGATGAGCTTTAAGGTCCCTTCCCAGACCTTAGCAGAAGGGTTTGCAGTAACTTCCCTCTGACTCACTGTGGAAAGTGAATTGTTGAGCTTCTCCCTCCACATCTGACCTGGATCTCGTTCCCTTTGCAGATGAGTGGTTGAGACCTGTGATGAAAAAGGACAAGCAGGTGCTGGTACATTGGGGCTTTTTTCCAGACAGGTAAAGATGGCTGGGGGGAAGCAAACCCTGAGTTTTAACTGTTTGTTGATGGAAAAGTCTTTATCCCAATGTGCAAAGCTTGAAAGGAATTAACCATTGATGTAAAACTGCAATATCCACACCCATCTGTGACACTGGCAGGTGGGTGAGGCTGGCAAAAGAATTCTTCTGCAGAGCCACAAGGAACTGGTTGGAAAATGATTTTAAAGCTGGAATGAGCCTTTCCTTAAATTTTAAAGGGCGAACTTTTAAAGGGAGAACCTGGCTGTGCTCTGACAAAGAGATTTACTCCAAGAGTTGTCTTCAGTCAGGTGCAAGTGACTGTTAAAGCATCCTTTGAGGAGCCTGCCCTGTGCTCTTGGAACATGTTGAAATTCAATGTGTGGGCTGATAGAAACTTCACTGTATTTGCAATAACTGGTTTCTAAGCCCAGGCTATGGAAGATCAATCAAAGCATTGATAACCCAGTATTGACTTCTATTTAATTAACTTTTTCAGGCCACTGAAATCTGTTCACACACTAAATTCCTAGGATCTGTCTCACATGGGGCTTTCAATGTAGGACAGCAAACAGTAATCACACTGAAGGTTTTTATTCATACAGATGAAGAGCCTTTCAATATTTCTATATTTCTATCAGTAGTCAGGCTTGTATTGGTGTTTTTAAACCAGGTACACACAAAACAGTGTAAAGCCAGGAATGCTTTGTGCACATCTTTCCTTGCACCTGACTCCTTCCTGTTCCTCAGCACCTGGTGTTGGTTACAAAGGACTGTGGCTTTTGCTGTTCCTCACTGCAGTTTGTTAATAAATAGACTTTTGAGGGAATAATGTGGAAGAGTGAATATAAATAACGAGAGGTTTCTAGGGCAGGGTGCAGCTTCCTCCCTTCCAGGAATCCAGTAGCTCTTGCTTTGAAATCACAAGAACAGGGAGAAGTGGATTAAGTTAATGGCAGGGTTTGGTTGGGTGACTCAGAGCTGCTTTTACCCCCTGCATCCCTCCAGACTTGCACTTGGAGCTGGAGTGGTTCACTGAGAGGATTTTAACTTTTAACGTGCATTGGATGCCCCAGGGCCCGCCCTGTGCCTGGTTCTGTGGCACAAAGCAGGATTGTTCCCTGTGGGAATGAGGGCTGCACGTGCCAGGGCTGCTGGAAAACCATTCCTGGTGCCTGAGCTGCTCTCTCCTGACCCTCCCCAGCTACGACACCTGGGTCCATGCCAGCGAGATCGAGGCGGAAATCGAGGATGCTCCCATCCCTGAGAAACCCTGGAAGGTGAGTGTGCCTCAGGCCCTGGAGGGTGTGTGAGTGTGCCTCAGGCCCTGGAGGGTGAGTGAGTGTGCCTCAGGCCCTGGAGGGTGTGTGAGTGTGCCTCAGGCCCTGGAGGGTGTGTGAGTGTGCCTCAGGCCCTGGAGGGTGAGTGAGTGTGCCTCAGGCCCTGGAGGGTGTGTGAGTGTGCCTCAGGCCCTGGAGGGTGTGTGAGTGTGCCTCAGGCCCTGGAGGGTGTGTGAGTGTGCCTCAGGCCCTGGAGGGTGTGTGAGTGTGCCTCAGGCCCTGGAGGGTGTGTGAGTGTGCCTCAGGCCCTGGAGGGTGTGTGAGTGTGCCTCAGGCCCTGGAGGGTGTGTGAGTGTGCCTCAGGCCCTGGAGGGTGTGTGAGTGTGCCTCAGGCCCTGGAGGGTGTGTGAGTGTGCCTCAGGCCCTGGAGGGTGTGTGAGTGTGCCTCAGGCCCTGGAGGGTGAGTGAGTGTGCCTCAGGCCCTGGAGGGTGAGTGAGTGTGGCTTATTCCTTCCCAGGATCCCTGTGCTGGGGCAGTTGTTTTGGCCCTGCTCTGGTTGTTCTGCACTCACTGTGTTACCCTGGCCATGTTCTGTGTGTGCTCCTGGAGTCTCAGCAGCCCAGGCTGAAAGGACTTTGCAGTCTGTTCCAGCACCTGTAACTCATTGGAAAACAGGATTTTGGGGTATAAACCTTACTAGGAATAGTCAGAATTGTGTGAAGTATTAATAAATCAGTAATAAATTACTGTAAAGCACCAGAAGGTTTCTCAGCTGTGTAAACCAAACTCTCTAAAGGTGGATGTTATAATCCTGGCAGTTGGCTTTGTCCCTCCAGGGAGTGGCCAACTCTTGCTCACATTTGGTGTTTGTGGCACACCTGCCAAGGGGCTGTGTGTATTTAGGAGGTTTTGATGGCGATTTTCAGCATGCAAAGAGCACTGGTAACCCAGAGCTGCTGACCCAGCTCTCAGAACTGACCTCCCACTCCTGGAGGACTGAAAATGGTTGAGGAACAGAGGTTGAGTCCTGGGACTGTTGAGGTCTGGGTCCTGTTCATCCTTTGTGGTCCTGCCCTGTGCCACTGCCAGGAGTGTGTGTGACACCAGAGGGGTTGGGACACTGCAGGAGTGTGTGACACCAGAGGGGTTGGGACACTGCAGGAGTGTGTGACACCAGAGGGGTTGGGACACTGCAGGAGTATTACAGCGACCTGAGTGGGTCGCTGCTGGTGAGAGAGAGACGGTGAATCTTGTATCTTGATCAGAAGGCTTGATTTATTAATATATGATATAATACATTATAGTTATACTAAATAGAATATAAAGAGAGGTTTGCAGAGCAGCTAGCTAAGCTAAGAAGAGATAGAAAAGAACCCACAACAAAGTTGTGGCCAAGGACTCAGTCCCCTGGCTTGAACTGATGATTGGCCCTTAATTATCAACATAGAAAATGAGCCAATCAAGGTGAATCCTATTGCATTCCACAGCAGCTGATAATAATTGTTTACCTTCTCTTCGGGGGCCTCTGGCCTCCCGAAGACACAGAAATGTGAAATAAAGGATTTCTGTGGAGAAATGTCTGCGACACAGGAGTGTGTGTGACACCAGAGGGGTTGGGACACTGCGGGAGTGTGTGTGACACCAGAGAGGTTGGGACACTGCGGGAGTGTGTGTGACACCAGAGGGATTGGGACACTGTAGGAGTGTGTGTGACACCAGAGGGGTTGGGACACTGCAGGAGTGTGTGTGACACCAGAGGGGTTGGGACACTGCAGGAGTGTGTGTGACACCAGAGGGGTTGGGACACTGCAGGAGTGTGTGTGACACCAGAGGGGTTGGGACACTGCAGGAGTGTGTGTGACACCAGAGGGGTTGGGACATTCAGGCCTGGTGAAGCTCCAGGAATGTCCCTAACCCTGGGAGGTCTCCCATGGAGCTGTTTCTCCCCAAAGCATCAGCCTGTCCCTGTCTCCTGTGTGCAGGTTCATGCCAAGTGGATTCTGGACACGGATGTGTTCAATGAGTGGATGAATGAGGAGGATTATGAGGTGGATGAGAACAGGAAATCCGTCAGCTTCCGCCAGAGGATCTCCATGAAGAATGAGGAGGTGAGGGGGGACAGCAGTGTCCTTTAGCTCTGCATGCACAGAGCTGGGAAAGGGAGGGATCCAGGGAGAGCTCAGAGCCCCTGGCAGGGCCTGAAGGGGCTCCAGGAGAGCTGGAGAGGGACTGGGGATGGAGGGACAGGACACAGGGAATGGCTCCCACTGCCAGAGGACAGGGATGGATGGGAGACTGGGAATTGGGAATTCCTGGCTGGGAGGGTGGGCAGGCCCTGGCACAGGGTGCCCAGAGCAGCTGTGACATCCTGTTTTGGGGTGGGTTAAGGAAGGGTGCAGCCTCCAGCCCTGCAGTGGGAGAATTTGGGGGTAACTCAAAGCTCTGCTCCCTCCCAGCCCGTGAGGAGCCCCGAGAGGAGGGACAGGAAAGCAGCAGCCAGCACAAGGAAGAGGAAACACTCCCCTTCTCCACCCCCCACTCCTGTGGAGTCCAGGAAAAAGACAGGGAAGAAAGGGTGAGTGTCTGCAAGTGTCCAGAGGCCTGGAAATTGAGGTGAAATGAAATGAGGGAGAGAAGAAATCCAGGAAATGCTTATGGGGAGTGCTCTGTGACCTGGAATTCTGGAATTATTTCTGGATAGGCTTGAGGGATTATTCCTGGGCAGTTTGTGCAATTCCTTATTCTACCAATATTTTACCCAAATAAAAACCTAATTACTATTACTTAAATAGCAATTAGGAAGTTTTTAATAGTAATTAAAAACTTAATTACTAACTATGGGGTATTATTTGTGGGTATGGAGGAGAGCACTTCAAAGCTAAAAATTCAGGTGTTGTTTATGGACCTGTGGGGCTCTATTGAGACAAAACTGGAACTTTATCAGGAATGAGTTGATAATCTGAATTCCTCCTCCCAAGTGTAAAGCCTGAGTTGGGGTCTGTGAGGAAACATGGGGCTGATTCTGCCCCTGTTCCCAGAGTGGTTTCAGGAGGGTTTGAGCCCCTGTCCTGGCACTGAGCACTGTCCAGGAGCACCTGGCACAGCCCCTGTGTCTGCTCTGTTCCAGGCAAGCAGCTCTCTATGGCAAGAGGAGGGGGCAGAAGGAGGAGGATGAGCAGGAGGATCTCACCAAGGACATGGAGGATCCCACCCCAGTGCCCAACATAGAGGAAGTGGTACTTCCCAAAAACGGTAAAATGTGGGAACACTTGGGGCTCTTTGAATGTTAGAAGTGAAACTGCATTAAAATTGTGTCTATATTTTGTCAAATCTTCGAATGCTCCGTGGCCATGGATCTCTGCCCATAAATTTATCTAGTCAGGCATGTAACAGCTGAAAAGGGCAGCTGTGTCACCTCCTTTTGGCCTTTTAAAATACAAAACTACGTTTATAAAAGACACTTTTAAAAATAGATCTGCAACGATCTGCTGAAATGTTTCCTTTCACTGGCTCGTGTTGGGGGAAATGGAGTTTTCTGGACCAAAGTATTTCCCTGCCAAGCCCCCAGAAGAAGGATGTTAAATGAGTGGAAAATGTGCTAGTGTCAAGTGCTTTTAGTCCTTTTCAGGGCAGTGTTGGTGTGGGCAGTAATAATTCTGGGAAAAAGAATTCCTTCAGCATCCCTGGCAGCAATAATTTGGGAGTCTCTCTGTTTGGGTGATCCTTGGATGTGCACTGGAGCCCTGCTGTGTGTCGGGCAGGGCTGTGAGGAGCTGGGAGTGCAGGGCAATGGGACAAACGGGCCCTTGTGCTGCTGTGACCTCCTGAAGTGCAGGCAGGGCCCAGGGAGCGGGGCCAGGCTGCAGCTCTGCAGCTCTGCTGCTCTCTCACCCCTCTGTTCTTGCAGTGAACCCAAAGAAGGACAGTGAGAACACGCCCGTCAAAGGAGGAACCGTGGCAGACCTGGGTAAAGCCCTCACCCTCAATCCTGCTTCCAGCCAATGTTTTAGCGTATATCTTAAATATTTCTAAATCTCTTCATTTAAAAAGCAATCTCTACTTCTGCTGTTTTGTTGAATTAATTCATATTTCATACAAATGCATGTTCCAGTGTATACCAGCTCTTCACTGCAAGGCTGTTCCCTCATAGGCTACTGTTACTTTTATTTTTTTAACATGACATACAAGCTCTTTTCTAGCAGAATTATTTTTTTTACAGGGAATCAGGGTAAATCACAGGTTCCCTGAGCTTTGCTGAGCCTTGACATGAGATACAAACCTGTATCCCATAAGTTATTAAGCAAAAGTCATCTAAGACACTGGGAAAGGAAGTAATTAATTGTGGATTCTGAAGTGTTGAGAAAGTCTAATTATCCTTCCTCTGTATTCTTACCTGTTCCCTGGTCTGGGATAGGTAAAGGTGTAATTGCTTTAGTGATGTGGGATCCACTTTGTTTCCCTCCTCCCTTCCCTTTCCTTCCCAAAGAAATTAAATGTCCTTTCCAGTTAAACAGTTGTGTTGCTGGAAAGGCTCCTGAGCATTTAAATGAGGTTATTGGTGTAATTCTCAATGTTTTTACCTTTCAGATGAGCAGGATGAGGAGACAGTGGCGACTGGAGGAAAGGTAACAGCACCTGCTGCTTCCTGAATGTGGTAACAGCTGAGATTGTACAGTCCCAGATGGTTTGGGCTGGAAGGGACCTTGGGAAGCACCCAGTGCCAGCCCTGCCATGGCAGGGACACCTTCCCCTGTCCAGCCTGGCCTGGGACACTGCCAGGGACCAGGGACAGCCACAGCTGCTCTGGGATTTCCATCCTGGCCCCTCACCAGGAACGATTCCTCCAGTACCCAACCCTGCCCTCTTTCTCTTTGAAGTCGTTCCCTGTGTCCTGTCAATACCTTAGTCTGACCTTCAGTAACTTCACCTGAACTCATTTTCCAATGGTCTATGAGATTAAGATCAAATCAGTGACTGACAGGATGGAGGGTTTGTTATTACAGAGCTCTCCAGGTTCTGTGGATGACTTGGTATTTTTAAATCTGGTGTATCAGAAAGGAGAATGAGGAGACAGATGCTGAGTATTTTCCAAGAAGCATTTTTCAGAGAGAGGTTTTGCTTTGTTTTTTGGTTTTAGCATTAAATCTAAACCCTGCCTTAGCTCCCGGATCATTTCAGTAGAGCTGCAGGGGTAGTTTCTGTATTGAATTGCATTTGTGGCATGCCAGGCACTATTTTTAACAGATGTCAGATCCCTGAATGTGTTCACAGTGATACCTTGTTGTCTTTGGGGGAGCTCAGATAAAGATCTGATCACAGATAACGATCCATTATTGATACCAGTGACTCCTCAGGCTCTGCCTGTGGCACTTGGCTATTTTTAATGCCACTCAATCAACACCTGAGGTGTTTTGTACAGTTCTTGTCACGTCCTGACCCTGTTTTGCTGCCTCCTCTGTGCCCTCCTCATCATCACTGGGGCTCAGCAGTTGGAACTTGAGTTGCAGAACAACAGCTGTTCACAGGAGGGTCAGTGGAGGGGGCCCAAAGCTGTCCCTGCTCCTCGTGGGGGTGTCACAGAATGTGGGCTCAGGGACCCTGTGCTGCTGTCCCTGCTCGTGGGGGTGTCACAGAGTGTCTGTGGGACCCCTGTGCTGCTGTCCCTGCTCATGGGGGTGTCAGAGAGTGTCTGTGGGACCCCTGTGCTGCTGTCCCTGCTCGTGGGGGTGTCAGAGAATGTGAGCTGGGGGACCCTGTGCTGCTGTCCCTGTTCATGGGGGTGTCAGAGAATGTGAGCTGGGGGACCCTGTGCTGCTGTCCCTGCTCATGGGGGTGTCAGAGAGTGTCTGTGGGACCCCTGTGCTGCTGTCCCTGCTCATGGGGGTGTCACAGAGTGTCTGTGGGGACCCTGTGCTGCTGTCCCTGCTCATGGGGGTGTCACAGAATGTCTGTCGGCTCAGGGACCCCTGTCCCTCATCCTACTGTGTCCCCTGTGCCCCAGGAGGACGAGGACCCCAACAAGGGTGACCAGAGCCGCTCCCTGGACGCAGGAGAGGACAATGTCACCGAGCAAACCAACCACATCATCATCCCCAGCTACGCCTCCTGGTTCGACTACAACTGGTGAGGGGCCCTGGGCCAGGGGGGTCCATGGGATGGTGAGGGGCCCTGGGCCAGGGGGGTCCATGGGATGGTGGCTGGTGTCTGGATCCTGTTCCCCAGTGAGATCTCCTGTGGAAAGGCTGCTGGGGAGGCATTCAGGGAAAGCAGTCAACCACACTCACCGTGGCCAGCTCAGTGGGGAGAGGCAGCAGGGCCTTTTGTAGGGCCAGTTCCAGCAGGGTTTATTTCAGCACAGCCAAGGGACATCAGGGACAAAAGAGCTGGCCATGTGCTGTGCACAAGGTTAGGTGTGGGAGGGCACAGGGGTGGCACAAAGGGTTCAGGATGGGCACACATGGGGGTGGCATTGCCCTACAGGGAAGGCAGGGCAGGCAACCAGGGGTGCCACAGCCAATGAGGGGACAGGGAAAGGAGAAACCACCAGAATTTGGGACATATGGGGAAAGGAACTGGAGTGGTTCATGGTGGTGTGCAAGACTCCATGGGGAAGTCTTCTCCTTCAGCCTAGGTGGGGAAAACTCTGTGGGAAATTGTTCCAAGGCAAGGCCCTGGGATTCCCCTGAGGGGGAAGGGGGAAACATTCAGAGGATTCCACAGGCAGGCTTCACTTGGTTCTGTTTTCTCACCAATCAGCCTGGGAGCTGGAGGAAGTGACTCTTGTTTAGGTCTGGTTCCCATACTTTGTGCTGAAATCTTTCTGGCCCTTCTCAGGGGCTGGGAATGAGGAAGAGGATTTCAGACAGGTTTTGCATATGTTGATTTTCCTCCAATTCTCACCTTTATTCCTTTCTCTCTTCTCTAGTCCTTGTCTGACCATTCTGTGTTTATCTCTACTCCTGAAAGCCTTTTTTGTTTTGCTTCAGAAGTTGAGTTTGAGGAGAAGTCAGGGATTCTAGAGGGAGGGCACTTGTGGCAGCCTGGAATCCTTGGAGTCAAGGCTGTTTCAGGGTCTGACACTGAACTTCTGTTGCAGCATTCACGTCATTGAGCGTCGAGCGCTTCCAGAATTCTTCAATGGGAAAAACAAGTCCAAGACTCCAGAAATGTGAGTGAAACCTGGGAATGTGGGCAGGATAAAGGAGCTTCCCATCCCATAAATCCTGTGGCCACAGCTGGGTGTGTGTGAGCCTGATACTTCCTGTAGGTACAGAGCCACTGACAGTGTTTGTTCATTGTGGTGGTAGAGATAAAAGTTTAAACATCAAAGTGGTATTTACCACTGGTTATCCAGGTAAAATAAAACTACTTTCCCCCTGGTAATACTGGAACAAATTCTTCAAGTCTGTGTGGTACAAGAGGTGATCACTTCCAAAGTCATGTTAAAATGTCATGAAAGGGTAAAAGTGGAACAATCCTGCTTATTCCTCCCTCTCTCCTCATGCCATGCTCTGTTTCTGTGTTTCTGTGTGTTGTAGATCCTGTCTCAGGCTGTGGAGTGAATTCTCTGGTTTGAGTTTGGTTGTTCAGAGTGATCTTGAAAGGCCATGGATAAAGGAAAGATGTTCAAAGGCTTTTGAACAATATGCTTGTTTCTATTAAAATGATCCTAAACCTGAGATTTCACACCAGAAAATCCTGGATTTGGACACCAGTGTGTGCTGGCCAGTGTGGGCAGTGGGACTGGCCTGGCTGGGGTCACTTTGTCCTGGTGTCAGATCTTGCCTTGGCTCCAAAGCAGCTTTTGGGCGTTTTAGAAGGTGATTTTTCAATCAAGGACTACAGGAAGTGTTTGAGGTATCCCCTCATTGTCCTGATGTCACCTGGTCCTTCATTGCTCATACACAGCATTCCATGGGATTCCAGGATGGTTTGGGCTGGAAGGGACCTTAAAAAACACCCAGTGCCACCCCTGCCATGGCAGGGACACCTCCCACTGTCCCAGGGTGATCCAAACCCTGTCCAGCCTGGCCCTGGACTCTGCCAGGGATCCAGGGGCAGCCACAGCTGCTCTGGGAATTCCATCCCAGCCAGGAATTCCCAATCTCCCATCCATCCCTGCCCTCTGGCACTGGGAGCCATTCCCTGTGTCCTGTCCCTCCATCCTTGTCCCCAGTCCCTCTCCAGCTCTCCTGGAGCCCCTCCAGGCCCTGCCAGGGGCTCTGAGCTCTCTCTGGAGCTTCTCCTCTCCAGGGGAACATTCCCAGCTCTCCCAGCCTGGCTCCAGCCCTGCAGAGGTTGCAATCCCTGCAGAGTTGTCCTTGTGCTGGAATCTCCCACCTCAGGTGTGGCTGTTGGTCTGTGGTGCTTTGGGTCTGATAAGGAAACAGGAATTAGGGACTGTCCTTTCTCCTGGGGCCCTGGTGGTGTTTGTGCTCTGCCCCAGGAGGTCCCTGGGGTGCAGCCAGGCTGTCCCTGGGCCTGTGCCAGGGCAGAAACAGCTCAGGCTGGCATGGAACAGCAGCTTCTGGCTGGAGAAAAGGGGAGTTCTGAGCTCTGAACAAGGCAAGGCACTGGGAAGTTGGGATTGCTGCTCCTTGGAGCCTGCCTGGACAAAGCCCTAAGGAACCTGGTGACAATTCCTGGTTTGAGCAGGAGCTTGGCTCAGACACCCCTGAGGCTCCTGGCACCCCCAAGGATTCCCAGTCCTTGCTCTGCCCTCCCAGCTTCTCTGCATGTGGGAGTGCAGGGGAAGCACAGCTGGAGCCCAGAGCCCCAGCAGGGCTTGGGGACAAGGGGCTGTGAAGATCTTCTTGTTCCACTCCTGCCATTCCAAAATGGGTTTGTTCCAAGGCTCATCCAGCACTGCCTCTGTTCCAGCAGCTTTTGCAGTTTGGGGGTTTCTCAGAGTGAGAGGCAGCAGGCAGCTGCAATGGGGAAGGAATGTTCCTCTCCTGGTTGTCGCTGCAGGCCCAGGTGCCCTCCTGCAGCTGGCATCACCAATCAGTGCTCCTGCTGCTCCTCCCTGGGCTGCCCCTGCTCTCTGCCTGCCATGGGAGCAGCCTGGGCACTCCTGCCACTCCTCCTGTCACCCTGGAGATCTGGTTGTGGGGCCATTGTGGGGTTGTAGGAGCAGCACATGGTCCTGGCTCTGTGATTTCTTTTGGGATAAAAGAGGAACATCCCCCTGAATGGAGCCTCAGCTGAATGTTCAGGCCAGAGCACCGTGCTGGAGGAGCTCACACAGGTTCATCCTTGTGACAGCAGTGCCTGGGGTGGCCCTGGCTGGAAAGGGATTCAGATAAATCCTGCTGGAGCTCTCACTGCTGCCAGGGTTTAGCTGATGGCTCCTGGCTCAGAACCATCTCCCTTCAGAACCAACCTGGGGATGTTTCTGTCTCGTGCTTCTCTCTCCTCCTCCTGATGTGACCTTTGCTAATCAATACTAATTCCTGCAGCCCAGACCTGTTCTGGGCAGGTTCTTCCCCTCCTCCCCAGAGCATTCAGGAATGTTCTCAGTGTTCCTCTGTGGAAGAAGCTCCTTTTTGTTTCCTGCCTCCCAAGCATCCCACATGGAGCCAAACACCTACTCCAGCAATTTTCTTCCAGCCAGTTGCACATATGATCTGGTCAGGAGGAAGATGTGGGATTTTGGCAGGGACATGTGCTTGCAGCATCTGCCTGCTCAGGCCTTGCCTGGATGATTTATATTTTTGGTTCCCAGCTGCTTCACACACTGCATGTGAAACATTCCCCCCTGGAATTTTCCAAAGGCAGAAATCTGCTTTAAAACCACTGTTTTAAACACAGCTTTGCATTGGATACTCACTAAACAGAATCCTGCAGTAATTTGGGTACAAAAGGACCTTAAAGCCCATCTCACTGCACCTGCCTGCCATGGGCAGGGGCACCTTCCATAGTCCAGGTTGCTCCAAGCCCCATCCAGCCTTGATGGTGCCAGCCTGTCTGTGGCAGATGGGGTTTGTTCCCTCTAAAGAGCAGGGCTATCAATAATTTTATGGCAGGTTATTTTCTTCAGGATAATTTATACTAGGAGGCATCAGTATATTCCAGAATCTTACTGAAATGGGGGAACCTCTGAGGGATTGTTTCTGCTCCAGCCGTTCCCAGCTGTGCTGGCTCTGGGCTCTTGTCCTCTGCTTTTCAAAGGTTTTTTCTTTTCCATGTTGCTGTTCTCCAGCCTTTTCTGCCTCATCCCTTCATCCATTAAAAACTCCACATGCAGCCACAGCGGTGTTCCATCCACTTCTGCTTTTCTGTGCAGCTTTTTTCCTTCACACAGGGATGCAGCAGGATTATTTATCCTGTTCCTGTGTGAAGACCAGACGCCTTTATTTTCATCCTGCAGCTTCTATTCTGTTGTGGGGATATTTGCTCAGTGACCAAGCTGCAACAGATAATTGTGTGATTTACAATTTCAACATGTTTCCATGTGCTGCTGATCAAAACACAGGGGAAAATCCAGAGTGAAGCAGTCTGGAAGAGTGTGAGAGTGTGAATTCCACTTTACCATTGGTTTTGGTGTTGATTCTGAAATTGTACCAATGAAAGAGATCTGCTGGTGTTTCCTGGTCAGAGATGGGTGTTTGAGGGTGTGAGTGTTGAAATGGCTGCCCTGAGCTGTGGAGGAGCTGGGGGACACAGCTGTGGCTGTTGTGTTGCAGATACCTGGCCTACAGGAACTTCATGATCGACACGTACCGGCTGAACCCGCAGGAGTACCTGACCAGCACTGCCTGCAGGAGGAACCTCACCGGGGATGTCTGTGCTGTCATGAGGTGACAGCCTGCCCTCTGGGGACCTTTGGGGTCTGGGTCTTTGGGGCCTGCAGCTTCTGGGCATTTCCAGGCATCAGCAGCATTGTGGAATAACTGAGGGTGGAAAAGTTCTCCAAAGATTGAGCCCAGCCTATGCCCTGTGCCCAGCACTGCCCTGAGTGCCACATGCAGGCCTTTCTTGGGCACTTCTAGGTCACTTCCCTGGGCAGCCCTAACCCTGAGCACCCTTCCCATGGGGAAATTCCTGCTGCTGTCCAAGCTGCTGCCCTGGCCCAGCCTGAGGCCGTTCCCTCTCCTCCTGTCCCTGTGCCCTGGGAGCAGAGCCCTTTCCCCCTGGCTGTGCCCTCCTGGCAGGAGCTGTGCAGAGCCACAAGGGCCCCCTGAGCCTCCTTTGCTCCAGGCTGAGCCCCTTCCCAGCTCCCTCAGGGATTCTCCAGCCCCTGCCCAGCTCCATTCCCTGGACACACTCCAGCCCCTCAGGGTCTTTCTTTGTTGCGCAGAACTGGACACAGTCAGGCTTTGGTTTATCCATCACACTGCACACACTTAGGTGTGCACAGAGCTCCTGCTCTGGGATTTGTTTTGCTCTTTGGGATTAAGGAAGGACTAGAGGAGCTCCTGGGTCTTGATTTGATCCAGCAATATCAGCTCCATCCTTTGTCCCCTCCCACACGAAGCATGAGCAAACCTTTGGCGGCAAAGGCTGGATCTGTGCTGTTTCTCTCAGGGTCCACGCCTTCCTGGAGCAGTGGGGGCTCATCAACTACCAGGTGGACCCCGAGAGCCGCCCCATGGCCATGGGGCCCCCCCCGACCCCCCACTTCAACGTGCTGGCCGACACCCCCTCGGGGCTGATGCCGCTGCACATCCGCACCCCGCAGGTGAGCCTGGGGCTGGGGCTGCCCTGGCAGCAGGGCTGTGCCCGGCTGGGAACTGTCCCCTGACAGCTGGGAACTGTCCCCCTTCCTGCCCAGCTGGGGGAAGTGTTCCTTTGCTGGGCAGCTGGGGAACGTTCCTTGTCTGACAGCTGAGAAATGTCTCTTGCTGCTCAAGCAGCTAGGAAATGTCCCTTGTCTGACAGCTGGGAAGTGTCCCCTTGCTGAATACCTGGGAAATGTCCCTTGGCTGACAGCTGGGAAGTGTCCCCTTGCTGAATACCTGGGAAATGTCCCTTGGCTGACAGCTGGGAAGTGTCCCCTTGCTGAATACCTGGGAAATGTCCCTTGGCTGACAGCTGGGAAGTGTCCCCCTTCCTGTCTGAGCAGCTGGGGAAATGTCCCCTTCCTATCTGCCCAGCTGGGGACAATGTACCTTTGCTGGACATCTGGGGAAATGTCCCCTTGCTGCCAGCTGGGCCCAGCATCTGGGGCAGTTCTGTGCAGAACCACTCCCACATTGCTCAGACATTGTTTCAGTGTCTTGGGCTTGTGTTCAGCTTCTCTGCCAGTCCATGTTCTGTGGGGTATTGGTCTGGAAACCCTGGATAGCTTTCAGTTGCTGCCCTTCTCCCCTGTAATGTTTGTTCCCAGGTTCCAGCTGCCCAGCAGATGCTGAGCTTCCCTGAGAAAAACAAGGAGAAGCCAACTGACCTGCAGAACTTTGGCCTTCGCACTGACATCTACTCCAAAAAGACTCTGGCCAAGGCAAGTGTCCCCTCCAGCTCCCTGTGAGCTTTGTTGTCCCTCAGGTGTCCCCCACGCTGTCCCTGAGGTGACTTGTGTTGCTCCTCCACTCCTGGTTTGGATGTCTCCCATCCCTGTGCAGGACACTATGGTGGGAGGTTGTGCTGGATTCTGATTTCATGGGAATAAAGCCATGGACAGCATCCCAGAGCAGTGCACACTGCCAGCCTCAGATGCCAAGCTCACTGTGTCCCTGCATGTCCTGCTGGAATGGCTCAGCAGCAGCAAGCCACCCAAGGATTTGGGACACAGAGAGCTTCCAGCAGGATCTCTGCCTCTCCTGGTTCCCAGGGTGACACTCAGGGACCCCAGTGCCCACTGCTTGGGTGTCCTGGGGGAGTTGCAGGGGGTGTTTGGGCACTGTCATTGCAGGGTGTCACACAGGATAATGAAACTTGGGGGACATCATTGCAGTGGGGTGTTGATTCCACAGCCTCCTGCTTTTCCCTGTTCCCTGTGTGTCCCTGGAGGTGCTGTGGGAATGCCTCAGCACAGCCTCCAGTGGGAACTGGAACTCTCCAGAGCTGGGCAATGCCCCTCATGGGTGACATCAGGCTAATTCCATGCCATTGGTTCATTGTCCTCAGAGATCACTGTTTAAACCTAAAAAAAATAACTATCTAAACACTGTTTACCACTTCAGACCATCCTTTAGAAACCCCACAAACCCAAACCAGTTCTCGAGGTATTTTTTGTAAGGTTGGTCCATCTCACATTTCATGGATTGACTGTCTCACATGTTAGGGGAGGTATAAATGCTCTCCAAATTGATAAATCTGTTGGTGGTTGTGGGCTCTGGCTCTGTTTACAGGGGCTGTGAACTGGAGCAGGTTTGTTGGCTGATTGCCCTGTTTGGTTTCTGTGTGCTGGGGCTTTGTGGAGAGCAGCAGTTGGGTGACTCACATTGATTAATGTTCTGTGTGGGTTAATGAGCTGTTTGAAATGCATCTGGAGATAACATTTATTATCCTAAATAGCCTCTTCCTCTCAGTCTAGCACAGAGCCATCCAGTGGTGCTGGTGTTCCCTGGGAGCAGATCCTGAGCTGCTTTTGTGCTGGGTCAGGGTGTCACAGGAGGGGAGGCTCCACCATGAGTTTAGAACTTTTATCCAGGCTGAGCAGTTTATTAGGAGCTGCAGATTTGGGAGCAGCAGCCCTTGGAGCAGATGATCCTGCTGGAGTTACTCTCCCTTCTCACATAGCTCACCCCCCTGTACAGAGTTGTTATTTCTCTACTGAGTTACTGATGAACTTGGAGATAAATTCACTTATTTTGGACCAGCCCACATTGTGCCCAGCCCACTCTGCCTCCAGCTCTCAGAGGGGTTTATTATTCAGGAAAACCCTCTGTGCTGTGTGAGCAGGCACAGATCACTGGGAGAGCAGGGTGCAGATCCCTTTGCTTTAGCTCAGAAGGTGTAGTGGAAGTTGGGGTGTGTAAACCCAGCTGTGCCTTCACTGAGGAGTAAATCATGGACCCCTGAATGGGGTGAGCAGCTGGAGGGGGAGGTTTGGGTGGATCAAATCACAGCTTCTTCCCCTTTCCTCCTCAGTGTTTTCTTCTACAAGGTTTTGTGAAAGAGATCCTGTGTTTCACCTGCTTTTTTTTCCCTCCTGTCTTTTGTAGAGCAAAGGTGCAAGTGCTGGCAGAGAATGGACAGAGCAGGAGACACTGCTGCTGTTGGAGGTGAGTTCATGAGGCCCAGCCAGGAGGGGTAGATCAGGCTTTAAAAATCCACATGTGCATTTTTTGGGGTTAAAGAATGACTGCCATTGTGGCTACAAGAGTGTTGCTACCAAAAAGAGATGGCAGGATCATCTCTGTGAGAGAGGGGCTGCCTGTGTCTGAGGTTTGCTTCAAACGTGGACCTGCAAGCCAGAATGAAGCATTTAAGAATTTTGTATAAGTCAAGAACAGGTTTTGTAGTGCAGAGAGGTGCTTTCATTCAGCAGGACTCACTGACAGTGTGAATTGATGTCACTAATTCAAATAGTGGTAAATAATTCAGGTAAAGGTTTGCCTGGCCCTCAAATAAATACTTGGGAGTTTTGATTTCCAAGCTATGCCATAGCTCAGGGAAACAGGTCATTTTGGAAGCTGAAGTGGTTGGGAAACAGTTGAGGCCACGGAGAAGGGAAGTTCTTCGATAGCTCCTTCTTCCCATCTGTCTCCTCCTTGTTTTCCTGTAGCTCAACTTGGGGTGTTCTTTGAGCTTTTTCTGGAAGTCTACCAAAAAAAAAATCCTGAGATGACTCCATGAGGTGCCTTATGGTGCAGGCTGGTGTCCCCAGGTGGCTTCCAGGGAAGCTCTGGAGCACATGGGGATGGGTGGATCTCTGGAACTTCAGTGGGGCTGGAACCCTCCGAGGAGCTGCAGAGGGTTCTGGGCTCTCACATCAGGACAGTTTCTCTCCGCTTCAGCACAAGAACAATCTCAGTGGCCTGAAATAATTTAAAGTGCTGCCACTTCTGCAAAGAAAATATCTTCTCCCCAGCTTTGCTTTCACAGGAACATTTTCCTGATGTAGAGGCTGCATGGCTGATTTCTTTCTTTTAAGGTAATTCAGAGTTCTGAGAATTCTAGTTTGGGGCTCTGTTTTTGTTGGGTTTTGTTTGCAGAGCTCAGAGCAAACTGCAATTGCCTGGTTGTTACAGCTTTTTTGTCTTCCCATGTGTCAATAAACCCATTGAAAAGTTAATTTCCTGGGGAAAAGCCTGGAGGATGGACCTGTGTCAGTGCCAAATGAGCAGCTGTGATTCAGTCTTCACACATATGGAGTGTGGTCATGAAACAGCCAAAATCTCCCCTTTTGTCCTATTTATTTTAGGTTGATATTCACTGTTTAGCCAATACTTTTCTATTGGCATGTGGAAAAATTTTGCTTATAGGGTGTAAACAGCTGTTTTCCATGGCATTCTTGTAAGGAGAAACAAGGCTAATGTCTTGATATACTGACTTCTTTCCTTTTTTATTTATTTAAGTATATAATTTAAATATCTAATATTAATAGTACTGTTATTTAAAATTCATTGGTTTGTATGTTTTTAGCTTATGGTCATACACTTCATGCTATAGCCCAATGAAATAATCCAGTGACATATCCTGTGTTTAAAACAAACCAAAACCCCCCTAAACCTTGAGATTGCAATTCTGTTTAATGAGTTTAAATTAATAATGTTTTTGTTCCTCCTTTTTCATGGACTTGCTCCATGAATAAATCAGTAAAGAGTATATCAGTTCAAGCATAAGTAATTCTGCTGTAACAAGCCAGCTCAGTCCAATTAAATCCTCAGGGTAGCTTTGGGCAAATAGATAGGCAGCGAAGTTCCAAATAATAAATCGTATCTGAAATATAATTATTGGCCTTCTGCCTGTTGACTGAATAATTTGGGGAAGGAAATAGAGCTTTCCTCCCCAAAGCAGCCTCCCTGCACAGCCCTGTCCGTGTCCCCACGGCTCAGGCAGAGTTAAATGCATTTTCAGCTATTTTTAGGAAGGACATTTATTGCGAGCGAGGGTTTGTCTGGCAGGAAAACAACAGACGGGGAAGGAGGAGGAGCAGAAAGCAGAAATTTGGGAGTTGAGAAGCAGAGCTGATCTCTGTGTGCCAGTGGGGTTAAAAATGGAGATGGGGACTGAGAGCCCAGAGGTGAAATCAAGGAAAGGGAAATAAGGGCTGAGCAGAGAATAAATATCTCCCTTGAGTGTGACTGAGCTGAGCGGTCTGTCCTCTGCTCAAGCCCTTGGAGGCCCCAGGGGCAGGAGAAGGGCTCAGCAGGGCTTGGGGATGGTGATTCCCTGCTGGGGAGCACGCTGGCCAGTGCAGCCTGTCCCAGGTCATTCCCAAGCCCAGGGCTCTCCTGGAGCTCTCCAACCCCTCCTGGTGCTGCTCGGGGTCTTCAGCAGCTCCTGGGTGTTCTCCCCACCCAGCTGGGTGTCCCAGCTGACCCCACCTGCTGCTGGGAGGGAAGGAGCAGCGAGCCAGAGGCTTTCTGGAGACAACCTGGGGGTTTTCCTCTTCCACCCTAGTTAAGCACTGAGACCTGGCTGGGAGAGAGGAACTTGAGCCAGGTTTGAGCTTAAATCACACTGGGAAGTGCTGCCGCTGAGGCAGCTTGGGCATGTCCCTCCAGTTTGATCCATGGTGGATCTCTGATGCCTTTGGATTGAATTATCTGTCCTTGCAGCCAGTTTGCTTCCACGTCTTTGCAAACAGGAGCATTTTTGCAAACATTTTCCTGACCTCAGCTGACCCTCTGCAGCCGCAACGTGCCTGAGGGCCCCGTGCAGGTCAATATTTTGTCCTTGAGGAATTCTCAGAGCTTCTGTTATAGCTGAACAAATACTAAACCACTTCAGAGCTGCTCTGAAGACAGCAGTGTGTTTGGAAGGGACGTTAGAGCCCATCCCACCCCACCCCTGCCATGGGCAGGGACACTTTCTACTATTCCAGGTAGCTCCAAGTCTTCTCCAGCCTGGTCCTGGTGTTCCACAGAAGTTGGTGTGTGTTCTGGGCCCTTCCCAGATGGAGGAACTCTGAGCACCAGGCTGGTGGCTCAGTTTGGATCTTCCTCTTGTCCCTGGGAGCTTCTGAAACCCCAGCACAGGAACGTTGTGTCCCTGTGTGCTCTGCTCTCCCACCTTGGGCGTGTTCTCCTCGGGACCTCTGTCAGATCCAGCTCCAAGCTCTCCCTCCCTCTCCGAGAGTTCAGTCAGTCTGGAAGGTTGAGATTTCTGGGAGTTCTCAGCTTGTGGGAGGGATTTACTTGGGAAAACTAATTTTCACACTGAACATCTTCTGCCAGAAACTCAAATGGGTTTTTTTGCCTTTTCTGGGTGACTGCACCATGAATCCTCTCAGAAATGTAAAAGTTAATGGTTCAGGATATGTCAGTATTTATTTTATACTGTCCAGATACTGCACTAAAACAATTTTCAAGGAGAAAAATGTCTTGTTAAGGAGTAATAATTTATTAGGCTGTGACTTGGACAGTTTTACAGGATTAATGTGTTGGTTTTTCAGGAACCTAGTGCAGGCCTTCAGTAGCTCCTTGCTGTTGAATTGTTTTAAGACTTTTATTGAGGAATTTTAAAAATAACTGGAATTCAGAATTATGTCTTTGATATGATCTGCAAGTTCTTACTTTATCAGGTGTCTTGTCTAGCCAGTAAGGATTTGTTAGCCCTGACTTTAACAGAAATTACACTGTGCACAGCTCCTGCAGAGCTGATCTCTCCTGGCTTCAGGGTGTGGGATAGATTTCCCTCTTTTCCCCTGGTCTATTGGTTTGATGCTTTTCCACTTCCATAGCATCTGTTGGATCTAAAGACTGGATTCCACCATCACAGCCAGGCCACATTTGGAAAAAGAAATAGAGAAATAGATGCTGTTCCTGCCCCAAAGAGCTTTCTGTGTTCAGAGAGGGAGCAGAGAGAGAGTCCTTGGGGGGAGTGCTGGGAATTAAAGGATTGTGAAACTTGGTAGGAAAGGCACATTTAGTTCTCTGTGGAAGCAAAATGGGGAAACACCTACTATGCAAATATTAGTAATTCTGATGCAGTACCAGCATCCACTCCTATGATGATCCCTGTGGCTTCAACGTCACTGATACCTCTGGGAAATTCTCACATTTCTTACGCAGATAATTTTGATGCCAGAAAACACCCATTTTCAGTAGTTGTCTGATCCCCATTTACTGCTCCATCACACAATAACCAGTATGGATAACCCTTCAGCCCACAGCAGCATTGCTTTCCCCGAGTAGCCGCCGCTTTTGCCTTCTGCAGGCCCTGGAGATGTACAAGGACGACTGGAACAAGGTGTCGGAGCACGTGGGCAGCCGCACGCAGGACGAGTGCATCCTGCACTTCCTGCGCCTGCCCATCGAGGATCCCTACCTGGAGAACTCAGACGCCTCCCTGGGCCCCCTGGCCTACCAGCCCGTGCCCTTCAGCCAGTCTGGGAACCCCGTCATGAGCACCGTGGCCTTCCTGGCCTCTGTGGTGGATCCGCGCGTGGCCTCGGCCGCTGCCAAGGCTGCCCTCGGTACGGCACAGCCCTGGCCCCACGTCCCTCGCCCCCTTTGCCCCACGTCCCTCGCCCCCTTTGCCCCACGTCCCTCGCCCCCTTTGCCCCACGTCCCTCGCCCCTTTGCCCCACGTCCCTCGCCCCTTTGCCCCACGTCCCTCGCCTCACATCCCTTGCCTCATGTCCCTCGCCTCATGCCCCACATCGCTTGCCCCTTTTGCCCCACGTCCCTCACCCCCTTTGCCTCATGTCCCTCACCCCGCGTCCCTCGCCCCCTGCATTGTCCTGCTCACCCCACGTCCCCCACCCTATGTGTGCCTGCCCCTCCAGCCACAGGGGTGCAGACTCCTCAGTGAGCAGTAAAACACAGGAGTTGGGGGTACAGTTATGTAGGAGAAGCTCTGCTCTCTCCAGGTTTGTGTTCTGCTTTCCCAAAATCCCATCTGCAGCCACGTTGCCCTGGCCAAGCACAGCTGGGGGGTCCTGTCCAGCTCTGGGCTCCTCAGCCCAAGGAGCTGCAGGAGAGGGTCCAGCAGGGCCACAGGGATGTTCAGGGCTCTGGGGCATCTCTGATGAGCAGGGGCTGCAGGAGCTGGGCCTGCTCAGCCTGCACAAGGGCAGGCTCACAGGGGATCCCATCAATGCACACAAATCTCCCAAACTGTGCCAGGAGAAGGTGCCAGGCCCTGCTCAGTGACAGCACCAGGAGCAGTGGCACAAACCAAACCCCAGCAGCAGGAACAGCCTCTGTCCATGGAGGGGCAGAGCCTGGGACAGCTGCCCAGGGGGGCTGGAGTCTCCTCTCTGGAGCATCCCAAACCCCCCTGGGCACAGC
Source organism: Ammospiza nelsoni (assembly GCF_027579445.1). Taxonomy (NCBI): domain Eukaryota; kingdom Metazoa; phylum Chordata; class Aves; order Passeriformes; family Passerellidae; genus Ammospiza; species Ammospiza nelsoni. The sequence goes on along the minus strand of NC_080633.1, from coordinate 758,452 downwards.
CCAGGGACCCTGCCCTGGCAGGGGCTGCCCTGGGTGACATCCAGGCACTCTGTGTGAAGTTGGAGTGGCTCCAGAAGGCCACTGAGAGCCCAGGAATTGCTGGTGTTGCCTTCTGCCCTCACTGCTCCTGATGTGTTTGTACCTGGTGGTTGTGTTCCTCTGAGCACTGTCACCAGTGCAGCTCTGGGTAAATTCAGTGTGGATCTTGCTTTTTTCCTGTTTTGCCTGTGTGAAATTATTTGCCAGAGATCCTAGAATTCCCAGACTGGACTGGGTTGGAAGGCCCTTAAAAGGACCTCCTGTTCCACCTCCTTCAATGGGCAGGGACATCTTGCTCTAGAAGGTCCAAGTCTTGAGTGGACGTTGGATGTGTCCACTCGATAAGATAGTTCATCTCAATTTTTGCCTTGTTTTTCCACATAAAACACAATTTTGTGTAATTGGGAAGAGACTCTTCTACCACACCTGAAAGGCAGAATCAGCCACCTCGTGTGAGAGGAACTCAGCTATTTGAGAATCCCCTTTGTCCCAGGGCTTACCTGCACATTGATCAGAGAAAATGTGACTTAATTTGCTGCAGAAGCGCCAGGATGTCTCATTTTGTGTGTCGTGTCCCCCAGAGGAGTTCTCCCGGGTCAGAGAGGAGGTGCCCCTGGAGCTGGTGGAGGCCCATGTGAAGAAGGTGCAGGAAGCAGCTCGAGCCTCTGGGAAGGTGGATCCCACCTACGGGCTGGAGAGCAGCTGCATTGCAGGCACGGGCCCCGAGGAGCCTGAGAAGATGGGTGAGTGCTGCATCCCCTCCTGAGAAACCCCAAATTCTCCTCCAAATTCTCCTCCTCCAGCAGGAGATGGAAGTTGTGGGGAGGGAGAAAGAGATGGCTCATTCTGCTCACAGCAGGATTGACTCAGACACTGAACTAAGGACTTCAGTGCTACCTTGAGTTCTAGGAGTTTGTTCTCCTGCTCTCACTGTGTGGAAATCCTGTGGTTTGGGGTGCACAGAGTGGGCTGACCAAAAATACCAGAGCAGGATATTCCATTGGTTGGGTGTTGGAGAATTCAAGGCAAAATGATAGTCATGAAGTTTTTGCATAGAAAGTTGTGCAAGACTTTCAATCTAAAGTGACTAAATTTAGTATTAATTCTGCTAAAGTAATGCAATTAATTCGTATTATTAATACAAATCTGTTGTCTCCTTATGATACTGTGCATTTAGCTACAGTTTTGTTTCTGCCTTTGTGGTGTTAAAGCAAACAAGGGGGTTTGGGCAGTGGGTTTTAGGGTGGATCTGGTACTCTGAGTGTGCTGCTCACTGTGGAGGCAGCAGCAGAGACATTTCTGATGGAGTGCTGGACTGGCACATGATAATCCAGCCCTGGCTCTGGCTGGGCTAGAATTCTGCTGGGCTTTACCTGTGTGTGTTAACAAGCTCTGGTTTAATTTCTGTGGTGTTCAGCAAATATTCTGCTGTTAAGTCTCTCCTCTGAAACCCTGCCTGGTGCAGATTGGTTCCTGGTTGCTCTGGAGTGTCAGAGCAGTTCCCTGGGAAGTGAAGCCGTGTGTGCCCCTCTCTGCTGGCCCTGGTGGCTCTGCCCAGCAGGAGGAGCAGACTCTGTTTACTCCATCCCCAGGGCTTTTGCTCTTCGTTTGGTTACAGATCCACAATCTTGTCACTGCTGCTTTCTCTCAGCCCTGTTGGCTCCTGCTTTGTTCAGCTTATCACAGTTGATTTCAGTGACTGGACGTGAGCAGGCACGTCTGGCTCTGGGTGAAGCTGAGCAGGATGAGATGGAGCCTGACTGGGAGGCTGGTTTGGGACGTGCTCCTGCCCTGCAGAGCTCCCTGCTGTCACCCTGTGCAGGGACACGAGCAAGGTGCCAGACTGTGGGATGGCATCACGAGGGGCTGTGCCCGCTGCTCCTCGCTTATCAGCTGCTGCCCACAGAGGGCTGCTATTTATAGCTCCTAATGGCCATTGCAGAACTACCCAGTAAATCAGATTGCAAAATGCCACTTAAATCACCAAGATAGTTTTTAATTAGGAAAGAAGCAAACAAACCACTCAGCCCTTCTGTCACACATCTCAGTTGTGCGCTCAGCGGGACAGACTTGCCACGAGGCAGCTCGGTGCTTTGGGATGGTGGGCATTGTGTGCTGGAAGGGAAAGAGAAACATCTGGAACATCTGCTGCTCCTGTTCCTCAGAGCTGACAGCAGGCATTGAAGCTGTGCTGGAAGGACAAGCTTTGGGTTTATTTACAAGTCAGCTATAAACCAAATCTCCGTGTTACTCCATCTGGGGCTGAGTTTAATTTCATAGCTGTTTTACAATAAGGTCAGCTTAAGTTAAATTTTTCTTCCAGTCTTTGTTCCCCTTTCCCATATTCCTCCAGTACAGGTGTCACTGTGGGTTGTTAAGAATCATTTCAGTTGGAAAAGCCCTCCAAGGCCACAGAGTCCCAGCTGTGCCTGGTCCCGACCTTGTCCCCAGCCCAGAGCACTCAGTGCCACCTCCAGCCCTTCCTGGGACACCTCCAGGGATTGGGACTCCAAACCTCCCTGGGGAGCCCCTTCCAATGTTTAACCACCCTTTCCATGAAGGAATTTCTGCTGATGTGCACCCTGAGCCTTCCCTGGCCCATCCTGAGGCCGTGCCCTCCTGTCCTGAACGTGTAACACATTTGCTCTTGGACTTTTCCCCGTTTCCAGGCTGCAGGTTGGCCCTTGGTGGCCCTCTGTGTGGGCCCAGGCTGGCAGGGGGGTGTGAGGTGCCCGTCAGTGGCTCTGGGGCTCCCAGGGCAGATTGGCCCTTTTGTGTGGGCCCAGGCTGGCAGGGGATGTGAGGTGCCCGTCAGTGGCTCTGGGGCTCCCTGGGCAGTGCCAGCCCAGCAGCTCTGGGTGAGCAGTGAGGGGAGCTGGGCCCGGCCCCGCGGCGTTAATGCGATTTGTGCTGGGCTGTGACTAATGGAGTAAATTAGGGCAGGAGCAGATGGCTCTCCCTGGGGGAGCTGCTCAGCCCGAGTGAACTGGGTCACTCAGCAAGCTGTGGTGCCTCCCACCCCCCAGAGCTGGGCACAGGGACCCCCAGTGTCCGTGCACAGGTTGTGCCACGGGCTGGGGCTGTGCTCGGACGCTGAGGTTTGTACCCCAGAGCTGGGCAGGGCTGGGAACACCTGCTGGGGCTTCCAGGTGGGAATGAAAGCCCACTGGCTGTTATGTTGGCATGGAATGAAAGGGTGCTGGGCTGGAAGGGACCTCGGGGACCATCCAGTGCCAGCCCTGCGTGGCAGGGACACCTCCCACTGTCCCAGGTGAGCCCCGTCCAGCCTGGCCTGGGCACTGCCAGGGATCCAGGGGCACCACAGCTGCTCTGGGAAATCTGTTCCAGTCCCTCCCCACCCTCCCAGGGAACAATTCTTTCCCAATATCCAGTCTAACCCTGCCCTCTTTCTCTTCAAAGCCATTCCCTGTGTCCTGTCCCTCCATCCATTCTATAATGGAACCACAGAATGCTGGTTTTGTATTTAAATGCAACCGTGGCTGCAATGCAGCTATCTGCCTAAGGTTCCGTACTAGAATTAAAGTTCATTAGTTGATATATTTCAAAAGTAAAATTATATCAGAGCTCCATAATAATTTTAAAACTATTTCATATCAGTGAATTATAGTCAATATGGAATGTGAAAAGGGAAAATGACTGGAACAGATTGGAGGAGCTTAAGTTAATACCCAAGAATCTCCTCTTCTAAGTCTTCATTGTTAGGTTTTCTAAGAGCTGGTGCTAATTCCTTTTAAGTTGATAAAGTGAGGCTATAGTGGAGTTAGGAGGAGACTGGAGTGGTTCAGATGCTGTGGTGAGTGTGGTGGGCTCTGTCTCCTGCTTTCGTAGGGGCACAGAAAGGTTTGGGTTGGAAGGACCCTAAAGCCCACCCAGTGCCTCCCCTGCCATGGCAGGGACACCTCCCACTGTCCCAGGGTGCCCCATGCCCTGTCCAGCCTGGCCTTGGGCACTGCCAGGGATCCAGGGGCAGCCACAGCTGCTCTGCACAATCTGCTCCAAGGTTTTAGAACAGTCCCCCACAGTAAATACCAATAAATACCAAGAGCTTTGAGTCCTGCCCCAGTGCAGGCTGTGGAAGGAATGACTGGGGCTGCTCTGCAGCTGTGTCAGTGACAATGGCCAGAGGGGAGCAAGGGAGGATCCCCTCTTTGGGCAAAGGAGCAAAGGAGGATCCCCTCTTTGGGCTGGGATTAAGCTCCAGAGAAGGGGAATATCCAGCGCACCTGTGGTGGTTAATGATTTCTAGGAAATCTTTGTTGATGTCTTTCCATGGTTAATGACAGTGATTTCTCAGTGCAGCCTCTGCAGGGGCTGTGCTGGAGCTACCTGAGCATTTCAGGTCTCAGTCCCACAGGAATTTCCCCTGACACCATCCTGGGGGCCTCAGCTGGAGCTGCTCTGTGCCACTGAGTGAGGGACTGCAGTTTGATTTCCTGCATCTCATCACCTGTAAATGGTGCTGGGGAGGGTTAAATTCACCGTTTTGGGCACAGGTTTGAGTCATTCCCAAACACACACACACTAGAAAACCACACACAAGGAGGGCACGCACACACAGTTATTTAGTCATGTTTGGCAGGGAGATTCCTCTGCTGCTCTCCAGGGTGATGGAAACATTCCTAAACCAATAGATTCCAGAGTGCCAATAATATAATAATAATTATAATAATATAATATAGTACTAATGTTATAATATAATAATAGTATAGCTTTGAGTGTGTCCCAAGGGCTGGGTCTGCACCCCCAGCGGTTGAGCCCATCACTCCTCTCCTGCTGAATCCTGTGGCTCTCACAGGAGCTGCTGTGGCATTCCCAGCTCCCCAGGCTTGCCCTGGAGCCCCCCTGTTGCTGAGCCCCCAGGCTGTGTGAGGCAGGAGCTCTGCTGGCTGTGCAGCCCTGATTTATGGTGGGAAATGTAAATGATGGTTTAGATAACAGCATCATTATCATAGCCAGGGCTGGGATGTTTCCTCAGCTATCGTGGATTTCCTCTCAATTAAATATTCATGTCCCAGCCTGGCTGTGACAGGCTGTGTTGCCTCAGTGAGAGCAGAGGAGTCTGGGCTGTCTGGAGGGCATCTTAAACTGTTGGCAGAGCTGCAGCTCAGGCAGGTGACTCCACTGCTGTTTGCAGAGCTTTGTTTGCTCCTCTCGCTGCAGCAGAGGTTCCAGATCTGCTGCTCCTGCATCTCTCTGGTAACACAGGGAGCTCTTAGCAGGGAGATGTTTCACAGGTTTCCCTGCTGACCTGAAGGCCATTTGAGTTCTCTGTACAGTCACTGGCTTGGGCAGAACTCAGCTCTGAGTTAGTAAAAAGGGCTCAGTGTTCTTGGAGGTAATATGAAAAACAGAATAAAATTCCATAGAAACAGAACAGCTGCTGGTTCAGGTGGAAAGAGGGGCTTGGGGAGGTGATGATTCCTCAGCTCCCAGTGGATTTTCCCTCTTGAGAGCTGTCCTGGGGTGGCTCACAACCATCTGCCTCTTCCTGACCTAAGAAATGTCCTTTCATTCAGGGAACAGGGTCAGGAGGAGAGGGAGCAGCCTCAGGATGGGCCAGGGGAGCTCAGGGACATCAGCAGCAATTCCTTCATGGAAAGGTTGTTAAATATTGGCAGGGGCTGCCCAGGGAGGTTTGCAGTGCCCATCCCTGGAGGTGTCCCAGGAAGGGCTGGGTGACACTGAGTGCTCAGGGCTGGGGACAGGGTGGGCACTGGCACAGGGTGGACTCCATGGTCTCAGAGGTGAATTCCAGCTTTAATGGTTCTGGGATTCTCTGACCCCTGATTCCCACATCCTGCAAGGTGCAGTATCAACTCTGCTGAAGAGAGTCCCCATCTTTGGGGCAGGGAAAGGGATTTCAGGAGCTCTTTCCTTAAAGTCAAGCCTTCCCCTTTGTCCCAGGCTGATCGATTCCTCTGGGATGTATTTTCATTTAGCTCATTAGATCACTCAGGAAAATCAGTGCAGTTGTGTTTGTGTCTGTGCCAGGGCCAGAGGCAATTCTGCCATGGCTGTGCAGGTCAGGCATGTTTGGGGCTTTGTGTCATCCTTGCATTTTGGAATTAGGGAATAAGTTTTACCAGACTCTACTGTTTTGAGGAATTCTTCATGGAGAGGGTGTTAAATATCAGAAGGGGCTGCCCAGGGAGGTGGTGGAGTCCCAGAGGTGGCACTCAGTGCTCTGGGCTGGGGACAAGGTGGGGATCAGGCACAGCTTGGCCTCCATGGTCCTGGAGGTCTTTTCCAACCTCAGTGACCCTGGGATCCTTTGAGCAGCCTGTGATTTAGAGCCAAACCTGCTGCCAGCCAGGCAAACTCATTTCCCCCAGACTGACAATGGATAACTGAAGCTCTTGTCCCGTGTGTCCCACCCTGGGACCTGGTGGCCCTGGGAGCTGCTGTCACTGCCTGTCAGGGCTCTGCAGCTGATGCAGGAAAACGCTTTTCAAAACCCATTGACCACAACCTGTGTGAAGCTGTCAGCCTCATTTCAACCTCACATGTGCTGCTGCAGCCAGGACCACAGGAGGAAGATGTTGGAATAATCAGGATGTTGGAATAATCTTGGTGTCACACATCCCTTCCTTCCAGGTGACCCTGGACTTGGGAAGGTGCACCTGGGTTTGGGTGGTGTCCATCAGTGTGTCCTGACATCCAGGAGGATCTGAGGGCACTTGGAGATGCTCTGTGTGTTTTTCCTTGAGAAAATCCTCTCTGAAGAGTGGCTGGGAAGCAGTTTGTCTTTGTGGGATGTCCTGTTTGTTTGGAGATCCTACCTGACAGGAGGGGACAGCCTGAAGGGGGGGTGAGGCTCTGCTCCCAGGGAACACGGACAGAGCAAACAGCCTCAGGCTGGGCCAGGGGAGGACACCAGGAGGAATCTCCCCGTGGGAAGGGTGGTCAGGCCTTGGAACTGCCCAGGGGGGTTTGCAGTGCCCATCCCTGGAGGTGTCCCAGGAATTCCTGGAGGTGGCACTCAGAGCTCTGGGCTGGGGACAAGGAGGGGATCAGGCACAGGGTGCACCTGATGCTCAGGGATCTGGGATGCTGTGCATTTCTCCACAGCAGCAGCAGCATCAGTCCCTCCGCAGCTCCCCTGGATCCCTGGAGTGTCCCAGGGCAGATTGGAGGGGCTTGGGGCACCCCAGGACAGTGGGAGGTGTCCGTGCCATGGCAGGGTGGCACTGGATGATCTCAATGATCCTCCCCACCCAAGAATAATAACACCTAAATTTAGGTATTTCTATGCAGTATTTTTTTGTTTGAGTTCCACCTGGCTGGGCACGCTCAGTGTTGTGCACTTTGTCTCCCCTTTTTTGTCTCAAAGGATTGAATCCAGCTTTCTTTGTGAGCCCTTCCCTTTCCTGGAGGAATGACACTTTCCAGCCCAGTCTGGAACTCTGCTCCTAGGCTTGAAAGAGCTGTCTGACAAAATCTAATCGAGATTTTCCCTGTGACATTATTGGGTCACTAAATCCTTACTCTGAGATAAAACCTGTGAGGGAGAACGTCCCCAGCCTCCCTAAATTGAATTATGGTGGCAGATAGTTCAGATAAGGGGGTTTATCATCTTAAAATAGGCCAAGAGGAAAACCATTACCCTTCAGTCAGACATTTTAGTTGGTTTTTCTTATATATGGAAGGGACTTGTGTAAAAATTTCTCTACAGAGCTGTTGCTGTTCAAGAAGAACACTTTGTACCTTGTTTTTCTCAGTGTAGCACACAGGAATTAGCAGGAAAATGAGGATTACTGAAAATGAACCCCCAGCACCAGCTGATGTCTTCAGAAGCTTAGAGATGGATCAGGGCTTGTCACCAGCAGTTCTGCATCACCCCAGTCCAGGATCTAAATAAGCTCCTTTAATGCCTCTAGATAAATTGTGAAATCCTTGACCAGGACCATGAGCTTCCTCTTGTTTGTCCTGCAGAGCTGTGGATAAATTAGGATTTCTTGAACTTCTAAACAGTCTCACAAAATATTCTAGATTCTAGAACATTATGCAGGCACCTCCATGGTGTTTCCATGGCTGGTTGTTATCCCCTGATCTCTAGAACCAGCTGTCATTACAGGAACATTTTAAATCAATGTTTTATAAAGCAATAAATGAATTTCCAAGGGCTGTGTCCTGAACACAGGATGCTCTCCCAGCTCTCCCAGCACTCCTGCTATGAGGTGCACCCATCCAGCACCTGGAACAGAGACTCCTTAACCATCATCTTTATTATTCCTTCTTCTGTCCTCATGTTGGTCTCACTTCAACACCAGTTGGGCTTTATCTGGTCTGGTTTAGGGCTGGGGGGGTGGAAGTGCCCCAGGGCAGGGTTGGAGCAGCCTGGGCTGTGGCAGTTCTGTGCTGGCCCTTTGCTGAAGCCACTGCTGGAGAGCAGCAGGTTTTAGTTAGCCCAGAATAGAGAATGGCTGTGGGGGACCATCCTAAACCCTAAACCCTCCCTGTTTGTTTCTCAGATGGAGCTGAGGAGGAGAAGATGGAAACAGAGGCAGAGGGGCAGCCAGCAGAGAAGGTGAGTTTGGGGCTGCTGGCAGGAGGCTCCTGGCATCAGACCCTGGATCCAGGAGTTTTGGGGTGCCTGTGGCACAGGTGACAGCTGTGACAGTCTGTGTCCCCACAGGGACAGTTCCCAGCCTCCCCAGAGCTCCAGCTCAGAGCTGGGGTGTGGAGTGACAGCAGGGAGGGAGCAGGGGGGGTTCTGGAAGGGACTGGGGACAGGGGATGCTGTGGGAACTGGGATTGGAGCTGCAGTGGGGGCACCCTGACCTGGGGGGCTCTGGGACAGGGCTCTGGGCCAATGCCTGCCCCAGACAGGACATGCTGCCTTTGAAACACCCTCAGTTATTTCACTGCCCTTTCTGCCTGAGGGGCCTCCGGCTGAGCTGCTCCGGGAGAATCCTCCCCACAGCAATTCTGGGCTGGCCCTTGGGCATGGATGTGATACACCCTGCCCATAAAGATCACTGATTATCATTATCCTTCAGCCTGTTGGTAATGACCACAAGAACATGTTTGTGGCTTTTTCATAAGCTGTGTCCACAGACAGGCACCTCACACTGCAGTGGGGGTTTCAGACATGAGCTGGGATTGAACCAGCAATTCCAGAATACCAGTTTAGTTACTGCTAAATTGCTCTAAATTTAAATTATTAGTATTTTATTTGTTCATGTATTAATATAATTACATTTAATATGTATTTTAATAAAATGAATATTTTAATTATATATGTAAATTAAATTTTTAAATTTTTGTTTATTTATTGTTTAATTCCTGCTGCATTCCTGACAAATAAATGGAGATTTTTTTTCTGGAGTGTGCAGCAACAGGAGATATTTCTTGTTGCCTCCTTCACCAGATGAGTTCAGACTAATTGGGGCTGATCAGTGCAGCCTTGGGGTTATTTCCCACTCTGTTTTCAGGTAGTTCTGCCTCCCTGATCAGCAGGGACATTTGGGAAGAGAAAAGTGGGGAGCACTCACTCAGGGCTTGGAAATCTGCATGTTCCCAGACATCCCAGTTCAGGAGTTTTTGTGCCCACAGAGTAACCCAGCTTGGCCTGGGTCACTGTTCTCGGCCCAGTTTACATTTACTTTTATTCACATTTTGGGTTTGTCTGTCAAATTTGGCTCAGGCAGCAGCCTTTTTAAAATGTAACCCCTTCCAGTGTGGTAAGGAATTCACGGGAAGGCCATGCCCAGAGTTAACAGTGAGAATCTCCTCTCCCTGCCCCCGTCCCCCACTGCCATCCCCTCAGGTGGAGAGCAAAGCCGAGAGCGAGCCTGAGGAAGGGGAGAAGGTTCCGGAAGGGGAGAGCGAGCGCAGCGTGGACAAGGAGCCCGAGGGCGAGGGGCCTGCAGAGCCCAAGACAGGTGAGGAGAGCTGTCCCTGCTGCCCAGCTCCTCCCCAGAGGGCTTGGAGAGCCCAGCCCAGCTGGGAACTTCCCCTTCCCCTTCCCCTTTGGTGCTCTGTGCCCACAGAGGTTCCCCTGAGCCTCCCTGCAGAGCTCGGGCACCAAATCCCTCCCTGAGCTCCCCAGCCCTGGGCATGGGGAAGGAGCTGCAGCCCCCAAGTGCCTGTGGGCCATAGCAAGGGAGGGGTTTGCCCAAATTCCACAACATCTGAGCATTTTGGATGCAAGGAAGTGAGTGGAACTGCTGGAGGTATTTAAGGTTGGACAGGGCTGGGAGCAGCCTGGGACAGGGGAAGGTGTCTCTGGTGGCACTGGATGGGCTTTAAGGTCCCTTCCAACTCAACCATTCTGGGATTCTCTGCTCACTTCTCCCCTTGGAAGTTAATATTTCAGCTCAGTTTCCCTGGGTAGTGATGCAGAGCCTGGATTTTGACAGGCTGAGGAGTAATAACATCTACATAAAACCTTATTCTTTTTGTCATATCCCCTGTGTCTCCTAAAGTCATGGTGGAATTGTTTGGATGGGAAGGGACTGTAAGGATCATCCAGTGCCACCTCTGCCGTGGCAGGGACACCTTCCACTGTCCCAGGGTGCTTCCAGCCCTGCCCAGCCTGGCCTTGGGCACTCCAGGGATGGGAATGGATATATTGCTTTTTTTCCTGCAATCCAGGATTCAGGATTTTAGCCCCATGTAGAATAAGGAGTGCTTGGATTTGATGGAGTTGATGTGGAAATGATGAGGGGGAGCCGATGGCAGGTGCTGAACTGAGAGGATGGGAATGAAAAGCATTTAATGTTGCCCCATTTGTTGGATGAGATCCTCTCAAACTGGGGCTCCCTGTCAGCATTTGGATGGGGACGAGTTAATTAGTGCCTGACTAATTAGTGTGGTGCCACCCCGGGAACACGTGTAACAGCCTGGGCTGGGTGTCTTGCAGAGGAAAAGGAGGCAGAGGAGAACAAGGAGAACGTTGATGGCAGCAAGGACAAAGAGGCTGAGGCTGGCAAGAAGAAAGTGGAGCACGAGATCTCGGAAGGAAACGTGGCCACAGCTGCAGCTGCTGCCCTGGCCTCTGCTGCCACCAAAGCCAAGGTTGGTGCTGTGCCAGCAGGGACAGCCTGCGGTGCTCCAGGCTCCCAGGGCTCACCCTCTGATCCCTGAGCCCTCACAGGAGCACCAGCGCTGCCTGCGTCGCTCCTGCCTCAGCCCCTGGGGGAGATAATGAACAGGGGTAATTAAGCAGCTCCTGGGTGATTATGAACTGGTTGAGCATCCCTAAGGAATAATCCCTAATGAGGGTCTGGGTGGTGCTGGGGGGCACAAACCCTCTGATGGCCTCTCCTGCTGCCCCAGGGCTCCACACAAACCCCTGGGGCAGACACAGGGGGATGTTCACTCCTGGCACTGCAGCTTTCGGGCACCTTAATGATCCTGTGTTGTGTTAAAGGCACGTTGGTGTGTCCCCTTAAATCCTGTTTGTGTGTGGTCTCTAATGAGCTGTGTTGAATCAGCTTTTCTTTACCCTGTAATTACTAATTGCACGTTGTCTTGCCTTTCCTTTTGCAGGAGCCACACTGCTTTCATTGCTTTTAGAGTATCTTTCTCAAATCTGTTTTCTCTTTACAAATCCCTCTGGATTCAAGTTTTAATTTGGGTTTTTTAATCACTCTTGGATTCAGTATCACATTGCACCTGCTTTATAAAACCAAGAGCAAGGCTTGGGTGCTGTTTATTCCTGATGGATTTCTGTGGATTGAATGAGGTGTTGTGTGTTCTATTAACTTTTCCACTCTGATCTTTGACTCTTTAAGTTCAGACTTCTTCCCCAGCTGCATCCCCCAGGCTGGTGGGTGATGTGCTGTGCAGTCCCTCCTCCTGACCCAGGAGATGGAGGATGTTTCAGTTCTTACCTTTCAAAGCAGGCTGTGAAACCCCACATGGCAGACAGCTCCCTGTCCATTCAAATCCCCAATTGCAGCACAGCTGATGTTCAGTGTTTTGGTGAAGTGCAGAGCCCAGAGTGGCTCTCAGTTCATCAGACCCACAGATATCCTCAGCCAAGATGGACAAACCTGTGTCTGTGTGAGGAGACATGAGGTTTAACCTGTGTTTTATGGAAGGCCCCTTGCTCCAAGTGAAGATGAACTGCTGCTCCATTGCTCCATTTTTCTGGAGATGAGCAGTTGGAGGGAGCAGGGCCTGGCTGATGGCACTTTTCATTATGGCAGTAATGATGTTCTGGAAGAGCTTCAGCTTCCCATTGCAGGGAGTAATGTATTGTAATTAGGAGGCTGACACTTCAGATAGAATTCAGGTTCTGCAGGGATTTCTCTTCCCACTCCCTTAAAAAGCCAGACAATATTGGAGCTTTGGGTGGTCTGTGGCTGAGGGAGAAATTAAACTTTTCATCATAAACCCTGGGCCTGCTCATGTGAAAAGCTGTTATCCTAAGGATTTCATATCAGAGCAATATTGCAGATGGAATCTGAGTGAAGATGGGGGTTGAAGACAAGGGATTGCAATGAGGATTAAAGACAAGGGATTGAAAGGGGGGGTTTGTTTGTTTGGGGTTTTTTTCCTTGTTATTGGTTTTTTGGGTTTATTTTTTTCTTTTGGGATCAGTGGCTTCCAGAAGTTGAGTTGTGCTGTTTGAGGAATGGTGAACATGAATGTTCAGGGTGAGACTCTGCATTTCACACAGACCAACAACTGAAATGTTTGCACAGATACTGGTTTCTGAACAAAGAGTATTAGAATTGAAGCATTTCTGCTCATTTTCCTCTCAATGGACACCCAATGTGAGCTGGGTTTCCTTTCTGTGCAGAAGTATCCCTGATGGCTCCTGCTCTTGGTCCATCTCTTCCCTTCCCAGAGCCGTCCTGGTCCCAGTTTCACCTCTGACAAACACTGATCTCGTGGCCTCCCCAAATCCCTGTGGAGGTGCCTGGCACTGGAGAGACCATTCCTGGGAGCTGCTGATCCCCATGGGGCTCCAGGAGAGCTGCAGAGGGACTGGGGACAAGGGGGACAAGGGATGGAGGAACAGCACACAGGGAATGGCTCCCACTGCCAGAGGGCAGGGATGGGTGGGACATTGGGAATTCGGAATTGTTTCCTGGCAGGGTGGGCAGGCCCTGGCACAGGTGCCCAGAGCAGCTGTGGCTGCCCCTGGATCCCTGGCAGTGCCCAGGCCAGGCTGGACAGGGCTTGGGGCACCTGGGACAGAGGGAGGTGTCCCTGCCATGGCAGGGGTGGCACTGGATGGTCCTCAAGGTCCCTTCCAGCCCAAAACATTCATGCATTCCATGATTCTTTTTTGTACAATCATTTAGGTTGGAAAAGCCCTTTAGGATCAGTTGCTCATTTCTGACTCCAGGCTGGTGCAGTGATGGGTTTATCAGACATTTCAGATTACCTCTGAATTTGTGTTCCTGGTTTTCCTCAGCTGCAGGGATTTGTCCTTTGCCCATGGAAGCCCTGGGTACTGCCAGGCTGAGCCTCTTTGAGTCTGTCTAGGAAAAGCTTCAGGGATAATTTCCTTTCCAAGGTGTTTTTGGAGACCTGTCCTTTGCCTAATCACATGCTTTGATCAGGTGTTCATCCCATTTCATTATTAAAATTGCACATGTGAAACAGAGTGAAATGTTTGGTAGAGGGCTGTGTATCCCCAGGTGATTCCCTCACTCTGAATTTTCATACGAATGAGTTAATTTTCCTAAACAGTGCTATTTAATGTGAAATTTCCTGTTCTGTCAGCTTGGTTTCATTATTTTGTGTGCAGCACTTTGGTCAGTTTTGGAACAGCTGCTGGAATTTCTCTGGGATGTGGTGTTGGAAGGTTTGGGGTCACCGTGGTTCTCTCAAACCTGATTTGAAATTCACTTTGGAGAGTCAGGAGTGCATTTGCCCACATTTACTGAGCCCTCCCTCACTGCTGCTGGGTCAGGAGGTGAACACTGTCAGTGGCACGGTGTCACATGGGTTTGAGGAATTCAGATTGTGCTCAGGGTTCCAGGGAGGTTTCTGATGCTGCTTTCCCCCAGTCTGTGTTTGTCCCACTTTGGGGCCCGGCTCCCTCAGCAGGGTCTGTTTGCAGCTGGAGCTGGATGAGCTCCAGCTTCTCCTTGTTTCCAGCTTCTCCTTGTTTCCAGCTTCTCCTTGTTCCTGCTCCCCCAGCCCTGGGCTGTGTCCTGTGACACATCTGCGAGCACACAGCCCCCCAGTCTGCACTCAGGGGCTTCTCCTGCTGAGCTCAGGTTTAACAGGAACAGGGAGAGGCACCATGAGCACCCTTGTCACACTCTGAGGGTGTGAAACCCTTCCATGGCTGCCTCATGCATCAGATATAGATGCACAGATCTCTGCTGTTATTTATGTGTGGATATAAATGGCACGAAGCTAATCCTTATAAAAATCAGTTTGCCTTCTGCTTGAGAGAAATCTATTTTAATGGCAAGGACGTGGCAGTGCCACCTCCCTGGTTTGGGGTCGTTCTGGGTCACAGCCTCCTGTGTGTGTCCTGCTGGGAGCTTTTTGGGTGACCCTCAGCTGACTCCTCTGACAAATCCCTTCCTTCTCCCTCCTTTGCATCCCACTGGAATGGGAAAGCTCTGAGCATCCTCCACACCTCTTGTATGAAACCTTCCCACCTTTTATTTGATTAATCATCTTCAAGGGCCTCTGGTTCCCGGCATAAGATTTATGATTGAATTCCCTGTTTCCTGCTGGAGCTGGCAGGTTCCCTCCCTCCCAGCCCCTTCCTGTGCCCAGGGTCACACAACACCCCCTGTGTTTCATCCCCAGCACCTGGCAGCTGTGGAGGAGAGGAAGATCAAGTCCCTGGTGGCCCTGCTGGTGGAGACCCAGATGAAGAAGCTGGAGATAAAGCTTCGCCACTTTGAGGAGCTGGAAACCATCATGGACCGGGAGAAGGAGGCAGTAAGTGAAACTGGGGATCAGCTTCTCCCTGCAAGTTCTGTGTGCCAGCACCTGGAACAGCAGCAGCCCCTCCCCTCTCCTTTGTGTCCTTCAGCTGGAGCCCACCATTCCCTCCCACAGTGGCACTTGAGCCCTGCTCCATCCAGCGCTTCTCTGGTCCATTAGCAGCTTCAGGAGAGGGGAAGGGAGTGAGGTCAGGACATGGAGAGGAGCTGTCTGGGCCTGGATTACTCAGGAATTACCAGCACTTGTGTCACATGCAGTGCCAGAGGCTTTGGAGAAGTGTTTCCTCTGCAGCTGCTTGAAAGATCACTCCAAATCTCTTTTTTTTTAATCAAAATCTCATTTTTATCAGTTTTAATTTCTCTTTCTGTGTGTAGCTGCCTCATTGTTGTGAGCAGACAGTTACTATGGATGGGTTGAAGATTCAGACTGGCTTATATTGATTCATAATTGCAGGGAATTTCTGCACTTGCCCTTCTGTGTGAATTTAATGGAGTTACAGCCCCATTTGGCATTCATGGAAAGGGCACCAGGTCCAGCTCCTGCCCCTCACAGCACCCAAAACTAAGCCAGGTGAGCAGGAGCATCCTGCAGGCACTCCCTGAGCCCTGCCAGGCCTGATGCCATGGCCACAGCCATGCAGAACCTTCTCCAATCCAGAGTTCCCCTAATCACACTGATGGAGTCTGACAAGATGCGGCCTCCTCTTGGAGCAGGCTGTCAGCAGGAATTTCTGGATTGCTCCACATCCTCCAGTGTTTCAGTCTGTGTTTGAGTGGCAGCTCAGGAAATGGACCCAGCTCTTTTGGAAAGGTTCCCTGCAGATTCTTTCTTTGGGGGATATATTCCATTAGTGACAGGGAGGGTTTTTTTCCTCCCTTTTGAGGCATATGACATTTCCCTTTTTAAAAATGTGCATACAGATTTTCCCCTTGGCTTCCTGGTGGTTAAATTCGCTCTTTTCACCTGTCATTGTGGGTATTTAGTGGAATAATTAAAGCAGCAAAGCCTCCTTGCTGCCACTGCACCCTGGGCCTGTCACTCCTGCTGCCCTGGCTTTCCTGGCAGGGAGGGAGCAGGGCTGGGGGTGCTGGCAGGAGCCAGTGCTGCAGCCTGCAGGGTGTAACATCTCAGGCACAACTCATTTATTGTGTTTGTGTTGGAGCTCAGCAGTGTCAGCAGTGCCACTGCTGAGTGTGGGAATCCAGGGCATTGTTGGTGGAACATTGCCCACCACAATTTCTACTGGCACCTGAAGCTTTGCTGGTTCTGTCCAGGGAGGAATTCCTGAATCCCTGAGGTTGGAAAAGCCCTCCCAGCCCATGGAGTCCAGCCTGTGTGAGATGGTGTTCACAGGGGTTCTTGGGTGAGGGAAGAGATGAGGATCTGACTCCATGCTTCAAAGGCTTGATTTATTATTTTATGATATATATTACATTAAAACTATACTAAAAGAATAGAAGAAAAGGTTTCATCAGAAGGCTGGTTAAGAATAGAATAGCAAAGAATGATAACAAAGGTTTGTGGCTCGGCTCTCTGTCCGAGCCAGCTGACTGTGATTGGCCATTAATTAGAAACAACCACACGGACCAATCCCAGATGCACCTGTTGCATCCCACAGCAGCAGATAATCAATGTTCACATTTTGTTCCTGAGGCCTCTCAGCTTCTCAGGAGGAAAAATCCTAAGGAAAGGATTTCTCATAAAAGATGTCTGCGACACTTGTGCCCACCTTGTCCCCAGCCCAGAGCACTCAGTGCCACCTCCATCCTTGGGCACCTGCAGGGATGGGCACTCTAAACTACCCTGGGCAGCCCCTGCCAAGGCCTGAGCCCCCTTTCCATGGGGAAATTGCCCTGAAAGGAAGCTCTGTGCTGGAGATGTGGGACAGAGCCTGCTGCAGAACCGGGGCTTTGGGTCTGCACTAGAGCCCAGGCTTAGGCTCAGCTTTAGCGCCAGCTCACATTGTAACTTGTCTTTCTGTGCCTTTTTTCCTCTGTCTTTCCTCATCCCAAGCACAGGGACTGTGTAGAAGGGACGTTTTCCCTGCTTTTCCTCCTCCAATGTGAATTTTCAGGCACCGGCTGCTGTTTGGGCATCCTTGTAAAGGCTCTTTTAAACTGTAACGGGATGGGGTGCCACGAAGAGAGCAAAGCAGGGCCGCAGAAGGGTCTCAAAGGAACAAAACAGTGCTGCCTGAGCCTTTGTTTGGGGTCATTTGCAGGAATTCCTCTCCCAGCTGTCTGCCACCTCGGGAATGTTTCCCCACACACCCCATTTCCCCGGCGGGGAGGGTTTATGGGGAGCTTCCCTGAGCAGATGAGAGCAGAAAGGAGCCAGGGCAGCGTGAAGGATGCCATTGTGGCCGGGAGGGCTCCCTGGCCTGCTCATGGTTAATTCATGAGCTCGGCCCAGCTGGGGCTGCTCAAAGGCGCCTCTGTGAGCTGCCTGCCCTGCCCTGGCTGCCGGCCCTCCACGGAGCAGCTCGGGGAGTTTTGGAGAGCTCCTGCTAGGTGAGAGTCTCCTTGGCAACCTGCTTTCAGCTGAGCTGTGCAGCCTACCTGAAAGGGCTGCTGCAGTGTTTGTACCCCAGTCACGCAGCCCCGGGCTGGCTGTCCGTGCATGTAACACTGGATTGTTGTTTGTATTAATGTAATAATGTGGGAGTGATGGCTCAGTGTTCCTGAAATAAGTCAAACATCACTTCCTTCGCCGGAGCCTGCCCCATCACACAAATGCCCCGTGGTAGGAAATGCTTTCTGTCGCTTTTTTTGTCTTTTCATGGAATCTCAGACTGGTTTGGGTTGGAAGGATCTTCTGGATCATCCAGCTCCACCCAGGGCAGGGGCACCTTCCCTAGGCCAGGTTGCTCAGGTCTCACTCTCTGTGTGACTTCACAATTAATCAAAGCAACCTATTTGATGTTAATCGGCCTAAATTACATGAGTTTTTTACATAAAACTTTTAATAGTGCAAATCTGTGTCTGGCTGCTGTGACATCCAATTCCTGCATTCAGAGGATGGAGAAGGATCCTGCCTGTGATCCCTGAGCTCCTGCAGCTGCCCACACCTTCTGCTTCAGGCTTCCCTAGAAAATCCCCTGAGGTTCCTGCTCTCTCTCATCCCAACATGCAGAAATGGAGAGGAAAACCCCCAGTTTCTCCCAGAGCTGTGCCAGGGCTGAGCTCTCAGTGCAGAGCTCAGTGAGTAACGAGCTGTGCTGCTGAGAGCTTTTAGGACAGAACAAGGTGAGTTCATGTGTCCCGGCTAGAAAAAGCTGCAGAGCCTTTCCCAGAACCTGCTGCAAACATCCACAGGGCAGCAGCTCCTTTGGGTTTGGTGGGGTTGGGATGAGAGGCTTCTTCCACCCCAACTCACTGATGGGCAGGAGCACTTGGAAATGCACCATTGCTAACTCAGCTCTGCCCTCTGTCCTGTCCTGGCACAGCAGAGGCAGGAGATGTTTGAAATGCATATTTGGTAACTCAGCTGTGCCCTCTGCCCTGGCACAACTGGAACAGCTGAGGCAGCAGCACAGCTGGAAATAGATCATTATTAACCTCTGCCCTCTGTCCTGGCACAGCTGGAACAGCAGAGGCAGCAGCACAGCTGGAAATGGATCATTGCTAACCTCTGCCCTCTGTCCTGGCACAGCTGGAGCAGCAGAGGCAGGAGGTGTTTGAAATGCATATTTGGTAACTCAGCTCTGCCCTCTGTCCTGGCACAGCTGGAGCAGCAGAGGCAGGAGGTGTTTGAAATGCATATTTGGTAACTCAGCTCTGCCCTCTGTCCTGGCACAGCTGGAGCAGCAGAGGCAGCAGCACAGCTGGAAATAGATCATTGCTAACCTCTGCCCTCTGTCCTGGCACAGCTGGAACAGCAGAGGCAGCAGCACAGCTGGAAATGGATCATTGCTAACCTCTGCCCTTTGTCCTGGCACAGCTGGAGCAGCAGAGGCAGGAGATGTTTGAAATGCTCCATTGCTAACTCAGATCTGTCCTTCCCTGGCACAGCTGGAGCAGCAGAGGCAGCAGCTGCTCACTGAGAGGCAGAACTTCCACATGGAGCAGCTCAAGTACGCCGAGCTGAGGGCTCGCCAGCAAATGGAGCAGCAGCACAGCCAGAACCCCCAGCAGCCCCACCAGCAGCACCCCAGCGGGCCTGGCATCACCCCCCTGGGGGCACCAGCACACCCGGGGCTGCTGCCCCACCAGCAGCCCCCGCCCTACCCCATGATGCACCACCAGATGCCACCTCCTCACCCACCTCAGCCAGGTAAGAGCTGGGAGCAGGGAGTTGCTGCCCTGAGCCTGAGCAGGGAGCCCAGAGGGACAGGGGCTGCCAGGGCAGGGCTGGGTTACTGGTTTGTACTGGTGCCACTGTCACACACAGTTTGCTGCTGCGAAGATGAGCCTTGCACAGCTCCCATTCCAGATGTGGGGAAGGAGGTGTTTTATGGAGGGGGGAACCCCAAAGATCAGGAGTGGGGGAGTGCCAGGGTGGGAGGCAGTGGGCACCAGCAGCAGAAATTCCTTCCAGCCCCAGGAAAACACTTTTCTCCTTCAGGGACTCACCAGCCCCAGAGCAGATTGTCCAGCAGGGCTGGGAGTTCCCTGCCTGGGACAGTCAGGCTCTAAAGTAAAGTGAAATGTGAAATATGAAGCTGCCCCAAGCACTTCCAGGCATTTTTAGGTTATTTGTATTTCCCTAGACTTGTTTTATAATGGGTGATCTGAGCAGATGCTCCTTCAAAAACAATCACTCCTCCAGTTCTCCAGTTCATGGCACACCAAATGTGCAGAAATTCAGGGAAAGGACTGGGAGGAGCAGCAGGAGCTCCTTAAGGACCTTCTTTGGCAGGAGACCTGGCTGTGAGGGGTTCCTGGGTCCTGCCTGGATGGTTTGGTGCCAGGGAGGGTCAGAGGGGTCACCTGGAAGTCTGCAGTGCAGTCTGTCCTGCTGGCAGGGCCCTGTCCTGCTGAGGGTTGGCTACTGCTGATTCCAGAGCCTGGGGTGATCAGGTGAGATGTGAATTGGCAGCTTTTACTTGCTAAAGGTCATTGAAATGGTGTTTTAAAATCAAATAATGGTGCCTGGCATGTAGGAATCTAGCTGTGGGACTGGATACAGCCAAGGAGGAGCTTACCAAAACCTGCTCCAGAAGAAAGCCTGATCAGTTATTAGCCAAAAATATTTGGGAAGATTTTTCATAGGCAGCTGCTGAAGAAGCTGCAAAGTTTGGGTGTCATAGTCCACACAGAACATGGCAACAAGAAGCTGCAGGAACTTGGGTTTTCCTCTTGAGACAAAAAGTGTTTGGTTTGAGAGGGAGCAGAAGGGCCCAGGAAAACAGCAGGATCTGCAGGTGAGCAGGAAAATGTCTGATCCAGGGAAGGATCTAATCCAAGTGGATCTGCAGGGTAATCAGAGTGGGTTCCCTCAGCAGGGGCAGAGTTCTGGTGTCTGGTGGGGCTCAGGCTCACTCTGCTTTTCGGGCTCAGGGAGTTCCTGGGTTTACTGTGGACAAAAATCCCTGGGGTTTTTTGGGAGCTGGTTTTCATTTTGCTGGAATTAGATTGGGAGTGTGATAAAACAGGGTGTGGTTTTAGACTCAGATTTAACATCTGAGCCTGTTGTGGGCTGTGCACAGCTCAGGGCTGCTCACATGAAGGAATAACCTGGGAAGGGAAAACAAATGAGAACAGAGGGAAAGAGGGAGCCCTGGCACATCCACACACAGCTGTGGGGACTGGGACAAGGTTAAAGCATTTGTTAATTGGTTGGAGTGTTTGTTCACTGGGGGCTGAGAGCTCCCCAGGCTGACACTGCCCTGTGTTCCTGCAGCCCCTCGGGGCCCTCCAGGCTCTGCAGTCCCAGAGCAGGGACAGGCAATGGGGTGTGTTCATTAGTCACAACGTCCCCCTTCCAGGTTTGATTAAAGCTGCTCAATAGATTGACTTTCCCAGCAGCACCTCCCCTGGCTGAGGCTCAGCTCTGCTGGCTCCCAGCAGCATCCAGAGCTGGAGTGCCATCTCATTGCTGGCCCCCAGGACCAGGATCTGCCCTCCCCTCCTCTGACACTTCTCTGCTTTGATGCTCTTGTAAAGGGAAGAACTTGAGGCCCACTCGAAGCTTGGAGCAACCCCCCTGTGTCCCCAGCCAGAGCCCAGCTGGTCTTGCCTAGAAAGCAGAGGAGGCTCCTTGCCTTGGGTTCTCCAGAGGAAGTTCGTTAGTAATTCCTGGGGTTAGGAAAACCCAGGGGTGCCAGAGCTCTTTGGCTGCACAGCAGAGTTACTCCAGCTTGGGAGCATGGAGAGGAAATGGGAAACTGGTGAACTTCAGCTTGGTCACCCCACACCTGTGAGTTCCCTCAGTGGATCTGCCCCCAAGTCTCCTGCAGCCTCTGTGGAGATCCCAAAATTTGGTGAGTGTGAGGAGATCGTGGAGTCCTGCAATGGTTTGGGTTGGACCTTGAAAATCACCCAGTGCCACCCCTGCCATGGCAGGGACACCTTCCCTGTCCCAGGTGCTCCAAGCCCCAATGTCCAGCCTGGCCTGGGACACTGCCAGGGGTGGGGAGGAGAACCCCCCAAACCCCTGAGGCTGATCCAGGGGCACCATGGAGCAGCTGGGCTGGGAAGACCTGCCAGGTTTCACTGCACACCTCACCTTGGTGCTCAGTGCTGGTCCCTGACAGGTTCTGAGCTCAGCAGGAGCTGCAGGGATGGTGGGAAGCAAAGGGAGGGAAGGATCTGAGATGGCATTGGAGAGGGAAGAGAGGAGGATAAATCCCTGCTCAGGGCAGGAGCAGTAAAGTCAAGCTCTTACCTAAGAGTTAAAAGTGAGGATTTTCCCAGAAGTCTGGTTTTTAGCTCAGGTGTCAGTCTGGATGTGGTGGTGGAGAACATCTCCAGTGCTGGAGCCACCTGGAGACCAACTCCAGCCAAGGGTCACCCACTTCTCCTTGGCATGGCTGTGCCTGGCTCTGCTGGACCATAGAATTCATTTTCCCTGAGCTTATTTATTCCTTTGCCCTGGAATGAAAACTTTTAGAATAGGAAAGCAGAGTTGAGTTCCGATTTCACTGTGAAAAGCTGCCCCTTGTCATTGCAATAGGAAATCAAATTCCCAGTTCCTTCCCGTGGTACCACTTTGGGCCCTGCATTGATTTCCCTTCAAGCTCTGGGCTGGTGATCAGTGGGATGAGAACTCCTGGTTCTGGTGATACCCATGGTGTGGAATGGGAGAAACTTCTGGAAATCCTTGGAGGAAGAGATAGCTGGGAATTAGCAGCTGTCATTGTTAACTCTTCCTTCAGGTGGGATTTTCAGCTGGTAAATAATTTCTCACCTAAGGCAGAAGTGGAATGAGGAGGGCAGGATACACTTCCCACCACAGCTGGATTAGCAACTTTAATAACTTTTCCCTGATAGATTTTACCTCATTTTCTGTCAGTGGTTGAAATACTCAAAAAAAAAGACTTTGTCAGGAATTTTAGGCTTGGGTTTTTTCAGCTGCTGAGCATTTCATTATTTGTGGGTTTAAATTGAGTTGCTGGATGCTGTTTGCTTCCATATTGGACTGGTGATGATTCCAGGGGCTTTTTGGGTACAGAAAAGGATTTTGAGCTCAGTTCCTTTAGGTAAATATTCCCTGTCAGCTGTCAGTGCCTCCCATTTCTCCATCAGATGTGCAGAGCTTGCTGGGGAGGGGCAGGGAGCAGTGGGATGAGAGGAAATCCAAGTCAGGGGTGGTGAAAGGGGCTGGAGCTGATCCTTGCAAGCAGGCTGTAATTTGGGATGGGAGCTGTCAGGGTGGTTGGTGACACAGGAACAGTGACACCGGTGTAATTTGGGATGGGAGCTGTCAGGGTGGTTGGAGACACAGGAACAGTGACACCAGTGTAATTTGGGATGGGAGCTGTCAGGGTGGTTGGTGACACAGGAACAGTGACACCGGTGTAATTTGGGATGGGAGCTGTCAGGGTGGTTGGTGACACAGGAACAGTGACACCACCTTGGGCTCCCTCTGCTGCAGTTGGGCTGTTTGGGGCTGGAGTAGTGAACAGAAGCAGTAAATACCTGACACATTACAGAATTCCTGGATGCAGGGAAGGATCTAATCCAAGCAGTCAATCAGAGTGACCCCAGGACAGTGGCTCCTCTGGAACAGCCAGCACTGCCCTCCCCTCCCCTCCTGAGGGCTGAGCTCTCCTGGGGATGCTGGGGGCAGGATCCTTTCTGTGGAATGGGGACAGCAGCAGCTCCCCAGAGATGTTCCCGTGTCTCCTACATGCCTCTCAGGAGTCTGTGAATGGTGCCCCTGGGAATGGTGCCCCAAGCAGGGCTGGCTCTGGCTCTGGAGGGAGGGGCAGGAACAGAAGTGCTGGGTGCCAGTGAAGTGGAAACTGTGCCTCTCCTTCCCCAGACACAGGCTCAGTGAGTTGTTGTGGTTAATTATTCACACTGCTTGCCTGGGCAGGGGGAGGGAAGGTGGGTTTGCTGTTGGAATATCCCTGCCCATGGCAGGGGTGGGATGGGATCAGCTTTAGGGTCCCTTCCAACCCCAACCATTCCAGACTCCCAGAGCCTGTGGAGCCTGTTCCCAGTGGGCAGGAGCACACCTTGGGGTGCCAGCAGCCGTTCCCTGGAGCTGTCCTGTGCCTGTCCCGTGTCAGGGCTGGGAAGCAGCTCCTCAGCAGCAGCAGCGGGCAGGGTGTCAGCCAGGCTCAGCCCAGAGCTGCTCCCTGCCCTCCCCAGGCCATCCTGCACTGAGCCCTGGCTGTGTCCACAGCTTTCCCCTGCACAGCCTGGGCAGGGAGAGGTGCTGGAGGATTTGGACCAGCTCCAAGCCTCATGCATCAAAACAAAACCCCTCTGGCTGCTTATCAGCCCAGCGCTCCTCAAGTGCTGATTTAATAGAGGGAGAGGCTTTTTAATGGAGATAAATACCTTGGAGAGCCTCTGAAGGCAGCTCCTGCCCGTGTCCCTGGGCTGTGCAGCTGCTCTGGCTGCAGGGGAAGGTGAACCTGCCCTGTCCCTCTGGGTGAGGGGCTTTCAGTCAGTTCAATCTCGTTGTGTTGAACCTTTGGGCTGGATCTCTTCCTGCAGCTGCTGCTCCTCAGCTCTCCCCCCTATGTAGGTCACACTTGCACATTTTCTGCTTGAGCCGCTTTCTTGGAGCGCTTTCTCTTGGAAAAAAGAAAAACATCTCTGTGAAGCAGGGCTGTGGCTGTGCTGTGGTGGCAGCAGTGATTCCCCTTGTTAATCCCACCAGCATGGTGTCAGTGCCTGGGTGCTCTCAGCTGGGTGTTTTGGAGCTGGGGTGGGATGGGCTTGTTCCTCTGCCAGCCCCCTCAGTTAATTTTGGGATGAAAATGTTGCATCCTGTGTCAGGAAGGGGAAAAATGGGCGGCCAAAGCCCCACACAGAGGAGCCTCTCAGCTTCTGCACAACTTCAGCTTCAACTGCTTGGTTTTAACCCTTCAAGGTTTAACAGAGAGAAAAGCTCAGGACACTCCATGGCCCAGGGAGGAGGAGCTTCCCAGTGAGCATTGCTGGGACATTTGGGGTTGATTTGGGCTGGAAGAGACCTTAAGGATGATCCAGTGCCACCCCTGCCATGGCAGGGACACCTCCCACTGTCCCAGGCTGCTCCAAGCCCTGCACCCTGCCAGGGATGGGGCACACTTTGCATTTATGAGGAAAAGACACTTTATAAAGTAGATTTAGTTTCTGTTCAGTGGTGGTTTTAGCTCAGCTGGGGTTGATGTGCATATAAACCATCCTTGAATCCTCACGTCGCTGTGGGTTTGGCAGCCTTTCCCTGAAGGAAGTCCTGCCCACTGCTGGAGTTTCACTGGAGCCACTCAGACTGCAGCAAAGTCTGATTCAGCTTCAGGTGTTTCAGGAGAGGGATTTTAATATTAATCACTTCATTAGTGAGAGAGACTCTCGCACGCCTGTGGTGTTCAGGGATGGCCAAATTATTGAGGCTCCTGTCAGGTGGCAGCTCCCAGGCTGGGAATTCCTCAGTTCCTACCTTTCCTGGGCCTCTCAAACACAGCTGTATTGTTATTGTTCCAGTTTTTATAGTTTTATTCCCTGATCAACCTTTATTTTGCCAGTGAATGACACCCCTCGTAGCTGTGAATATCTCCTGCTACAAAGCCTCTGAGTGTTTGGGAGCTTGGAACTGGGTGATTTCCCCAATACCCCATTCCTCTGGCAGTGAGAAGCCATTCCCTGGGTCCTGTCCCATGTCCCAAGACCCTCTCCAGCTCTCCTGGATCCCCTTTGGCTCTCAGTGCTTCCCCCTTTGCCTGGGGTTAGGGGGCAGGAGCTGCTTCCATCCCAGTCTCATTAAAACCCTGTCCCTCCGTGCAAGTGTGATGAAGGAAATGGAATTGGATTGTGCCAAACCACCCCTCAAATGAGATTTTAAAGCATGGGAAACCTGTTCCTTCCCTGGAGCAGGGAGCTCTCCCACAGAGCTGGTTTGTGAGGAGGAGCCTTGAATCCTCCCTCACAGTAAAGCAGGGAATCATGGTAGGGATTCCTGTGCAGCCCAGTTTTAACTGGATGATTTCAGTTCTCCCATGAAATCTATCCACGAGGAGGCTCCATGGCTGCTCCTTTCCATCAAGGCTCTTCCTCTGCTGCCTTGTGACTCCGTTTGCTTCCCAGTGCCTGCATTCCATGGATGCCCATCCTGCCTGCAGTGGGTTTTACTGTGCTGTGTCCCACTTATCCCTTGTGGAGAGCTTCCAGGTGCCCCTGGCCCTGCTGGGGGTGTCTGGGGGTCAGAAAGGCATTTCCTGGGGGATCAGAAGGCATTTCCTGGGGGGTCAGAAGGCATTTCCTGGGGTGTGCTGGGGGTCAGAAGGCATTTCCTGGGATATGTGCTAGGGGGGGTGAGAATGCATTTCCTGGGGGTGTGCTGGGTGTCAGAAGGTGTTTGCTGGGGAGTATGCTGGGGGTGAGAAGGCATTTCCTGGGGGGTCAGAAGGCATTTCCTGGGGTGTGCTGGGGGGAGTGAGAAGGTGTTTCCTGGGATGTGCTGGAGGTGAGAAGGGAATTCCCCCTTGGATAGGCTGGGGGGTGTCTCCATGGCTGTGCTCTCCATGGTTGGGGGGTGTCTCCATGGCTGTGCTCTCCATGGCTGGGGGGTGTCTCCATGGCTGGGGGGTGTCTCCATGGCTGTGCTCTCCATGGCTGGGGGGTGTCTCCATGGCTGTGCTCTCCATGGCTGGGGGGTGTCTCCATGGCTGTGCTCTCCATGGTTGGGGGGTGTCTCCATGGCTGTGCTCTCCATGGCTGGGGGGTGTCTCCATGGCTGGGGGGTGTCTCCATGGCTGTGCTCTCCATGGCTGGGGGGTGTCTCCATGGCTGTGCTCTCCATGGCTGGGGGGTGTCTCCATGGCTGTGCTCTCCATGGCTGGGGGGTGTCTCCATGGCTGTGCTCTCCATGGCTGGGGGGTGTCTCCATGGCTGTGCTCTCCATGGTTGGGGGGTGTCTCCATGGCTGTGCTCTCCATGGTTGGGGGGTGTCTCCATGGCTGGGCTCTCCATGGTTGGGGGGTGTCTCCATGGCTGGGCTCTCCATGGCTGGGGGGTGTCTCCATGGCTGTGCTCCCCATGGCTGGGGGGTGTCTCCATGGCTGTGCTCCCCATGGCTGGTGTCTCTATGCCTGGGCTCTCCTGCCGTTCCCCGGGCTGTGGGCACCCCTGCAGCCGCCCGTGCCCCCGGGCAGTGCCACGCTGGGGGCACGGCGCTGCCGCCCGTCCCTGCCCGGCCCCTCACCGTGTCCCTCCCTCCCCGCAGGCCAGCTGCCCGGCTCCCTGCTGCCGGGCCAGCCCCTGCCAGGCCGCATGATCCCTGCCCCGCCCGGCATGGCCCCGATGGCCGGGAACCTGCTGGGGCCCAGAGTGCCGCTGGCCGCCCCCAACGGAATGTGTAAGTGTGGGTAACCCTGGGGTCCCCTGCCCCCCACGGAATGTGTAAGTGTGGGTAACCCTGGGGTCCCCTGCCCCCCACGGAATGTGTAAGTGTGGGTAACCCTGGGGTCCCCTGCCCCCCACGGAATGTGTAAGTGCAGCCTACAAAGGGGTGGGTAATCCCCGTAATCCTGGGGTCCCCTGCCCCCCAAACCCCCTGGCTGCCCCCAATGGGATGTGTAAGTGCAGACTGAAAGGGTAACCCTGATAGTCCTGGGCTCCCCTGTTCCCCGAACTCCCTGGCTGCCCCAACAGAATGTGTAAGTGTAGCCTGACAGGGGTGGGATGGGATGGGATGGGATAGATAATCCTGGGCTCCCCTGCCCCCCAGACCCCCTGGCTGCCCCCTAAACCCCCTGGCTGCCCCCAACAGAATGTGTAAGTGCAGACTGACAGGGTAATCCTGGGGTCTCTTGCTTTCCAAACCCTCTGACAGCCCCCAGTGGGATGTGTAAGTGCAGACTGAAAGGGTAATCCTGATAGTCCTGGGCTCCCCTGCCCTCCAAACCCCTCCTTCCTGCAGGAATACCCGGATCTGAGCACACTGGGATGGTCCATCCTGGGCTCCCCTGCCCTACAAACCCCTGCTCCCTGCAGGAATATCAGGATCTGAGCACACTGGAACAATCCTGGGCTCCCCTGCCCTGCAAACCCCTTCTCCCTGTGGGAATATCAGGATCTAAGCACACTGCCAGCCCCAGAGTGCTGCCAGGGATGTGCTGGAAGCTTTAAGTGCTCTTCAGCCCTCTGGGCATCCCAACACATCCCATTGTCATTTATTTTATTTATAACATCCCTTATTTTATTTATAACCATACAGAGGCTTGGTGGTGATGATCAAAAGCCTCTCCTGACTAAGTGGAGGGTCAGGAATTAACTGTAATTTATAAGTAGTGGAGGTCAGAGTAGGATCCAGTTCAATAATTCCATACTGAAAACTTGGCACCCTGGAACTGGAGCATGGAAATCATGATTAGGAGGAAGGAGAGGATAAACCATGTAAAGAACATTCCCAGTATAAAATCTGTACCTCCACAAATGAAGCTGATTTATGGCAGCCAAAAAAGCAGCTGGATCAGGAGCCATGGTGTGGGAGTTGCTTGAATGAGTGTGAGAGTGTGGCCAAGCCCAGAAGGCAGCAGACAAGCTGGCACAGGGAGGAATGACTGGGGAATTCTCCATCAGGAATTCCTCAATAAATTTGCCATTATTAATTGCAGCCTGGCCCAGCTCAGTGCTGCTCAGGAATCCTCACCCCAAAATGCTCAGTGTGGTTCTCACCAGACGAGCAGGAACTGCCATCACTTGTAGCACCTCTCCCAAAAAATAATTGGGAAAAGCCCTTTAGATTTTGGCTTGAGCAGCAGGAGCTGCTGTGAGCTGTGACTCAGGGCGTTCCCAGCCCCAGCAGGAGAGCTCTGTGCTATTTCTGCTCGGGCACTGCTCCTGTTCTCTGCTCCCCAGCCCTCCTGTTCCCTGCTTTTCCCCGGGCCTTTACCACTGGGAATGTCTTGTGTCAGGTTGTATTCCTGTTTGCTCTCTTCCCTTCCCTTAATTTCTCCTTTTTTCCTCCCCTGCTAAACAAGTCAGTCGTGTTCTATTAGCATCTCCTCTCTGGGCACGAGGCTGGCCCTTTGTACCCTCCTTCCTTCCCTCCTCTCTGCATCCATGGATTGCTCTGCTTTAACCTACATCCATCCTTCAGAGGCAGGAGCAGCCTCTGTTGGTACCACACCTATTGTTCCATCTGTTTTAAACAGAGCAGAGCTGTAGTTTGGGCTCTACACAGAGCTGGCAGGTGAGAGGTGCCAATTCCAGCTCTGCAAGTTGCTTGGCATGGGTTTGCCAGTGCTGAGCTGCATCCCTGGCATCTTGTCCATAAAAATATGGGAGTTTTTTGCTCTTTCACCGAGTCCGTGTGGTGCTGGGTGGTGGAAAGGCAAACTGAAGGTGCAGCAGAGCTTCAGGAGCCATTCCTGGGTCCTGGCTGCAGGAATTGCCCTCGGACAGACTGTCCTGTGGCCTGGAGACACGGGTGTTGTGTCCCTTTGTGACAGTGTTCACAGGGGTCCCAGGATGAGGGAAGAGACGAGGATCTGACTCCATGTTTCAGAAGGCTGATTTATTATTTTATGATATTTGTTACATTAAAACTATACTAAAAGAATAGAAGAAAGGATTTCATCAGAAGGCTGGCTAAGAATAGAATAGGAAGGAATGAATAAGAAAGGCTCTGTCTCGGACTCTCTGTCTGAGCCAGCTGACTGTGATTGGCCATTAATTAGAAACAACCACACACAATCACAGATGCACCTGTTGCATTCCACAGCAGCAGATAATCAATGTTTGCATTTTGTTCCTGAGGCTTCCCAGCTTCTCAGGAGGAAAAATCCTAAGGAAAGGATTTCTCATAAAAGATGTCTGTGACATCCCTTCTCTGCGTCCAGCCCCTCCTGCTGTCCCCCCTCACTGCTTTTCCAGCATCCTGTTGTGTCCTTCCCTGTCCCTCCCTGTCCCTGACTGTCCCGTTGTGTCCCCTGCTGTCCCTGACTGTCCCGTTGTGCCCCGCAGACCCCGGCCCGGTGCAGCGCCCCTGCTGTCCCTCCCTGTCCCGTTGTGTCCCTTGCTGTCCCTCCCTGTCCCGTTGTGTCCCCTCCCGTCCCTGACTGTCCCGTTGTGCCCCGCAGACCCCGGCCCGGCGCCGCCGCCCCCCGCCGAAGGAGTGACGCCGCCCCCGGCCGGGGCCCCGCCGGCCTCAGCCGCCCCCTAAGGCAGCCCCGAGGAGGAGAAGGAGCTTCCCGAGCAGCGGAGTGGTGACCAAAAGAGAATTCCTCAGTTCCCTTCTGTCCCCGGGGCGGCGTCCCCTCCCCTCCCGGCCGCGGGCACAGCTGGCATGGTTGGTGGCACGGTTGGTGTCCCCTGTCCCCTGCAGCCCCCAGGGCTCGGTGTCCCCAGGGAAAGCTGCAGGTACGGGTGCCAGGAGCGCCTCCACCTTGCTGCTGGCCTTGCAGAGCTCCACGCTGGTTTCCTTCCTCTTGGTGCTTTGGGCTCCTCCTTTGGGGCAGAACAATCCAGGTTTTAGGGCAGGAGCTGAGCTTTAGGACGTGCCCACCCCGGGGGATTGGGTGTTCTGGGGTCTCTGGGCAGAGCAAAGCCCCCAGAGGAGAGGCCAAACCAGAGCTTGGGGCAGAGCAGGGGAGGCACAGCCCAGCAGCCAAGCCTGCAGGGATTCCTGGTGGCTGCAGCCTCTAACTTATTACAGGAAATATTGATCCATGGCAGTGAAACCAGGAGTGAATCAATCAGAATAAAACCACTCAATGGTAGGAGTTCTCTTGCTCCAGTTTGTACCTTCCCTTTGCCTTTGGAGGTGGTAGTTGGACCTTCCCTGAGTAGTTTGGTGCAGTAGCCAACTGAGGAATAACCCCCCGTTTTTAGTCCCTCTTTTTGGAGCATATACTTTGTACTTTTTAAAATGAAGAAAACAAACAAAACAAAACAAAAAAAAATTAAAGTAGGTAGCGAAGAAGTGCTAGAATTTGGGATTGGGTTGGGATGGCTGGGATGGGAATGGCAGAACTACCTCTGGACGGCCAGGGCAGCAGCTGGGACAGCTCCTGTCACCCCAGGGCAGCTGCAGGGTGGGAGGGGAGCAGCTGCAGCACATCTGGCACATCTGGGAGCCCTCCAGAGCTGCTGCTGCTCCTCCAGGCTGCCACAACTTGGGGAAAATTCCTGCAAAAAGTCCTTTTCTGCCCATGGTTCGGGTTCTCTGCCCTCTCCCGGCCCAGGAATGTTTGGGGTTTTCCTGCTGAGGGTCTGGACGCTGCTCCTTGACCTCAGGGGTGGCTTTTGTCCAGGTTGGGCTGGAGAGAGGCTCCCAAAACCTCTGGAACCTCCAGAGCTGCTTCCAGCATTTAAAACTTCAGGCTTTGCCAGGTCTTCCAGCACAGGGGCCTTCCCATTCCCCTTCCCAAGGCTTCCTTCCCCTCCAGGCTCTTTGGGGTGAGCGTGGGATTTCTGGTGCAGCCCTTAGTCCAGTTTAGAGTAACCTCAGGTTGTTTTTAGCGTGAGCAGTTCCCAGGATCCAGGTGGAGACTATTTTTTACTGTCCTAGTGCTGATCCTGCCGAGGACCTGGGTCCTGGACTCTGTTTTGTTTCTGTATAAATAATCCCTGTGCCCACTTTTTCACCTGATCTCTGTATAGGGCCGGTTTGATTCCTGCAGCAGCCACCCAATTTTGTGAAATAAAAGGAAAAAAAAGCGGTTTTTGTACAAAGCCTGTGGAGTTTGTGGAGTCTCCTTTGCCTCTGTGGTGGGAAGAGCTGGGAATTGTTGCTGTGTGGGAACTGGGCTGGGTGTGAGCTCCAGAGGAGCAAACACAAACCCTGAGCGTGGGGGAGGCATGGAAGCCACAGGGGAGCACAACAGACCCTTCCCACACTGGGGATGTGCTCGGGGTGCAGAGCTGTGTCCTGGGCTCGGGACGTGCCGTGAAAGGCACATTCCCCTCGGACAGGCTGGGGGGGCTCCAGGGCTGGGCTCTCCTGCTCAACACCCTCTGGTTGGGCTGCTTGGAGCTGCTCGACTCGGGGCAGCAGGAAAAGGGAAGGAGCTCTTGGATCTTTGCGTTCCAGCAAGCCTTGTCCCAGCAATGGTCACTTCTCCTCCTCACCCTGAAGATCGTTTTCCT
Source organism: Ammospiza nelsoni (assembly GCF_027579445.1). Classification (NCBI taxonomy): domain Eukaryota; kingdom Metazoa; phylum Chordata; class Aves; order Passeriformes; family Passerellidae; genus Ammospiza; species Ammospiza nelsoni. The sequence goes on along the minus strand of NC_080633.1, from coordinate 726,833 downwards.
GAAGGATGCACAGAAACTGCTAAATCATAAATGGCAGGTTTGGAAGTTTTCTTTTTACAGACTTCAAATCTTCATGGTCAGAGCAGCTGCCGAGGCCGGGCTGGGGTGAGAGAGGGAAGAATGGATGGGCTTTGGGGCCCATTGGGTGGGCTTTGGGGTCCAGTTTGGGAATGCTGGTGGCTGAGGGAGTGGCCAGAGACCCCCTGTGCCTGGGCTGATCCCAGCCTGGGCAGCAGGAAATGGGGATTGTGCCCCTCAGGTGAGACCCCACTGCAGAGCTGCCCCAGAGCCAGCAGCACAGGGAGCTGGAGCCAGGCTGGGAGAGCTGGGAATGTTCATCTGGAGAGGAGAAGCTCCAGGGAGAGCTCAGAGCCCCTGGCAGGGCCTGAAGGGGCTCCAGGAGAGCTGGAGAGGGACTGGGGACAAGGATGGAGGGACAGGACACAGGGAATGGCTCCCAGTGCCAGAGGGCAGGGATGGATGGGACATTGGGAATTCCTGGCTGGGATGGAATTCCCAGAGCAGCTGTGGCTGCCCTGGATCCCTGGCAGTGCCCAAGGCCAGGCTGGACATTGGGACACCTTGGGACAGTGGGAGGTGTCCCTGCCATGGCAGGGCTGGCACTGGGTGGGCTCTGAGGTCCCTCCAACCCCACCCAAACCATCCTGGGGGTTTGGATCCCCACAGCTGGGCTGGCACAGGGTGGGGCTGGGGCTGGAGCAGGGAGTGGATTAGGGGTGAATTTGTGGCTGTTCTCAGTTCCTGGTGCAGGTACAGCACTGGAAGGGGGGTTCACAGGGCTCGGAGCTGGCTGAGTGTCTGCTCCAAAGCCTCCCTTGGGGTCACGTCAATCCCAGATGTCCTTAGACAAAGGGAATTACCTGCTCAGGGTGAGCTCCTCTCCCTGCTCCAGAACATTCCCGGTCCCTCCTGCCCGCGCAGCTGGGAGGGGTTTGGATCTTCATCCCGTGTGCAGGGGAGAGGGATCCTGATCCGGCATTGTTCTCTGCACCACTCAGGCACTGGCACAGCCTTTGTCCATCCCAAAACCACCCTCAACCTCCCCGTCCTGCCTCGGGTACCAAGTCCACCCCAGCTGCCTGGAAAGCTGCGTTTTTGTCCTTTTCAGGCCGATTTAAAGCCAAAACGCACCTTGGGGCTCATGGAGAGTTTGAGGTGGCAGAGTGCTCGCTGTCCCCTCACTGCTGTTCCAACCCTGTGCCTTTAGCACCGGAAACCTCCACAGGGAGGATTGGAGGCTGGCAGCTCCTTCTCTCACTCCGGGTTTGACAGGAACCAGTGCAGGGCTGACCCCGGTGCCCACCTGGATAATCCCCCCGATCCCAGCCCGAGCAGCAGCCCCAGACAGGGCTGATGGTGGCTCTGGGTGACCTGCCAAGGGCTGGGCAGTGCCAGGGCCGTGCCAGGGCCATCCCTGCCCACTCACTGTCCCCCTTTGTGTGCACCAGCTCCCCCCCAGCTGCCTGTGCTGGGAATTGCCCCTTCCCCAGGAACCCCAGGGACCCTTCCAGCAGCACCTGGACAAACTGAGGGCTGGTTATTGGGAATTTTCCCCCCCAAATCTCTCATTTTCTGTCTTTTTAAGTTGCAGCCTGATGTAAATAACCTGGTGTCCGTCAGAGCCAGCAGCCCTCCGGGTTTGTTCCCAGAATTCCAGCCCTGGGATGGAGCTGGTGTCCCCATGTGCCAGGACCAAGGATGCCCAGCCAGCTCCGTGTCACCGAGCCCACAGAGAGCTGGGGCCACCTCCGGGCACAGCACCAGCCCAGAGGGACCTGAGGGACATCTCCTGGCTGGGCTGTGCTCCAGCTGCTGCTGGGGAGCCTCCAGACCCCCGGGATCCATTCCCTGAATTCCCCAGGATGCTGTGGTGCCCTGGGCACTGCCCTCGGGGGATGCTCCGGGTGCCCTCGGTGCCCTGCAGGTCCGGCTCTGTCCGCTGCTCCATTTGGGGCTCCTTCCTGTGGAGGTTGAACAGCCCTGGGAGGGACGGGCTCGTGTTCACCCTCCGAGCTCAGCCCAGCCCTCCCCGAGCCCTGCCCTCCATCCCGGGATGAGGCTGAGTCTGTCCCGAGCCTTTCCCTCCATCCCGGGATGAGGCTGAGTCTGTCCCGAGCCCTTCCCTCCATCCCGGGATGAGGCTGAGTCTGTCCCGAGCCTTTCCCTCCATCCCGGGATGAGGCTGAGTCTGTCCCGAGCCTTTCCCTCCATCCCGGGATGAGGCTGAGTCTGTCCCGAGCCTTTCCCTCCATCCCGGGATGAGGCTGAGTCTGTCCCGAGCCTTTCCCTCCATCCCGGGATGGGCTGAGTCTGTCCCGAGCCCTTCCCTCCATCCCGGGATGAGGCTGAGTCTGTCCCGAGCCTTTCCCTTCATCCCGGGGGAAGTTTTGTCTCCACTGCTCCTCCCGACAGTGTGAGAGCCGCCCTGGCTCAGCCGCGTTAATGAGAGCGAAGCCTCGGAGGTGAAAACCTCTCTGAAGGGCCTTTGGTGCCCTCTTGGCAAAATCACAAGAACTAAAGCGGCTCCTCCAGGCGGGAGGAGGGAGGCGTGGGAGCGGTGCTGGCACTCAGGGTGGCTGATCCTGCTCGGGGACAGCTTCATGTGTCACCTGGGCACGCTGCACCTGCTCAGACACAGCAGCTGGCACAGCTGGGATGTGGCCTTGGATGCACAGCTCCATCCCTGGGATGCACAGCTCCATCTGGGATGTACAGCTCCATCCCTGGATGTACAGCTCCATCCTGGGATATACAGCTCCATCCTGGGATGCACAGCTCCATCCCTGGGATGTACAGCTGCATCTGGGATGCACAGCTCCATCCCTGGGATGCACAGCTCCATCTGGGATGTACAGCTCCATCCCTGGGATGCACAGCTCCATCCCTGGGATGTACAACTCCATCCTGGGATGTACAGCTCCATCCTTGGATGCACAGCTCCATCCTGGGATGTACAGCTCCATCCTGGGATGCACAGCTCCATCCCTGGGATGTACAGCTCCATCCCTGGGATGCACAGCTCCATCTGGGATGCACAGCTCCATCCTGGGATATACAGCTCCATCCTGGGATGTACTGCTCCATCTGGGATGTACAGCTCCATCTGGGATGTACAGCTCCATCTGGGATGTACAGCTCCATCCTGGGATGCACAGCTCCATCCCTGGATGTACAGCTCCATCCTGGGATGCACAGCTCCATCCTGGGATGTATAGCTCCATCCTGGGATGTACAGCTCCATCCCTGGGATGCACAGCTCCATCCTGGGATGTACAGCTCCATCCCTGGATGTACAGCTCCATCCCTGGATGTACAGCTCCATCCTTGGATGCACAGCTCCATCCTTGGATGCACAGCTCCATCTGGGATGCACAGCTCCATCCTTGGATGTACAGCTCCATCTGGGATGCACAGCTCCATCCCTGGGATGCACAGCTCCATCCTGGGATGCACAGCTCCATCCTTGGATGCACAGCTCCATCCTGGGATGTACTGCTCCATCTGGGATGTACAGCTCCATCCCTGGGATGCACAGCTCCATCCCTGGATGTACAGCTCCATCCCTGAGATGTACTGCTCCATCCTGGGATGCACAGCTCCATCTGGGATGTACAGCTCCATCCTTGGATGTACAGCTCCATCTGGGATGCACAGCTCCATCCCTGGGATGCACAGCTCCATCCTGGGATGTACAGCTCCATCTGGGATGCACAGCTCCATCCCTGGGATGTACTGCTCCATCCCTGCGATGTACAGCTCCATCCTGGGATGCACAGCTCCATCCCTGGGATGTACAGCTCCATCCCTGGGATGCACAGCTCCATCCCTGGATGCACGGCTCCATCCTGGGATGTACAGCTCCATCCTGGGATGTACAGCTCCATCCCTGGGATGTACAGCTCCATCCCTGGATGCACAGCTCCATCCCTGGAATGTACAGCTCCATCCCTGGGATGTACAGCTCCATCCTGGGATGTACTGCTCCATCCCTGGATGTACAGCTCCCTGCCAGCTCCTCTCCCCAAAGCTCACCCTTGCTTTCCTCAGGGTTCCCCTTGCTCCCTGCAGCTCAGAGCTGTGACAGGTGATTATCAAACCTCTCCCCCCTTTTCCCTCTCAGCCCCGGGGAATGTGGCTCGGGAACGGCAGGGATTGCAGGATGCAGGGGCTCTGCCCCTCGGGCAGGTCCAGCAGAGCTGGAGGAGGCTCACACACCGGGACCCTGCCCCTGCCTGGGCCCTGCCCCTGCAGACCCAATGTCCCAGCCCATGGGCAGCTCAGGAAGGGTTTTTGGGAAGATCCCAGCTCCAGCACCACAGGACAGGCGGAGGATGTGGATCTGTGGATTTCTGTGCCTCCAGCCTCCTTCCCCAAACTGCTCCTGCCATCCCAAACATCCCGGCTCCGGGCACTGTGAATTAGGGTGATTGTGGGAGCAGCCGGTGTGGGAGCAGCCGGTGTGGGGGCAGCCTGGCCGTGCCTGGTCGGGCAGGGGGTCTCTGTTCCTGCAGGAAGGGGTTGGGAACTGTGGGAGCAGCCGGTGTGGGAGCAGCCGGTGTGGGAGCAGCCTGGCCGTGCCTGGTCGGGCAGAGGGTGTCTGTTCCTGCAGGAGGGGTTGGAGCTGTGGGATCAGCCTGGCCGTGCCTGGTCGGGCAGGGCTCTCTGTTCCTGCGGGAAGGGTTGGAGCTGTGGGATCAGCCGGTGTGGGATCAGCCGGTGTGGGATCAGCCTGGCCGTGCCTGGTCGGGCAGGGCTCTCTGTTCCTGCGGGAAGCCCCAGGCAGGTGCGGGCTGGCTCCGGCGAGGCCGAGGGTCGGAGCGGCAGCGGCTCCCCCAGGGATCGGTGTCGCATCGGGAATCGTCACCTCGGAGCCAGGCCGGGCGGTGCCAGCCCCGATCAAGGACGAAGCCGTCCCCAAACCCCGCCTGGCTGAGCCGGGCTCAGCTCAGCACCCAGGAAACGCCAACCTCAGTCCTGGCTCCTTGTTCCAGTTCTTCCTTTTCTTTGCACTTTTCCAATATTGGTAATGAAAGAAATGCGGGTAAAAGGTGATTTGAGCCTGGGAAAGGCAGCCCAGGGAGAGGAGAAGGGAGGAGCAGAAGCTGGGGGGAAATATCATCCCCCACAGTGTTATCCCATGGCTCTGGATGCCCCCGGGATCCCCACTGGACACAGGAATGGGGCAATTCCTGGTGCTCAGCTGGGGCAGGGAGCTGGGCAGGTGGGGATCCCAGCCCAGCCCGGGCCTCCCTCGGGCCTTTGTCTGTCTGTCCATCCCCACGGGATCCTGGATCACGATCCAGGCTGGCACCTGCAGCCAGTGGTGCCCCGAGGGAGGAGGGAGGTGCCCTGGGACATGGGGAGATGCCGGCTGGGATGGGCTGGGATGGGCTGAGGGATGGAGCTGAGGCTGCCCAAGGTGGGACTGAGCCGAGCTCTGGCAGGAGCAGGACTGGGGAGCAAAGCCTCTCCCCTGGGGTTTTGGGGATCCCGAGGCAGGGCAGGAGCCACCCCCAGTGCTGAAATGGGCAGGGAGGGGGATTGGGATGAGATCCCGGCCCAGATCCCTGCCCAGACCCCTGCAGGATGGACAGGGCTCAGGGATTTGCTCTGGAAGGGCCCCAAATGGTGGCTGCAATTCTGTCTTTAAAATCATCTTTAACATTCTGAGTAATTCCCCCAGGAAAACCCAGGCTTGGCAGCAGCAGCTGGTTCTTCCCGAGTGAGGGAGTTGGTGCTGGATTTCTCCTTCGGGACTGAAGAGCCATGGCTGTCCGTCCGTCTGTCTGTCTGTCTGTCTGTCCTGCCATCCCTCTCCCCACCCTGTGCTGCTGGGGAAGGCCGGCCCAGGGCAGGTTTGTAGGAATCTGGGGGGATCTGGCTCTGACCCCGGGCTGGGCTGGGCTGGGCTGGGCTGCTCCAGCTTTGGGCACAGGGCTGGAAAGGCTCAGCCCCGCTTTGCCCCGGGGCTGTGGGAACAGGGAGGCTCTGGAATGGTCCCAGCTGGATGTTCCTGCTCGGTACAGCACCCTGGGCAGGGACACAGCACCCAGTGCCCCCCTGTGCCCCCTGGGCAGGGACACAGCACCCAGTGCCCCCCTGTGCCCCCTGGGCAGGCACACAGCACCCAGTGCCCCCCTGTGCCCCCTGGGCAGGCACACAGCACCCAGTGCCCCCTGAGCTCTGCCCCACGTGGGGTCACACCCTCCTGCACACCCTGGCTGATCCAGAGCCATGGGAGCCTCCAGCCATGGAGGTGCCCCAGATGTGACCCTGGGTGGCTCCAGGCCTGGAACGGGGATCCTGGGGTGACCCTGCCAGCCCCACGAGCTTCCTGCCCCCAGGGGTTACTGTGGGGGCTGGAAACTTCCATGGGCCGGAAGGTTCCAGGGCTGCTGCCCCGCCCAGCCTCCATCCCAGCCTCCATCCCAGAATCATCCCCATCCCCATGCCTGGATCCAGCTCCTTTCATCCCATCCATCTTCCCTCGGCCTCTTGCTGCCCGGCCAGGCCCTGGCACTGGGATTCCCCATCCCGTGGCACCCCCAGCCCATGGCACACCCATCCCGTGGCACCCCCAGCCTTTCCCAGCCTTTCCCAGCCCTTCCCAGCCGCCAGGGCCGTGTCCCTCTGTCCGTCCGGCAGCCCCGGGCCGGTCCCCTTGGAAACGCACCCAGCGGCGGAAGCGCGGGGAATGCAAAGCAGGTGCAGCCCCTCCGTGCCTGTGAGAGCTGCACAGAGCGGGGCTTGTTCCCTTCTTCCCTTGTTCCCTTGTTCCCAGCCCGAGCCCGGCCCGGAGCCGCTGCTGGGGGAGAGGGGACCCCGTTCCGGCCCCAGCCCCCCAGCCCAGCCCCACACACACGGCCCGGGGGGCAGGGGGGACATGAGGGGGTCCCATGTGGCCCTGGGGGCGCTGCAATGGGGACCCTGGGAGCCCCCAGCACCGCCCCAGAGTCCCGCGCTGGTGCGGGGCGTGGGGTAAGGGAAGTGTGATGGGGGACCCTGAGGTGGGATTTGGGATATGAGATGTGAGATTTGGGATGTGGGATGTGAGATTTGGGATGTGGGATGTGAGATTTGGGATGTGGGATGCCTGGCAGAGGATGTGGGATGCCCGGTACAGGATGTGGGATGCCCGAGGTGGGATGCCTGGTAGAGGATGTGGGATGGCCAGGGCAGGATGCCCAGTGCAGGATGCAGAATGCCCAGGGTGGGATGCCTGGTGCAGGGTTTGGGATGCCCAGGGCAGGGTGCCCGGTGCAGGATGCAGAATGCCCAGGGTGGGATGCCGAGCACAGGGTTTGGGATGCCCAGGGCAGGGTGCCCGGTGCAGGATGCAGAATGCCCAGGGTGGGATGCCGAGCACAGGGTTTGGGATGCCCAGGGCAGGATGCCCGGTGCAGGATGCAGAATGCCCAGGGTGGGATGCCGAGCACAGGGTTTGGGATGCCCAGGGCAGGGTGCCCGGTGCAGGATGCAGAATGCCCGGGGTGGGATGCAGGCTGTGGAGCAGCCATCACAGACACATTCCCGCCGTGCTGCAGGTGGAGGTGCCCAAGGACGCTGGGTGACCTTGGCAGTCTCCATGGAGCCCGCGGCGCAGGGACAGCCCGGGAGCAGCCGCTGTGCCACCGCGGGGCCGGGCTCTGTCCCCAGGGCGGCCCGGGCTGTCCCCGGCGCTGTCCCAGTGCCATCCCCACCCTGCGCCGGTCGCACCTGGGGCCGAGCCCGCGCCGCGCTCCGATCCCGGCTCCTCCCCGGCCCCATGCGGACCCTGCCCCTGGAGCCCCCCCTGTCCCCCCTGCCCACCCCTGTCCCCCCTGCCCGCGGTGCCCCCGGGACAGGCCAGCGGTGACAGCGGCCGTGGTGGCAGCTGGTGGCATCTGGGCCAGTCTGGCACTGGCCAGCAATGCCAGGCCCTGGGCACAGGAGGGTCCAACCCTGCTGGGGGGGCCGGAGCCCCGCGGTGCCCTCGGAGCGGGCTGGGGGTGCGGGGAGGGGGTCCTGGGCCGGAGCAGGGGGGTCCCCGCCCTATGCAGGAGCAGTTTGGGGGTCAGAGAGGGATGAGGGCTGTGGGGGGGTGCGGGATAGGCTCCCCCTCTGCTGGGGGGCAGGACGTGTCCCCGGTGTCCTGCGCCAGGGGTGCCCATGCTGGGGTGGCAGGATGTGTCCCTGGTGTCCCCGCAGGGACAGTGTGGGGTGTGCCCTCTGTGTTCCCCCAGGGACAGTGGTGCCAGGGTGTGCCCCCCGGTGCCCCCACAGGATGCCCATGCTGGGGGTGCCAGGGTGTGTGTGTCCCTCGGTGTTGGGGGCTGTCGGGATGTGTCCCCCTCCGGGGATGCCGATGCTGGGGGTACTGGGCTGTGTCCCCCCCATTTGGGGGTAGCGGGCTGTGTGTTCCCCCATGCCGGGGGTCGCGGTCTGTGTTCCCCCCGATGCTGGGGGTCCCGGTCTGTGTCCCCCCGATGCCGGGGGTCCCGGTCTGTGTCCCCCCAAAGCCGGGGGTCCCGGGCTGTGTCCCCCCAAAGTCGGGGGTCGCGGTCTGTGTTCCCCCCGATGTTGGGGGTCCCGGGCTGTGTCGCCCCAAAGCCGGGGGTCGCGGTCTGTGTTCCCCCCGATGCCGGGGGTCCCGGTCTGTGTCCCCCCAAAGCCGGGGGTCCCGGGCTGTGTCGCCCCGCTGCCGGGGCTCCCGGGATTTGCTCCCCGGCGCTGCCCGCGGGGTGCCGGGGGGGTGCCGTGCCCGTGCCCGTGCCCGGAGCCGCCGCCGCGTCCGCGGTCCCGCCCCCGCCGCCCGGCCCGGCCCCCCGGCTCGGCGCGGCTCCGCTCGGCTCGGCGCGGCGCGGCTCGCTCGGAGCGGGGCGGGCGGAGCCGCTGCCGGTGCCGGCCCCGTGGCGGAGCCGGGGTCCCTCCATGCCGCCATGGCCCCCCGCGCCCCCCGCGCCCCCCGCGCCCTGGCCCTGCTGCTGGCGATCGGCGCCCTCGGTGCGTACCGGGACCGGGGACACGCGGCCGGGGCACGGGCGGGGGGCGGATCCGGGGCGGGGGGGGGGGTCCCGGGGGGGCTGCGGGCTGGGGGGGGCGGGGGGATCCCCTCGCCGGGGCCGGATCCCGGTGCTGCTGCCGCCGGGGGGGCTGCACCCGGGCAAGGAAGGAGGATCCCCCCGGGCGGGGGCTGATCCCAGTGCGGGGGGGGAGATGCTGTTGATCCTGCGGCCGGGGCTGGATCCCTTCATGGGGAGGGGGGCCATCTGCAGGAGCCAGGGAAGGGCTGGATCTGCCTGCGGGGCGGGCGGGATCCCCTTGCCGGAAGGGCTGGATCCCGTGCGTGGGGCTGGATCTCCCTGCAGGGCGGGCGGGATGCCGTGCGTGGGGCTGGATCCCCCTGCCGGGGCCGGATCCCTTGCGGCAGGGCTGGATCCCGTGCGTGGGGCTGGATCTCCCTGCAGGGCGGGCGGGATCCCCTTGCCGGGGCTGGATCCCCTTGCGGCAGGGCTGGATCCCCGCGTGTGCAGGGGGAGCATCTGCAGGAGCCAGGGAAGGGCTGGAGCCCGAGCAGGAGGGAGCGGATTCCCTTGCAGGGGCTGGATCCTCTCGGGATTACGGGGTGCACTTGCAGGAGCCGGAGGGGGGTGGATCCCCTTGGAAGGGGCTGGATTCCATTGCAGGGGCAGTCGGGTACCCTTGGAAAGGGCCGGATCCCCTTGCAGGGGCGGGATGTGGGGCTGGCTATGGGGCGCACTCGCAGGAACCGGGAGAGGGCTGGGTCCGCTTGCAGGGGGCTGGATCCCGGCGTGGGGAGGGCTGGGTGCTGCTCCGTGTGTCCGGATGGACAGGCGGGCGGCACACGGGGCTGATCCCCGCGCAAGGGGCCGGATTCCATTGCGGAGGGGCCGATCCCGCCGCAGGGGCCGATCCCGTTGTGTGGAGCCGCAGCGGGGCTGGATCCCCTCGCGGGGATGGGGCGGGAGCGGGGCTGGATCCCAGCACGGGGAGCTGCAGCCCCTTGTGTGTGTGCAGAGCACTCACGAGAACCACAGGGGGTTGGATCTACCGGGGGGGGGGGGGGGCTGGATCCCCTTTTGGGGGGCTGATTTCTTCTGGGGAGGGCTGGCTGTCCTTGCAGTGGGGCTGGATCCCTTTGGGGGAGGACTGGATCCCTTTGCAGGGGGATGGATCCCCTTGAAGGGCAGCTGAGGGGGCAGGGCCGGGGACAGCTTGTGTTGGGGGGGCTGTGCTGAGAAGGAGGGATCACAGAGTTGGGTGTGAGGGCACCCACAGAGCTGGGGGGCTTCTTTGGGGTTCCCCCCATCGGTCCCCGGGAGAGGCTCAAGGATTGGGGGTGCGGCCCCCCCTGCCCCCCAGGTCCTTGTGGTGTATCCAGGCGGGTGCAAGGTGGAGCAGGTCGGGGACCTGTTGGACCCCCCCAGACTGTCACATCCTCCCAGGGGTGCGGGGGCACCTCTGACACCTCTTTCTCTCCTTGCTCCCCGCCAGGATCCGCGTGGCCCCCCCAGAACTCCAGCGCTGGCGAGGGGAGAGCCTGGGAGGGCTCGTTGGAGAGCAGCGCCCCGAAATGGGACCTGGCGAGCGGAGACCCCCCGGGGGCACCCAGCAACAGCACGAGCGCCGGGGGGGCGGCGGCAGGAGCGCAGCTAGAGCCCCCCGGGGGCGGCACGGCCACCACGGAGCCCTCGGCCGTGCCCGACGGGTGCCCGGGCTGCGGCGCGGAGGGCGAGGCCAGCGCCGCGCCCCCCCGAGCCGTCACCTGGCCCGGGGCCGGGGCCGGGGGCGCGGTGCCGGTGGCGCCGGGCAGCCCCGAGGAGCCGGGCAGCGGTGACCGCCCCACGCCGGGGGGCTCCGGGGGGCTCCCGGCCGCGCCGCCGAGCCCCGCCGGGCCCCGCCTCGCCACCGGCCCGGCCGAGTCCGAGTCCGAGCTGCTGCTGGCGGCCGGGGGCTCGGCCGCGCCGCGCACCCCCGTGCTGGGCCGGCCCGGCGCCGCCGGGGGGGACTCGGGGGGCGCCCCCGAGCTCTGGGCCGCCGCCTCCAGCCCGGCCCCGGCGCAGGGCGCCCGCGGCTGGACCGACCTGACGTGGCTGCGGGAGCCGGTCACGGCCGCCACCGGCCCGCCCGAGCCCCCGGCCGACCGCGCGGGCTCCGACATCATCGACGTCGATTACTACGACCTGTTCGAGGGGGGCGAGGGACTGGGGGCCCTCCCCGGGGCCGGCCGGGGCGCGGCGGGCTCGGCGCGGCGCCGGGAGCCCGAGGGGGCGGCCACGCCCTGGGCCCTGCACGAGCTCTACGACGACTTCACGCCCTTCGACGACGCCGATTTCTACCCCACCACCTCCTTCTACGCCGACGGGGACGACGAGGACGAGCTGGAGGACGAGGAGGAGGAGGAGGAAGACGGCGGGCTGGAGGACGAGAACGGCTACAGAGCGCCCGCCTCGGCCGCGCCCGCCCCGCCGGAGCCCCGGCCCACCGGGCACCGCGCCGCCGCCGCCCCGCCGCCGCCCGGGCTGCCCGGGGGCAGCCCCACGGCCTGGCCGCGGCCCGGGGAGCGGGGCCCGCCCGACAACGGCTCCGAGTGCCGGAGCGGCTACGTGCGGCACAACAGCTCCTGCCGCTCCCTGTGCGACCTCGTCCCCAGCTACTGCCACAACGGCGGCCAGTGCTACCTGGTGGAGAGCCACGGGGCCTTCTGCCGGTAAGGGACGGGCCCGCTGGGCTGGGGTGTGGGGCTCGTCATCCCTGGGCTCGCCATCCCTGGGCTCGCCATCCCTGGGGCTCACCATCCCTACACCCCATCCTGGGGTTCTCCATCCCCTGCACTTCACCCCTGAGGTCTTCATCCCTGCACCACATCCCCTCCTCACCATCCCTGTACCCCATCCCTGGGCTCACCATCCCCTATACCCCATGCCCAGTGCTCCCATCCCCAGGCTCTCCATTCCCATGTATTCCATTCCCAGTTTTTCCAGCCCTTGTGCGCCCCCACTTTCAGTCTCTGCATACTCCATGCCTCCCATGCCTGGGCTCTTCATCCCCCTGTACCCACCCCTGGGATCTCCCCCACCCATGCACCTTAATCCCGGCGCTTCCATCTCCTGCAACCCATTCCTGGCCTCTCCACCCCTTTCACCCCATTCCTGGTGTATCCCACCCCCTGTACCCATCCCTGGGCTCTCCATTCCCTCTGCCCCATCCCGGGGCTCTCCATCCTCCATGCTCCTCATCCCCGGGCTCTCCATTCTCTGTATTTCATCCCTGGTCTGTCCATTCTCTGTGCTCCATCCCTGAGCTCTCCACTCTCTGTGCTCCATCCCTGGGCTCTCCACTCTCTGTGCTCCATCCCTGGGCTCTCCATGCCCCTGACATCCCGTTCCCAGCCTTTCCATCCTTTTTCACTCCATTCTGCACCTTTTCCACCCCCTGCCCACCCCGTTCCCGGGCTCTGGGTGCCCGCAGCCCCACTCCCGGCATCGAGCGGGGTTTCCCTGTTTCCCCGTTTCCCTGTTTCCCTGCCCCCGGGCGGCGGCTGCCCAGGAATTAGGTCAGGGCCGAGCCTGCGGGGCGGCCGCGCTAATCGGGCCCGGCAGATTGCGCCGGGAGGCGCCGCCGGCTGTGCCGCACGCACCGGGTGTGCCCCCGGCTGGCACCGCGCCCGGGGCACGCGGGGGGCGCGGGACCCTCCCTGCTCCCGCCGGGGCTGGGAGCCGCTGCTGCGGGGCGTCAGCACCGTCCGGAGACCCCGAGCCCGCTCCCGGCTGCCCCAGTGTCCCCATCTCGGTCGGTGTCACCCCCTCGGGTGTCACCCGCTCATCCCATCACCCCAGACCCCCGTAACCCCCGCAGGTACAAACGCCGCATCCCCCGAGGATGCTCAGGGCAGGTTTTGGGGCGGGGGACGCGTTTTGGGGCGGGGGACGCGTTTGGGGGCGGGGGACGCCTCTGAGCGCGTCCCCCGGCAGGTGCAACACGCAGGACTACACGTGGCACAAGGGCACTCGCTGCGAGTCCATCGTCACCGACTTCCAGGTGATGTGCGTGGCCGTGGGCTCGGCCGCGCTCGTGGTGCTGCTGCTCTTCATGCTCACCGTGTTCTTCGCCAAGAAGCTCTACCTGCTCAAGACGGAGAACAGCAAGCTGCGCAAGACCAAGTGAGTGACACTGGGGACCCCCGGGCCGGCCCCGCGCCCCCCTGCCCTGCTGGTGCCCCGGGGACGCGGGGACGGTGGGTGGCAGAGCTGCCGGAGGCGGGGACGCGGCTCCTGCTCCGCCGGTAATCCCTCCAAGCCGCTCCTGACCGGCACCGGTTAATCTGCTCCGCTGGGAGCTGGGGACAGCGCCGGGGCGGCCATCGGGGACAGGGCTGGGGACAGGGCTGGGGACAGGGCTGGGGGTGACGGGGAAGGGTTCGGGGTCACCCCCCCGCCCCGGCCACTGCTGGCCAGCTCCTGGAGCAGGGAGGAGGGAGCCTGCCCAGCCCGGTCCCTAATGAGCTGTTAATTAGTGTTTGGAAATGCCAAGTGCAATTAGCAGGGAGGCTCCGTGCCAGCTCCCGGGTCTGCCTCTCCAGCCCTGCCCCGGGCTGCTGCCCAGAGCCCAGCTACCCCCAAACCCCAGAGCTGGGGGCACCGAGCCCCCCAAAATGTCACACTGGGCTCCTTTAGCTCAATCCCTGGGGACATTTAGTCCCCAACCTCCGGAGTTCAGGACATTTAATCCCGTAGATCTCCATCTCTGGATGTACTGAGTCTCCAAGCCCCCCTGACTTGGAAGCGTTTAGCTCCCCAGATCCTCGGAGCTGGGGGTACAAACCCCCAAACCCCCAGGGCAGGGAAGATTTATCTCTCCAAAGCCCTTAGATTTGGGTATTTAGCCCAGACTTCCATCTCTGGGGACATTTACCCCCCCAGACCTCCAGGGCTGGGAACAATTAACCCCTCCCAACCCACGGTGACCCCAAAACGCGGGTGGGGCTGCGGGGGGGTCCTGCTCTCACCCCACTCTCCTGCCCCACAGATACCGCACCCCGTCCGAGCTGCACAACGACAACTTCTCCCTGTCCACCATCGCCGAGGGCTCCCACCCAAACGTAAGGAGCTGTGTGGCACCGTCCCCCCGTCCCTCTTCCTGTCCCATCCCTGTCCCTCTGTCCGGTGACCTCTGACCCCTCCCGGATCCCAGCCATGCGCTCCTGTCCCCATCCTGCCCTGGTCACAGCTCTGTCCCCTCGCTGCTGGGTCCCCGCTGACCTACACTGTGCCCAGGCCGGGCAGGGGGGCAGTGTCACCCCCTGTCCCTTCCCCGTCCCCTGCTGCCCGTGTGGCTCCCCGGGAGCCGCCATCCCGAGCTCCCGAAGGCCTTGGCTCGGTGTGGGGGTGGCGGGGGTGGCTGTGCCACGTTCAGGGAGGGGACAGCGGGGCAGGCGATGCTCCCTGGCTGTGGCATGGCCGCGGGTGCTGGAGGGTGACACGCTCCGGGTGCTGCCCTCGTTGGGGCGCCCCCCGGCACCCCCGGCACCCAACCTGCTGTCTTTGACTCGGAACAGAGAGAAGCGAAGGGCTTTGCGGAGCCGGAGGAGGAGCGTAGGTCCCTTTAGCCTCCCCCACCCACGGCCGGTGTTCCCCGTGTACGACCGCCTTTAGCAGCCCTAGCCGCCCTGGCAGGAGGCTCCGGGGCCGGCTCCGTCCCCGCTGAAGACGGGATCAGCCTCGGGATGCGCTCGGTGCCGCTCCCCGCGCGTCCCCGGCCCTCCGGGGCTGGGGGCTCGGCACACGGTGCCTGGGACGCGGCAGCACTGCGAGGATGAGGAGGGGTCAGCAGGGTCAGCGCCCTCCGGAAAGGGGTTTTTGGGGGTCCTGCAGCCAATGGCACCAGCTCCGGACTGGTCACTGCCCAGGAGATGGGCTCCTGTCCCCGTGTGACGCCGGCCCTTGGGTGTCCCCGTCCATCTGCCGCTCTCTGCGTGGCACCGACAGCACCGGAACCAGCACGGCCCGGCCCGGCCTGGCGGGCTCGCCCTGCCCTGCCCTGCCCTTCCCAGCCCTGCCCGGCCCTGCCCTGCCTGCCCAGCCCTTCCTGGCCCTGCCCGGCCCTGCCCTGCTCTGCCTGCCCTGCTCTGCCCTGCCCTGCCCTGCCCTGCGCGGCCCTGCCCTGCCCAGCCCTGCCCTGCCCAGCCCTGCCCTGCCCAGCCCTGCCCTGCCCAGCCCTGCCCTGCCCTGCCCTGCTCTGCCCTGCCCTGCCCAGCCCAGCCCAGCCCTGCCCTGCTCTGCCCTGCTCTGCCCTGCCCTGCCCTGCCCTGCCCTGCCCTGCCCTGCCCTGCTCTGCCCTGCCCGGCCCTGCCCTGCCCTGCCCTGCCCTGCCCTGCCCTGCCCTTCCCGGCCCTGCCCTGCCCTGCCCTGCCCTGCCCTGCCCTGCCCTGCCCTGCCCTGCCCTGCCCTGCCTTGCCCTGCCCTGCCCTGCCCTGCCCAGCCCTGCCCTGCCCCACAGCCGGTGCCGGTGCCCACAGCGGGTGCCAGTGCCGGTGCCGCCCGTGCCTGCCGGGGGTGCGGGCCCGGCCCCGGAGCGGAGGATGCTGCAGCGGGGGCACCCCGGGAAGAGGCGTGCCCGGCTTTGCCAGCGGCGCGGCGCGGGGGCACGGGCTGTACGCTGAGGAACCGCAATAAAGCCGCCCCCTCTGGGCTCCTGCCAAAGCCGCCGGTGGCTGCTTGTCGCGGGAACGAGGGGATGCGAACGGCAGCGGGAACCGGGCGGGGACGGTGGCGGGTGGCCGGGGGGATGCGGTGCCCGAGGCTGGCACGGGCTCCAGGCTGGCACAGCTCCGGGGCGCTTTGGGAGCCGAGGTGGGGAGGCTGTGCTGGGGACGGCGCCACCGCGGGGGGGTCGGACCCTGTCCCTGTGCTGCGAGCACCGCGGGCCCCCCGTGCCGCCATCCGGGCTGGGAGGGGACATTTGTCCCCCCCGGTGGCTCCCTGCAAGGGGACGTGGTGCCCTCGCTGTGCCTCGCCCCATGCCCGCCCTGCCCTGACCCCCCTCTCTCCCGCAGGACGACCCCAGCGCTCCCCACAAGCTGCAGGACTCGCTGAAATCCTGCCTGAAGGACGAGGAGCCGTTCAACATCCACAACTCGACGTCGCCCAAGCACGAGGGCGGCAAGGGCGAGCAGGAGGCCGGGGAGCTGAACTGCCTCCAGAACAACCTGACGTGAGCGGCGGGCCCGGGGCGGCGCAGAGCGGGGAGCCGCGCTCGGGTCCCCACAGCGCAGCCTCCCCTCCGCCCCGCGTCCCTCCCGCTCCGTGGCATGCTTTGGTGTGTTTTGTACCGAGGAAAACAAAAATTCCAGTGATAATTCGGCCGTGTCGTGGGGGTGTTTGGTTCGTGCTCCGTGTCTCTCGCTTGGGTTCGTTCCGCGCTGTGATTTCTAAACCTTTGCCGTCCCGCAACTGACTTTTTTTGTACTTTTGCCCCACTTTTTTTGAAATACAGGTAAAAACCAACAAAAAAGGTGAAAAAAAAAGTAAGATCTTGAAATAAATAAACCTTTTTTTTTTTTTAAAGTTAAGCCTCTTGCCGGTGCCTGCGATCTCCCAGCATGGCCATTCATGTCTCCCGATGGGGATTGAGGCCCTGCTTCCACAGGGTCCCATCTGAGCATCACCGGGGGTGTGGGTGCCTGGTCCCCCCTTGTCACCCTCTGCAGGCACCTTCCTGCCTCTGCCAGGCCAGGGTGCAGCCCATCCTGCCACCCTGGACACGCTTGGGAGCAGCTGGGACACCCTGGGATGCCTGGTGGAGGTGCCTGGGCTGCTCCAGGGGTTTTTGCTCCAGCCCTGTCCCCATAAGGTACCCCCAAACAAGGTGGCTGCACACGGGGTGATGGCTCCCAGCCACTCCTGCTCCTCCTTCAGTGGAGCTGCCCAGGGTCGGATTTGGGCTCTCCCAGGGTTATCCCCCCCCAGCTCCCAGTTTCCATCTGCATGGAGAGGAACCGGTGCCGCCGTCCCAGTGGCTTTGGCAAGGCCAGGTCCCTGTGGCCATCCCCTGGCACCGAGCATGGCACAGGGATCTCCCCAGGGACCCCAGCACTGCCACCACCCTCCCCTCGTGGCTCCCTCTTGCTTCCAGCAGGAACCGATCTCTCCTGGGTTGGGATTCAGCCCCGTGCCAGCGCTCGGGGTTCCCTGGAGAGGGGACACGAATCCATCCATCCATCCATCACCGACACGAATCCATCCATCACGGCACGGAGGGAGGGGTGCGGCACCTCGGGGCCAGGGCAGCCACAGCCCCGCGGGCACGGATGCTCCGAGGCGTCCTGGGAGCCGCTGAATAATCAATTCGCGCCTTGCTGGGGACATTAAGAACGAGGAGCGGTGTTGGGACCGGCAGCCGACCCCGGCGGGCTCACCGGTGTGGGATCCTCAGATCTCCTCCCTGGCTGCAGCATTTCCATCACCTGCCACAAACTGCTGCAAGAAACCGGCGGGTGTGGGCTCTGCCAGCCCCTTCCAGCGCAGGACGGGAGCTCTAGGACAGGTAAAACCATGGATAAAGCACTGGGAACGTGCAATGGAAAGGGTGGGATGAGGACAGGTAAAGGCATGGATAAAGCACTGGGAACGTGGACACGGCAATGGAAAGGGTGGCATGAGGACAGGTAAAGGCATGGATAAAGCACTGGGAACGTGGACACTGCAATGGAAAGGGTGGGATGAGGACAGGTAAAGGCATGGATAAAGCACTGGGAACGTGCAATGGAAAAGGTGGGATGAGGACAGGTAAAACCATGGATAAAGCACTGGGAACGTGGACCCTGCAATGGAAAGGGTGGGATGAGGACAGGTAAAACCATGGATAAAGAACTGGGAACGTGGACACGGCAATGGAAAGGGTGGCATGAGGACAGGTAAAGGCATGGATAAAGCACTGGGAATGTGGACACTGCAATGGAAAGGGTGGGATGAGGACAGGTAAAACCATGGATAAAGCACTGGGAACGTGCAATGGAAAGGGTGGGATGAGGACAGGTAAAACCATGGATAAAGCACTGGGAACGTGCAATGGAAAGGGTGGGATGAGGAGAGGGAGGTGCTGGTGGGGCAGAGAGGAGATGCTGACACCTGAGCAAATCCCGAGGGCAGGTGGGATGCCCTGGCACGGGCAGAGCTGGGCATAAGCTTCCCGTGGGATGGGAGGGAGGGAAAGGGAGCTGGGGTGGGATGGGCATCGCTGTGACAGGAGAGGATCTGTGCTCGTGTATGAGGAGAAGAAACGGCTGAGTAGGGACAGGGATCTCAGAGGGGATTGGGAATCCCAGAGTGATGCAGTTCTGGAGGTGAGGCAGGGCAGAGGGCAGAAGGGGCACTGCAGCAAGGGGAAGGCCACCCCCCATCCCCAGGTGCCCTTGGAGGCAGTCAGTGAGGTGGGAATGCGGGGACACACGGGGTGGGGTCCAGCTGGGGCTGGTGGGACCTGGAATCCGTCTGCTCCTCACTGGGATCCTCCCTCATGGTGCCTGTGGGTCTGTCCAGCTGGGCACTGCCTGGGGGACACTGGCCATGGTGTCACCAAGTGTCACAGTGTGGAGGTGAGGGTGACACAGCGCAGCCCCTCCATCCCAGCACAGCACATCCACCATGGCTGGTGTCACTGTGCAGGTGACACTGGCACAGCACACCCACCATGGCTGGTGTCATTGTGCAGGTGACACTGGCACAGCCCATGTACCATGGATGGTGTCACTGTGCAGGTGACACTGGCACAGCCCATGTACTGTGGATGGTGTCACTGTGCAGGTGACACTGGCACAGCCCATGCACCATGGCTGGTGTCACTGTGCAGGTGACACTGGCACAGCACACCCACCATGGATGGTGTCACTGTGCAGGTGACACTGGCACAGCCCATGCACCATGGATGGTGTCACTGTGCAGGTGACACTGGCACAGCCCATGCACCATGGATGGTGTCACTGTGCAGGTGACACTGGCACAGCACACCCACCATGGATGGTGTCACTGTGCAGGTGACACTGGCACAGCCCATGCACCATGGATGGTGTCACTGTGCAGGTGACACTGGCACAGCACATCGTGCAGAGTGTCACCACAGAACTGAGGGTGACATGGCACAGACCCTCAAGCCTGGCACAGCCCATCCATCCTGGAGGTGCCACAAGAGGTGCCACCTTGGAGTGGTGCCCACATTCCCTCCCCACCCCTCCCAAGGAGCCCAGCGTGGCCGGTGGGCAGTGGTGGGACAGTCCCCTCTGCAAGGCCAGGCAGTGGCTCCTTTGTTTGGGGCCATGGGGATGACCCACAGAGGAGCCCTGGATTCAGGAGCCATCCTCAGCTCCAGCTGCTCACCCCCACGGGCTGTAGGGGCTGCGATTCAGGACCAAAGTGGGTCACAAGGATTCCAGCAGGTTTAAGGATGCTCCTGCTCGTGCCCAGGTTGGGAGCACTGGGGGGTTTGTCCCCGTGTCCCCCAGCTCTGGGACATTGCTCTGAGCCCATCACTCCCCCAGGCTGCTCCCTCAGACCCTACTCACCTTCCTGGTGTGCTCCTGCTTGCCTCGGGAGGGCACAGCCTCGGCTCCTGCCTCTGGGTCAGTGTCCCTCGTTGTGTCTCCGTGTGCCTCGGGGCTGCCAGCCCAGCCCAGCCCAGCTCTCATCCCCTCTGCCTGTCCCAGGGGAGGGAGCAGCGAGGCTCGGAGCACCCGGGGCTGTCTGAGAGCTCCATCAGTGCCCAACGGACATGGCACAGGGCAGGGAGCAGCTGGCACACGGCACAGGGCGGGGAGCAGGCACCCCGAGCCGCCTGCACCGGCCCTGCTCAGGAATGTGCCTCCAGCCAGCAGAGCAACACATGGGCTTTCATCACAGGCCTAATCATGGGATGCAGAGAGGCCAGGGCTATTAAATTTCAATGCTTGGCTGGTTGGCTGGGAGGGAGATGGGCCCATTGCGGGCAGCCAGGGCTGGCACGGGGAAGGGAGCTGGCACGGGCAGCGGTGCTGCCCTCCTCTCTCCGCCGTCCTCTTTTCTCTCCCAGACACAGAACAGGACCAGAGCCACGACCCCGAGACAAGGAGCCTTTCTTCCCCTGACAGGCTCCGGCTGCCCGAGACAAAATATCCGGAGCTGGGATTCACTGGGTGAGTCCTGATTCACAAATGGGGCCCGACTCACCAGCCCAGGGTCCTCATTCACCAAACGAGGCCCAGTTCCCCAGCCCAGGGTCCTCATTCACCAAACGGGGCCCAGTTCCATCAGCCCAGGGTCCTCATTCACCAAACGGGGCCCAATTCATAGCCCAGGGTCCTGATTCACCAAATGGTGCCCAGTTCCCCAGCCCAGGGTCCTCATTCACCAAATGGGGCCCAGTTCATAGCCCAGGGTCCTCATTCACCAAACGGGGCCCAGTTCATAGCCCAGGGTCCTCATTCACCAAATGGGGCCCAGTTCCCCAGCCCAGGGTCCTCATTCACTGGCAAAGAGTCCACATTCATGGTCTGAGTCCACATTCACCAGCTGAGAGTCCCCATCACTGGCTGAGTCTTCAATGGCCAAAAGTCCCAACTCCCCCACCAAACCTCGATTCACCAGCCAAGTGTCTGGATCCACCATGGTTCAGCTGGTTCAGCTCATCCATTTCTCTTCCTTCCAGCTCTCTTTGCTGCCCACGAGCATGAGGGGCTGGAGAAGGAGGTGGCAGCAGCTCAGTGGTCCCCATCAGCCCCTGCACACCCCAAACTGTGCCCGACACCTTTGGACACTGCTCTGCTGGGATCACAGGTTGGTCTGCCCCTCCCTGGTGCCAGGAGCTGGCACTGCCATGCCTGTCCCTTGTCCCCTCCTGGACCCCTCTGAGGACATTTCCTTGCCTGAGGGCTGCCCCACACTCTTTCCCTTGGTGAATTTTTGGGAGATGAGGCAGGCTGTGTCCCTTCCCTTGCCTGGTGCCTCTGTGCCCCACCTTCCACCCTGGCACAGCCTGGCTGCAGTCACACACAGCCACAGTGGTGGGCTGCATCCGACCCCTCCTGTCCCACCCCCAGCTCTCAGGGAAGCAGGTCAGGCTTGAGGAACCATCCCCAAATCCTTCTGACCATCCCTGGGAGCAGCTCTGCTGACCCAGCACAGGAGTGTTGTGTGGGGAACCTCAGGATGATTCCATGAGCCAGAGGGTCCCTGTGGGGAGCTCCTGGAGCAGCTCTGGTGACACCCCGGTGTCCCACCAGAGCTGGGCTGCCTCCTGGCTGGGAGGGGCTGCCACTGGAGTTTGTGCAGCCAGGAAGCACCAGGGGATCCCAGTGTTTAGTGCAGGGAAATACCAATTACTCATCACCCACAGCCCGGCTGTGGCAGGGAGCGATTCCAGCACTAAACCCGCCCCACGCTGGATTTAAAGAGAGGAGAAAAGCAAAATCCTCTTAACTTTGTGACCTGTAAAATGCCCAGTGTGGGAACGAGGAGCTGGGCATGCGCCCGCTGAGGGCTGGGCTGGCCGTGGGCACGGCAGCTGCTCCGTGTCACCACTGTCACCACTGGGCTGGCTGGTGCCACTGGGAGGGGACAGAGCAGGGCACGGCCAGCGACCAGCACCAAGACTGCCTTGGGACACAAGCACAGCAGGGAAAGGGGCCAAGCTGAGCGTGGAGCAGCCAAGCTCCCACCCCTCACGGAGAAAAGGCAGAAACAAAGACAAGGGGCGCTGAGAGGTTTGGAGAAGTGGGAAGCAGGATCTGGGGGGAGGCAGGATCAGAAGTGAAAGGAGTAAAGGAAACTGGAGGGACTTCAAAG